>NC_134688.1:400178269-401378269 GCF_050947455.1 Rhinoderma darwinii | reverse complement strand
AACGTATAACGGAACAAGAGAAGAACCTGGATATTCTGGTAACAAATAAGCTAAGCAGCAGTACTCAATGTCAGGCAGCAGCTGCAAAAGCAAATAGGATTTTAGGGTGTATAAAAAGAGAGATAAAAACCTGGGATTCAAATGTAATATTACCACTCTATAAGTCCATGCAAGGCCCCATACAGAATATGGAATTCAGTTTTGGGCTCCACATTGTAAAAAGTGGGTTCAAAGGCGGGCAACGAGATTATTAAATGGGATGGGAGGTGTCGCTTACAATGAAAGGCTAGAAAAATTGGGCTTGTTTAGCTTGGAAAAAATAAGTTTTAGAGGGGATATTATTAATATGTATAAGTATATGTGTGGTCAATGCAAGGAACTAGCACATGATCTGTTCATTCCAAGGACTCTACAAAGGACCAGGTGACATCCATTGCATGTTGACGTTTCAGAAATCAATAAAGAAAAGGGTGGTTAAGCTATGGAATGCCCTTCCCCAAGAGGTAGTGATGGCAGATACTATGTCAGCATTTTAAAAAAAAAGGCTAGATGCATATTTATTTACGAATGGCATTGATGGTTAGAACTAATCATGCAATGAATCACGGGTAATTTATTGAGAAAGGTTGAACTTAATGGGCCTGTGTCTTTTTTCAACCTATGTAACTATGTAACAAAAAAAACAAAACATTAGTAACACATGTGGTAGGCTTACATACAGGGCCCATATGTGATACTGTCTGTTGGACACTGTATCTAAGCCTACCACAATGTAGGCTTAGATACAGGGTCCAGCAGACAGTAATCTTATACAGTATAAGATTACTGTCTACTGGAGCCTTGTATCTAAGCCTACCATGTGGTAGGCTTAAATACAGGGCCCATCGGACAGGATCACACATGGGCCATGTATCTAAGCTTACCATGTGGTGATGACAAGATACTTAGATACAGGGCCCCAGCAGACAGTAATCTTATACAGTATAATATTACTGTCTGCTGGGGCCCTGTATCTAAGCCTACCACATAGTAGGCTTAAAGGGTTTGACTAGTCCCTAAAAACGTATGGCCTATCCTCAGGGTAGGCCATCAATAGCTGATGGGTCGGGGTCTGAATGCCGGGACCCCCAACAGTCAGCTCTTTTAAAGTATAGGCCAGCAATTTTTAGGTACTGGACTACCCTGGCTGCAGCAGACTACTAACCCTCCTTTTCAGCTCTGGCCGCAGCAGAGTTCTCCTGACTCCATCCAGCGTCGTGACGTCATGTACGGCGCACAGAGTTGTAACGTCATGACGCAAAGAGTCATCAGAACCTCCGCTGCACTCCGAAACAGGAGGATAAGTATACTGCCAGTTACTATAGTAGCAGGGGCCCATGCAGTTTATTACCTAGGCCCCAATTACTATAGTAACTTTTTATAGACGTGGTGCGGGGGTCTCGGCCCCCCTGGCTGTAGGGCCCAGTTGCACTTGCGACCGCTGCGACCCCTATAGTTACGCCACTGAGTCCCTATCTCCTAACTAATATAATAGGTGCTATGATGCTGATAACTACAGTGTGATTTTTTTCAAAAATGTTTATTATGTGCAAAGTTATGAGAATTTTTCTAAATATGCTAATTTGGCTATAAAAGCCAAATTATACAGAGCAGCCACCCTCCCCATGAAGAGTAGGCGTGAGAGTGGATGTTTGTCAGTACTTTGAACCTGAATCTCCCCTTATGTAGCAATGTGGTTTGTTTGCATCCAAAGGGTATGTTCACACGCAAAGTCAAAAACGGCTGAAAATGGCAGAGCTGTTTGCAGAGAAAACAGCCTCTGATTTTCAGCCATTTTTTAAGCTGAAAATATTGTTTGAGGCGTTTTTCCATTGGCACAATGAAAAACAGCTCCAAAAACGGCTCAAGTAGTGACATGCTCCTTTTTACGGAGCGTATTTTCGCACACAGTTTTTAAAAACAGCGGCATAAAAAAATGCCCCGTCTGAACGAAACACCGTTTTTTCCCATTGAATTCAATGGGCAGATGTTTGTTGGCATATAGGTAGCATTTTTTCAGGCGTATTTTGAGGCGTTTATGCACTGAATTACACCTGAAATCTCTGCGTGTGAACATACCCATAAGGTAACTGGTGTTTGTACCTGCCCTTCCCTTGTATAACTAAGTATGGCCTTTTTCAGTGATTTTAAACACACACACACACACCAACACATCCCACTGTTTGTCCACAGGATGGTCTTGTGTTTATTAAATGTTTGTACCCATGCTTGTCAAAACTGCTTTACAGAACATATTTGTATCACTTGGACCTCATCAAAAATTGATTGTCCTTGTGTTGTGTATTCCAGTTAAATAATATATGAGATTTTGAGAAGTATTATCTAAGTGTTATCTTTACTACAGGAGTAAAGTGGAGGGGGAAAAAAAACCACATTAAAGTATTGCATCCTTTGTCAGATAATTTCACTAAATAGTTTTTTTCATTTATAATCTTAAAAATTTGGACCAATTCCTATTAAACAAGTACATTTTAGATAAATTGCGCTTTGAAAGTTATGAGTTCATTTTTATTCAAATATTTCAAATTTTTGGCTCAAATCGGTTTCCTCCCTATTTTGGCTGTGTTAACAAATGAAACAAAAATTGTATTTTTAGGAAGCATCTGCCACTACTCACAGTTATCATCATGTCTATATCAACAACTGAGAAGATATTAACTTCAGAAGAATATGATTTACCGATTCATTTTTATGCTATTAAGTTTTATAGAAAATACATTAGTGTGTGTGTGGTCATCTCAGAAGTGCATTAACAATGTCAACATTTCCTAATTAGTGGATACTGACACCTTGTCTTATATAATTCAGATTGTAAGCTTTTGGACAGGGTAGACTTTATTCTTTAATTCTTTATTCTTTCCATTGACAGCCTGGGAAAGTGCAGGGGTAACCAGCCAAGCAGATATTTATGAGACAGATACTCTGTTGTCCTTCTAGCAACTAATTTAATTTCATTAAAATGTAACCAAACTCTCCTTTTATCATTTTCTACAACATAAATATGCGTTCACTTGTCAGTCCCATGATCTCCACCTATCTGACTCCACTTACCCTCTCATACTTATTCATTTCAAACCTCTACACTCATCTTATTAGATCTAAGAGGTCATGGAATCCCATATGAGTGTCTGCAGCTGCACACAATAAAGTATATTTTTTATAATAAATCAGTCTTATTGCACATCTCTGTATACATTCAGTCTTGCTCTATCATAAGTGCCATTTTGATGGTGCAGTTTTCTGGCTCGTAAACTGGCAGTGACCAGATACTAATATTTTTTTTTTTTATCAAGTAATTATATTTCGATCCTTTTTAATCAACCTCTCTTTTTCCCACTCCTTTAACATTTTTGTATTCATTCTTTTCAAAATATGAAAATTAGCTTCCTAGTACCTGGTTATTTATGCAGGAATCCTTATTCATGGCTTGCAAGGCCATAGCTGTGTGATCTATAAATCCCAGGTTCCACCACTGATGCTCTTGAAAGTAGTACAAATGATTTGTGTACAAAAATAGAAAGTGTCTTCATAAGTTTCTCAAATACATATACAGTAGTTAATGGAATAGTAGTTTCCAAACAGTTAACTTAAACAGCTTATTCTGTCCATAAATAGTTGTCCAATGCAAACGTATTAATGGGAACAAAAGACAGGAAATAATATTGCAAATTAAGTAAATTACGCCATTAAGTGAGGCAAAGTGAACATTTTCTGGTTTAAAGAGATGAATCATTTAGTACAGATGAATATTATAACAAGATAGAACATTGTTTCTCCAAATTGACCTCAAATATCCATTTAAGTTTTTCTTCACCCCTTTGAATATGTATGAACAAATGTATAAAAATATAAATAATTAGGAAAAAAAAAGAAAGTTTGAATGGAGTATAACAGAATTTTTGGCTTTACTAGAAAAAGGATATTATGCATATTTAATTTAATAAATTATTATTGCAGAATACAGAGGTGGAATTTATATAAAGTGTTGTAAAATACAGGGATTTACAACAAATTTGAAAATAGACCCTGCGGCATAAATATTTGACAAAACTCACCAGATATGGCAGGAGAGATGACAAGTCCTTTTTAAGTGACTACTCTTAACCCGCAGAGAGTATTGACATTACAAGTAAAGTTGTTCTCTTTGTGCAAAACAAGGATTTAATCAGGTTGATTTGCAACCCAGAGTTCCCTCAGAATTTGTCAATAAACTGAATTGCCACAAGGAGTGTAGCAGTAGGTGTCTAGAGTAACAAAGGGTCTGTCGGGATTTAAACCCAGAAATCTTGTGATCCAGGGAGTAGCTCTTCTCACTGAGTTAATTAGTGATGCTGGACAGCTCCACTGATGAATCAGTTGTCTAACTTGACTTTTCACTCTAGATTCTTTTCCTTGATTACAGTTCACTGGGTTTTCTTGCTATAAACTGGTCCTTGTACTACTTGGTTGTCAGGCTGTTGGTTTTACTGCCTGTAGTCTAGTTCCTTTCTATCTCACTCTACAGACTGTTGCTGCTCGTTTGTGTACTGAACTTAGATTGCTTTCTGACCTTGTCTCTGCAACTTGCTACAACATGTTGCCGCTTATCTGTGCACCGGATTTGGACTGTTACTTGACTACTCTTACTATTATCACTCCCCTGCTTCCCTGCCAGATCATTTCAGCCACTGGACTCAGAATTTGCTACAGAACTTGACAGAGTCTTTAGTATGTAAACCTCTAGTTTCGGCTATACTTATCAATGACCATGTAAAAATCATCCTTAAATACAAATTAAATATTTTTCGTTTATATTTAGGTCTAATCATAATATAGAGCTTTGAAAAAGCCCCCTGTGTAAGCTGAAACATTGTATGGGTAAATAAAGGATCGTACACTGACACTGCTGCCTTGTTCTCTGTTTTTATGCTGCAAAGGGACTTGAGTGAATTGAGGCATGCACCTATAGACAATTTAGCTCCTTGTACTGATCTGCTGACTTCTTAAATTATATTCTTAGTAAAATGTTTTTGCATTGACCTTGAGTTACATCTTCAAAGCATTCTAATATTCAGCTACATTCACAAGCTTTTGCCTTCCTCTGAGCTTACATATACCAAGACATCATTTGTACCTAACCTGATGAAGAGGCCGGTGCGGCCTTGAAATGCGTAATTTTATATGTGAAAATAAATGATCTTTGACCCTTATTGGATTTCACTCTCCACCGTTTCACACCGTACGTATATGGTGACGGAGTAATTACTTCACGGCTACGCCCTCGAGTATTCCGCTGTTCTTTCTTTCTTCACCTCCAGTACATATACCAGTAGCCTGTCCTGGTTCAGTCTCTCTACAGAGGATGCTCATCGATGGCAAAGTTAGTCTTTAAAACACTTTACTCCTCCCCATCTATTGGATCTACAAAATGGCCCTAACAAAACTTTCAAATCATTCTCTTTTATCCTCCATTTTTTAAACTTCTCTCATGCCTGACTACAGGATATCGCTCAAGCTTCACAGCTTGAACCTGGTCAAACATGTATTTGAATATCTCATTCACTAGTTACTCTAATACCCTGCAGCTTTTATTGAATATAATGTGCAGGCTTATCTGGGAAAGTAGGTTTATCTAGGGAAATATATCTGGGAAAGTATTTAATTGCATATTGGAATTTTTAACTCAACCAATAATAACAAGTATAAAGTATATCTAGATGTAAATTGTGCAATGGTGTGTGATAATAGATATAAATGTATATATATTTTTTGGAATGTACTACTAATTTAATCCTTGCTTCTTTCTTTTTCTGTGTTCATGGATAAAGTGGTAAACATGAAGGCTGGATTTACTGTACTTTTTAATAATGCTGGCTTTTGCACACACATTTGGATCATGTGCTTATATTTGCTTTTGTTTGTGTGTCCATATGTAGCAAAAATGTATTATTAAAATGCAGTCTAATGGCACTCTGAAGTCCTTAAATCATACTCTAGAGATTATTACACGTTCAGTGGATTGTAAGCATTTTATCCTATCTTATTTGCATGCTTTTACTACATAAATATTAATGCCATGATTTGTATGAAATTATATTTTTAAAAAATAAATAAAAATTCATTTGAAGGAACATTATGCACCACCATGTAACTATCCGAAATTAAGGACTTGTCTACACACAGAATATAGGATCACAAAAATGTAGTAATTTGCTATAACAAACAAAAAATATTAGCAATGTTATTCAATGTATTTTTTTTTCTAAACCTTATTCTGAGTTAGGCCTGAGCTGTACAGACACTGTTGGGTGCCATATGTACGGAGCTATCCTACCCTAAAAGTAATGCTTATAGCAGTGAATACTACTGTATAAATGGAATCCAATGGAGCATGCCACAATTTTTTTTTTCTGTTTGACTTAAGCATAAGCAGGTACCATGCACTAGAATAAGAACTGTTGGTATGGCTTCGTACAAAATGAAGCCGTATTAAGGATATGTGTGGCTGAACCCCAAAGAATAACTACATTGGATTGTACTATAAGCCACTATAAGCACCCTCTTTTACAATGACTTTGCTTAGGGAAAATCATGGTGACAAAACTAGTGCACAAACTTATTTTTAATCAGAAATCTTGCTGTGGTTAATAAACATAGTAGGTAGAAATCCAGTTCAGGTACAAAGGAGTCAAAGAGGTAGCAAAATGTAAAAAAAATACAGGCAACATCAAGCAAAACAGCAGCGTGGTGCCAGTTGTGGAAGAACGCCTTGGAGGTACTGTGAGGTAGGTTTACTCGAATTTATCTTTGCTTTGTTACTGCCGATCGTTTAACTCTTTCAGCACCCTGGACAGTGACTATTTACTGACTTCGCCTAGCAACGCTCCCGTAATTACGGGTGCACACACGTATTCACCCATAATTACAGGAGCCCCATAGACTTCTTTGTTTTATTTCTTTTTTTAACTTTGGAACTTAATAAAGAGAGATACTATTTAGTACGTTCTTTTTTTCCTCTTCTGTATTTCTTACCCCTGTAGTAATGTAAATATTTTGCTTGCCAATGGTTGCATCAGCAGACTAAAGCCCTATTCATATCTGCATCATAGCTTCCATTTCTAATGGATATCGGTGCTGCTTGACAGACCCTGTTGACTTATGATGTGTTCTGCTGAGCGGCATGCAGCACTTTTTTTCCTGGCAAATTTGAGGGAATCTGCTACAGAGCTTCTAACAGATGTGAACACAGCTTTACTCTTCTGTGCATGGACATCCCATCATGTAACCTCTACTCTTATAAAAAAAAATCTTATGAGTGGAAGTCAAATGATAGGATGTTCATGCACAGTTAGGCCCCATGCACACGACCGTATTTTTGTCCACCCGTAAATACTGGCGTAAATACGGGTCCTTGGTCACAGGTATTCGACCCGTATTCCACCCATATTTACGGGCACGTTTTTGGCTGCAAAATTGCACTGCACTAATCGACAGCCCTTCTCACCTATCAGTGCAGGATAGAGAGAAGGGACAGCCCTTTCCGTAATAAAAGTAAAAGAAATTCATACTTACCTGGCCATTGTCTTGGTGACGCGGCCCTCTCTTGATATCCAGTCCGACCTCCCTGAATGACTGCTGCAGCCAGTGATTGGCTGCAGCGGTCACATGGGCTGTAATGTCATCCCAGGAGGCCGGACTGGAGGAAGAAGCAGGGAGCTCTGGGTAAGTATGAACGTCTTTTTTTTTTTTTTTTACAGCTTTATCTATATTGTGATCAGTAGCCACTGTCCAGGGTGCTGAAACAGTTACTGCCGATCGTTTAACTCTTTCAGCACCCTGGACAGTGACTATTTACTGACTTCACCTAGCAACGCTCCCGTAATTACGGGTGCACACACGTATTCACCCATAATTACAGGAGCCCCATAAACTTCTATGGGCTGCCCGTGCCGTAATTACGGCCTGAAATAGGACATGTTCTATCTTTTTCAACGGCACGGGCACCTTCCCGTAAGCATACGGGGAGGTACCCGTGGCCAATAGAAGTCTATGGGCCCGTAATTACGGGAGTTTTTACGGTCGTGTGCATGGGGCCTTAGTCTGTTGATGTTACTATGGTAATCCCAGAGAAAGCAGTAATGTAATATATAGGTATATTACCGGAGTAGTAAAGAGATCAAGAGAAGGCAAAAAAAAACAAACACTCTGCTCTGTGGTTTGAAAAAAACAAGTGGTTTGTATATCAAGTGGAGTTCCAAAAACCGGATTGATTTACTGTGTTGTGTGTGACAAAGTGGGGGGCCATTGTATGTGATATATGTATTGATTGCTTGCTTGCTACAAAGTTTGCAAAAGTGACATTATTTAAAACTATTTTTTTTTTCCCTTGCAGTTTCCTTCCTGCTGAGTAGCTGAGTAAGGGGGAGGGGTTAGCTGCTACCAGGTGCTATAAATCAGGCCTCAGTACTCTGTAGAGCCTGCTCTGTGGTTTGAAAAAAACAAGTGGTTTGTATATCAAGTGGAGTTCCAAAAACCGGAGTTAAAAAGAGGAGTTAAAGCCCCAGTAAGTGCTCTTCTACTTCTTTTTATTTTTGATTAACACCTGTTTGCTGTTTTTTTGTAACTTGGATAATGGATAGCAAGATTGGAGGTTTTCTTCAGTGCACAGTTTGCCATATGTATGCACGACTGGAGCCGGAGTTCCAGGGTGAATATCTCTGTGGCAGATGTGAGCATGTTGTTCACCTGGAATCTCGTATTAGAGATCTGGAGGAGCAGAATGCAACACTGAGGAGGATAGACAATTTTGAGCGGAGCTTGCTGCTCACAGAGCATGCAGTTAGTGGGTTACAACTGGAGGGTGAAGACATGGGTGAGCAGGATCAGGTAAGTAGCTGGGTTAATGTAGTTAGGGGCAGTAGAAAGGGGTCAAAGACAAGGAAGGCCGATCCGGTTTCTGACATTCCAGGCAAAATTGCCAAGTTGGGTGATGATGCGGGGGTGTCAGTCTCAGAAATGGCAGCCCTAGTGGATACTGATCTCCCTAACAGCCGGGAGAACAGCCCAGCTAGTAGTCGGCGGGATGGTAATGCAGGTAAGCCAAGACAATTGATAGTCGTAGGGGATTCTATAATCAGGAAGACGGATAGAATAATTTGTCGCCAAGACCACCTCAACCGAATGGTTTGCTGTCTCCCTGGTGCCAGGGTTCGGCATGTGGTGGAACGGGTGGACAAATTGCTGGGAGGGGCTGGTGATGATCCAGCTGTCGTGGTCCATGTCGGTACCAACGACAGAATAAATGGTAGGTGGAGGAGCCTTAAGAATAATTTTAAAGAACTAGGCTACAAGCTGAAGGGAAGGACCTCCAAAGTAGTATTCTCAGGAATACTGCCTGTGCCATGCGCATCACAGGAAAGACAGCGGGAGCTCAGGGAGTTAAATGCATGGCTGAAGTCTTGGTGTAGAGGAGAAGGATTTGGGTTCCTAGAGCACTGGGCTGACTTTTCATTGGGGTACAAACTGTATTCTGCAGATGATTTGCACCTAAATGGAAGGGGGTCCGCTGTGCTGGGGGAGAGAATTCTAGCTGGGGTGGCGGAGTATTTAAACTAGGGCTGAGGAGGGAGGTCAATGTAGAAAAAAAAGGGGTAGCCAGGTTAGAGAGGGGTCAGACTATATTGGTGGGGGGAGAAACAGAATGTGGGGAGAGGACTAGACAACAGGATAAGGAGATCCTTTCGTTACAAAACATCAGTGTAAATAAAAAGGCCCGATTAATGTCAAATCACATTTCTGATAATAAAAGTGAAAAACTGACAGGCAAGTTAAAGTGTATGTTCACAAATGCCAGAAGTCTAGCAAGCAAAATGGGGGAGCTGGAGGCCTTGATACTGGAAGAAAATATAGATATAGTTGGTGTTGCTGAAACATGGCTGGACTCTTCACATGACTGGGCTGTAAATCTACAGGGTTTTACACTTTTTCGGAAAGACAGGACAAATAGGAAAGGTGGTGGTGTATGTCTGTATGTGAGAAATGATATGAAGGCGAGTGTGAAAGAGACAATAGTGGGTGAATACTGTGAGGAGGTTGAAACCTTGTGGGTGGAACTAGAAAGGGAGGTAAACACTGAAAAAATTACTTTTGGTGTAATCTATAGACCCCCCAATATAACTGAGGAGATGGAAGTTCAGCTATATAAACAGATGGAGCGGGCTGCACAGGCGGGTACTGTAGTGATAATGGGAGATTTTAATTTCCAGGATATTAATTGGTGTCATGGTTCGGCTTCAACTGCAAAGGGGAGACATTTCCTCAACCTGTTGCAGGAAAATTTTATGGGCCAGTTTGTGGAAGACCCGACTAGAGGTGAAGCTCTGTTGGATCTGGTCATTTCTAATAATGCAGATCTTGTTGGGAATGTCAATGTTCGTGAAAACCTCGGTAACAGTGATCATAATATAGTTACATTTTACCTATACTGTAAAAAACAAACACAGGCTGGGAGGGCAAAAACATATAATTTTAAGAAAGCCAATTTCCCCAGGATGAGGGCGGCAATTCAGGATATAGACTGGGAAGAACTAATGTCAAATAATGGGACAAATGATAAATGGGAGATTTTCAAATCTACTTTGAGTTATTATAGTGCAAAATTTATTCCTACAGGTAACAAGTATAAACGACTCAAATTAAACCCCACATGGCTTACACATTCTGTGAAAGGGGCAATACATGACAAAAAAAGGGCATTTAAAAAATACAAATCTGAGGGTACAGCTGTAGCCTTTGTAAAATATAAGGAGCTTAATAAAATCTGTAAAAATGTAATAAAATTATCAAAAATACAAAATGAAAGGCAGGTGGCCAAGGATAGTAAAACAAATCCCAAAAAATTCTTCAAGCATATAAATGTAAAAAAGCCCAGGTCTGAACATGTGGGACCCCTAGATAATGGTAATGGGGAGTTGATCACAGGGGATCAAGAGAAGGCAGAGTTTCTAAATGGGTTCTTTAGCTCTGTATATACAACAGAAGAAGGAGCAGCTGATGTAGCCGGTGCCAGTGCTGTTAATATATCAGTTGATATACTGAATTGGATGAATGTAGAGATGGTCCAAGCTAAATTAAATAAAATAAATGTGCACAAGGCCCCGGGACCAGATGGGTTACACCCTAGAGTTCTTAAAGAGCTTAGTCCAGTTATTTCTGTCCCCCTTTTCATAATATTCAGAGAATCTCTAGTGACTGGTATAGTGCCAAGGGACTGGCGCAGGGCAAATGTGGTGCCTATTTTCAAAAAGGGCTCTATGTCTTCCCCGGGTAATTATAGACCAGTAAGCTTAACATCCATCGTGGGGAAAATGTTTGAGGGGCTATTGAGGGACTATATACAGGATTATGTGACAATAAATAGCATTATAAGTGACAGCCAGCACGGTTTTACTAAGGACAGAAGTTGTCAAACTAACCTAATCTGTTTTTATGAAGAGGTGAGCAGAAGTCTAGACAGAGGGGCCGCTGTGGATTTAGTGTTTTTGGACTTTGCAAAGGCATTTGACACTGTCCCCCATAGACGCCTAATGGGTAAATTACGGACTATAGGTTTAGAAAATATAGTTTGTAATTGGATTGAGAATTGGCTCAAGGACCGTATCCAGAGAGTTGTGGTCAATGATTCCTACTCTGAATGGTCACCGGTTATAAGTGGTGTACCCCAGGGTTCAGTGCTGGGACCCCTACTATTCAACTTATTTATTAATGATATAGAGGATGGGATTAATAGCACTATTTCTATTTTTGCAGATGACACCAAGCTATGCAATATAGTTCAGACTATGGAAGATGTTCATGAATTACAGGCAGATTTAAACAAACTAAGTGTTTGGGCGTCCACTTGGCAGATGAAGTTTAATGTAGATAAATGTAAAGTTATGCATCTGGGTACCAACAACCTGCATGCATCATATGTCCTAGGGGGAGCTACACTGGCGGATTCACTTGTTGAGAAGGATCTGGGTGTACTTGTAAATCATAAACTCAATAACAGCATGCAGTGTCAATCAGCTGCTTCAAAGGCCAGCAGGATATTGTCGTGTATTAAAAGAGGCATGGACTCGCGGGACAGGGATGTAATATTACCACTTTACAAAGCATTAGTGAGGCCTCATCTAGAATATGCAGTCCAGTTCTGGGCTCCAGTTCATAGAAAGGATGCCCTGGAGTTGGAAAAAATACAAAGAAGAGCAACGAAGCTAATTAGGGGCATGGAGAATTTAAGTTATGAGGAAAGATTGAAAGAATTAAACCTATTTAGCCTTGAAAAAAGACGACTAAGGGGGGACATGATTAACTTATATAAATATATTAATGGCACATACAAAAAATATGGTCAAATCCTGTTCCTTGTAAAACCCCCTCAAAAAACAAGGGGGCACTCCCTCCGTCTGGAGAAAAAAAGGTTCAAGCTGCAGAGGCGACAAGGCTTCTTTACAGTGAGAACTGTGAATCTATGGAATAGTCTACCGCAGGAGCTGGTCACAGCAGGGACAGTAGATGGCTTTAAAAAAGGGTTAGATAATTTCCTAGAACAAAAAAATATTAGCTCCTATGTGTAGAAATTTTTCCTTCCCGTTTCCCTTCCCTTGGTTGAACTTGATGGACATGTGTCTTTTTTCAGCCGTACTAACTATGTAACTATGTAACTATGTAACTATGTATATTAATACTTTAATATACATAGAAATGAGTTAAATTCTATAAAAACCTAAAATGCAGACATTGCATTTCTTCTTAAATGATTTGCAATCCCATTTCTCATTGGTTTGTAAAAATATTTGTATTCCCAGGAACAAAAAACTAGTTATATAAATTGATTTTGGTCAGCATAAAACCATTTCACAGTATAAATTTATTGGCATTTTAGGGGCTAATTCATCAACTAAAATATAGAGGTGTGTTCTGTCCATTAGAAAGTGATTTGGATCAATATATGTAATCTTCCCCAAAGGCTTTCTACCTTTATATGGCAATACAGAACACACAATACACTTTACTGTTTCAGAGTCTCATTAAACTGCTCTCTTAATTTTATTGCTTTTAACCATAAAGTTCCTATCTACACTTCAGGGAAAGGATAAAATAAATGTGTTTTTCTCAGCAAGGTATTTGGAACATGGTTTGATTTTCACATGAGTAAGGCTGTAATAGAAGTTCTAAAATATGAAATTATACCTTACATTCATCTTAACAAGATATACATTTCTACTATTATTTATATATTCGGTCACATATTTTCATCATATTCTCTTGGTATAATCATGCTTAAGTGAGCTAAGCATGAGAGCTAACAATCTAAAAATATTGAGAAACAGAGACAAAGGAGTCAGGGTAGTGCAAATCTGGATCAGCAGGGATATGAACCTAGTCAGACACTGGACATGGTAGTGCCTGCAAAGCAATTGAAATGAAGGTTTATGTATTTTCAAAGTGCCATTATCTTCTGTGGCACTGTATAATCTAATATAAAACCTGGACGAAAGCAGCACTGTCAGCAGTATGCACCTTTACAGACCATGAAGATAGTAACGCTAACATACTGAACATGCACTTCTAATGTGGCAATATATTTGATAGAAAAAATTGAGTTATTTAAAAGATTATAAGGGGAGAAGAAATAGAAAAGCTGTGTGTAGAGTGGAGGTTGCATTTAATAATAATAATAATAATAATAATAATAATGATGATGATGATGATGAAATAAAAATATTATAAATGGGATGGAATTTTTTTTTTCATATATTGGTCACAATGGGGGCAATGGCCCTCGCTAGACTACTGCATTGTTTTTTTCAATTGGCCTCTACCTATTGGATTTATCAAAAAGATTACAACCAATTTAAATTATACTTACCTTCCTCACTCCCTTTCGTCGCTCTGGGTCCTGAAGGTATCCAGCGTCAGAACGTAGTGTGCAGCAAATGGTGCCTGAAGCTGAAGAGTGGGAAGTTGAGAGCCAGAGCTGGTTGCCATAAATAGTGAGTATAAGAGTCTGATCTGCAGACTGATTCATTTAGGAGGTTTAGGTGGTCTGTTCTGGGGTCTGTTTAATTTACCTGGTCTGGAGTCTAAAAACTTTAGGGGGTCTGATTAATTTAAGGGATTTGGTTTATGCCTAAATAATTTAGGGCATTTGATTAATTTTAAGGGCTCTAATTAATTTACAGGGTCTGATCTGTGGCCTGTTTAATTTAAGTGGCCTAGGGTCTGTAAAATATAGGCCTCGTCTGAATAATTTAGGTGTCTGCTCTTTAATTTATTTGTGTTGCTGTAGAGTTTGGGGTGGCTGCAGAAGTGAGGGGCCAATAATGTAGTGGCAGAAAACTCTGCAGTGATCAGGAGAAGTCGTCATAGCGGTCTGGGCTGGATGGGGAAGAAAAGGAAAGAGAATGTTTACAATCAGAGAAAATGTCACCTGTGAGTAAATGGATTAATACATGAGCTGTCCACTCTTCTGGCATGTCTGTAATAGTAAATCTTTGTATTCTCCTGAGATAACAAGTCTGGAGCATTCTGCCTGTAACAGCATCTGATAAGTGCTGTACTCTCTTGTATAGTCTGCAGTATGATGATACTCTGCAGACCACCAGTGTAGAACTGGTATCTTACCACTATATGGTCGTCTGTAGCGTGATAATGTTAATGTGTGGTTTACATATTTAAGGAAGTGGCGGGTGGAGTGACCAAAAAAAGCAAAAAAGTTCAAGGCGCGAGTGGCACGCTGCTATGTTTCCGATCTCCCCAGGGTTTAATCCTGGATCCGCCCTTGACCACTTACAGTGCAGGTTTCTTGTATTGGAGTAGCAATCTCACCAATAAAGTGGTCACCAGTTAATCTCTTTTAATGAATGAATTTAATGAATGAACGTTTTAGGACCAATAAAGTCCCTACGTCAGGTTCAACACTATCACCAACACTATTACAATAAGGCCCAGTTCGTTTTTATGCAGATTTTGATGCAGACACTGCGTCAGAATCGGCGGCAAAAAACTGCTGAAACCGCCTCCCATTGAAATCAAGGAGGCGTTTTTTTTCGCAACGGTTTTTAGCCACTTAAGGTAAAAAAAAAGTTGCATGCTCTTTCTTGCCACAGTTCTGCTTCTCACCTCCCATTGAAATCAATGGGAGGAAGAGAAAGAGTTTTTCGCTGTGAAAAACGCCGCAGGAATTTGCAGGCAGGTCAAAATCTGTCTCAAAATTCCTGAATGAATATTGAGGCTGTTTTTTCTGCCTGCAAAAAAAAGTCTATGTGAACAGGGTCTAACAAGGCGGAACTGGCCTAAAAGCAGGGCTCATTAACTATTCAATAAATAAATTAGACATTATAAGTAAATAAATATATTTTATGCATAGACTTAATAAATATTAGTCTGTGCATAGAATATATTTTTTTTAGTTATTTATTTATTGTGTTTAATGTACTTATTGTATAGTTAAAGGCTATGTATTTTTTGGGAGGGGGATTAATAGTGAGTTGAATATTTAATCATACATATTCAATCTTTTCATCTCACCTTTATCACATACCTCACCTTTCAGTGTACATGATGAATAACACTATTTCTGGACATTATATGACTTGTATTTGCAATTTTTAACAGTTTTCCCCTTTGCAGATTCTATTTCTAAATTTCGATTTTCCCTAAGCTAGTGGGTGGAGCCTGACTGCTATCATGTTTCTACACATAGCACATACAGACAGAGCAAAGAACATCCTGCTCTCCTATCTCTATGTATCACATATTCATAGAAGCAGTGGCAATATGGAGGAGATTACACAGCAGAAATGAACAGTATAGCTGTGAATTCAGCACTGGGGAGAGATAGAACACTTACTAGGAGGATGCTAACATGTCTGTGTCACTCTGTCTCCCTCCTGCAGCTCCCTCCTCCTCCCTTCTCCACAGACTTTTATGAGCAACTGTAATCTGATCCCTCAGTGAGCTGATGACCCATCAGAAAAAGCAGTAAATTCAGAGTGTGTGAACAGTTAGGAGGAAGGAGGAGCCATTTTTAAAAAAAAAATAAGATATATTGTAAAGATTGTCAATCGCTTGCACTGTTAATTTATTCAAAATCTGTTGAAAAGTTAGTGTAAGTTTAAAGGTTTTATTGTCATTATAATTTTTTGTATGACCAATTATTGTGCACACATATAGTAAATATAAATGCTTCAAAAAAAAGCCTTTAGCAGGAGTTTTCCTAGGACCATATTTTCACTTAGGTGCCAGAAATTAAATATGTCCCTTGCAAGATTGTGCAAAGTACAAATACATACACCCAGAGGCTAGTTGTATGGAAAAAAAATCTTTAATTACTAGACTGAGAGAAAATAAAGTGTTATCATCTATCACACAGCTCATTGCCACCACATGATCAATCTTATCTGTTGACAAACGTCCAGTCAGCATTCTCTGCTATGCACTTGCCTCAGTATTAATGACATTGACTCGACTTACAAAAGGGAAATAATTCTAGGTGACTCATGTATACATAATTTGTATCATGCCGTAATTGCTATAATTTATCCTCTGTGTTCACTTTCTAGTTTGACTTGCAGGAACCAATCAGAATTTCGCTCATCCAAAATACAATTTTAAGAGCATTGTCTTATTTTAACAACCTCTGTTTAGAATGCACCCAGTATAAACTAATTATGGGGGTCCTGCTGAGGAGATACAGGGAATGCTGAGAAATTTCTCACCTCTTTGAAAACAGTGGATATCTACTTCAATGGATGCAGGCAGTCCTCAACTGTGATCAAAGAGGGGTTCCCCCCTTAGTTGCTGTCCCTCTCATTATATGTCACGTATAACAACTTTTGCTGATCTATGCCATTAGAGCAGGACTCCAATAGCGAATGTCCCACTCCTGATCGCATGTGCACAGTAAGGGCGGGTTCACACATAGCGGAATTTCACTTAAATTCCGCTGCGGATACTCCGCAGCGTTAATCCGCAGCGGAGCCGTTTCTCCATTGACTTTCACTTTAATTTAGCAGTGTTCGTTTACACGATGCGTACAATTCCGCTGCGGAGCATAGGCTGCGGAGCGGAATTTGTTGTCCGCAGCATGCTCTGTCTGTTGCGGAGCAGTGGCGGACTGGTTGCGGACTCATGGCGGAATTTCTCCATTGACTTCAATGGAGAGTCAAAATTCCGCAATGAAGTCCGCAGATCTTATGTGTGCTGCGGAGCGTATTGTTTTTACTACCATGACATTTCTTCATTCTGGCTGGACCTATGTATTTCTAGGTCTACAGCCAGACTGAGGAAGTCAATGGGGCTCCCGTAATGACGGGAGCGTTGCTAGGAGACGTCTGTAAATAGTCACTGTCCAGGGTGCTGAAAGAGTTACGCGATCGGCAGTAACTGTTTCTGCACCCGGGACAGTGACTACCGATCTCAATATACATGTATCTGTAAAAAAACATATAAGTTCATACTTACCGAGAACTCCCTGCGTCTGTCTCCAGTCCGGCCTCCCAGGATGACGTTTCAGTGTAAGTGACGGCTGCAGCCAATCACAGGCCAAGCACAGGCTGCAGCGGTCACATGGACTGGAGCGTCATCCAGGGAGGTCGGGCCGGATGCCGAAAGAAGGACGCGTCACCAAGACAACGGGCGGTAAGTATGAATTTCTTTGACTTTCACTAGGGAAAGTGCTGTCCCTTCTCTCTATCCTGCACTGAATAGGGAGAAGAGAAGCACTTTTCCTGCAGTCCGCAGCGGCCAGTCCGCATCAATTTTCTGCACATTTTGTGCAGATCCGCTGCAGAATCTGCAACGCAGATTCTGTGCGGCATTGATGCGGACAGTTGCGGAGGAATTCCGCCATGTGTGGTCATGCGGCATTGATGCGGACAGTTGCGGAGGAATTCCGCCATGTGTGGTCATGCGGCATTGATGCGGACAGTTGCGGAGGAATTCCGCCATGTGTGGTCTTATTTTAACAACCTCTGTTTAGAATGCACCCAGTATAAACTAATTATGGGGGTCCTGCTGAGGAGATACAGGGAATGCTGAGAAATTTCTCACCTCTTTGAAAACAGTGGATATCTACTTCAATGGATGCAGGCAGTCCTCAACTGTGATCAAAGAGGGGTTCCCCCCTTAGTTGCTGTCCCTCTCATTATATGTCACGTATAACAACTTTTGCTGATCTATGCCATTAGAGCAGGACTCCAATAGCGAATGTCCCACTCCTGATCGCATGTGCACAGTAAGGGCGGGTTCACACATAGCGGAATTTCACTTAAATTCCGCTGCGGACACTCCGCAGCATTAATCCGCAGCGGAGCCGTTTCTCCATTGACTTTCACTTTAATTTAGCAGTGTTCGTTTACACGATGCGTACAATTCCGCTGCGGAGCATAGGCTGCGGAGCGGAATTTGTTGTCCGCAGCATGCTCTGTCTGTTGCGGAGCAGTGGCGGACTGGTTGCGGACTCATGGCGGAATTTCTCCATTGACTTCAATGGAGAGTCAAAATTCCGCAATGAAGTCCGCAGATCTTATGTGTGCTGCGGAGCGTATTGTTTTTACTACCATGACATTTCTTCATTCTGGCTGGACCTATGTATTTCTAGGTCTACAGCCAGACTGAGGAAGTCAATGGGGCTCCCGTAATGACGGGAGCGTTGCTAGGAGACGTCTGTAAATAGTCACTGTCCAGGGTGCTGAAAGAGTTACGCGATCGGCAGTAACTGTTTCTGCACCCGGGACAGTGACTACCGATCTCAATATACATGTATCTGTAAAAAAACATATAAGTTCATACTTACCGAGAACTCCCTGCGTCTGTCTCCAGTCCGGCCTCCCAGGATGACGTTTCAGTGTAAGTGACGGCTGCAGCCAATCACAGGCCAAGCACAGGCTGCAGCGGTCACATGGACTGGAGCGTCATCCAGGGAGGTCGGGCCGGATGCCGAAAGAAGGACGCGTCACCAAGACAACGGGCGGTAAGTATGAATTTCTTTGACTTTCACTAGGGAAAGTGCTGTCCCTTCTCTCTATCCTGCACTGAATAGGGAGAAGAGAAGCACTTTTCCTGCAGTCCGCAGCGGCCAGTCCGCATCAATTTTCTGCACATTTTGTGCAGATCCGCTGCAGAATCTGCAACGCAGATTCTGTGCGGCATTGATGCGGACAGTTGCGGAGGAATTCCGCCATGTGTGGTCATGCCCTTAAGGTGTCTGCTCAATCAGCATGAAAAATATGCTCGCCATGGGTCAGTAAGCGGTTAAAAAAGTTGTCCAGATTAGAAAAAAACAACTTTATTTTCCCGAAACAGCACCACTCTTTTCAATTATCTTCATCCAGTATTGCAGCTGAATGGAGCTGAACAGCAATATCAGACAAAGACCATTTACAAGAGTGATGCTGTATCATGGGAAAAAACAACAACCCTTTTTATCTAATCTTGAAAAAACTCTTTAAAATGTGGGAAACATAGTAACTAGGAGAATAAGAAAGATGAACCCATATTGAACTTTAATGGTGGTTCCCAGAGCCACATTTCACAAGATAAGATGGCTGATGGTGTCAAGAGCCAGGAGGTCTATGGATAAATATATCACACACACACATGCCCCCTTAAAGAAAATTACCAAACAATCTTAAAGGGGTTACCTGGGGGGAAAAAAAGCCACCAACTGACTAAATTACTTGTATATTATGATTCAACTACTGTTCATGAAAAAGAATGAAAAATAAATTCTGCGTTACACACCGATTGCTGATGTAACATTGCAGGGGCGAGTAGTCCTTCAGTAATTATGCGGGACTTGTCATTTCTGTGTGCTCAGTAAACTACAAGTACCATCATGTATTCCCCCCCACTCCGTCCATTGGATAGCAAGCAACGTAATTTAAGTCACATTCACTAGCTAACACAATGTAAATCCCCCGGGATATCAATGAATATAAGCCGCTGCTAAAGGGGACCGATTTTGGCCCGTGCAGCGAGCGCCGATCAGCGAGACCGCTCGTTGATCGGCACACATTTGCTACTGTCACGAGCTATGCATGGGGACGAGCGGTCGTT
Organism: Rhinoderma darwinii; assembly: GCF_050947455.1. Taxonomy (NCBI): domain Eukaryota; kingdom Metazoa; phylum Chordata; class Amphibia; order Anura; family Rhinodermatidae; genus Rhinoderma; species Rhinoderma darwinii. The sequence continues at coordinate 401,358,124 of NC_134688.1, read as the reverse complement.
ACTCCGATCGTTACTCCGATCGCTCGCCCCATACATTATCATGTCGGCAGCGCCTATCCCTGTTTACACAGGGAGATGTGCTGCCGACAAAGATTATATTTTACTTTTTTAGAATGATACGATCAGCAGATGATCCAGCATTCTATGAACGATTGTTTGCCCGATAATTGCCCAGTGTAAAACCCCCTTTACTTCTGCCAGCATGTCACAATAATAATGCAGTTCTATTAGGTATGGGAAGAATTAAGATTTATATATATATATATATATATATATATATATATATATATATATATATATATATATATATATATATATAAATATTTTTTATTAATAATGTTTGTTGATGATGATGATAAAAATGTACTGAATTATTACCACATTATTACAGTAATGCAGATATTCTACCAGATATATAATTAAACAGATAATTTTTAAGGTGCTCAGATTTTTTATGAATTTAATTAATTTTGCATTCAATGAAGATATAATGGCACGAATAACTTAATTTTAATTAAAAAGCAATAAAAGTGATTATTTCATTTAACTGAATTTTTCATTTTACAAATTAATTTTACAATCTAATTTATTAATATACTATCCAGCGCAGTTTAAGTATTTATACCTCTACAGCAATCCATGACAAAATTATCCTTAACTAGAAAAAATATAATACTCAGGAAAAGAAACAGCCCTGACACTGAAGCCGTTTACTGTTTTTTTGGGAGAAAAGCAAAAAAAAAAGTGGCAGCACTCATTCTTCAATATATCATGTAGGCACTTAAATATGCGCTCGATGTCTTGGTTCACAGCATGACCTTTCTCAAGGAGAAAAAAGCTTGAGATACAGTAGGTCAAGCAGTGGACTAAGGCCCCATGCACACGAACGTGCTTTTTCGGCCGCAATTCCCTCTTAAATTCACGGGAGAAGTGCGGCCCCATTGATTCCTATGGGGCCATGCACACGACCGGGGTTTCCACGGTCCGTGCATGGCCCAGGAGCCCAGGCTCATAGGAAATAATGGACGCGGCCATGTGCACGGCCCGCGATTTGCGGGCGGCTTGCGGGTGACATTCCGACCCCGGCCCACCGGAAAATCACAGCCGTGCACATGGCTTCGGTCGTGTGCATAAGGCCTGAAACGTCACACAGGAATGCATAAAGTGTCTACATTATTTATTGGTGTGCTCCCATTTTCTTCTGCTAAGGCATTAATGAGCGCCTAGATTTGTACCATTAAAGGCATATTTCCTTAAAGCGTACTTAACTTTTCAGAATAAGCTGTCATATGTGTGTACATGAGGTATAACACTATTTCTGGCCACTATATGACAAGTATGTGGCATTTTTTTTTAAGCAGTTTTCCCCTCTGCAGACTCTATTTCTAATTCTCCGTTCTGTCAAAACTAGTGTGTGGAGTCAACTGCTATCATGTCTCCCATACACTACACAAATAGAAGAGAAGAATCCTGCTTTCCATTATCTATCTTTCACGCACGCACGCACACACACACACACACACACACACACACACACATATATATATATAATATATATATATATATATATATATATATATATATATATATATATATATATATATATATAAAGTGAAGGAAATAAGTATTTGATCCCTTGCTGATTTTGTAAGTTTGCCCACTGTCAAAGACATGAACAGTCTAGAATTTTTAGGCTAGGTTAATTTTACCAGTGAGAGATAGATTATATATATAAAAAAAAAGAATCACATTGTCAAAATTATATATATTTATTTGCATTGTGCACAGAGAAATAAGTATTTGATCCCTTTGGCAAACAAATACTTAATACTTGGTGGCAAGACCCTTGTTGGCAAGCACAGCAGTCAGACGTTTTTTGTAGTTGATGATGAGGTTTGCACACATGTTAGATGGAATTTTGGCCCACTCCTCTTTGCAGATTATCTGTAAATCATTAAGATTTCGAGGCTGTCGCTTGGCAACTCGGATCTTGAGCTCCCTCCATAAGTTTTCGATGGGATTAAGGTCTGGAGACTGGCTAGGCCACTCCATGACCTTAATGTGCTTCTTTTTGAGCCACTCCTTTGTTGCCTTGGCTGCATGTTTCGGGTCATTGTCGTGCTGCAAGACCCAGCCACGAGCCATTTTTAATGTCCTGGTGGAGGGAAGGAGGTTGTCACTCAGGATTTGACGGTACATGGCTCCATCCATTCTCAGATTGATGTGGTGAAGTAGTCCTGTGCCCTTAGCAGAGAAACACCCCCAAAACATAATGTTTCCACCTCCATGCTTGACAGTGGGGACAGTGTTCTTTGTGTCATAGGCAGCATTTCTCTTCCTCCAAACACGGCGAGTTGAGTTAATGTCAAAGAGCTCAATTTTAGTCTCATCTGACCACAGCACCTTCTCCCAATCACTCTCAGAATCATCCAGATGTTAATATGCAAACTTCAGATGGGCCTGTACATGTGCCTTCTTGAGCAGGGGGACCTTGCGGGCACTGCAGGATTTTAATCCATTACGGCGTAATGTGTTACCAATGGTTTTCTTGGTGACAGTGGTCCCAGCTGCCTTGAGACATTAACAAGTTCCCCCTGTGTAGTTTTCGGCTGAGCTCTCACCTTCCTCAGGATCAAGGATACCCCACGAGGTGAGATTTTGCATGGAGCCCCAGATCGATGTCGATTGACAGTCATTTTGTATGTCTTCCATTTTCTTACTATTGCACCAACAGTTGTCTCCTTCTCACCCAGCGTCTTACTTATGGTTTTGTAGCCCATTCCAGCCTTGTGCAGGTCTATGATCTTGTCCCTGACATCCTTAGAAAGCTCTTTGGTCTTGCCCATGTTGCAGAGGTTAGAGTCAGACTGATTAAATGAGTCTGTGGACAGGAGTCTTTTATACAGGTGACCATTTAAGACAGATGTCTTTAATGCAGGCACCAAGTTGATTTGGAGCGTGTAACTGGTCTGGAGGAGGCTGAACTCTTAATGGTTGGTAGGGGATCAAATACTTATTTCTCTGTGCACAATGCAAATAAATATATATAATTTTGACAATGTGATTTTCTGTTTTTTTTTAAATATAATCTATCTCTCACTGGTAAAATTAACCTAGCCTAAAAATTCTAGACTGTTCATGTCTTTGACAGTGGGCAAACTTACAAAATCAGCAAGGGATCAAATACCTATTTCCTTCACTGTATATACTGTAGAAGCTGTAGTAGCATGGATGACATTTTACAGCAGAAATAACGGTGTAGCTGAGAATCCAGCACTGGAGTGAGACGGCAACACTTACAGGGAAGCTGAAGCACGACTGCGTGTTTCTTTCGCACTCAGCTCCTGCTCCCCCTCTCCATAGACTTGTATGTTGAGCGTGTCTGTGTATGACTCACTCTTCTCCCTCCTCCTGCTCCCCCTCCCATCTCCATAGATTTGTATGGGCAGCGTGTCTGTGTCTGATCACTCAGCTCCCCCTCCTCTTTCAATAGACTTCTATAGGCAGGCTGTGAATAGCACCTCCCCCCCCTGCTTCTTGCAGTCTGTCTTCACTGCTCTGTAACTAGGGACAGGTTTTGCTTAACAACACAGGGTTGACAGCAGGGTACAGAAAGGTAGACACCTCGTGCAGTAACTTCACACAGAATCTGCATTGATAATACAACATTTTAACAGTAAGAAAATTGGACAGTTGATCTATATCAGGTATACTATTAGGTTAGCATAAATTGTTTGATAAGTTAGTGTCCAGTTAACTCCTTAACGCAGAAGGACGGATATATCCGTCCTCAGCAGCTGCTAGTTCGCGCAGGAGGACGGATATATCCGTCCTGTGATGGCGCGGGTACTGTCACTGTACCCACGCGATCAGCGGCAGGAGCCCGGCTGTTATACTCAGCCTGGCTCCTGCTGCAACTGCCGGAATCGAAGCGCGCTCCGATTCCGGCAGTTTAACCCATTAAATGCCGCTGTCAATAATGACAGCGGCATTTAATGTGTTTGACAGAGGGAGGGAGCTCCCTCTGTCACCCCATCGGCGCCCCCGAAAACAAATCGCGGGTCGCCGTCGGGTTTCCATGACAGCCGGGGGTCTAACAAAGACCCCCAGGTCTGCCTTCAGCATCTGCCTGTTAGGCGATGCCAGAGGCATGGCCTAATAGGTTGCCTGTCAGTTTTACACTGACAGGCAATAATGCTTTGGTATACTAAGTATACCAAAGCATTATATATGCGATCGGCACATCGCATAGTGAAGTCCCCTGATGGGACTTTAAAAAAAAATGTCAATCAGTTAAATAAAGTTGGTGAAAAAAACAAAAAAACAATTACAGTCAAAGTCAAATAAAACTACTTTTTTGGCCCAAAAAGTGGTTTTATTTAGTAAAACTGTCAAAACAAATCACACATACACATATATGGTATCCCCGCGATCGTAACAACTTGACCAATAAAATGAACACATTAATTAAACCGCCGGATGAACGGCGTCCAAAGAAAACGCAAAAAACAGCGGCAAAATTCTCTCTTTTCTCCCATTCCCCCCATAAAAAATAAAATAAAAGTTAATCTATAAATCATATGTACCCCAAAATAGTACTAATGAAAACTACACATTGGCCCGCAAAAATCAAGCCCACCTACGGCCACATCGACGGAAAAATAAAAACGTTACGTCTCTTGGAATGCGGCGATGCAAAAACAAGTAATTTTTTTCTAAAAGGGTTTTTATTGTGCAAACGTAGGAAAAACATATAAAACCTTTACATATTTGGTATCCCCGTAATCGTGCCGACCCATAGAATAAAGTTAACATGTTATTTACGCTGCATAGTAAACGGCGTCAATTTATAACGTGAAAATCAATGCCGGAATAGCTGCTTATTTTCAATTCTCTCCTAAAATAAAGTTAATAAAAGTTAATCAATATGTTATAAGCATCTAAAAATGGTACAATTACAAAATACAACTCGTCCCGCAAAAAACAAGCCCTTATACGGCTATATAGACGGAATACAAAAACAGTTACGACTCTTGGAATGCGACCGTGAAAAAACAAAAAATAATCCTTGGTCATTAACGTGCAAAATGGCCCGGTCATTAAGGGGTTAAGTAACCACAGTGCTATTTATTTTTGTGTTGTCAAAGGGGACAGAATGAAGACCAAAACAATCATAAGCATTTCATGAAATCATTTGCTGCTAATTGGCGTCATGGTGTGGTGGTGCCCAATTCCATGTTTTGCTTTTATGGAACAGTAGCAGGATCTCAATATATGCTTTCAGAGACATATCTGTAATTAGTTTATATACATTTTTTAGGAGCAATAAGTCATGAACCATCCATGTAAAATAAATTGTTTTCTATTTTCTAAATGAGCAGAATTTTCTGCCATTTTTAATTGAAAACAATTTGATAATTAGGAGGGAGTAATAAAATAAACACATATTAATCCATAACTCTGTTCTCTCAACAAAAAGATCTCTGGACTTTCATACACTGTATCCATATTATCAAAACTATTTTAGAAAAATATTTTAGGTATAAATTTGTGTACATTTTTACAAGTAGGGAGCAATCCGCACCAGTTTCTGATGAACTCATGATCATAACATAAAAACTGCTGCATATATAAGACAAGGTTTAAACGTTTCATAATAAGTGAATTATGTAGTTTCAGTCATTATCAGCTAAAGCCAGTACATGTAAAACATTAAGTATATAAGACTTAAGCTTGCTATAGTCATTGGATAGCTGAAGACCAAAGAGTCATTTGGCCAGCAGCTATCTCCTCTCGACCTCGCCATACACATGCATGCTTGGACTGACTGAACATGCTTGTTTATTTCAATGGGGAGAGGAGTATTAACACTGCCAAACACCTCAAGAGAACAAAGGATTCTTTCTTCCATCGACAGTCAATTTTATGTATGAATTTCACAAGGGGTTACCACGTTTTTACCTACGGCCTTGTGCACACCACCGTAATATGGCCTGATTTTGTACAAAGGCTTTATTGTACCTTTGTAAGCCTTTGATTTCATACGGAGACATATGTTGGTTTCTTCAATATAAACTTCCCAAAAATTCGTATCAGCTTTATTGCGTGCCATATGTGCCATTCTTGCTTACAGGGGAGAATAACTCAATATATACAGAACATTGTACGGCTGTGTGCCTCTGCATGCCGCTGTAAAGTATCCAAGCAAACATACTGTAATAATTATTACCTTCAAGTAGCGCACCTTGTGAGTCATAGGATAATTAAGAATCAATCAAGCTTCAAAAGATAATTAGTCCTGTCTACCATTTGTTCCTAGGAGCATCTTGCCAGACATCAGCATTGTGGTTAATAAAGAACATTAACTGGTTATTTCTAGATTACATTTATGCATATGTGGTCCATTTAACAGACAGGAGGTAAGTCACCATCATTTTGGATGTTTTCTGTTTTTCCAAAGCTCAAAAATACAAAATAATAACGTTAATGCACAATGCATAGAAGTTCATGACAGAAAGAAGCTTGTAATATACAAACTTGTGTAACCTTTTTATTTATTTTGTCTTGTAGATGTTATTGACTTCTATGAGAGAGTGTTGTGGGCATACTTTAAGGTCATTATGCAGGGAGGGGAAGGACCGGGAGCTACGTCTATCACCTATTATCAATGGTGGATCCTGTGTTATCTGCCTCCAGATTTATAATAGAGGTGTTACCTGTCATTGTAATCCTGCCTTTAACCCCCGGACCAGGCAATTTTTTTCAAATCTGACATATTCACTTTATGTGATAATAACTTTGAAATGCTTTTATTTTTTTTCAAGGCATTCTGAGATTGTTTTCTCGAGACACATTGTAAAATTTGGTCGATACATTGAGTGTTTATTTGTGAAAAATACCAAAATTTTGAGAAAATTAGCAAAAATTAGCATTTTTCTAAATTTAAATGTATCTACTTGTTAAACAAATAGTAATACCACACAAAATAGTTACTAGTTTACATTTCCCATATGTCTACTTTATGTTTGCATCGTTTTTTGAACATTCTTTTATTTTTCCAGGATGTTGCAAGTCTTAGAACTTTAGCAGAAATTCCTCACATTTTCAAGAAAATTTCAAAAGGCCATATTTTCAGGGACCAGTTCAGTACTGAAGTGGCTTTGAGGGCCTTACATATAAGAAACCCCCTATAAAACACCCCATTTTAATAACTGCACCCCTCAAAGTATCCGCAACAGCATTTAGAAAGTTTCTTTACCCTTTTGGTCTTTCACAGGAATTAAAGCAAAGTGGAGGTAAAATTGACAAATTAATTTTTTTTGTAGAAAATCTGTTTTCATTAATTAATACAGAAGATTTTAACAGAGAAACACAACTTTATATTTATTGCCCAGATTCTGCAGTTTTTAGAAATATCCCACATGTGGCCCTAGTGTGCTACTGTATTGAAACACCTGCCTCGGAAGCAAATGAGCACCTAGAGGATTTTGGGGCCTCTATTTTATTAGAATATATTTTAGGCACCATGTCAGGTTTGAGGAGGTTTTATGGTGCCAAAACAGTAGAACCCCCCTCCAAAAAAGACACCATTTGGCAAACTACACCCCTCAAGGAATTTATCAAGAGGTATAGTGAGCATTTTAACCCCACAGTTTTTTTTGCTGAACTTAGTGGAATTAGGATGTAAAAATGAAAATCTAAATTGTTTCCAAAAAAATGTAGAAATCTTCAACATTTACAAGGCATAAAGGAGAAAAAGCACCCCAACATTCGAAAATCAATTTCTCTAGATTACGGCAATACCCCATATGTTGTAATAAACTGCTGTTTGGACCTACGTGAAGGTTCAGAAGGGAAGAAGCACCAGTTTTTCTGGAATGCTTTTTGGGTGCCATGTCGTATTTGCAAAGCCCCTGAGGGACCAAAACCGTGGAAACCCCCAAAAGTGACCTAATTTGGGAAACTAAAGCCCTCAAGGAATTTATCGAGAGGTATAGTGAGCATTTAGACCCCACAGGTTTTTTGTGAAATTTAGTGGTATTATATTTTCCACTAAAATGTTGATATTTTTAATTTCTTCAAGGGTTAAAGGAGAAAAACACTGCAACATTTGTAAGTCAATTTCTTCCGAGTACGGTAATATCCCACATGTGGTCATAAACTGTTTGGATACACGGCAGGGCTCAGAAGGGCAGGAGTGCTACTTGACATGCAGATTTTGCTAGAATGGTTTTCGGGTGAAATGTCGCATTTGCAAAACCCCTGCAAGACCAAATCAGTGGAAATCCCCTAAAAGTGACCCCATTTGGGATACCACACCCCTGAAGAAATTTATCAAGGAGTATAGTGAGCATTTTGACCCTACAAACATTTTGTTGAATTTAGTGGAATTATACTGTGAAATTGAAAATTATTTTTTTTTTTCTGACAAAACTTGGAAATGTGCAATTTTTACAAGGAATAAAAGAGAAAAAGCACCCCAACATTTGAAAAGCAATTTCTCCTGATCACGGAAATACCCCACATGTGGTCAACTGCTGTTTGGACACATGGCAGGGCTAAGAAAGCCAGGAGCGCTATTTGGCATGCAGATTTTGCTGGCTTAGTTTTTGGGCACCATGTTGCATTTGCAAAACCCTGAGGTACCAGAGTACAGTGGAAGTGACACCATTTTAGAAACTGCACCCCTCAAGGCATTTATCATTTGCCTGGACATATGACAGGGCTCAGAAGTGAAGAGCAACATGCGCATTTGAGGACTATTTTGGTGATTTTCACAGCATTAGCCCACAATTGGAGGGCTCTGAGGTCAAATAATAAAACAAACCCCCAAGTAGTGACCCCTATTTTGGAAACTATACCCCTTAAGGCATTTTAAGGGGTATAGTGAGCATTTTGACCCCACAGGAAATTAATGCGCAGCGGATGGTGCAAAGTGAAAATTGCAATTTTCCACTGATATGCCATTTTAGTGCACAATATGTTGTGCCCAGTTTGTGCCACCGAAGAAAAATACCACCTAAAATGTTAAGCGGGTTCTCCCGAGTATGGCGATGCCATATATGTGGATGTGAACTGCTGTTTCTGCACGCTGCAGAGCTCAGAAGGGAGAGAGAACAATTTGTCTTTTGGAGCACAGATTTTGCTTGGTAGTTTTTCTGTTTGGGATTTTACTGGTATTTCAGTTTATAATGTGGGGGCATATGTTAGCTGTGCAGAGTACATCAGGGCATAATAAGAGGCTATAATAATGTGGTAAATAAATAATATTTCATAGATGTGTGTCCAATGTCGCACTGATAAATTGTGCCCAATCTTATCCGCTTTTGGAACGCTCTGCACATTTTGCGTCACCATATTCTGAGAGCCAGAACGTTTTTATTACCACCGGAGCTGTGTGAGGGCTTATTTGTTGCGGGACAATCTGTCATTTTCATTGGTACCATTTTGGGGTATATGCAATTTTTTGATCACTTTTCATTAAATTTTTTGGCAAGCAGGGTGACCAAAAACCAGCAATTCTGATAATGTTATTTATACTTTGTTTTTATTTTTTTGCAGTGTCAACCGTGGTCTATAAATTAAATTTTACTATTCTGCGGGTTGATGCGATTACAGCGATACCAGCCGTACTGGGGAGTCACTAGTTGCGAAGGATCTGGGTGTACTTGTAAATCATAAACTAAATAACAGCATGCAATATCAATCAGCTGCTTCAAAGGCCAGCAAGATATTATCGTGTATTAAAAGAGGCATGGACTCATGGGACAGGGATGTAATATTACCGCTTTACAAAGGATTAGTGAGGCCTCATCTAGAATATGCAGTTCAGTTCTGGGTTCCAGTTCATAGAAAGGATGCCCTGGAGTTGGAAAAAAAACAAAGAAGAGCAACGAAGCTAATATAAATCTAAGTTATGAGGAAAGATTAGAAGAATTAAACCTATTTAGCCTTGAAAAAAGACAACTAAAGCCTCATGCACACGAACGTGCTTTTTCGGCCGCAATTCCCACGAAAATCCACAGGAGAATTGCTGCCCCATTATTTCTATGGGCCCATGCACACGACCGTGGTTTTCACAGTCCGTGCATGTCCGAGGAGCCTGGACCGCAGAAAGAACGGACATGTCTTATTACGGCTGTGTTCTGCGGTCCAGGCTCATAGAAAATAATGGACGCGGCCATGTGCACGGCCCGCGATTTGCGGGTGGCTCGCGGGTGACACTCCGCACCCGGCCGACCCGAAAATCACGACCGTGCACATGGCTACGGTCATGTGCATGAGGCCTAAGGGAGGACATGATTAACTTATATAAATATATTAATGGCACATACAAAAAATATGGTGAAATCCTGTTACATGTAAAACCCCCTCAAAAAACAAAGGGGCACTCCCTCCGTCTGGAGAAAAAAAGGTTCAACCTGCAGAGGCGACAAGCCTTCTTTACTGTGAATCTATAGAATAGTCACCGCAGGAGCTGGTCACAGCAGGAACAGTAGATGGCTTTAAAAAAAAGGCTTAGATCATTTCCTAGAACCAAAAAATATTAGCTGCTATGTGTAGAAATTTTTCTCTTCCCTTTCCCATCCCTTGGTTGAACTTGATGGACATGTGTCTTTTTTCAACCGTACTAACTATGTAACTATGTAACTGTATGTATATAGTTTTTTTTAAGTTTTGCAGCGTCTGCTCAATAAAATCACTTTTTTTTTTAAATGTATTTTTTGTGGCACCATATTCTGAGAGCCATAACTTTTCTTATTTTTCAGTCAAAAAAGCTGTGTAAGGGCTTGTTTTTAGCAGGACTGGTTGTAGTTTTTATTGGTACTGTTTTGGGGCATATGCGAATATTTGATCATTTTTTACTCCATGTTTTGAGATGGTGGTGATAAAAAAATAGCGATTCTGGCATTGATTTTTATTTTTTATTTTTTGCGGTGTTTAACGTGCGGGAAAAATAACATTGCAGTTTTATAGTTTGGGTCGTTACGGACGCGGCAATACCAAATATGTGTACTTTTTTTTAACGTTTTCATTTTTTTCCTATAATAAAAGTCTTACTTTAGGAAAAAAGGCAGTGTTTGTTTTTATTAACTTGAAACTTTTATTTTTACACTTTTATTCAACTTTTTTCAACTTTTTTTTTGTCCCACTAGGGGATTTGAGGGCCTGCACATCTGATCTTTACTCTAATACATTGCACTACCGACTTAGTGCAATGCATTAGAGCTGTTAGTCATTCACTGACAACAAGCCTATTGGGTCCCGTCTCTGGACGGGGCCGAATAGGCTATCATACATGGCAGACTAGGAGGCCACTGTTAGGCCTCCCGATGCCTTAGTAACGACCATCATCCTCACGATCACATTGTGTCGATGCCGATCGCTACAAACCACTAAGATGCCGAGATCACATTTGATCGCGGCATCTAAGTGGTTAATGGCTGGGATCGGAGCCATCTCCGTTCCCTGCCGTTACAGCGCGGTGTTAGCTGAAACATACAGCTGAGATCGGGGGCTGTTTCTTTGTTTTGCGGCTGGAAGCCTTTTAGGCCCGCCTCCCGTCTGCCAGAACAGCCATCGGAACTCCGCGATTTGCATGTCGATCTGCTAGGAAACAGCATAGATGCAGCGGTCGCTTTTGAGCACTGCATTTAAGGGGTTAATCGTCCGGATCGAATGCTAGCTCCGGTCCTGGCCATGCAGCAGGGTGTCAGCTGTAATATACATCTGACAACCGCTGACGATGATGCGGGCTCAGCTTCTGCTGCTTCTATCTCTATATATCAGACTGGGATGGTTGCTTAGCAGCAGTGTGAATCCGGCTCGGTGACATGCTTCCTCTACTTGAGTCTATGGAGATCTATATGTCAGCCATCACAGACTTCAGCAGTTCCTGTACCACACTAGTTTTGCACAGAGGGGCAGAAGCTTCTGAGCCCGAACCAGCAACACAACGTACCCATACGATGTGTTGCATTAAGTACTTAATGATAGCGACGTAATAGTACATCGGATGTCGTTAAGGGGTTAATAAGAATGAGATGATTGTTAAAAGGTGATCTCTACAGAACAGGAAGTGTCAGTCTTTTATAAATGGTGGATCCTGTGTTATCTATATAGAGATGTTACCTGTTATTGTAATCCTGCCTGTGATGATAATGAGATGACTGTTGAGAAGTGATCTCCACAGAACAGGAAGTGTCAGTCTATTGTGAGTGGTGGATCCTGTGTCATCTACATATATATAGGTGGTACCTCATTGTAATCCTGCCAGTGATGATAATGATATGACTGCTGACAAGTGATCTCTACAGAACAGGAAGTGTCAGTCTATTATGAGTGGTGGATCCCGTGTTCTCTATTTAGAGGTGTTAGCTGTTATGGTAATGCTGCCTGTGATGATAATGAGATGACTGCTGAGATGTGATCTCTACAGAACAGGAAGTGTCAGTCTATTTTGAGCACTCAGTGGTCAGATTGAAATTTGCCATTTTTTACAAATATTTTTAAGATAAAAAGATAATTTAAATGGTAATTGTGTGACAAGGGATTCCCATTAAGAAGTTTTTTTCAGGGTAAAGGTGCAATACTGGTGATAAAGTATAATCAGCCTTTATCAGCTACATGGAAAAGTTTATCTCTGGTAGCAAGGGATAAAGGATGGAAGTTGCCAATCATCCCATACCATCAGACTACCACTGCCATGTTTGACTGCTAGTATGTTCTTTATACAAATATGGATTTATTATATTATTTATTATAAATCAAGCAAAAAAAAACAAAACCTAAGTTTGACAAAATCAATCTTGCTACATGTGTAATGTTAGTTCAATTAGATCAAATCAGCCCTGAAGCTAGATACGAATTGCATGTATTACTTTTGTAGTTCATAGATGTATCTGCGTAACCACAATTTTTGCTAGCAGATATAATTTAATACAGTGAACACTTTGTATTTATTCCTATTTGATAGTAGCATTTCTGTGATATCCAATTCAGCAAGACACTGCAGCCCTCACTACATTTACAAGACAAATACAATCTTTATGACACTCATAATTTATAGTGCTCCCCTACCTTATACTTTTAGCCTTCAGTATTATAATATCTCCTAGGACATTATCCTCTGGTCTCTGTTTTCAGTTACGAGGTCATTGAGGTTGTAAGCTGGGAGTTTGGCCCACACATTTCTCTTGAACATGTTGTACTCAACATATGGGAAATAACAATCTGCTAACATATGTTTCAGGTAGAGCAAACGCTCAGAGACTCATTTGACTCTATGAGATTAAAACAACAAAATAGCAAGGAATAAATTAAAATACATTATTTAAATGGATAGAAATTAAGGGACGATGATTATACATAATTTACATGTGTAATTTTACCCCTTTATGACCAGGCTTATTTTGGCCCTATTGACCAAGCTTTTTTTTCATCTCAGCATTCCAAGAGCCCTAACTTATTTTTCTGTCGACATAGCTATATAAGGGCTTGTCTTTGCGGGACGAGTCCAAATTTTGGGGTACATATGGTTTATTGATTAACTTTTGTTAACTTTTTTGGCAATAGAATTGAAAAAAACATCTACTTTGCTATTGTTTTTTAAATCTAATTCATCACGCGGTTTAAATAATGTGTAACCTTTATTCTATGGGTCAGTATGATTATGGCAATGCCAAATATGTATATATTTTTTTATCTATAACTAATTTTGCATAATAAAAAAAATTATTTGTTTTTGTGTTCCTGCATTCAAAGAACCAGACACTCCTGCCAAAACTAAGCTTTCCCATGTGTACCATTATGGTATTCCATGTGTCAGTCTCTCACCTGTAATTTTTCCTTCTGCTTCTATCTCTATATATCAGACTGGGATGGTTGCTTAGCAGCAGCGTGAATCAGGCTCGGTGACACGATTTCTCTGAGTCTGTGGAGATCTATGTGTCACCCATCACAGGCTTCAGCAGTTTCTTTAACTTTTTGCACATGGGGGACAGAAACTGCTATCATTAGCTAAAACTGATACTTAGACAGGTTCCTCTCACACAGGTATAATGTAGAAGAATATAGTGCGGCCTCCCTGGCTGTATACTTAGGCCCTATTCACACACAGTTTCTTGCCGGGTTTTCTGCTGCGGAAACTGTGGCAAAAAAACGTACGGAATTGCCACTCATTTCAATGGGGGGTGAAACCAACATGTCCTATCTTGAGCCGTTTTCCACCTCAAAAACCCCATTGAAATCAATGGGAGATGGAAAAAAACTGCCGCGAACGGCCGCAGCGTTTTTTTTAAGCGTTTTATGCAAAGAAACCCCTAAAGACACGTTGAATAACGCCTGTGGTGCAAATGTTCTTTAACCCCTAGGCGCACCATGACGCAACTGTACGTCTGGGTGGCCAGTGTCTCAGCGTACGGGGACGTATAGTTACTGCGCAGTTCCCGGTGCACACTGTCAGCAATAGTGTGCACCGGGAGGCCAGCTGTCCCTGACAGCTGACACTCCGGTGTATGCCGATCATTGGCATTTTTCCGCTGATTTCGGCAATTAACCCCTTAATAGCGGTGATCGATTGCAATCGCCGCATTTTAGGGGTGTCTAGCACATCGGCAGACCTCGGACCAGCCTCCTGATAGACTTCCTGTCAGAGTGACAGGACGTCACTGCCATTCGTGATGCACACTGTCGGTCACAGTGTCTGTGACATTGTGTATCGGGAACCGGAACGTCAGCTGTCCCTGACAGCTGACACTCCACTGTTGCCGATCAGCGGCTTATTGCCGCTGATTTCGGCAATTAACCCGTTAAATGCGGAGCTCGATTGCGATCTCCGCATGTAGGGGGTTTGTAGCACATCAGCAGCCCCCATACAATTGTGGGGGCTGCTGATGCTTGTGATGGCACCCGGGGGCCAGACAACGGCATCCGGGTCTGCCATGTATGCAAGCCTATGAGGACCAGCCTCTGGCTGTTCCTCGTAGACTAACTGTCAGAGTGACTGTGACGTCACACTGACAGTTGGAATACATTACACAACATAGGTAGTGAAATGTACTCTAGCAGCGATCAGAGCTGCAGGTAAAAGAAGAAAGTGTAAAAAGAAAAGAAAAAAAAGTAAAAAAAAGTTAATAAAAATGTTTTACAAAAGTGTAAAAATAAAAGATTTTTTTTCCCTATAATAAGTCTCTGTTATTTTTACCGCACGGTGAACGCCGCAAAAAAACAAACTAAAAACAATGCCAGAATCACTATTTTTTGGTCACCAACCCTCCCAAAATATAGAATAAAAAGTGATCAAAAAGTTGCATGTACCCCAAAATAATACCAATAAAAACAATAACCCGTCCTGCAAAAAACAAGCCCTTACACAGCTTTTTTGACTGAAAAATAAAAAAGTTACGACTCTCAGAATATGGCGACACAGAAAATAAATTATTTTATAAAGAAGTGATTTTATTGTGCAAACGCTGCAAAACATCAAAAAAACTATATACATATGGTATCGACGTAATCATACCGACCCGCAGAATAAAGTAAAATGATCATTTATAGCGCATTATGAACACCGTAAGAAATAAAGAATTTAAAACGCCCAAATCACTGTTTTTTGGTCACCAAAGCTCTAAATAAAATGTAATAAAAGGTGATCAAAAAGTTGTATATACCAAAAAATGGTACCAATAAAAACTACAGCTCGTCCTGCCGAAAATACGCCCTCACACCACTCAATTCATGGAAAAATAAAAAAGTTATGGCGTTTGGAAGGCGTGGAGTGAAAAACTAAAATGGAAAAGCAAAAAAGGATCAGTCTTGCAAAGGTTAATTAATTTCTATTAAAAGAATAAACTATTACCACATGTGGGCTATTGTCATACTCGGGAGATATTGCGTTACAAATTTAGGGCGACTTTTTCTCCTTTATCCCTTGTGAAAATGAAAAGATTCAACATTTTAGTGGACAAACATGTTTATATTCATTTTCACGGCCTAATTCTACTAAATTCTGCAAAAAAAACTGTGTGGTATAAATGCTTACTATACCCCTAGACAAATTCCTTGAGGGGTGTAGTTTCCCAAATGGGGTCACTTTTGTGGTGTTTCCACTGTTTTGTTCCCTCCAGGGCGTAGCAATCGCGACATGGCACTAAAAACCAATCCAGCAAAATCTGCGCTCCAAAATCCAAATGGTGCTCCCTCTCTTCTGAGCCCTGCTGTGTGTCCAAACATCCGTTTATTACCACATATGGGGTATTTCCGTAATCGGGAGAAATTGCTTTAAAAATGTTGGGGTGAATTTTCTTCTTTATTCCTTGTAAATATTAAAAATTTCTATGTTTTTTCAGAAAAAAAGTAGATTTTCATTTTCACAGACTAACTCCAATAAATATAGCAAAATAACTGTAGGGTCAAAATGCTAAATATACCCCTAGATAAATTCCTTGAGGGGTCTAGTTTCCAAAATGTGGTAACTTTTGGAGTTTTCCACTGTTTTGGCACCACTTAAACTCTTCAAACCCGACATGGTGCCTAAAATATAATCTAAAAATAAGCAGGCCCCAAAATCCTGTAGGTGCTCTTTTGCTTATGAGACCGGAGTTTCGGTCCATTAGGGCACTAGGGCCACATGTGGGATATTCATAAAAACTGCAGGACCTGGGCAATAAATATTGAGTTGTATTCCTCTGGTAAAACCTTCTGTTACATAATTTTTTTAATTTCAAATGAATTTCGGCAAAAAAAAAAATTACATTTGTAAATTTCCCCTCTACTTTGCTTTATTTCCTGTGAAACGCCTAAAGGGTTAAGAAACTTTCTGAATGCTGTTTTGAATACTTTGAGGGGTACAGTGTTTAAAATGAGGTGATTTATTGGGGGATTCTAATTTATAAGGCCCACAAAACCACTTCACAACTAGACTGGTCCGTGTATAAATAGCCTTCTGAAATTTTCTTGAAAATGTGAGAAATTGCTGCTAAAGTTCTAAGCCTTGTAACGTCCTAGAAAAATAAAAGGATGTTCAAAAAACGATGCAAACATAAAGTAGACATATGGGAAGTGTTAAATAGTGACTATTTTGTGTGGTATTACTATCTGTTTTACAAGCAGATACATTTAAATTTAGAAAAATGCAAATTTTCTAAAAAATTGTATGTTTTTCACGAATAAATATTGAATTTATCGACCAAATTTTTCCACTATCATAAAGTACAATATGTCACAAGAAAACAGTCTCAGAATCGCTTGGATAGGTAAAAGCATTCCCAAGTTATTACCACATAAAGTGACACGTCAGATTTGAAAAAATCGTCTGTGCCACAAGACCAAAACAGGCTGCGTCCTAAAGTGGTTAAAAAAAATGGAGCTGCTTTTTCCAGGCAGAATTTTCCGCCTGCAAAAAAACTCTGTGTGAACAAGGCCTTATGGTTCCTCATTTTATTTAGGAGAACATAGAGAGAATAATAATCAGATTCCCCCAGAATGCAGAAATGGTATGGTCTTTAGCTGGTCATGTGATGCTGTTCTGAAGCATCATGGGATTGATGGCAAAGCAGAGAGGAAGAGAAAGCTGGGGAAATCTAAGAATCAAGATGGAGGCTTTTTCTTAGAACAGTCAAGGCAGCAGTCCATAAAGTAAGTACAGTATACGTAAAAGCAGTGTAGAGTGTGATATACAGTCAGGTGGGGAATGCAGAGGTATTCTTTCACTTTTTGTCAGTGATTGGCTGCAGCAGTAACATGGGACAAAATAACGTATTTTCAGGAGACCGCCGGGGACTCTTCACATGGGAAAAAACAACGTAATCCCAAGAGTTGGCCACTATGGGAGACTAGACGTGTATGGTATTTATGTTTATCTCCTCTTCTCCTTTCTTACTTTTTCTGATGCATAAAATGGCGTCCAGCAGCCGTCGTTTTGCCGATTTGTACACTGCAATTTGGTTAGTTTACAATCGATTCGCTCATCTCTACTTATTACACAGTTATGAGTGCAAGAGGTCCTAGATAATCAGCACCTACCATACTGGACATAGTGATGGGTCAGTGCCTTCAAGTGATGGGTTAAACATCTTACATTCAGATAATTGTCTGTAAGTAGGATGTTTATATACATCTCCTGGTCCAAAGTGCACATGGCATGTCATAGCAGGATCTTAAGACAATCAAATATTGACGTATAATAGTAGCGGGATTATATTATTGTGCAATAAGCAAAATACAATAAACATGATATAACATACATATTCACACCATCCACTTGCAGAGCTGTTGATGTCTTATGTTGCAACACCTATTGCTAATCTTCTACCTACAGTTTAGAAAAGAAATTGCATGTGACATAATCCATTATAATTCGCAGACAAGGAATTGTCTAAAACAATTTGTTCAATGAACCAAGAAGCTTTAATGTAAACAAAAAACACAAAACTTGTCTAATGAATCATCTGTTTTATGACCATATGGCAAAGAGACCTCTTCTATAGCAAATCATTAGTGTTTCTGAAAGGTCATACAAAAGCTTTCCTGCTGAATGACTTCTGGGGATACTTAAACATCTGCTCATTTTTACCCTTCGGTATTCTGCAGCACAGAGGTTTCACGGCTTGTGCTCTGCTTTTTTTGTTGTTGTTTTTTTATATTAGTCAAGTATTGTTTTGTAGTCAGCCAGAGTTGAGTTCATGGGAATCTCAGTAGCTCAGGGCTTCACTGTATGATAACAAGAGCTCATGTGAGGTCAAAAAGCAGAATTTTCTTTATGTGTTCTTGTTCCAAAGAAAATATAAATTCCAATATTACACGTAATTGGGGACTTTACATAAACCAGATGGGGTTATAATGTTGAACCCTAGTAATATTTATGAGGAAAAAAAACTGCTCATGGCAAGTACTTTATTAGATCTACTTTAGCACAGTTTATGCTCCTTACTCCTTTAGTTTTGTTATTATTTGCTATATTTGCCTAGTAAGGAATAAATAAATGAAGATGGGGGTAAGGGTCCTGTGTGTTCACAACAATTGTATTCAACTATATTGGCTACAATACATTTTCTTGACATTTGCTTTCAATTCATTTATGTTTAAAATAGTAAATAAAATAAGGCAAAAAATGATTACATCGCCAGAGTCTGAGTACAACTGATGTGTTTGATGACCTGATTCACTTTTTTAAGAATTCAAATTAGACATTTTTAACATTTAAAGTAAGATCATAGTAGCAATTGCAAACATAAAAAAAACATTAAAGCACCCTTTATACTTGATACAATATACACATTTTCCACCTAGCTTATGGACAGTTGTATGTGTGCACACATAATATTCTTCCTGAAAGATGTTTTCCGCTTTTGACAATCACTACTTGTTAAGGTCCGCTTACACGGCCTGTTCAATCCACCCTCAACTCTGTTACCAGGTTAGTCCACCTGTCCTCTTGTGTCACCTCTGCCTTCCCCCTTTGTCAATCCCTTCACTGGCTACCCATTGCCCAATGAATTCAGTAAAAATATTAACAATGACATACAAAGTTGTCCATAAACCGTCCCCTCCATATATATCTGCCATAATATACCCCCCACACATAATCTCCAGTTCTCACAAGCCCTGCTGCTTTGCTCTCCTCTTATCTGCTCTTCACATCATTGTCTCCAAGATTTCTTCTGTGCGTTCCCCATAATCTGGACCTACCATATCTACCCCAACACATATTAGACTCTGCCACCATCCAAACCTTGAAAATCAACCTGAAAACTCACCTCTTCAGAAAATCTTACAATCTTCAAAAACTCTGCTGCCACTGCTCTGCCCGACGAACAGCTTCTACCCTCACCTACTGTCTCCTTTCCTCTTCCTTTATAGATTGTAAGCCCCCGTGGGCAGGTCCTCTCTCCTTTTGTATCAGTCTGTCATTTATTAAATGATTATAAAAACATGGTTGCATTCTTCCAAATACATTACTATACCTTTCCATAAGTTGTGTTTAGTATTGCAATAAAACTGAGCTTCAATACGAGAGAGAACCCATGGACAGATGTGATGCTATTTCTGATGCTATATCCATGTTTTTCTAATCCTGGGAAACCCCTTTAAGCTCATGTTTTTGTACATGTTGTTTTTATTGTCTCATGACATGTACGTAAACCCTTTTTCTTATGTACAGCACCCAAAATGGCTGGAGTGGATTTGACTTTGTGGAGCGTCTTACTCCAGCGCTCTTTAGATTAAGACTGGCATTAATAAATTTCCCCCATAGTTTTCATGCTGGCTGCCTGCATGCCTGCAGCCACCACTGGAGGGAGCTTAGGAGCTTACTGAATACTGTCTTATTATTGTGATTAATGTATAACAGAATGCAGCAGGCTCCTGAGCTCCCTTTAGTGGCGAGAATTGCCATGATAAAACAACAATTTTAAAGCTGCAATAAAATAGTAATTTAATTTGTAGATTTTTGAATAAATTCATAAAATTAGTGATATATCTTATTAGGGGGAAGTGGCATTTTCCCCTCCTGCCTGTCAATTTCTTACCTCTCCCTGCATGCTTTCAGTAAATATAAGAAAGGGACGAACAGGTGAGAGGGGGCAGCTACAGCAGTATTTTTCCCCAGGGTTTATGTTTAAGGCTGTTAGATGTAGGGGGTGGGTCATGTTAGTCTTATTCTAGTATTCCCCCCGAGCAGAGGAAAGACATCTAATTGGCTCACAGCACATATCTTACATCACATTAGGAAAAGCCTGTTCATTCAGCAGTTATTAGGAGAAACTTCGCATTTATAGAGGCCTATAGACAGAAGAAAAAATATCTAAAATATGCAGGATGGACACATTTCTGTCTGCACCCCATCTAATATACACTCAATGGCCACTTTATTAGAGACACTCATCTAGTAGCGTGTAAGACCTTCAGAACAACTGCAATTCCATAGATTTCACTCGGTGTTGAAATTGTTCTGCAGTAATATTGGCCCATGTAGACAGGATACCTTCTCGCAGTTGCCGTTAAAGTATCCACTGCCATAGGGCAAACAGCTGCAATGAAAGGGATGAACGTGGTTGGCCACAATGTTTAGGTAAGCCCCAATGTTCAAACGTCCATCCACGAGTTGTGTGTTCAGACATGTTAGTTGCTGCACCGGCGTCGTATTCAGCTGTAGTTTGCTTGACTGTGCACTGCCTGTTTGTCAGAACGATTCTTGACATCCTCCTCTGACCCTTTTCTTCCACGAGTTGTTGACGTCCGCAGGATCCCCTTTCGCTGAATGTTTTTAGTCGATCACACCATTCTCAGTTTACTCTTGACACTGTTCTTCATGAAAACCCCATAAGGCTAGCAGTTTTTTTAAATACTATTCCCGGCTTGTCTCTCACCAATGACAATGCCTTGTTTGAAGTTGCTCAGATCGCTTGATTTTCTTTTTCTAATGTAGATTTACACTGAACATTTACACTTTTAACGAGCATACATTTTGCAATCATTCTTTGGATTGACACCTTTATGTATTTTTATATAAATCAAGGGATGAATCTGAATATTATGCATAAAATGTATTTTTTGAGTGAATTGTCAATTTAAATAATCAATAATATTGTAATGTCGGGGTAGGGAAACAGACAAGTGAGCCCTAATCTACCCGCCACTCAGTCCCTGCCTACTTGCAACGACCCGCCCTAGGCGACGGGGTACATTGGGCGACGGTCCCTACACTCAATAGGTGCATGACAGACAAACAGACAAGGGTACAAAGAAGCCAGGGAAATGGGGAAGTTGCCCACGGAGACACCGTGAGCAACAAGCGAGGTGAACGAGCTGAGTCAAACCAGGAGATGAGCGAGGTACAAAAACGCAGAGCAGAAGAGTGGTCAGAAAAGCCATGGTCAATCACAAGCAGAGGATCAGTAGTTCAAGAAGCTGCAGCAGGGCCAGGAAACAAACAGAGAAGAATCACAAGCAAAGGAGGAACTGGAAAGGCAGGTATAAATAGACAGAGGGCGGGAGCTAGCTCCGTCTGGCCAGGCTGTGATAGGCTCTCCCACTCCTAAGCCTGCCATCCTGGGTGGTGGAAGATGGAGTCAGTCTCACAGACATAGAAGCAGGTGCAGACTGATTACCTATGGGCGTCGACACAGAAGTTGTGTCTGGCAGATCCTTTACAGTACCCCCCCTTTTATGAGGGGCCACCGGACCCTTTCTAGGTGGACCTAGTTTATTGGGGAAACGAAGGTGGAACCTCCTGAGCAATACCCCAGCGTGAACATCCCGGGCAGGTACCCAAGTCCTCTCCTCAGGCCCGTATCCCCTCCAATGGAGCAGGTACTGGAGGGAGTCTTGGACCGTCCTGCTGTCCACAATCTTGGCCACCTCGAATTCTACCCCCTCAGGGGTGAGAACAGGGACTGGAGGTTTCCTCGAGGGAGCCAAGGACGGGGAGCAGCGTTTAAGGAGGGAGGCATGAAACACGTTGTGTACTCGAAAAGACGGGGGCAACTCCAGTCGGAAGGAGACAGGGTTAAGGACTTCAATGACCTTGTATGGCCCTATAAACCAGGGAGCAAACTTCTTGGACGGGACTTTAAGGCGCAAATTCTTTGACGATAGCCACACCAGATCCCCGACCACAAACAAGGGGTTAGCAGAACGTCTTCTATCTGCCTGAGTTTTTTCGTATGCTCTGGGACTCCTCTAGGTTCTTCTGAACCTGGGCAGACTGTGCACAGTTCCCGATGAACGACATCTACCTCGGGATTGTTGGAACTACCAGGTGAAACAGAGGAGAACCGTGGATTAAACCCAAAATTACAGAAAAAGGGGGAGACTCCTGACGAGTTACTGACTCGGTTATTAAGGGAAAATTCGGCGAGGGGACTGAATGAGACCCAATCATATTGACAGTCAGAGATAAAACACCTTAAATATTGTTCTAGAGACTGATTAGTCCTCTCAGTTTGGCCATTAGTTTCAGGATGGAAGGCAGAGGAGAAGGACAGATCAATCTCCAACTTTTTACAGAAAGCTCTCCAAAACAATGAAACAAATTGTACCCCTCTGTCAGAAACAATATTGACAGGGACCCCATGGAGACGCAGGATGTGTTTGACAAACAAGGTAGCTAACATCTTAGCATTGGGTAGTTTCTTGAGGGGCACAAAGTGGCACATCTTACTGAAGCGGTCTACTACAACCCACACCACCGACTTGCCTTGAGATGGAGGCAAATCGGTGATGAAATCCATGGAGATATGGGTCCAAGGTCTCTGGGGAACGGGCAAAGAACATAGTAAGCCCGCTGGTCGGGACCTGGGAGTCTTGGACCTACCACAAATTTCACAAGCGGCGACGTAGGCCTTAACGTCTTTGAGCAACCCAGGCCACCAATAGCTTCTGGCAATGAGGTGCTTGGTACCCAGGATGCCTGGATGGCCAGATAGTGCAGAGTCATGATTTTCCCTAAGTACCCTTAGCCGGAATTGCAGGGGAACAAACAGCTTGTTCTCAGGAAGGTTCCCGGGAGCTGAACCTTGATCAGCCGCAATTTCAGAGACTAAATCAGAATCAATAGAGGAAATGATTATACCTGGAGGCAAAACACAAGCAGGATCCTCCTCCGAAGGAGGGCTGGCCATGAAGCTACGCGACAGTGCATCAGCCTTAATATTTTTAGACCCAGCCCTATAAGTGACCAAAAAGTTGAATCTGGTAAAAAATAACGCCCATCGAGCTTGTCTCGGGTTTAGCCTCCGGGCAGATTCTAGGAAAACCAGATTCTTGTGGTCGGTAAGGACCGTAACCTGGTGCCTAGCCCTTTCCAGGAAGTGGCACCACTCTTCAAATGCCCATTTAATGGCTAAGAGTTCGCGGTTGCCAATATCATAGTTACTCTCAATGGGCGAAAACTTCCTGGAGAAGTAGGCACAGGGGCGGAGATGGGTGAGGGACCTGGTACCCTGGGACAAGACAGCCCCCACTCCCACCTCGGACGCGTCAACCTCCACGATAAATGGTTCCATTTGGTTGGGCTCAACCAGCACTGTGGCCGAGATAAAGCACTTCTTAAGGACCTCAAAAGCCTGGACAGCCTCAGGAGGCCAGTGGAGGAGATCAGCACCTTTGCGAGTGAGATCCGTAAGAGGCTTAGCGATGACCGAGAAGTTAGCAATAAATCTCCTGTAATAATTAGCGAACCCCAGGAAGCACTGTAACGCCTTCAGGGAGGCAGGTTGGACCCATTGTGCCACAGCCTGGACCTTGGCGGGGTCCATGCGGAATTCATGAGGAGTGAGGATTTGACCCAAAAACGGTATCTTCTGCACCCCAAACACACATTTTTCGGTCTTAGCAAACAGTTTGTTTTCCCGAAGGGCCTGGAGCACCTTCCTGACATGCTCAATGTGGGAGGACCAGTCCTTGGAAAACACAAGTATGTCATCAAGGTACACTACAAGAAATACCCCCAGGTAGTCTCTTAAAACCTCATTTATGAAATTCTGGAAGACCGCGGGAGCATTACACAACCCAAAGGGCATGACGAGGTATTCGAAATGACCTTCGGGCGTGTTAAACGCAGTCTTCCACTCATCCCCCTCTTTGATGCGGATAAGGTTATAAGCCCCCCGTAGATCAAACTTAGAGAACCATTGGGCCCCCTGAACCTGATTGAAGAGATCAGGAATGAAAGGAAGGGGATACTGGTTCCTTACAGTGACCTTATTCAAGTTTCGGTAGTCAATGCATGGCCTAAGACCACCATCCTTCTTCCCTACGAAGAAGAAGCCAGCACCTACCGGAGAATTAGAGGGGCGAATGTAACCCTTGGCCAGGCATTCCTGGATATACTCTCTCATGGCTTCACGTTCGGGACAAGAGAGATTAAATATCCTACCCTTGGGGTGCTTAGCTCCTGGTACCAATTCAATTGCGCAATCATATTCTCTATGAGGTGGTAACACTTCGGAGGCCTCTTTAGAGAAAACATCAGCGAAGTCCTGAACAAACTCAGGTAGAGTGTTCACCTCCTCAGGGACAGAAATATAATTAACAGGAAAACATGACGTCATGCATTCATTACCACATTTGGTAAGATCCCCAGTATTCCAGTCAAAAGTGGGATTATGCAACTGCAACCAGGGAAGGCCTAAAACCAAATCGGACGATAATCCCTGCATCACCAGTACAGAGCACTGCTCCAAATGCATGGAGCCCACAAGGAGTTCAAAAACAGGGGTATGCTGTGTAAAATAACCATTAGCAAGAGGAGTGGAGTCAATATCCACTACCGGGACAGGTTTAGGCAAATCAATCAATGGCATAGCTAGAGACATAGCAAATTCCACAGACATAATATTAGCAGAAGACCCTGAATCCGCGAAGGCACTGCCGGTAGCAGACCTACCACCAAAAGAGACCTGAAAGGGAAGCAAGATTTTATTAAGTTTCATATTTACGGGAAATACCTGTGCGCCCAAGTGACCTCCCCGATGGTCACTTAGGCGCGGAAGTTCTTCCGGCTGCTTATTCTTACACCTAGGACAGTTGTTCACTTGATGCTTGTCATCCCCAC
Source organism: Rhinoderma darwinii (assembly GCF_050947455.1). Taxonomy (NCBI): domain Eukaryota; kingdom Metazoa; phylum Chordata; class Amphibia; order Anura; family Rhinodermatidae; genus Rhinoderma; species Rhinoderma darwinii. Next base: position 401,332,569 of record NC_134688.1, on the reverse strand, counting down.
AGTAGAAGCAGAGACCATTCTTCCTGCGGAACTCTCTACGCTGTTGGGGGGACACGGAGGCCCCGAGTTGCATAGGTACCTCCGAGTGTTCTGTGGAAGAACAAAGCAACGGAACCTCGGGAGGCATCATGGGGGAGTCAGAGGAGAAAACACAAACATGTTCAAGTCGTCGTTCCCTGAGACGTCGGTCAAGTTGTACCGCTAAAGCCATAACTTGATCTAGGGAGTCAGAAGAGTGATAGCTAACTAGCAGGTCTTTCAGGGCGTTCGACAGACCCAATCTAAACTGGCACCTTAAGGCAGGGTCATTCCACCGAGAAGCTACGCACCACTTCCTAAAGTCAGAACAATACTCTTCAACAGGTCTCTTACCCTGACGTAAGGTCACCAGCTGACTCTCGGCAAAGGCAGTCTTGTCAGTCTCGTCATAAATGAGCCCGAGAGCAGAAAAGAAAAGATCAACGGAGGAAAGTTCAGGGGCGTCAGGAGCCAAGGAGAAGGCCATTCTTGGGGCCCGTCCTGGAGCCGGGACATAATTATACCCACCCGCTGGCTCTCAGAACCAGAGGAGTGGGGCTTTAAGCGAAAATAGAGCCTACAACTCTCCCGAAAGGAGAAAAAAGTCTTCCGGTCCCCTGAGAACCGGTCAGGCAACTTGAGGTGGGGTTCAAGAGGTGAGGTGAGGGGCACTACCAGGGTAGCATCAGGCTGGTTGTCCCTCTGAGCCAGGGCCTGGACCTGTAGGGAGAGGCCCTGCATTTGCTGAGCCAGGGTCTCAAGGGTGTCCATAGTAGTGTCAGGGACCAGGGTAGACTAGGTATATGGGCTTGTGATTATGTAATGTCGGGGTAGGGAAACAGACAAGTGAGCCCTAATCTACCCGCCACTCAGTCCCTGCCTACTTGCAACGACCCGCCCTAGGCGACGGGGTACAACTGGGCGACGGTCCCTACACTCAATAGGTGCATGACAGACAAACAGACAAGGGTACAAAGAAGCCAGGGAAATGGGGAAGTTGCCCACGGGAACACAGTGAGCAACAAGCGAGGTGAATGAGCCGAGTCAAACCAGGAGATGAGCGAGGTACAAAAACACATAGCAGAAGAGTTGTCAGAAAAGCCAAGGTCAATCACAAGCAGAGGATCAGTAGTTCAAGAAGCTGCAGCAGGGCCAGGAAACAAACAGAGAAGAATCACAAGCAAAGGAGGAACTGGAAAGGCAGGTATAAATAGACAGAGGGCGGGAGCTAGCGCCGTCTGGCCAGGCTGTGATAGGCTCTCCCACTCCTAAGCCTGCCATCCTGGGTGGTGGAAGATGGAGTCAGTCTCACAGACATAGAAGCAGGTGCAGACTGATTACCTATGGGCGTCGACACAGAAGTTGTGTCTGGCAGATCCTTACAAATATTCAATATGTTTAATACTTAGTATGGGGTTTATCTACTAGCAGATCCTCTGGGTTCTGACACAATAAGGGTCCTAAAAGCTGTAGCGGAAGTCAACCCCATTTGGAGCTGACTATGGAGCCAGTCACTTGAATTTAGGGTCTATGTCTTATGGATTTGTTCACCAGTTTGCCATGCAATTGAAAGTGAACATGTAAATGTTCTGTTTAGATAGAGGGTGGGCCCTAAGAATCATTTCCCCTGGTGGGCCAAAGGCAGAGTCTGCAGCAGGGTAGTACAGATGATATTGCTGTCAGGGGCGCAGGAAAAAAAAAAGGCCTAAACTGACAAGTGGCATGCCACAAACCTACCCAACAGTCAATACCTAGTAGATTGTTATGAGAGGTTTCAATTATTAAACTAAATGGCACTATTAAATAGGTAAGAATGGGCAAACCTGGTTCCTAACATGATGTTCTTCATTTCACATAAGTGTTAATGTATAATCCCAAATTAGTTTTACGTAACCCCTTTTCTATGGACCAACAAAATATATGATGGGCTTGAAAGACTACATACAGATCATATTATTCTCCCTTATCTCTAAATCAGTGTGTAGCTGTGCCTGAGAAGTAATATCCTAAAACAGTAGCAAAACACGTAAAATAGCAAACATTTACTGTAGATTACACAATACAGAACAAAAGAATAAAGGCTTATGGGTAGGGGTTGTCTTTATGAAAAAGTATTTAAACCCACCCTGTTCATGTGAATATGAATATCGCAGGATGTGATGCAGGTTATTTAAAAAAAAAATATTATTGTTTTACTAGAGTATAAAAGTAATTTCACATTTCAGCGGTTCGTGGTACGGTTCACTAATTGTCCGCCAAAGAATTCAATGGGAGAAACGATTTACATATTATTTTCTAAAAATCACTAAAACGATTTCGAATAATGGGAAATAAAATTGCTTAATGAATCCTAATGATAATTGAATAAGAGGAAAAATATAGGAAAAATATGAGAAAGACTACACCTGAGCAGCAACCATGTTAGATCAAGATTTCATCTTTATGGGGCTGACAGACAGCAAGAGATGGTCTAAATCTGTTGTTTCACATCGACTAAACTTGTTAGTGTATGGCCGACTTACGTCTGTTGATGCTACCAAGCAAGCTCAGTTTTTACATTACATTACTGCAGCCATTAGAAGATCAGGAAAGATAAAAATATACAAAAAATCAGGTAGATATTAGAAAGTGTCAGTTTAAAATCTAGTGAGCTACATCCCTTTAATTCTAAATTCTAATAGCATATTATCCAGTAATAAATCATATCTTTCTTGTACTCTTACAGTGTGGCAGTGGTCCACACAGGAACATACCGAGTTGCCAGAAATGCTATAAGAAGTCTGGCATATTTCAGTTGTAAATAGGCAAAATGCCACATAAAACAGATGGTCTGAAAAGTAAACAGACTGCAGCGAAGAGTCTATGTGAAAAGTAGCTTTCTAGAAACACTAGTTCTAATTTAGATGTATCTAAATGATGGTTTAATTATATTGGGAAAGAATTGGGATTTAGAGTTTTTTTTTTTCTTTTTTACCTCAATAGGTACATACAGATGTAGCCACGTTTATCTTGACTGGTAACTTGCAGCGTTTAGAGTCAAGATAAAGCTGGCTACATCTGAATGTCCACCTTATAGTAGCATGGTTTTTTTAGTTCCACTATTCTGCGCTGATCAATTTCATAATATATCTTTATGGCGGTTTAAACTCAGTTTTACTGCTACAGAGCTTCAAATCCTCTGCATAGATGATCATTTTTTAAATGCCTGAGGCCACCATAGGGGAAGCTTACTGCATACTGTATTATTATTATTATTATTATTATTATTATTATTAAGTTTAACCCCTTAATGACCGCCGATACGTCTTTTTACGGCGGTCATTAGTGGGCTTTATTCTAGAGCGCCGCCAAACTACGTCGCTGCTGTAGAATAAAGTAAACAGAGCAGGGAGCCGTGAAATCTCCCTGCTCTCAGCTGCCAGAAGCAGCTGAGGGCTGGGGGCGTCCCTGCTCTGCCGGGTGAGATCGATATTAGTATCGATCTCACCTGTTTAACCCCTCAGATGCGGTGCACAATAGCGAGCACCGCATCTGAATGGTTTTGGAGAGAGGGAGGGAGCTCCCTCTAATCTCACTGACACCCGGCGATAAAATCGCCGAGTGTCTGTGTCTTCTATGGCAGCCGGGGGTCTAATAAAGACCCCCAGGTCTGCCTGCAGCGAATGCCTGCTAGATCATGCCGCAGGCATGACCTAGCAGATGCCTGTCCGTTTTAAACGGACAGGCAGTAATACACTGCAATACAAAAGTATTGCAGTGTATTATAATAGCGATCGGAGGATAGTGAAGTCCCCTAGTGGGACTAGTAAAAAAGTAAAAAAAGTTTAATAAAGTTAATTTAAAAAAAAAGTGAAAAAAAAAAATGAAAAACCCAGCTTTTCCCCTTACAAAATGCTTTACTATTAAAAAAAACTACAATAAAGCAAAAAAGTTACACATATTTGGTATCGCCGCATCCGTAACGACCCCGACTATAAAGCTGTTACGTTATTTAACCCGCACGGTGAACGCCGTAAAAAATAAAATTAAAAACAATGGAAAAATTGCTGTTTTCTGTTAATCCTGACTTAAAAAAAATGTGATAGAAAGTGATCAAAAAGTCGCATCTACTCTCAAATGGTACCAATAAAAACTGCAAGTCGTCCCGCAAAAAACAAGACCTTATACAGCTATGCCGACGCAAAAATAAAAAAGTTACAGCTCTTCGAATGTGACAATGGAAAAATGTAAAAAATGGCTTGGACATTAGGGCCCAGAATGCCAGCAGGGGGAAGGGGTTAATGTATGAATTCGGGAATGTATATGAGAGGAGTTTGGGGCTCTGTATAAAAAAAAATAGCAGCTCTGACTGCTATATAAATATCATAAAAATTGATCAGAAATGATTTTTTTATTGATTTTTTTTATACATTTTTTTTCTGTCAGGTGGACATTCAGAAGCTTTTAGAAGAGGTTTTATAGCATTATTCATTGCAGTATTCAGCAGGAAGATCACAATATAAAAACGGAATTTTAAGTATATATACAAAGCTGGGTGCAAGCCTAAGGATAAAGGCTATATCCTATGTATAGTAATGCAAAAAATAGGCAGCGCTCCTGGATGTCAAGGTAAAAATAACAAGTGGCAAACTGTAATCCATATGCGATCTTTCGGCAGATGCAAATGACTTCCTCAATGCTCGAGAAAGGCAGTTGCATCTGTCAAAACGTCGCTTATGGATTAAAGTTCACCACTTGTTTTTTTCACCTTGACATCCAGGAGTACTGCCTATTTTTTGCATTACTGTATATATATATATATATATATATATATATATATATATATATATATATGTATATATATATAAGTATGGGGAAAACTATATATATATATATATATATATATATATATATATAGTGTAAATATATATATATATATATATATATATATATATATAGTGTAAATATAAATATATATATATATATATATATATATATATACACATAAAGCTTTTTGTCTTTAGGTAAAAAATGAAAGGGGTTGTCCAGTCAGGGCAAAGCCCCACGTGGCGGAATTGCTCCGGAATTCCGCTGCGGACACTCCGCAGCGTTAATCCGCAGCAGACCCGTTTCTCCATTGCCTTCCACTTCTTTTTAGTAGGCTTCGTTTAGACGAGGTGGAAAATTCCGCTGCGGAGCATAGGCTGCGGTGCGGAATTTGGTGTCCGCAGCATATAATCGATGTTGCGGACCTGTGGCGGACTGGTTGCGGACTCATTGCGGAAGTTCTCCATTGACTTCAATGGAGATTCTAAATTCCGCAATGAAGTCCGCAGATGTCATGTACATGTTATGTGTGCTGCGGATGCGTATTGGTTTTTTAACATGACATTTCTTCATTCTGGCTGGACCTATGTATTTCTAGGTCTACAGCCAGACTGAGGAAGTCAATGGGGCTCCCGTAATTACGGGTGACTACGTGTGTGCACCCGTAATTATGGGAGCGTTGCTAGGCGACATCAGTAAATAGTCACTGTCCAGGGTGCTGAAAGAGTTAAGCGATCGGCAGTAACTGTTTCAGCACCCTGGACAGTGACTACCGATTACAATATACATCAACCTGTAAAAAAAAAAAGAAGTTCATACTTACCGAGAACTCCCTGCTTCTTTCTCCAGTCCGGCTTCCCAGGATGACGTTTCAGTCTAAGTGACGGCTGCAGCCAATCACAGGCTGCAGCGGTCACATGGACTGCCGCGTCATCCAGGGAGGTCGGGCTGGATGCCAAAAGAGGGACGCGTCACCAAGACAACGGCCGGTAAGTATGAAATTATTTTACTTTCACTAGGGAAAGTGCTGTCCCTTCTCTCTATCCTGCACTGATAGAGAGAAGGGAAGTACTTTCCCATCAATACGCAACGGCCAGTCCGCATCAATTAACTGCACATTTTGGGCAGATCCGCCACAGAATCTGCAACACAGATTCTGTGCGGCATTGATGCGGACAGATGCGGAAGAAAACCGCCACGTGGGGCCATGCCCTCATAAGAAATTGATAGGCCATCACCATCTCATCGGTTGGGGTCAGACTTCCTGCAAACCTGCGATCAGCTGTTCTAAAGGGGCCACGGCAGTACCAGCGCTGATTCCCCTTCATTCCTCAATTGCTCATACTGTGACGTACAGCTCACCCTATCTATTGCAGTTAAGTACTTTTTTTTTTACATTGACTTCTCTGGGCATAACCATTGTTTTGGTTTTCACGAGCGGTTTTCTATTAAAGCAACCTTAGGAGAATTTCATAGTACTGCTTCTTTAAGAAAAGTCACAATTGCTAAGAAAGACAAAACTGCATAAAGGTACGTTTAAAAAAAATAAATAAAATAGGATCTATTTTAGCTGCTGTTTTTATGAGACAGAAAAATGTTTTGTCTGTAAAAGGCATGAGTGTGATATGGGCCCCTTTTTTTTGCTTTTGTTTTTTATAGTAATTTATTTATTTATATTATTATTTAACTCGCAATAATTTATTACTTATCTTAAATTTTTGTTAGAAACTGATGGTAGTATTTCTCATGTTACAAGCATAACAATTTAAATATGGTACAATATAAAAATGCTTCAAACTTGACAAAAATGTCTTGTACATAATATAACAATGCAGATAAATGTTTAACCTAATAAAAGAATATCTCTCATTTTCCAAAGAGCGAAACTGGCACGATGTAGTGTCATGGGGTTGCACTTCATCCATGAAAGTCATTGCATTCTTCCTTTCGGTTGGTTTCCAAAGACAAAAGCTAAGACTGTCCTGGGAAAACTGGAAGCCTTAAATGTGAGTCCTGTTACACTGTTTGATGCACAATGTCCCATAGTAAATTGAAGAGCCTTACATAACCGTATAAAAGGCTAAAAATATATCTAAGAATATTTACAGGAACATTTAAAAGGTCTATCATGGAAAAGAAATGACCAATCAGGAAAAAAAAGAAAACTAATTTTCATATAAAAAAAAAAATCTATTTTTATTTTTGTAAATAATAAAAAATGTTTACAATTTCAGGTTGTGCAAAGGGTAACTCAAGGGTTTTCAGACACAGTTTTATCACCCTGGATTCCCTGTGGTTAAATGCGTGTGCAATCAAAAAAAATGCTTTTCACCTTTCCACTTTTGCCTTCAGGGATATTGTTGATGCTTTAGAGAAAGTGACCTTGAGGGGTTATTTTTTTTCCACATGTGATTCATTGCATGCACTTTTGACATGATTTAAAAAAAAAAAAAAATAAGCAAAATCTTCTAGATTGATAGGAATTTGCTAACTTTTATTAACAGGCTGAACATTATTAATGCCAACATATGTCCTGTTATCATAAAACAAAGCGCACAAAAATATTAATAATTAAGATTATCACTACCATTATTTGCCATGTAGTATTGTTGCTGATCATGTACAACTGACAGGTGTGTATTTACGTGTAGTGCACATGTGTGGTGTGTTTATGTTGGTATTAAGTGAGTACTGTGGATGTATTAATTGAGCTCTGTATGTCACCATTAAGTGCACCATTGCATGCCACAAGCGTACCTATTATTGCCCAAGTAAGGAACTTGTTGTTAAAAGTTTCACTCCCACTGCTGTAAAAAAAAAAAAATCTACCATTGTTTTTAACGGACAGCAGACGGACGTATACAACGTTTGTCTGAATAAAGCCTAAAAGTGTGATCAGTGGGGGTGTAGGATGGGCTCAGATACCTTATGGTCCTTGCAAGGAAAAACACAGGGATTTATCTAATTAATAATGACAGCTCAGTAACTTACAATTGTTTTATGCAGCTTTAGTAGACAAATTAATCCAACAGTAAATAAATGCTATATTATAGTATTATGCTATATTATGATACAAGTGTTGACTCACAGTAACGGATGTATTTACTAACCAATCTGGAGTGCCTAGTGGTGGATTTTCCTGGTCTCCCCCAGCCACTGTGGATACTTTAGATAACTGTGCCCAGAATGCTCACATATTCCTATGACAGCCACAAGACATTTGGATGTCTGCCCAGGGCCGTATAAGTTTTTAATTGAATTTTCTACAGTGCTACCAGCTCTTCTCCCATCTAGGTTGACCTATTGCGTCATGAATTTACCCAGTTGATACTTTTTTTTTGCTGCAAGTGTCAGAAACTAGACTATTACATATGAGAATTGCAAAACACTGCAAACTTTCATTGTGGCATCACTGGCCATCCAATAAATGCAATTTTTATTAAAACTATATTAACAAGCAGGAGGACCCGGGACACCTTACAAAACGCAGTAAACTTTAAAAAAAACAACTTATATTTGATGCCACTTCGGTCCTGCAACAGATTTACTCAAAAAGTGTTGCAATTTGGATCAGAAAGGCTGCTAGCCTACACTCTCAATTACACCTATACAGAACCAATACAGCGTCTATTGATTTAATTTGGTAATGACTGTCCTGCAAAACCAAGGACCATAGCTGTGGCTAATAAAGGGTGGGTCCAACTGTCTATTACACCTCATGACCTAATATAGAATTTACAATGGACTTGTCATGGTAGCCATCTTTTAAATAACATAACATAACATAACAAAAGTAGAAAATTTGCTGTTAAAGGAGCCATGCAGGAAGTGAAATATTGCTTAGGCTCCGGCAGGGCTCCCAGTGGTTGTTTACATGCATGTAACCGCTGCAGCCAATCAGAGGGCTCAACGGGACTCTGTGGTGACGAATTGTATTTCTGCCATAATGCCAGAAATACAATACATGACTGCTGAGCCCACTGATTGGCTGCAGCGGTCACATACTACTTTCATGTAAACAACAGCTGGGAGTGCCGCCGGAGCCTTAGGGCTTGATCTCAAGGGAAGGATGGGTAAGTATTGCTTTTTTGGTTTATTTATTTGATCTGCAGCCCCTACTAAAAAAAAAAATCACTTCCTGGATAACCTATTAAGCTTGATTTAATAAGCTTACAGTGTTCCTAGAATTTATAAAACATATTTTACTCATGTATTTGAGAGTTATAAACGTTATCATACAATTTGTAGGATAACAATGTCTGTCATAAGGGGTAAGCAGGCTGCCTAGCCACAGATTTTGGGTATTTGCACAGTTAAGTAAGTTGCAAAAAAAATTCTGCACATTTTGCATCTCATATATATTCAGAATAAGCTGTGTGATAGAACAAATTGCCTTCATGTATGAAGGAGAGATGGGAACACTCTGAGTCAGTGTTTGTTTGCTGCTTGTACAGTAACAGGGAGTCTGGGACACAGAGTGACAGAGTGACATAAGGACAGGGGCAGTGTTAGGGAGGCAGGGAAATAATGGCTAGAAATAGGAATTGACAAAGCTTCAACAATTAATCTCCACCATAATAATTATTGTGAAAATCAATATGGCCCTTAAAGAGGCTCTGTCACCAGATTTTGCAGCCCCTATCTGCTATTGCAGCAGATCGGCGCTGCAATGTAGATAAGAGTAACGTTTTTATTTTTAAAAGACGAGCATTTTTGCCCAAGTTATGACCATTTTTGTAGTTATGCAAATGAGGCTTGCAAAAGTACAACTGGGCGTGTTTAAAAGTAAAAGTCCAAGTGGGCGTGTATTATGTGCGTACATCGGGGCGTTTTTACTACTTTTACTAGCTGGGCGTTCTGACGAGAAGTATCATCCACTTCTCTTCAGAACGCCCAGCTTCTGGCAGTGCAGATCTGTGACGTCACTCACAGGTCCTGCATCGTGTCGGACACATCGGCATCAGAGGCTTCAGTTGATTCTGCAGCAGCATCGGCGTTAGCAGGTAAGTCGATGTAGCTACTTACCTGCAAACGCCGATGCTGCTGCAGAATCATCTGTAGCCTCTGGTGCCGATGTGTCCTCGCTCGTCTGACACGATGCAGGACCTGTGAGTGACGACACAGCGTGATCTCTCGAGAACACGGCTGTGTCTGCACTGCCAGAAGCTGGATGATACTTCTCATCAGAACGGCCAGCTAGTAAAAGTATTAAAAACGCCCCGATGTACACACATAATACACGCCCACTTGGACTTTTACTTTTAAACACACCCACTTGGACTTTTGCAAGCCTCATTTGCATAACTACAAAAATGGTCATAACTTGGCCAAAAATGCTCGTTTAAAAAAAATAAAAATGTTACTGTAATCTACATTGCAGCGCCTATCTGCTGCAATAGCAGATAGGGGCTGCAAAATCTGGTGACAGAGCCTCTTTAAGTTTTTGGGGAAAATACTTCAAAATGAACCTGATAGCAAATACAAATAGTGTTCATATTGAATATTTTTTCAGGATTCATTTTTTATCATTTACTCAGTATTTGGAACTAATATGGACATCCAATAGTGGTTTGTCTGATAGCTCAACCTAAATTGGCCTATCGGCAGATTTTCAATATTTTTTCAACTCTACATGTAAGTCTAGTTTCTTATGCAACTTATTATTCCTTTCTAGAAAATGGTTTTCATCAGTTTACTTGCATCAGTGACTAAAGCTGTTGAGATTAGTCATATTTACAAATGTTATTCTGTACATAGTGCAGATATAGTGAAATTATATTTTCATTGCTGCAATAAATAATGTCATGAGGACTCATTTTAGAAAAGTACCTTTTACCAAGTGCCTACCCAGTTATAGAAATTAAACGCAGTAATGATTTGTGCCTACTGCAATAAGGTAAAATTTGTCAAATTCTTTTGTATGGGAAGATGCAACTGAAAAATGAACAGATAAAAAAAAAGTCTAGGACACTGCAATATATTTAGCAAGAAATCAGCACCATGGACAGATCCAAAACTTCTAGAAAATCCTTATACCATTAGTACTATAACAAACATGAATGATTATGATTTTCAGCAATAGTACTAATACCCCATATTAGCACATGAACATTATTATATGTAATACTCCCCTATTAGCACTATGACACACATTTATGGTTATGTTTATCATCAAAGGTACCAATGCCCCATTACCATTTGAACAATCATGATATATAATACTTTCCCATTAGCACTATAACAAAAATGAATGATATTGTTCGCCATCTATAGTACCAATATGCCCAAATAACACTTAAACTAACATGATATGTAAGGCCCAGTTTACACTGAGCTTTTGGTGCTGGTTTTGATGCGGAAACCGCGTCGGAATCAGAGCCAAAAAGGCAGAAACCGCCTCTTATTGATTTTAAAAGCCACATGTTCTTTCTTGCCGCAGTTCCTCCTCTGACTTCCCATTGAAATCTAAGGGCGGCAGAAAAAGCTTTTTTCACAGCGCTCAATGGCCGCAGGAGAAAAATGTCAGGCAAAACAGGGCAAGAAAGTGCAGGCAGGTGAAAATCTGCCTGCCTGCAAAATTCTACGTGTGAACAGGGCCTAATACTTTCCCATTACTACTATAACAAACATGAATTATACAGCCTACTATCTGTAGTAATAATATCCCCACAAGATTACTGGTTGAAGAGACTCTGTCACTTCCAAAACCCCCCTCAACTACAGTAAATAGTACAACGCTAATTCTGAATCTGTAAGTTTTATCTTTCTACTTACTTGCATTTCCCTGCTAAAAGCCTGCATACCGGCCATGCGGTGCATGCTGAAGACGAGTCTTATATCATTATATCACCAAGGAATATGAGTCTAAAGATTTCAACTTACAAATTTGGAATCGGCATCTTTTATTCCTTTCAGGACCGAGCTCATTTTGGCCTTCGGAACCAGCCCCATTTTTTCAAATCTGACATGTGTTATTTTATGTGGTAATAACTCTGGAACGCCTATCCAAGAGATTCTGAGATAGTTTTCTTGTGACATATTGTACTTTATGTTAGTGGAAAAATTTGGTGAATCAATTCTTTGCTTATTTGTGAAAAACAACAAAATGTAAAGAAAATTTGCAAAACTTCTCATTTTAAATGTTTCTGCTTGTAAAACAGATAGTAATACCATACAAAATTGTTACTATTTCACATATTCCATATGTCTACTTTATATTTGCATCGTTTTTTGAACATTATTTTATTTTTCTAGGACGTTACAAGGCTTAGAACTTTAGCAGCAATTTCTCACATTTTCAAGAAAATTTCAAAAGGCTATTTTTCAATGACCAGTTCAGTCCTGAAGTGGCTTTGAGGGCCTAATGTACTAGATAGACCCCATAAATCACCCAATTTTAAAAACTGCACCCCTCAAAGTATTCAAAACAGCATTCAGAAAGTTTCTTAACCCTTTAGGCGTTTCACAGGAATTAAAGCAATGTAGAAGAGAAATGTACAATTTTTTTTTTTTTTTGCCGAAATTCATTTGTAATAAAAAAAATTCTGTAACACAGAAGGTTTTATCAGAGAAACGCAACTCAGTATTTATTGCCCAGACTCTGCCGTTTTTAGAAATATCACACATGTGGCCCTAGTGTGGTAATGGACTGAAACACAGGCCTCAGAATCAAAGGAGCACTTAGAGAATTTCGGGGCCTCCTTTTTTTTAGAATATATTTTAGGCACCATCTCAGGTTTGAAGCGGTCTTGTGGTGCCAAAACACCACAAATGTGACACAGTTTTGGCAACTACACACCTCAAGGAATTTATATAGGGGTATAGTTAGCATCTTGACCCCACAGGTCTTTTGCTTTATTTATTGGAGTTTGTCTGTGAAAATTAAAATCTACTTTTTTTCTGAAAAAATATAAAATTTTTAATTTTTACAAGGAATAAAGAATAAAAAGCACCCCAAAATATGTAAAGCTATTTCTCACTATTGCGGCAATACCCCATATGTGGTAATAAACTGCTGTTTAAACCCAGAGCTCAGAAGGGAAGGAGCGCCATTTGGATTTTGGAGGGCAGATTTTGCTGGATTTGTTTTCAGTGCCATGTCGCGTTTGCAACACCCTGGAGGGACCAAAACAGTGGAAACCCCCAAAAGTTACCCCATTTTGGAAACTACATCCCTCAATGAATTTTTCTAGGGGTATAGTTAGCATTTTGACCACACAGTTTTTTTTTGCTGAATTTAATGGAATTAGACCGTGAAAATCTACTTTTTTTCTAATTAAATTTTTAAAATGAATAAAGGAGAAAAAGAATCCCAAAATTTGTAAAGCAATTTCTCCTGATTATGGCAATACACCATATGTGTAATAAACTGCTATTTGGACCTACGGCAGGACTCAGAAGCGAAGAGGCAATATTTGGCTTTTGGAGTTAAAATTTTGCGGGAATTGTTTTTGAGTGTCATGTCGTATTTTTGGGAAGCTACACCCCTTAAGGAATCTATCTAGTGGTATAGTGAGAATTTAGACCCCATGAAAATGAATATCAACATTTTTTCCACAAAAATCATTTCATTTTCACAAAGGATAAAGGAGAAAAAGCACCCCAACATTTGTAAAGCAATTTCTCCCAAGTACGGCAATAACCCACGTGGTCATAAATTGTTTTTCATTAGAAATTCATGAACCCTTTCAGGACTGATCCATTTTTTGCCTTTTCATTAAAATTTTTCCCTTCCCGCTTTCCAAAAGCCATAACTTTTTGTATTTTTCCGTCAGTAGAGTGGTGTGAGGGCTTATTTTTTGCGGGAGGAGTTGTCGTTTCTAGTGACACCATTTAAAGTACCATTTAATGTACTGGGAAACTGAAAATAAAATTCTTTGCAGGCTGAAATTGGAAAAAGCTGCAATTCCTCCATTGTTTTTGGGGGTTTCGTTTTTACGGCTTTCACCGCGCGGTAAAAACGACAAATTAAATTTTTTCTGAGACAATACGATTAAGGTGATACCCAATTTATAGAGTTTTTTTTTTACAATTTACTACTTTTACAACCTTGCAATATTATTCCTGCAATAGAGATCTCAGCAGTCAGTCAGCTAAACACCCCCTTTCAGTATAAGGCTGGGTTCACACGACCATGTTACGTCCGTAATGTACGGAACGTATTTCGGCCGGAAGACACGGACCGAACACAGTGCAGGGAGCCGGGCTCCTAGCATCATAGTAATGTACGATGCTAGGAGTCCCTGCCTCGCTGCAGGACAACTGTCCCGTACTGTAATCATGATTACAGTACGGGACAGTAGTTCCACGCAGAGGCAGGGACTCCTAGCGTCGTACATCACTATGATGCTAGGAGCCCGGCCCCCTGCAGTGTGTTCGGTCCACTACTTGCGGCCGAAATACGTCCGTCAATTACGGACGTAATTAGTGTGTGTGCACATACCCTTATACCCTTCATAGAACCCTCAGCAATCACCCCCCCCCCGCACTATAATAACTACTGCGGGCTCAACTATCAGGGTGGTTTCTAGGGAGTTTGGCCAACAGGGCAAGGATTAAAATAGACCCCCCCAAGATCAAATACATCTGACAACGTCAATAATAATTGGATCAATGAAAATAAGCATGTTTCTTATCGTTAACTCCATTATGTTGATCTTTTCTCAAATTAGCAACCGTATATTGGGTATCAAGATATTCTCTTAGAACATCTTCATAATGTATTTATGTTTCATTTACTCAGAGTAAATATTATTTTAATTTTAAAAAAAGTGTATATAAATGTGGATTCATATAGGCCTATTTCTCTTTTGAATTCAGATATGAAAATCTTAACTAAAGTGTTGGCTTATCGCCTTATAACAGTTATTCCTCTATTTTTTTTATTCCGGACCAGACTGGTTTCCTTCCTGGTAAATCAATCTCCTGTAATCTTAGGAGGTCCTTTACTAATATCCAATATGGAGGTAGAAATTTTCAAAATGGTGCATTAATGTCTCTAGATGCTTGTAAAGCATTTGATATGGTGAAATGTTTTTGTTTTTTTTTATGGGAGGTACTTCGGTCATTTAGCATTGGGGATAATTTTGTGGAATGGGTAAAAATTGTATATTTCCAATCCTAAAGCAAGGATAGATATTATGGGTGGAGGTTTTTCTCCCTATTATTTATTGTCTCGAGGCACTAGACAGGGGTGTCCCCTTTCTCCATTGCTGTTTCTCCTGCTTATCGAGGTCTTGGCTGCTAATATAAGAAAAGATAGTCGGATAAAAGGCTTGTTAACCTCTGGTAGTTGAGAGTAGGGAGATTTAATGGCTCCCTGTTCTATTTATTTATTCCCAATATGATAATTTGTTGTAGCTAGCCAACAGGGTGTTTACTACACTCAAGCTTCCTCCCGCTTATTGGTCAGCATCATAGACAGGAAAGCTAGCTCCACCTCATTGACTAACTACAGCAAATTAGCATGCAGGAAGCCAACACAACAGTGGGCCATATCTCTGGAACGTGGGGGGCCAGGAAAAAAAAAGAGCTGGAATCAGGGAGACGGCGCTATTCAGTTCAGTTAACCAGTACAACTTAATTGACCTAGTGAAGGTCCGCTTTAAGCAGAATTTTTTTTTAGAGAATAAAAATGTAACAAATAAATGATTATTTATACAAACCACTAAGCTTTTTTTGTAGGTTCTCTTCCCTATCCAGCAAACTGCTTCATGCCAAGGTCTCTGATACTCAAGCACTTTACAATTAGTTTATGTTTGGCAGAATAAAGTACTTCCATCCATCATGTTCTTGCTTGCTTTCATGAAATCCAGCATTGATGCAGGTTAATGGATGACAGTATATATATTACAAGAACAATGAAGTTTGTTTTAATACAAACTGGCAGACAGTTTTAACTATAATTCAGTAAGCCATAGTTAGCTTGAGTTGTGCCAAAGAAGTGATTGATGGCATTTTAATCAGACATCTGGTGGTTACCTATTTTCTCTTCCTTAGTTCCTTATAATATGTTATAAAAAGTGATAGCAGGTAAATCCCCTTTGGAAAATCACTTTTTTTGTTAGAATGGTTCCCTTGGTGAATTGATAACAAGGTGTTCTGGTACTGAGATCTCCAGCAATCAGTGATAATATGTGGGGTATTCTAGCAGCAAGTATTAAATTTCCCTGCAGCGTTACCGCTAAAAGAAAAACGAAGCATTATAATGTGCGAATCAATGGACTGCTCACCATTCTGATTAATAGAATTCTATAAACTCAAATTCCCGAAGAGGGTATTTCAGAAATGCTTTATTCTTTAAATCATTGTGATATTGGTAAGGATCCAGACCCTTGCCGATCATTAGAATGAAGGCTCTGGAAATTGTTTATACAGGCACAGCGGCTCGTCTGTATGACTCTGTACCCGCTACGTTTGTTGGAGCATTGTTTTTCTGGTGTGGCCTCTTCATCAAAAGAATAGGCTGTCTCATACCGTCACGACAAGCAACGGACAATGTTAGATTGGCTCACAATATCATTCTCCATGCTACTACTCACAAACGCCAATTACTAATCTTGAGATAGATATCCAGAAAGCATTTGATTCTGTGGACTGGAACTACTTATATAGCACACTTACTCAATTTGGCATTAGGGGTCCGTACCTAGCAGCTATCAGGGCAATATATCACTCTCCTCAAGCTAGAGTAAAATTCTTAGGTCAATACTCCCCTTATTTTAAGATACAAAAAGGGACACGACAGGGATGTCCACTATCTCCTCTCTTGTTTGCTCTCGCCATGGAGCCTCTTGCACAGCATATTTGGCTAAATCTAGACATTAAGGGATACAGTTTGAAAACCCATGAATTTAAATTTAGTATATATGCAGATGATATGCTTCTATTCATTACAACGCCACTGGTTTCTTTACCGAATCTCATGGATACTCTAACCCGCTTTGGATCATACTTGGGATTAATTGTAAATCCGCTTAAATCCACTGCTATACAAATTAATATGTCGGTAGTTCAGGTGGAATTGTTAAAACTTAATTTTGGATTTCAGTGGAAACAGTCCCACATGACATATTTAGGAATTGCTCTAGCTAGAGATCCAACTACTTTATATAGAAGTAACTACCCTAAAAAATTTGCGTCTATCAGGAAACTTCTGGAGGAGTGGTCCAGATACCACTTATCTTGGATTGGCAGACTCATTGCAGTTCGAATGACCATTCTGCCCAAGCTGCTGTATTTATTTAGGGCCCTTCCT
This sequence comes from Rhinoderma darwinii, assembly GCF_050947455.1. Taxonomy (NCBI): domain Eukaryota; kingdom Metazoa; phylum Chordata; class Amphibia; order Anura; family Rhinodermatidae; genus Rhinoderma; species Rhinoderma darwinii. The sequence goes on along the minus strand of NC_134688.1, from coordinate 401,315,489 downwards.
GTTAGGGTTCCGCTTTATGCCATCTCACATATACAGAGGATAATAAATAAATTCATATTGGCGAATAGAGGAGCAAGATTCAGTAAATCCACGTTACATCGCTCCACGGTTAGTGGGGGACTTAGCCTCACAGACCTGAAATTATATTATTACGCCTCTCAAATCTCGCAGATCGCAGCATGGAACTGTGACCCCAACACCGTAAAATGGGTTCAGTTTGAATCCCTTTCCACAGTTCCATCCTTACTTAGGGCACTGATGTGGTCTCCAATTTTAAAAACTCACATTCCTGGCATCGAAAATACCATTATCAAACACTCTCTCACACTCTTGTTACTTTGTCGGGAAAAATTTAAACTTGTATCATATCCATCTGCTTTACAACCAATATTACTTAATCCTGATTTCCCACCTGGATTGCACCCGGAGGCCTTCCAGTGGTGGACCTCATCGGGCTTCACTTCATTAATTAAATTATGCAAGGATGGTAAACCCCTTCCTTTTGAGGCCCTACATCAGGATTATCAAATCCCATTCCGGGAACATTTTAGATACTTACAAATACACAATTTTCTCTCAGGCTCTGTCTTTCTACCACACGACTCCAGTATGACCTTTTATGAAGCAAACTGTCGAGACTCACCAAGGGGAAAAGGGCTGATTTCAGTCTTGTACTCACAACTCAGAAGTGAAACATACAATGGTCCTACTTCATATATGTTAGCGTGGGAACGGGAGTTGGGAAATATACCTGACTCGATCTCGTGGCAACAAATATATGACAGCACAGCTAAAGTCTCTCAATCAAATAACATTAAAGAAACATCGTATAAAATTTTAACAAGGTGGTACCTTAATTCAGATAGAATAGCTAAATTGTTTCCAGGTAGTTCTGACGCTTGTTTCAGAAACTGTGGGGAAAGGGGCACTATGGCTCATATCTGGTGGTCCTGTCCAGTAGTACAGGCTCATTGGAAACGAATTGAGCGCCTTATTATTTCTAAATTACATTTACAAATAAAGTTATCCCCTTGGTCGGCATTGCTGAACGCAGACATTCCTGATGTACCCAAACAAAATAGAAAATTAATCTTGCATATTCTATCAGCAGCCTAATGGACAGTAGCCATTAGCTGGAAATCCCTAAATATCCCATTTCTGAGGACACTCAACAAAATTAAAGAGATACACCACTTTGAGAAATGAATTAGTATTCTGGAAAACAGATTGCCACAATGTGAAGCCCAGTGGCTGGGTTGGTCCTTGTAGAAATCGCTTAGAGCCTTTAGTTAGTTTCTAGGACTCATTTGTCTAGCATAAGCATTAGATTCATTACTAAAGTTAGCTGCACCAAGTTTTAAATATTTTGGTTTAATTGTTGAACCTTCCTTGCTTGTCTCTACAATCTCGAGCCGGATTACCCAACTTCATCTAGAGACAAACATTTACTGAGTTTTACTTCATCATACACTAGGAAGAGGTTATGTGTTTTTTCCTAACACCGTACTCATAACTATCCTTTACTGCATTGATATAACAATATCATCATATGGACAATTTTTTTGATATTTCTGCAACATCTGTTTAGATATTAAACTCTATCACAACGTTTCCTTCTAGAAATGTTATCATAGCTCTGCAAAGCTAAATATGCTCCCGATTTGTGGGAATGTTTACAGATTTGTTATGTCTTTTTTACCAAATAAAGAGTTTGAAAAAAAAGAATAGGCTATTATTATTTAACTCTGGAAAACCCTTTTAAGTTTCATTCCTATCCTTGCAAGCATCAAAAAGCAGTATGTAATGTTAAATACTATTGTGTCAAAAAAGACAAAAGTATAGTAGGTATGATACATTTATTGGCTAACCATAAAAGTTCTATATGCAAGTTTTCAGCGCACAGGCTCCTTCGTCAGGCAAGTTTACAAACTGCTTTAAAGCAGTGAAATATAGTTATAACATAGAGATAAATAAGGACTGTTTTTATGGCAGTAATGTGTGCTGTATATTCATGTATGTATACTAAGTGTGACAACACGTACCATTATAGCAGCTCTAGTACTGTACGTATGTAGTAAGGTCACATGATCAAAGTACATGATGTCACTTTTGATGGCCACACAAATTTAAAAAACCTTGTCATCCTGGAAAATCTATTTACATTAGCAGAAACATCACTGATTTTTAGTGCCAGAAATACCTTAATGTATATGTGAAATAAACTGGGGGAAAATTATCAAAACTAGTGCAAAGGAAAAGTGGAGTAGTTGCCCATAACCGCCAATCAGATTCCACCATTCATTTTTCAGAGGTAATTTGGAAAATGTAAGGAGAACCCAGATTGGTTGCCATGCTCAACTACTCCTTTTTTCCATTTTACTAGTTCATTTTCATTAATCTCCCTAAAAGGTCTTGTGTTAGAACAAATAGTACATGCCACCACTTTCAGTACAAAGCATGAAATATGGTATTTTCGCTGAGATTTTAGGATATAGGTCAGAACCTTACAAATCATTGATTTTACTACCTATAGTCGTATATATCTATTTATTCCACAATGGTGACAGATCCGGTGCCAATGGTTTCAGTTTGTCTCCATTGTGCAGGGGTTTCGTTGTTTTGATGGGATGAATACCGTAGTCGACTACGGTATTCATCCCGTCAAAATGACGGAATCCTTGCACAACAGAGACAAACTGAAACCATTGGCACCGGATCCGTCACCATTGAAATCAATGGTGATGGAAACGGAAACCTTTGGTTTCAGTTTGTGTCAGTCAGGGCTCCATTCCGACGGAAAGCTCAGACGGAACATTGGAAGAGAGCCCTGACACAGATGTGAACGAAGCCTTAATGAAGAATATACAGCACATGTTATTACATTTCTTAGATCACTAACCAAGTATTTCATTTTTTCCAGGTTTCATGATGGATATAAGGTAAAGGCCATTTCAATAGTCGGTTCCTGAATGTTCATTAATTGCTTTTTTCTATTGATTAGCTGTGAACATAATTTACATTTATTGCTGCCCATATTTTAAGTTGCTTGAAGTTCAATAATTTTTAGATAGTAAAATCATTTCTTGAAGGTTAGTGACTCTGTTTTTACACAAACACATGAACCAGCAATGGCTTCCAAAATTGATTACATAGAATCCAATTATAAATAAACAGAATACATAATTCTTTAATTTTTTTTTACAACAATTGTCTATTTTTCTAAATTTTCTAGACTGTAAATTCAAAAAGTGAAGCAGCAGTGTTTTGTGCATTGATTTCCAGGAGTCAAAGGAGCAGCATTTACATTTGTATTTTATTATCAACACTTTAGTTCCTGATGTTAACAGCAAAACAGATCAATTTAATTAGTAAATCTTCACAAGTGAGTTATCCCCTTCCTCGGTTAGCTATACTGACTATGAACACATTTGGATGAGATATGTGATATTGACCTTTGACTGTAATGCTTATTAAATGTATTCTGTAAAGCCGACTACTCTAAAAAGCATGGAGAGAAGTTCCATGATGGATGGATGAAGCTCTCACCTTTCATAACAATCCATGTGTTCCTGGAGCACCTGAGATACAGTGACATTAGGTCAGATTTCTATTGACATCAATGCACATGACTTAATTAAATAGATGAACCTAGACAAAGAGTTTTTAACCTGTTTTGTCTGGATCAAAACAAACCCAATGAATCAATTTCATATTTCCTTTTAGTAATATATAACAGTATATTAACACAATGAACAGCTTCTTATATGTATGAATGTAAAATAATGCCTAAAAGAGCTGAATTGATCATCTGACACAATGTATCTGTAGTGCTTCAAGGAACTTAGTAAACCTATTGAGTTATCTTAAAGGGGTTGTCTTATTTAGAAAACTCATTTTTGTTATATCTTTCTAGGGAATTCTGAGTTAATAGAGGAAATCACCCGGGCAGGAATCACCTATTAGTCGGAAGGGAGGGCAGCTAAAGAGAGCATCTCTTGCTATGGTGGACACAGTACATCCATGCATGACAAACATAGCCTATTGATTTCATTGAGAACTTTGTAATGCTTAATTTCCCCTGCGAGGGCGCTGCAGGGAAACTTCAACACTTGTCCACACAGATTACAGCTGATTCCTATGGATCCTAGCAGTGGGACTCCCTGTTATAATTTTATCATTGGGGAACTTTTCTAACAAAATGGGATTGTCCAAAGCAGACAATCCCTTAATATTCTGTTCACACAAAAGTATCAAACTACATAAATAATATGGAGCTTAATGTAGAGATGATGTTCAGATAATTTTATACATACAGTATTTAGCTCAACTTTTATGTGCACATTCGTTTTGTATTGTAGAAAGCTATGTATTCTTACCCTTGCCATTCATGGATTAAATATGGATAAGATAGGAATGTAAAATATAATTGCTGAATGATTTTATCGGCTGAGTTTGATTTTCTATGTAGAGATTACAGCTGTAGCACAACATCCATTGAAGCATTCTGTTTACTTAGAAAGACAGGTTACATAGAGAAGTACAGTACAGTATATCACAACACCAAGAAATTCTTATGAGAGCAGCACAGGGTACTGGACACTTACAGTTCGCGTTGAGCTCTGCAGTCTTAGTCTATCGAATGTTTCTTATTACCCTGATGGGTTTTAGTTTCCCTCTACACAACCCATTGCAAATTCCCTGATTCTAGAAGTTTCAAGACTTCACATCTTTAATTAGCATACATTTTAGAACAAATAATTAAGAGCAATTATTAACAACAACTTCTCGGTACATGATTCCAAAAACTAAAGCTGAAGTTAAAGCTAAAGTGGCAAAACCAACTAAAATTAACCCTTTCCTACATAGTGGCTCAGCCTTTTGCAGCCTTATTTGTATGTCCATCTTGAAACATATGTAGCAAACATAATTGGAATAATTAGCAGTTGGATTTACCAGGTTTCCATCCATTACATATAGTTAGTGCAGTACAATGAAAGGCTTAATTGTTTATCTATACATTTAATAATGCTGAGACTGGTTAAATTAACTGTGAATGAACAATTATGTTAAAACCAACAGTATTGGAAACTTGAAATATTGGCATTATTTAACAAATGAAGATTAGGTTTCACTAATAATGGGCTTTAAAAAATGCTGCAATACTGCAGTTTCTTCCTTAGGATTCTATAGGATTCATTAGTGCTTTCTATTCAACAAATTAACTTTTTATAGGTAAAAGTTGAAATCAGGATCCGTGCTTCTAATTATTGTTAATTTAATTACAAGCTGGAGGATGGACCTTCCCTGATTTCCCATAATGGAACACAATCATTAACAGTTGCCTGTTAGTCCATTTATATCCATATATACCAAAAGAGGCTGAAAGGATTATTTTATTATTTTGTCATTATTGGGCAACTTATGTTAAATAGAAAAGAACACCAAGTAACATATTGACGTTCCAACCCCGAGAACCGAAGGGAAATTGTGCGGCTTGAATAGCAGTAAGGAGTTTTAAGAACTAGTCCAACATTAAAACATGGCACAATCCTCTTAAAACTAACAATGTCAAGTTATTTAATCCAATATAGTGGTAAAAAGCATTATCTATCCTGCTCCATTAGTGAAGTTAGACGCATGAAGAATCATAAAATCCAAAAACCATTTATTGTGAACATAGAATGTGTTTAGAAGTCAGTCTAACTTCTTGATGAAGTTAGGCCGACTTCTACGTTGACAATAAATTGTTTTGTGATTTTACAATCCTTTGTTCCTCTAACTTCAATGGTGGCGCCAGATAGATCCTGCTTTTTACCACTTTATTGGATTGATTTTCCTGGTTTCGTGTACGAGGTCTGCTGGTGAAGCAACAGCCACGCTACTGTTCTCCTAACTAAATGTGCATCCTAAAATTGTGCCTCTTTGTTTCACAGCGATCTGGTGAGTGCACCAGAGGACCAGTATTATGCACTTTTATTAACATATCACAATATAGAGAGCTTTCTGCCCTAAATGTCAAGTTACTATCTGTCTTGATTGATTCCCTTGGCCCAATATTGTAAAAGTGGTTGTCTGGTTTGGACAAGACCCATTTCTTTAGTTGTACCATAACAATTTGGAAATAATTATGTTATCAGAAAAAGAACCCAGAGCTAAATTCTTGTTTCCTCTGCAGTGACCCAGAAAACAATGGCCGTCTATTGATCCAAATGGTCAACCTAAATCTTCCAAGGCAAAAGTTATTTAGGCTAATAGAGTTAGGCCAAGTCACCAAATTACTCAATACATCAAGATGCCCGTGTAGGACGTTTTAAAAGAGGCTGTATAAATAGGCAACTCAATTTACTATTCTTCTGCATATTAATAGTTTGCTTTCAAGTTAAGCATCATCCAGAAATTAAATTTTATTTGGAAGGTCCCAAACATGGAGCTAAAGTTAGTCAATGTCACTGTCCTCAAGGCCTTATGTTATATGGATGTACAGTGTATATATATATATATATATATATATATATATATATATATATATATATATATAGAAAAGGCTTGAAAATGCTTCCATGGAGGAAGTGAAACGTTGCTGTGTTGTGTGAATAAACTTCATATTTTGCTATTGAGTGCTGCTTCTTTGCTCGATTTTTTCCATATACCACACTGGGAGAACGTCACTCCCTGTTATCTGAAGCCTAGCACCAGCTGTACTTGTTTTTTTGCACAGTGCTGCTCCTATTATATATTTGTTTCTATATATATATATATATATATATATATATATATATATATATATATATATATATATATATATATATATTGAGCTTGGTTCTCGTGCCGTATATATGAGCCTGGTTCTCTAGCTGTAACTATATAGGATATATTTATAATAATAAAATTGCAGGGCAGATGGAATTCTTTTCAATTCATTGTACAGTGTATATATATATATATATATATATATATATATATATACAGCACAAAGAACGAAGCTCACTACATAAATACAGCACAAGAACGAAGCTCAATACATACATACAGTACAAGAACCAAGCTCAGTACATAAATACAGCTCCAGAACCAAGCTCAGGACATATATACAGTACTAGAACCAAACTCAGTACATAAATACAGCACCAGTACCAATCTCAGTACATATATACAGCACCAGCATCAGCACCATCTCAGTACATATTTACAGTACAAGAACAAAGCTCAGTACATATATATAGCACCAGCACAAATACAGCTCAATTTAGTGCAACCCCAGGCGTATAAACTACAGCTCCCAGCATGGCCGCCCGAACAATAGTAACGATTTACTTGGTGTTGCTGTTTCACAAAAAAAATCATACCACCCATCATCTCGCTGCAGATCATACAGTGACTACAGTACTGATTAGAGGCAGAATAAAAATTTACATTAATTAACTCACGGGTGACGTCTTCTCTATTTCACTATTTGTTATGTTTCTCTTTTCTTCTCCATCCGGTTCAGACCTCTATGATGACTTCTCACGGCCACAGAATATTTCTGCTGTTCGACACTCAGATGTCTTCAGCTTCTCACTTTTCAAATATTTATGCACCTATAAACCAAGATAAAATTCTCAATTCACACTACGCCCATAAATATAATAGTGCCATACACTGCACTCTTAATTATAATAGAGCACACACACACACACACACACACACACACACACTAGCCCCCCTGTAGATAGTGCCCCACATATAGCCCCCTGTAGATAATGCCCCACATATTGTCTCCCTGTAGATAGTGCCCCACATATAGCACCCTGTAGATAGTGCCCCACATATAGCCCCCTGTAGATAATGCCCCACATATTGTCTCCCTGTAGATAGTGCCCCACATATAGCCCCCCTGTAGATAGTGCCCCACACATAGCCCCCTGTAGATAGTGCCCCACATATAGCCCCCTGTAGATTGTGCCCCACATATAGCCCCCCTTTCAGATAGTGCCCCCTGTAGATAGAGCCCCCTGTAAATAATGCCACTCACACTAAGAAAAAAAACATAACATACTCACCTGATCCCGTTCCCACGCCGTCCTCTTGCACTGCAGGCCTGCTCTCTTCTAAGCAGTTCTGCTGGGGCTAAACGATGCAAGCAGCGCGATGATGTAAAAAAATGCAACAAAAATGCTCCATACGTGTTTTTGTTTTGTGTCTGCTCTAGTTGTCATTGTAAAATCTAGAGTATTGCAAGAAGTTTTTTGCTTTTATGTGCATTGAACAAAAAATTATAATAACAATAACAGCACTAACAAATTATTTTATTTAAAAATATGTACATTTATAATAAAATTTATAATTAAAAAAAAATCCGATTTAAATAATATTTTTTCATTATTATATTATAATTCATTATTCATTATTATTATAAATAACATTATATTGTAATTTTATGGACGTGGTTATGGACAGGGTTTTTTAACATTACTTTAGGGGAAATATGCAAAAAGGTGTTTTTAAAAAAAAAAAAACTTTAAAATTTTTTGGGGTTTGTACATTAAAAAAAATCTTTATTTAACTGTATTTTACACTTTTTTTTTATCAGTGCCCCTATAGGGCATGTAAGTGACATGTCGCCAAAGTATTAAAGTGCAGGTACACTTGCTTCATTAACTCAAAGTGATTGTCCATTTGTATATCCATATACCGTATTTTTCAGACTATAAGACACAGTTTTTAGTAAGAATAAACCTTGCTAAAAAGTCCCTGCATCTTATAGTCAGCAGTCAAGGGACCCGGCAGCGCCAGGCCCCCTGACCGCTAATAACTTAACCCCTTCCCAACCCATGATGTGCCAGCACATCATGGAGTAGGAAGGGGATGATGTATGGAGCGGGCTCAGCGCGTGAACCCGCTCCATACACTGCAGGTGTCAGCAGCTGACACGCTGCTCTAACGGCCAGGAACAACCAGGAACTGTTCCTGGCCGTTTAACTAGTTAAATGCCGTGGTCAATAGCGCCTGCGGCATTTATAGTGGTTTTCCCATGAAGGACATTTATGACATATCCACAGGATAGGTCATAAATGTCAGATAGATGCGGGTCCCACCTCTGGGACCCCTAAACCCCATTCTATCTTACCCGACTCCGCTGTCTTCCAGCCACTTCACTTCTTGGTTACATGGTCGGGTTACGCAAAGAGCGTAACTCGCTGAGCTACGCAGTTTCCATAACTCCCATTCACTACTATGGGAGTAATGGAAACAGCGTAGCTCAGCTAGTTAAGCTGTTTCCTTAACTCATCCATGTATTGCAGTGTATTGTACCAGCAATCTAATGATCACTGGTTCAAGTCCCCTAGGGGAACTAATAAAAAATGTTTAAAAGTAAAAAAAAAACACCTTTTCCCATTTCTCCCCAAGCACAATTTAAAAATTAAAAAATTATAAAATAATTGGTATTGCTGCATCCGTAAAAGCCTCAAACTATAATAATATAGCATTATTTGACTCACACAGTGAACGGCGTAAAAAAATAAATAAATAAAATACCAGAATCGTTGTCTTTTGGTCACCATAGCGCTAAAAAAAATGAAATAAAAAGTGATAAAAAAATCATATGTACCAAAAAAATTGTGCTAATAAAAACTACAGCTCGTACTGCAAAAATATAAGCCCTCACACCACTCAAACAATGGAAAAATATAAGTTATGTCTCGCAGAATGTGGTGAAACTGAACAAATAATTTGTTTTAACCAATTGCTTTTTCTTTGTAAAAGAAGTAAAATATTAAATTGTTTCCTATTTTCTGTTGTCTAAAATCTGGGTGTGTCTTATAGTCAGGTGCGTCTTATAGTCGGAAAAATACGGTATGTATTTTTTTTATTGCATATAATAATATAATGAGAACTGCAGGGAATAAGTAAAGTATATTTTTAGCTCTGCTTAATCTGTATAGTCTCTGCTTTGCACAGTGTATTGAGAGTTTGCATGGGGCATGTAGAGGGAATGGGTTGTCATTAATCACTTCCTACTTTTTACGTTGGTTGTCAGCACTTCATGCTGAAAAGAAAAGTAGAGAATAAGCACATTAGTTCTTACTGTCAGTGATGTCATTTATTTTACTAAACTATTTTTTTTCACTGTCTGTTATATGATTCCATTGTTTTGTTTGCTTTTTGTATGCACATATGCCCCAGTATGCAATTATGGAAATAGTATGGAATGTTTCATATCTTTACATGAGTGTCATACATTATATGATATGGTTTAGAGTTACTTTGTAAGGTAGGGTTTTTTTTATGTAACTACTTTTCTTTCTGTTTTTACAGTTTTCGTAAAATTAGACCACTAAATATGTGGTATTTTTTATTTTTTTTTGCACATTTAAGTGTCTGAACAGCTGCCATGGTCTGTAATTCAACAATAGTTTGTGTCAAGCTAACAAAATTATCCAAGAATAAAAATGTAAATATCAAGTAGTTCTTGGCTGAACATTTGACATTCCAGAGTCACAGACAAAATCATGTAAAACAGCTGTAGCATGTCATGCATGTATGAAAAATCAAGAAACAAGCATATAATGTAGTTTATATACAGTATTTACATATCTAACATTGCAATACAGTGATCTATGAGAATTTGCGTCTAACATTGGTGTCACTTGTTCGCTATCTATCTTTTAACAGTTGAATTGACATGCCCTGTCCTAAAACAATGCCATCATGCTTTGCTATTTTGTGCAATACTACATTTAATCAAGATTGGACCAATTTAAAGAGAACCTTTTAGTGCTCCTACATATCAATACTTGTAGTCTCCATGAAACAATGCTGTAATACCCTTTCTTAAAGCGCTAAATTGTTTTGTTCCTCTTTTATTCCTTCTAGAAATGTATGAATACTGTAGCTGAACAACGTAATGTTACCATTCCCCTTGTTAATATGGTGTCTCCCTATACAGTCTAAGGCCTTATTCACACAACCGCGTTCGGTCCGTGTTATACGGACTACATGTCGGCCGCATTTCCCGGACCGAACAAAGTTCAGGGAGCTGGACTCCTAGCATCATAGTTATGTATGACGCTAGGTGTCCCTACCTCCCCGCGGGAATACTGTCCCGTACAGGCCTGTGTGAACTGGGCTTTAAAGAATTGAATCTATAACTTTTAATGTCATTCTGGTCATTTTAGTACAGTGGAACTGGAGATAAAAACTAACCGATAGCACTTCTAGACAAAGAGTCATTGGAATAGTTGCGAAGCGTAATTTAATACAATATTAGACATAAACTGCCTGGCAGGTAAAAAGCGAACTCAGTAATAAGAATACATATAACGTATTTCTCAGCATTTTTGCTGGCGTGACCTCATTAATTACCTGATAATCAAGTGTGAAATTTACATATTGTGTTCATATCCTTTGTTCTTATTTCCCTTTAATCTTGACATTCCACTGTGGCATAACCTACTTCCAGGATTTTACTTATATGAATGTACCTCATAGACAATAGTCTCAACTATAATCTCATTTATAATAAATACAATACACATTCCCTATGAGCATCAAATAGCCTTTCAAGCTAACACAAACATATGAAATTTCCATTTTATGTGGAATCATGTAAGAATAATTTTGTTAGGGAAAAAATATCCTTTCTTGCAATAAGCTACAATTTTTTTTATTATAAAAGAATGTACATTTAGGCTTCAATGTCGCATGATCAGACCAGCACAATTTTGTTGCACTGTCGATGTTTTCAGGTATGAGTGGATGAAGCGACCGCTATTTAAATCACTTACAATTTATTATGGTTAAGGTAGGTAGGTAGAGGAGTGCGTGTACCCCATCTTAATATAGGTAATGGAATCAGATTCTTCAAGAACATCTGTTGATGAAGTGCACGCGTGCTTTTTCCAACAGAAGCAGTGCCACTTTTATCTGCAGGTTGTGCCTGGCATTGCAGCTCAGCTCAGCTCTATTCAACTGAATGCAATACCAAACCATTTTATTGGGCAACATGGTGGCTCAGTGGTTAGCCCTCTTGCCTGGCATAGGTTTCTCTCCAAACACATACATAAAGGAAATTTAGATTGTGAGCACCAATGGGGAAAGTTAGTGGTAAACTTCTGTACAGCCCTGAGGAATATGTTGGTGCTATATAAGCAACAGAAATAAATATCTTATCTCACATAAATACTTCAAAAAGTTTTTCTGGGGCTTCAATTTTTTAGTATAGATATTAGTTCAAAAACAAACAACGTACTAATAAACTGTTGCTCTGAAAGTTGAATGAAGGGTTGGGACAAGCTGGGCGGTGGCTCTAGTACAGTGAGGAAAATTACAAAATACAAAATTTTACTGTTAGCTTTTACTTTTTTGCTTCACTTTTAAAATTAAAATTAAAGTGAAATTTTGTATCATATATCATTTCAAAAATGCAGTGTGGACTGCAGAAACCTGAATTCCTAGCTTTATACTTCTTGCCTGGAACAAAATAAGCTTTGAAAAGCTAATAATCTATATGGGAAAGTTACAATAGTAAATGTCACAAAGTAATTATATACTATAGAAAGAAGCAGCAAAGAATTTAACCCCAACCAACCCACTGTTTTGTTACACTGGATAAAGAAGAACTAGAAAATATTTCAACATTTAAAGAGGAATTTCTTGGAATTTTTATTAGGGAGGTCACGTATTAAAAATGAAAAAAACATAGTGGAAGGTTTTCTTCTTACACCAAATTTGTTGTTAAAATTGGTATTCACTTTGTTAATATCTAAATACATTTATGGAACAACTGTCGACCTTTTTTTCATTTTCTTTGTTCACCAACAGTACCTTTTTCCTTTGTTGCCCTAATATTTTTTTTCCTCTTTTGTTTTGGAAAGGACTGTGAAATAGATGTACTTATAGTATTTTATGAACATGCTAGTGCCATGCATTTTATTTCTGCATTATGTGCTGCATTCTTTTATAACATACGACTATTTTTATATGCAATTCATTTTTGTTAAAATAAAAATGTTATGTTTCGAAAGAAAAACATAAGGTCATATTTCATTTTGTATTGATAGTGAATGACTTTTTAGCAATTCAGTATACCCATTAAACCACTTAAAGAGGATCTGTCACTAGTTTATTAATTCCCTATCTCCTAACTAATATTATAGGTGCTATGATGCTGATAACTACAGTGTCATTTATTTTCAAAAACGTTTATTATTTGCAAAGTTATGAGCATTTTTCAAAATATGTTAATTTGTTTATAATAGCCAAATGGGAGGTGACTCTTTCTTTTCACTGTGGGCGGTGTAATGTTTTCTGTGTGAAGCTGTCTAATCAGCATACAGCGTCTCCCCCTTCCGTGCCCAGCAACACTGTGTTATAATATAGTATACAGCTTCCATCGTTTCTCGGCCTTTTGTCTAAGATCAAGTGTAGTACCTGCTCAAGCTGAGGTTAGTAATCATCCCTGCCGGCGGAAGATGGCCATCGTAGAGAAATGACAGAACGCCGAGGTGAGGGAAGGGAACCACAACTGCCATCGCTCTAGTGTATGCATTTGGTTTAAAGGTACCATTTGTAGGTGACCAGGAGACTACCGGATTGAGGTCGGGTAGTTTGGAAGCCCGAGTTGCTATGTGCCCCAGGGCTGGTGACCCTGGGGTGCCACTGAGTGAAGGCACATTTGCACGCACTCCGCTTTCACACTTCTGAGCACACATCTTTATTCTTCCGGCCTTCTGGCTGGGAGATGTCCAGGCTGTATTACAGCGCACATCCATTTATTATTTAATTTTGTTTTTTCACTGTGTGTTTGTCACGTATGTCACAGGATTTTTGGATGCAGTTTCCTTCTTGGACCCTTCCAAGGTCTAGGGTGAAAATGTGTGGCCTTCTGGTTCCTTTTTCCCCTGCAACCCGGCCTCCCTTCTTCGGAGGGGAGGTGCAACCAGATGCAGGCTCCAAGGTGGAGCCCAGGTAGAAGCCTTGGAGTGTTGTTGGGTCTCCATAAGCTTCGGCAAGGGTGGATCATTGATCCTCGATCCTCTAGAGCTATGGTTTGAAGGGTTGGGGAATGGTTATCCGGGGCCTCTTGCTTTAAAGAGAAGGGCTGTGATAGACTGCATCCTTGTGCACTTTTTGTGTGGCACCTCTGCACTTTTTATGCACTTGGGTGAGAGAAAGCACAGCTTGGGCTTTCAATAAAAAAATACAGCTTCCATTCCCGACTGTGTTTTGAACTGGTGATAACTTTGGTCATTTCACAGCTAGATTAGATTAGATTCGAATCTCATCTTTCATATGACACCAGAACCACTGTTCTAGGTGGTCCACAGCAGGAGATATGGCTATTTGGAGTGATCCTCCTTCCCCCCAGCCTCGGTCTCTCACACAGTGTGACACAGCTTGATGCTGATAGGACAGCGGCAGAGGCTGTGAGGCAGCTCCAGCTCAGGAGAATCGCTGGTGTTGACACCCACTTGTCTAGTATAGACTCATTTGCATTATTAGAAAAAAAAGGATAACTTTTGGGACACAATTTTCACTAGCATTATCAGTGTGATTAGCTAGGATATTGGGCATTACTAAACTAGTGACAGATCCTCTTTAAACATCACTAAATAATAAGATAACTGTTAAGCTTAGACTTGTGCAATTATTTGTGTTGCAAAATTTTAACTACCCTACTTTTTCTACTAAAATGTATGTATTTTTTTGCATACAAATCACTTTTTAAAGATACTTTCATTAAAAAAATCTTTTCTCCATTTCAGTTCTGTAGCTTCTATGTACATAGAAGCTATAGAGCGCTGTTGTCAGCCAGATCCGTCAGTAAGCTGGTGTGACAGGTTGGCTGACTGTGGCTCCTGTGTGCCCCTAACACATCATCTAAACCTTATACTGATAAAAATTAAACATTATAAGACAATATTATTAAATGGACGACCATTTATTTCAATGGCCATATGTAATACTACATTACCCCTGTACCTCGGGTCTCAGGAGTTAGACAGACGATGTGCCCGAGCAAGAGCTATGGCTTGTTAGCGGCTCTTTATAATAGTTCTTAGACGGAGTTCCTAAGCGAGGGATCCACTCTATGATGTCTATATCCTCTAATAGTGCATATGATTAGAGTTTGTCCAGATGAGATAACTCCTTTAAATAACAAATTAGTTACAACAACAAAAAAAAGTTAGTGAAATATTTAATTATAGATTCAGAAAAAGATCAATTGTGTTAATAGGAATAGAGGATTTGGATTGGATTGTCCCATAGAAAGTGCACCTCAGGCTCTACATTTTCCCTTTTTTTCTCTGGGCATTATTGTAATCTTTTATTAAAAAGTCAGTGTGACTTGCTGCCAATCAGAAGTGCAAGAAGTTATAAATCCTAAGTGCTCAACCAAGGACTCTCTGAACAAATTATGGGTACCCCAAGGTATAAAATGTAATATTTTATTAGTAAGTCTTTCAGACTCTTTAAGGAATTGTCATTTAAG
Source organism: Rhinoderma darwinii (assembly GCF_050947455.1). Taxonomy (NCBI): domain Eukaryota; kingdom Metazoa; phylum Chordata; class Amphibia; order Anura; family Rhinodermatidae; genus Rhinoderma; species Rhinoderma darwinii. Next base: position 401,300,014 of record NC_134688.1, on the reverse strand, counting down.
GAATTGTTATTTATCTTGCTGTTTCTAAGTAGAAGCTTAAGTATGTTTAGACCATTGCCTAGCACCTCTGGTTGAGGTATATTAGTAATATATCTAGGCCTCCATTCTTTTGTGTAGGTCTGAAAGTCTTGGGAGCCCATTTAAATCCACTAAAATGGCTGTCGCAACACAGCATTTTTTTTATTATCTCTCATGTAATTTTGGAGGAGAACGAGTATTTCCCTGCTGGGACACTTCCTAAGAGCTTGTTCACACAGTCATTTATATGGATCCGAGTTGTTCAGATGTGTCCACCCTCACCTTTGCTTGAATTTGGTTAAGGACTCCAACTAATTCATTACAATATTAAGACATGCTAGAAAAAACCCTGATAGCCTGCAATTCCCATTACAACCACTGGGTGTCTGCATATAAACACATATAGCATTGACATCTCGTGACAGAGTATAACAAAATCATATTTTTTTTTTCAAAGCTGGTCATCTCACACCACACATCTCAGGATATTTTGAGATAAGAAGAAAGGTAAGGAAGGAAATATCTGTACAAGTCCATAATATGGTGACAATAATTTGTCATGTACCATTTATATTGTACCTTGTGTGCCTCCAATTTTCTATGGAATCTGTAAGAAAACAAATGTTGGCATCCTTCTAGAGGAGAATGCGGTGCCTTATAGTGGCACCATATGGGGCAGGTGGTATTCCATAACTCCGAAGCTTTTTCATTGTCTGGTAAAAAAAAAAAATGAATGAGGGCTGATGGCTTGACTTAATTGATCTTAGTTGGAGGATCATTTACTGGTAGAATAATGATTTCAATCTCCATTTTTTTCTGAATATTAAAATGTAACAGACACAATTTATAATTTATAAATATCACCCAAAATAAATGTAACATTCAAATTATCACTAATATAACTTAAGTTGCTTTTCTGTTGAAATGAAGATTTGCATGGACCATTTAAAATTAAACAATTGATAAATACTCCTCTGAATAATCCATTCTGTAAAGTTCTCATATGAACTATTACATTGTAACAAAGCAATTAATAATGTGTAGCCTTGCTCTTAGCAGCTGCGTGGAGCAGATTGGATCATTTGTGAAAACCGCTGTAGTAAGCAGTAATAAATGTAATTAACATAGATATTTAAACTTTTTGCTTACATAGTAATTGGTTAGGGAGTGAGAAAAAAAATGAGCCTATGATGAACTTAGTCAACCGTTCCATGATTCCTTCATTGGTATTCTATAATATTGAAATCCTCTACCTCAAAAGCTAAGATATTTAAAATAATGAAAGCTAAATTCAAATGTATGTGTAACCACTCAGACATTACTAAACATCATTAGACTAAGTGATTATTTCAGTTTAGGAAGCAAAACCTTATTCCATTTAACTATAAAAACTGGCAATTACTAGTTCTTTCGGGATATATTGTCCACAGTTTCCATTCTGATTTACTTCTGGAGGTTAGAAGTATCTATTCATTCATTAATACTAATGCTACATAAAGTATATACCATAGACCGAATACTATAACTACATTTTAATTACAAGTATAATGAATATCCTATGATGAAACCCTTAAGGACACCACTCATCGTTGGACATTAAAATTGTTAAATGGAAATTTATAAGTCCCTTACTTTATCTAATGTACTTTCCGTATGTCACACACACAGTCTACAAAAAAATTAACCAATATTTTATTTGGAGGAAGCCCACACAAAGTATGGTGAGAACCTGCAAATGTTTCCAATGGTCAGAAGAAACATTGGTTATACTATAATGTTACATTTCTGCACCTATGTGCAGTCTATGTGCACCTTTGAAAACATTTTTATTTTTTTTAATAAAAATGTGTATCAGTGTGATTGGTGCAACTTTGTAATTACATTTTATTAAAAAATATTTGTACTTTTTTAGATATAGCTGCTTTGTATCTTGTAAACAGAGCAACTGTATCTATCACTGAAACCTGTATCCGTCAGTTCAGCAAACTGATGGGTTTAGTGACAGCGCATCCTGCGTGTCTCTGACACGCATGATCGAGCTGTTATTGATTACGTCTAAGTTCATAACTTAGATGTGATCACTAACAGGTAACGCAGGACCTGCTGTTACTGAACCCGTCAGTCCCACTGACCTGACGGATTCACGTCTCAACGCAAGATACAGCTGCTCTGCAGGATACAAAGCAGCTGTATCTGAAAAAATAAAAATAATTTTAAATAAAATGTAATTACAAAGTTGCACCAATCACACTGACCCACATTTTTAGTAAAATAAAAAAATTGTTTTCAACGGTGCACATAGACTTTAAGCAGAAACGTAAAATTAAAGTATAACATACATTTCTTCTAAGCCATTGTAGCTAGTGAATGGGCAGTAAAGGCCCTGGTCACTGTTCCCTTGTCAGATGAATCTAAAACATCAAATAGTCATGCAGCAACCACATACACATAATCACATAATGTCCAGGTAAATAGTGTCTAGATAAATAGATTTATAGTGTCTAGGCCAACATCCCTGGTGGTCTAGGGCAGTGAAGGGTTAATGCCAGCTTCCTTGGTGATCTAGGGCAGGCATTAGGTTAATATCTGTTTCCCTGGTGGCCTAGAGCAGGGTCTCCATCCTGGTGTCTGGTCATGGAAGATGGCCCCCAAGTATGCCGTGTGTGTGTGTGTGTGTGTGTGTGTGTGTGTGTGTGTGTGTGTGTGTCTTCCAGTTTTCCAGTTTTTTCCAATTACACAACTGCTTTATTATAGAAAAATTTAAATATTAAAAAAGTACACATGATTAGTATAGCCGCATCAGTAACGAAGCGCACTAATAATAACACATGATATATCATGTGTTAACACCCTAAAACAAAAGTTGCTTAATTGCATTTTTTTGTTCATTCCCCTCCCAAAAATAGGAATAAAGGCTAATCAATAAGTCCTTGACCCCAAATGATACCAATAAAAACTACAACTCGATCTGTAAAAAACAAGCCCTTATGAAACGCCGTCAACAGTAAAGTAATATAAATAGAAATGGCTCTCAGAATATGGCGACCAAAAAACGAATGACTTTTTTTTTAAGTGATTTTATTGTGCAAAGTTATTTTACAAAAAAATGTAAATTTGGTACCGTCGTAATCGTATTGACCAGCAGAATAAAGTTCACATGTCATTTTTACGGCACAGTGAATAAATAAACCCAAAAAACAATGGTAGAATTCCTGTTTTCTTTTCTATTCCTTCCCTAAAAAAATAATAAAACTTTTTCAATACATTATATGTATTCCAAAATAATGCAACTCATCCCACACAAAACAAGTCTTCATACGGCGACGTCAATGGTAAAAATAAAAAGTTATGGCTCTTGGAACGCAGCGATGAAAAATTAAAACAAATCGTTGTATCCTCAAGGCCCAAAATTGCTATATCCTGAAAATGTTAAAGGGGACAGTAAGCATGACCTGATGAGGGGAATTGTTGATTCCTCCATTTTTTCATCACACTTGATTGTGTCAGATCTACAAAAAAAATGTAATACAAGACAAAGACAGGGGGAGTAAACACAAAATACAGATTTTTTTAAATTATTTATTTGAAGAAATACGTTTTTAAACACCTATATCACCCACATGGAAAGGTAACGGCTCCCTAAACGTAATTCCTTGTTGTGCCACCTAACCAAAGATAGTTTACATCGCTGTGGAGGAATTTTGGCGCACTCTTTAGAATTGCTTTCATTCAGTCACATTGAAAGGCTTTTGAGCAATAACTGATTTGTGCTTCAGATTGTCATCTTGTGCGTAACCCTATTACACTGCTGCATTAGGTCACGGACTGATTACCAGACGTTCTCATTCACGATTTTAAAGGATAGCAGTATTCATGATTCTGTCAAACATGGCCCAGCAAAGCATCCACACATTACACACCCAGCACCATGTTTGACTGTGGGTATGATGTTTTTTCTGTGGGATGCTGTGCTCTCATGTAACAGGACTCATGTCTTCAAAAAGTTCTACCTGTGACTTATCAATTAACAGAACATTATCCTAAAATGCTTCAGGGTCAATTTGAATTTGTTTAATTTGTTCTAATAAAATTGATCTATTTAATTCACCACAGTATATTTATTATGCCACTATACATATCCAATTGTTGTTGTTGATTGTTTATTAAGGTTTCCCTAGGGTATGCGGCAGTACTAGTGCAGTGCCCGCCGGAGGCAGTTGCTAAAATGCTTAAGGGTCAAGTTGTGTTTTGGCTAACTTGAGACAAGACTTTGTCCTCTTAGTTATCAGTGGCTTTTTATGTTAATCGGGGTTCCAATGTGACTTGCCGGATGCGTCATCTATGCATTTGTGAAGAAAATTTAGTCGGCTGGCACCTTCTGGAAATATTCAGCACTGTTCTAATTTTTTTCTCTTTGGAGCTAATGGCTCTCACTGTGGTTCACTGGAATACCAAACAGTTGTGTTACCCTTTCCAGACTAATATATTTCAGTAACTTCCTTTCTCTACTCTTTAGGAATCCATTTTGACTCTGTCATGGTGTGCTGCTTTTTAGCACCTCATATTCCTGGAAATGTTCTGTTTAATAGATGTTTAGATTCAGCAGGACTGGCAGCAAGGGTAGGTTTACACAGCAATATTCCCCGGTAATGAGCGTCTATCGACAATATAGCATGTCAATCGGTGCTCGTTTAGCTCCATTTACGTGTAGCAATGGTCAGAATGTTCCAGGACTGTGGAGTTGGTAAGCCAAACTTTTGCAAATCTAACTCCTTTATTTTTCAACTGTCCAACTCCAACTCGATCTTCGCCTTTAGCTACAGCTCAGATACCAGAAAGCAGTGTGCGTTAAGATTACTTTATGCAGCTTTATATGTATATGCACTGGAAATCAGGTGCAAGTGTGAATGGGAATAGAATTAACATTTAAAAGGTGTTACCGCTATAATAATTGCTTACTTTAATACTGTCTTCCTGTTCTCTCTATCAGTTCTGAGATGACTGCATGCACACCCAGTCAGGGACAACTTAACTTTATGGCACCTTGGTGACGGCGCCATTTTCAACTGTATTTGTATCCTCTGGATGCAGACGCAGTTGAAGGCTTGTAAGGGGTATTTGGGAGTGGACACCCAAAGACAAAGGGGAAAGCAGCATTGTTATGTGTCTCCCCAGGGGTGTAATTAGGAAAGACTGGGCCACATAGCAAACTTTACAGGGGCCCCCCCTGGGTGCCACAAGCAGCCCCCCTTATAAATAGTGCCCCTTGTAGAATGTGTCATACAGCTCGCTGTAGACAGTGCTATATAGCCCCGCCTATAGACAGTGTCACACCCCATTTGTAGATAGCGCCCCCACCTCCCCCTTGTAGACAGTGCCATACAGCCCCCCTGTAGATATCATCATAAAGCCATAAAGTACACAGCGCTATACAGCTCCCACTGTATATAGTGCGACACATATTATTAAATATAATAAAGCAGCATACACTGCACCTCTAACTATAATAGCACCATACACTGTGTCCCTGATTATAATAGTACCATACACTGTCACACACACACACACACACACACACACCGTACCCCCTGTAGATAGTGCCCCCATAGCCCCTGTATATAGTGACCCCCATAGAGCCTCTGTAGATAGTGACCTACATAGAAGCCCCTGTAGATAGTGCCCACATATGCACTCCAGAGCTGCAAGGCAATAGTGCTAACCACTGAGCCATCGTGCTGGCCTACATATAGCTTCCCCACCTATGTAGATAGTGCCCTACATATAGCCACACTGTTGCTAGTGCCCCACAGGTAACCCACCCCTGTATATAGTGTCCCACATATAGCCCACTCCTATAGAAAGTGTCCTAAAAAATAGCTCCCCTAGAGATAGTGCTCTACATATAACCCACCCCTGTATAGTGTCTCACATATAGCTCCCCCTGTATATAGTGCCCCACATATAGACCACCCTGTAGATAGTGCCCCACATCCCCACATATAGACCCCCTGTAGATAGTGGCCCACATATAGACCCCCCTGTATATAGTGGCCCACATATAGACCCCCCCCTGTAGATTGTGCCCCACATCCCCACATACAGACCCCTCTGTGTATAGTGTCCCACATATAGACGATCCCCATGTAGATAGAGCCCCAACTATAGATAATGCCATTAACATTTTTATGAGGGGGGAAAAACGAAAAAACTTTACATACTCACATGATCCCGTTCCTGTTCTCTGGCGATGTAGATCTGCTCTATTCTGAGCATGTCTGCAGGAGCTGAACGAGCGTCGTCCAATGACGCTGATTGGCAGGGCAGAATGACTTGCCCCGTCAGTCAGCGCCTTTCAAGCATGGAAGCGGCGCGATGACGTCATCACGCCTCTAGCCAATTAGCGTCATTGTAACGCTAATACACTAATACATGTATTTGGCTGTCACTAGCATCGGGGCCCCCTATGGTGCTAGCGACGCCTACAGGCATGATAGGGCCTGTGTCGCCCGACCCATACTTGATGGAGGTTCGGCGACGCGGGCCCCATAGTAGCGGCGCTACCGCTGTAGCAGCCATAACGGCTGCTAGCGGCACCACCGAGTATATAGGGGGGCATGTCGGCTGGCGGCACGGGCCCCCTCAAGCCACGGGTCCCGTAGCAGCCACTACAGCTGCTACCGCGGTAGTTACACCACTGTATCTCCCCCTGTGTTTGTGTCTCGTTAGCCCTTGCGTACTTTACCTTTATTGGCTGTCTGTCTTCCTTCTCGCCTTTTGTGTTGGTCAAGCCGTTCTCTCACTTGTAGCTCTGTTCAGAGTCGTGCAATTTGCTGCAGCGCTACTAAACACTCTGTAGCATTCCCTTTCGTCAGGGTCACAGTGTATCCCAGGGGGTCAGGCTAGGTAGAGCGTAGTGCCAACCGAGCAGATTGGCTCAGGGAAGGGAATATAGGATCAGGAAGAAGGGTTGCACAGCAGAGCGGGAGACCGCGTGATAACTACAGGACACTACAGCACAGCCTTGGTACTCACAGCCCTCAGTGCAACCCGATGACAGGGAACAAAGACGATAATAACCCTCAGCGCTGCAGTCTATTTGAAAGGGGGGGGCCACTCATGAAACTTATGCACTGGGCCCACCAAAGTTGCCATGCGCCTAGTAGTGATCTTCCTCCCCTGGTCTTCAGAGGAGAAACTGCAATCCACATCACAAACACTGGGTGGTCAAACATAGACACATATAGCATAAACATCTCGTGACATAGTATCGCAAAATCATGTTGTTTTCTTTTCAAAGCTATACATCTCGCGCCACACTTTTTGGAATATGTTGATATATGAGGAAAGGTATGGAAGGACATATTTGTGTGACCGCAAAGTTTGAATACACTCTAAAGCTTTATTCCGACAAAAGTATAAATCGTCCGTGTGATGCCATTTTTTTAATGGCCGTCACACAGCTTCATGTAATTCTATGGGGCTAGTCACACAACCGTTGTTTTAATGAACCGTGTGAAGGGCCCATGAAAAAATAGGACATGTCCTATTTTTGGCCGTTTTCACGGATCCCTGAATAGATTCAAGTTTTTCATGGCCAATTTGACACACGCTCGTCCGAATAAAGTTTTAGAGAGCAATACATTTTCACACAGGGCCACTTGATTTTGGATAACTTTTTTTCTTCAATACATGTACCATTTTTTTCTTCAAAACATTTATAATTTAAGAATTGTATTTTGTGTTTACTCAGATTGTCTTTGTCTTTTGTTTGCAAATCTGAAACAATTAAAGTGTATCTCCATTCACACGACATTCAACAGTTCTGCCTAAATCTTTAAAAAAGTGCCAGCTGTAGCGCATCTACTTCTGTAGCCTAGGCAGTACACAGAGGCGTAAGTTCTAGCCTCTGGGCCCCGATGCTAAATCTATAACAGGGCCATGCATCTAACATGTGCCATTTATAATACTGGTATCATTTTATGGGGCAGATGGAGATTTTGGCCCCCACAGGTGCCAGGGCCCAGATGCAACTGCTACCTGTGCACCCCATGGCTATGCCCCTGGCAGTATAAAATCAGAAGCTTTGCTAAAGAGGCTGCATATACATGTATAGGAATGAAGCCCTCACTAATGAACAATGCCACGTTTCACCTGCCGTTGTTTACTTCCACTTATTTAAAGAGAACCTTTCACCTCCCCATACATGTGCAGCTGAGTGCAGCATGTAATGGGGAGGGCTGCACAAACCCTGGGGCACTTTAAAAAAAAAAATCTACCTCCCTCCGTTATTTAGATATCGGTGCCGTTATATTTGGTGCCCGATATTTAAATAACCCCCTGAACAGTCAACGGGGCGTGTACTGGCAAGGGGGCGTGTTACTATGGCTGTGACACTGTCCAATCAGATATGGACAGTGCCACAGCAAGTGCGAGGAGAGAGAGTGTGCGATGGCAGTCTTTTCACCCGAACTGGCAAGGGGGCGTGTCACTGCTACGGACAGTGTAAGAGCTGGGGAGAGGAGAGCATGCATGCGCGCTCTCATCTCTTCAGCTCTTGCGAGAGATCAGTCTTGTATTGTCTGCCAAACTCGCAAGGGGGCGTGTCTCTGCTACGGACAGTGTAAGCACTCCCCAGCTCTTACACTGTCCGTAGCAGTGACACGGCCCCTTTCCAGTTCGGCAGACATAGAATAATGGTGGAGAACATTTAGTAAACGAGTGCTTATGTGACTGGATGTTCAACCCTCTTTTTGTTGACATAAGCGGAAAAGTCCTTTGTGGCGATAAAGGTAGGGCGTTCATGAGAGCAGAGAGCTATCAGAATTAACAGTATTATAAGCAGGGGGTAGGTAGAGCAAGTAGTCTGTGTGTATAGCTTCAGCCATGTCAGAGAATAGTCATTTTGGCAACTTTTCCTGTATAGCCCTGTAACATGCAATGATTTTGTTATTTCCTGTGACTCCTCGGAAGGGTTCCTTGACAATAACCTGATCACAAAGTGTTCCCCTTATGGAACCCCAACAATCAGCTACAATCTGTGAGGGAAACTGTCAGTAAGTGTTCAATTTCTCTGCAGCACCACTGGGTAAATTCACAGTTCCCATTGAATTTAATAGGTTGTCTGTGTAATGCAGGACAAGACTGGTCCTAATGTCCGTGGCTGCGAGACGTCAGCAAGCGCTGGCACCAGCCTCCTCCTCAGGAGACGCCAGCGCTCGCATCCACTCACCTCAGCCAGATCCTGTAGACATTCTGATGAACTTTGACCCGTAAGTACCCTGGACTATAAGAGGGGTCCAGCCCCTTGCTTCTATGCCTGAGCGTTGTTGTGTTCCCTATAGTTTGTCTATGTGATGGCCTCCTAGTGTGTTTCCTGTTTCTTGTACCTGTCCCAGTTCCTGTTCTTGTTCCTGTACCTGTTCCAGTTCCTGTTTCTAGCATTCCATACCATCCTGGTCGAGCACTGTGCTGTGCCAAAGGCGTGTCGTGCTGGTCGAGCACTGTGCTGTGCCAAAGGCGTGTCGTGCTGTATCCACGTCTGACCTGCTTCACCTCGCCTGACGTCTACCTGCTGCCTAGTCCTAGCCGAGCCTGCCCTGCTGCTGTCTGAGCTGCCACAGGTACCTATACGAACTATAGACATTCACCTGCATCCTATTGGCCAGCTGCCTTACCGCCAAGACGGTACAGCCCAGTGGGTCCACAAACCCTTCATGACACCTGTTCACACGGAGTATTTTGCAGGCAGAAAAACTCAGGAATTTTGAGGCAGATTTTCACCTGCCTGCACTTTCTTGCTGTGGTTTCCGCAGCATGTTTTGGCCGTGGGCAAAAAACGCAGTGAAAACGCTTTGTCTGCCTGCCATTGATTTCAATGAGAGGTCAGAGATGGAACCGCGGGAAGAAAGAGCATGTCGAAAAAAATGCCTCTGTCTCCTATTGAAATCAATGGGAAGCGGTGCTGATTCCGGTTTGTGCGTCAAAATCAGAGCCAAAAAACTCTGTATGAACAGTGCCTAAGAGAGACACTCTTTGTAATCCTTCTCCGCTCTGCCCAAGAGATTAGGATCCTGAACAGAGGACCCCCATCTATTAACTCCCAAATAGGCTATATGAAAATTGGTTTTATAAACTGGAAAACACCTTTAAGGACCTATAGTGTACAGAGCACCTTGGAAACTTGCATTTGGGGGACAGGTCTGAAATAATTACTGCTTTTGGTATGTCAAATTATCCTGGTCATGGCCTCCTCTAAGCTGTGTGCTCTGGAAATGATACAGATAAAAAAAAATCTACAGCCTGTAGTCAGGTAGAGCTTTTGATTTTTTTGTTTTAGCACTTTCCAGAGCTCACAGCTTAGATGGAACACTAATGTGCCCGGAGTTTCACTTTAAATTATTATTTTTTTTATACATAATAAAGCCGGATAACTTTTAGAATTGCATTGATACATGACCCTTTATATATCACCACACATTTTCTTAGGTTACATAAACATTTAGATACATATAAATGAAGGGCAACGCTTTAGAGTGTTTAAAAGAAAGCTCAAAGTAATTATGTCGTGACCACATATAGATATTTTACTACTTGAGCTGACACATACCAGTTAACTGTATTAAAGGTGGACCGGTTACAATCATTTGCAATGCCTCAGGGAGCAATTTCACTGTATTCTGTAGCAGTTACTATGAGAAAGTGACAACAGCCAACAAATGGGGACACAGCTTCTTTAATAGTTTGCTTCCATGAGTGCCTTTAATGTGCTTGTAACAATAAGTTGACTTTGATATGTTTCCCCAATGAATATTTTTATAGAGCAGATGGGGTCTTTATGTGGAGCTGATCCATGGGCATGCCACTCTGACTGTTCAGCCTTAGAAGTGAAATGATTGCTTTCCAAATTTAATGTGAACTGTATCTGATATCAAAGAGCCTTGTTGTGTTTGGAAACATCGCACTCATATTGAAATAGTTTTAATTATATTGCTGCAGGGTTAAATTTTATTTAAAAAAGAAGCTGTTTATTTTTTCGTCGACCCCGGGACAGGGTATATGTAATGACTAATGCACTGTACACGGATTATCCATTTTAATGTCACACAATGTGTACAAAGGCAAGTTTACAGTAGGGAAAGGGAAACCGATGCAACCAAATTGCTCAACCGCAACTAATTTGACAGTTAAGCATAGCAATCTTTTAAGCAAAAAAGTAAAGTATTTTACATGACAGAAGACAAATTTCATGAACATTCTGAAACTCTTGATTTATTGTTAATCTTGATATTGTCTGTGTTTAAAAATATCTACTGGGAATAAATACATTTCGAATTTTTATTCAGTGTCTTGAATGTTTAATATCTAACTAGCTCCATATTGTCTATTTTCTCATCAATATTAACAATTATATTTTTTAGGTATTTTCTTCCATATTGTAGATCTGTGAATAGCTGCGTTAACTAACTTTACACCTGTGTCTGGTGTCTTACAAGAAGGCCGGATCCACACGAGCGTGTTTGGTCCGTGAGGAAGCCGGGCTCCTAGCGTCATAACTATCTATGATGCTAGGAGTCCCTGCATTGCTACGGGAAAACTGTCCCGTACTGTAATCATGTTTTCAGTACGAGACAGTTTTCCCGCGGAGGGGCAGGGACTCCTAGAGTCATAGATAACTATGACGCTAGGAGCCTGGTTCCCTACAGTGTGTTCGGTCCGGGAAATGCAGCCGACATACGGACCGTATATCACAGACCGAACCCGCCCGTGTGAATACGGCCTTAGAAGCTACTCTTGGTTTAAAACACGCTTTTGTGAATGAGCTCTAAGTAAGCACTTTGGCATCTTATCTAATTGCTAAATATAGTATTAGTGTCCATGAACACAGGCGGTTATTTAAACACAAGTGTATTACAGACAAATTTTATTAGCACATTGCCTGGCACAGTACAGGTGTTTATCAAGAGTCTTGGGATACCGCTTTAAATGACTGCTTTATAGACAGGAAAGAACATGTTTGTGTTCTAATACAGAAATACACCTAGATACATATATAATGATGTAGCTGAGTTTGCAATTTGGCACATTTGGTGAGTAAATAATGTGTTGTCTATTTTTTTTACACTGCATTTTCTTAAAGCGACTCAAGTCTTTTATGCCACCCTGTCTGAGGATAGGATAGAGGGGGGAGATTCTGCTCTCGGGTTATATAGTGTTCTATGATTTGATTCAGTATTTTCCCGGAATTTTTTTTTTATATGTAGCCAGAACTTATAGCGAAAGCCTGTGAGTACTGATTCCCCCCGCCTTCCCACATAGAATAATCGGCAGCCCTACATGTGTACAAACTCATACAGGAAGAGCTGTCAATCAACCTGTTTTCTCTTATTTTTTTGTTGTTTTTACTTACTATTATATGAAAAGGATACCCCGTAGCTACCTGGAAACCATCAGCAAGTATATGTACCTTTATACTGCTTGTACTTCTATAAATAGGTTGTAGATAACTGGTCACTATAATTCTGTTCTCCCGCCTAATCTAACGTTGGGTGTGGAGAAACACAGGGAGCGCGGTATGACACCCAAATTTCACACTTTAGACATATACAAATACAACATAATTCACAAAAAAAAAATCATAACAAAGCCACAAACCCAAATATTTTCTGAAAGTGTCATTGTCAAAATGCCACTCAGCACTTTATACACACAAGCCCTGTCATGCAATTTTGTGTGAAGTGTAATTTTTCATAAAAAAAATGCATGAAAATTGATAATTGTGACTAAAAGTGAGTCAAGTAGAAAATTAGAAGACACCGCACATCCTAAAAATAAAATTGTAATAAATGTAAAGTCCATACATACCACTTATTCCTAGTCTACATGCACATATCTTCATAAAATCACTTAAAAGTAACAACCTATAAAATACAGGGATTACACACCTTGAAAGTGCACCCAAAACCCCCATATATTTTCTGAAAACAGAAAACCTGACAACTGTAGTTGTCTTGGTGTGCTGTTGGCAGCAACTCACATACACGCAGGGGTTTACATACAAAAACAATATAAAAATAATAGACAAAGGTGTGTAAAGTTTATATATACCACAAGCATCTGCATAAACAAGAAAAAAAACGCTGAAACAAAGGCCATGTAATATTTGACCATGATCCACAAATGTTTTCAAAATATATAGTGCACACGGCAAACAGCTACTTTGTTACAAAACTACATTTTTTTGAGAACGCAAAGAATAGCATGTATAAAAATACAACTTATCAATTTATAGACCCTAGCACCTTCACGCAACTTTGCATCGGACAGTGATTAGAAGCAAAAATTGAATTAAAATTCAACTGTGCCACTAAAACACATACTCAAGCAGACCCCTTATGCAAACAAAATGTATTCTGCAAAAAACTGTAAGATGTGAGTTCATACATACCACACATTTATTTCTCAGGTGGATAACAGGTGTGTTATAAAACAAATAAAGTGCACCTACCAAATTGTGTATGCAAATTAAATTGGGGATTAAATAAGTATATAATTTCCCATCCCCCTATACAAATTTTAAGATGCGCTCACACGTTGCAGTTCAAACACAATTTTTGCCACAATTCTGCAAAAATTGCAGCAAAAACTCAAATTGACAGCAACGTGTGAACACAGCCTAATCCTAATTAATAGTCACTAATCCCTAAACCTAATGTAATGCGTTAACTAATACTGATTTATTTATTTTTAGTAGAACTAGTTTGAAATCATCGTTTATGTCGACCGTCAGTATATGAAAATCTCTTTTATGATTGACCGAAATCTTTTCCATCTGTCAGAAAAATTCTAGACATACTTATCTAGATTTCACGCTAAAGATCGCGTACAGACAGGATGGGAACAGTGTAAAATGCATAAACTTTATTAATAATTATTTTTGTGTGTTTGTGTGCGTGCGAGTGTTTGGTGACATATTTTTGATGCCACAATTCGGGTGCTGGTAAATGTCTGGGTCATGAAGTCAATAAACAACCTAATTAGGAGCAAAAGAGTGATTAGATGAGCTACTGCTCATGTTCTCACTCCTTTTTTTTTTAAAAAAAGTTTGCTCTCTGATAGATAAAGGAGTGGGGGGTTGATGACATTACCCCCCTTGGGGGAATCAACAGTCATACAGGGACAGGATGCATGCTGCCAGCACATGCTCCGCCCCCAACCCCCTACTTCTCTCGACACGGGCTCAATTGAGAGCTGCAAATATATGAATCCTACTTCAACCTGCTTTATCTGAGGCTAGATTGCAGCTCTAGCTGTAACCTTGCCTGAGCTAAAGTCTTTAGCAACACAGGTTGACGTGAGAGCTGCAAGTATATGCAGCTCTCAATTTAACCTGTTCTAGCTCAGGCTACATCCCGGCAAGAGACAAGAATTTTAGCTTTAAAACAAGACTCAGTAAGACTGCGACCTAGCCTCAGCTAGTGCCTTTAGTAGCAAGAATGTATCAAATATGTCCATGGATACTGACGTGCCTCCCAGGTTTAATAAGAGCTATGCATGAGACTCTTCAGGTGTTGTACAATTTTATCAGCAACTCTACTGTCCAAATTTGGACTCTCGTTTCCCGATGTTTGACTGAGAGAGGGGTAAAAAATTATAGTGACCCATTAACACATAAATACTCAGGGTAACGACTAATTTAGACTATGACTTTTTTTTCCTTCTCTGTTTTTCTCCACCAATGGGGAAGGGAGAGTGGGAGATTCATGGGCAATTTAATCGGATGATGCTGCTTGAACTATTTTTGTAAAAATAAAGTATTTGTAAGTTGCAAAAGCCCAGCTATATGCAGACCATGCAGCTTAAATTGCATTACGCAACTTCACACCTTATCAAAATGGATATAAAACTTGCACATCTCAATTCACATCTGTCTGGAGACCACATGAGCAATGCCATGTTGAGGCCTTCACAATGGAATCTGACACCAGTCCTACTCCCGGGATTATGGTGTGGGGTGGCATAACGTACGGTAGCCAGACCCCTCTAGTCTTCATTTCAGGTACACTTACAACTCGACGTTACATTGATATAATCGTGGGACCAGTGGTACAGCTATTTCTCCAAATTATCCCAGAAGCCGTTTTTCAAGAGGACAATGCCAGGCCGAATGTTGGTTGTACTACTGTGAGCAGCCTGCAGTGCCTAAACGTGCTACCATGGCCTGCAGCATCTCCGGACTTGTCTCCCATTGTAGCGCCCATGGCCACGGACTGTCAGGATTACTCACCCCCTTAGGGCCACAGCCATGGATCAGGGAGCGCTGGGCCGCATCTCCTCCCAAGGAGACGCCAGCGCTCACTTCCGCTCCATTCAGCTGTGCCCCATTACCAATTAAACCTTGACCACCCTGGACTATAAGAAGGGCCCTGCCCCTTCACTCATTGCCTGAGCGCTGTTGTGTTTACCCATGTTAGTCTTGCAAATGGGCCCTTAATGTTATCCTGTTCCCAGTGTTCCCGTACCTCCTACCTGTATCCTGTATCCCGTGCTAATGGTGTTCCTGTGCCTTAGAAGTTGGAGTCGTGTTGTGCCTCTGGTCACGCCTACTGTGTTACACCACGCCTGGTGTCATCTGCCACGCTTTGTATCATCTGCCGTCTGAAGTACCATCTGTTCCTTAGCACCTCGACTATCTGGACTATTGAGGTACCCTTGTGCTGGAGTTTGTATTATTGGGTACTCTATTGTTTGGCCAGCTGCCTCCCCGCTAGCACATCAGGGACATTATTGGTCGGCAATTGCAAAGCGAGTTGCTAGCAGCTAATCTTTATGGTTTGCGTGCCCAAGTGCATTAAGCGTGTCATAATAATCCTCAGAGAACCATTAACCCCTTCCCCCTGCATGCATTCGGGGCCCTAATGACAAAGCAATTTTTTTAGTTTTTCCATTGTCATATTCAAGGAGCTATAACTTTTTTATTTTCACGTGGACATGGCTTTATGAGGACTTGTTTTTTTGCGGGATCAGTTGTATTTTTCAATGGCACTGTTTTGGGGTATATAGAATTTTTTTATTTACTTTTTTTGAGGGAATATAAAAAAAACCAGAAATTTAGCCATCGTTCTATGCATTTTACATTTACACCGTTTACCGTGCGGCATAAATATCATATTACCTTTATTCTATGGGTCGGTACGATTACGATGATACCACACATGTATAGTTTTTATTATGTTTTACTACTTTTGCAGAATAAAAACTCTTTTGAACTAAAATTATTTTATTTTGCATCGCCGCATTCCAAGAGCCATAACTTTTTTTATTTTTCCATCAATGTCGCAATATGAGGGCTTGTTTTTTGTAGGACTTCATTGCTGCCATTTTGGGGTACATATGACTTATTGATTAACCTTTTATAATTTTCTGGGGGGGGCAGTGGAAAAAAATAGCAATTTTGCCATTGTTTTTTTTTTGTTTTTTTTATGGCGTTCACCTTGCGGTTTAAATAATATGCTAACTTTATTTTTTGGGTCATTACTATTGCAGTGATACCACATATGTGTAGTTTTCATTTTATTTTTACACTTTTACTAAATAAAACAATTTTTTTATGGGGAAAAAATTGTTTTATTTGTTTTATGTGTATACTACTGGGTAGGGAGAGGGTCTTATGTATCTACTGGGTAGGGAGAGGGTGATAGGAATTTGGGGAGGTTCACTTTTTCTAGATGTAGTATAAAACATATATATCGTATGTAGCCAACAGCGTTTTTAACACTTATCACCAACAGAGTTGCCCATCTTAAAGATGGAGGTGATTGAAATATAAAGTATATAAACCTGGCCACATACACTCATTCAGCCATCAGCTTTTTCTACCAACTCCACCATAAACATGCATCGTCCGCTATTCCAAGCGTGCATGCTTATATTATGAGCCCATAGATATTAGAGACTGTCACAGGGCCAACAGAGGATGGTGTGGACCCACTGTGTTGCCAAGGGATTTGCCATAGAGCTAAACTGGGGAGCAGAATGTAAGAGATAGCTAGGTGTTCATCCTTTAACCTGTGCATGAAGATGTGGACTTGGCCGCAAAAATCCCCAGGTTGCTACCCCAGAGTAGTTTCCAGTGGCAACGGCCGATGTGGGCAGGCTAAGTACAATGACAGCAGACTAGATTCTAGGTCTGGATAAGGCGTATGTCAGTGCAGCCGGCAGACATTCACTCATAGTGAATATGAAAAGGTCAGGGCAGGCGGCAGACAGGGATGGTCAAGTTTAAGCAGAATCAGTAACAGTAAATTCAATTGTTATTACAGAAGAGAAGTACTAGAAATCTAGACCAAATAACCTAATTGCTCAGGCAAAGAGCAATGTGGACGAATACCTTAAGTACCCAGAAAGTTGGGTACATTTGGTGCACACTGTCCCTTTAAGAAGGGAAGAGTCAGCGTGCGCAAACTAGTGTCCAACCATGGAGCTGAAGTAGAGCAGCAGCGGCAAAGGCAGCCAGCAGCGTGGAGTACAGACGCGGTGCCAGTCAGCAGCCAAAAGATGCCGCAGACTGGTTATTAAGCAGTGGCGAGAGCAAGTGGCAACGGCAACGGCCATTATAGTTTATTTCAACAGGCAGAGTGGAATAATCCACTACCAGACCCTCCAGGCAATGGGTTATGTCCCGTGGTAACAAAGGATTAAAGGGTTCGTCCTATCTTGGAGGTTTTTTTTGCTACGGATGTAGCCATTTTTATGTTGACTCTGATAACTTGCTGCAGCGTGATATCACACCACAAAAGCCATTGAAAAGTAATTGACAAAGTCAAGATAAAGGATCTAGCCACTGTGTATTTAATGCGTTAAAAGTCAAGATAAAGACGGCTACATCTGTAGCTAAAATGCACAATAAAAACAGAACCTCCCTGTGTTGTCGATTACATTTTCTTAACCTGATTTTTTTTATAATGTTTCTTGGCAGCTCCACATTCCCACGATCAGGAGCTGTTGTGGGTGGTACAATCCCACTGTCACTCCACCATGGGCGCTCCCGATGCTTCTGTATGCTCTGGGAGTAAAGAAACACTTTCTACTCGTGACAACCAGCATGGTCAGTGTGGTTGCCACGATCGCTATGGTTTCCCCGATCCACCTCACACAGTGACTTCCTTCATCTGGGCTCGGTAACTATGTGCCGTGTGCAGCACTATGGAATGGCTGCCAGGATGCTGCGCATGCTCAGGAGCCGTCCTATAGATTTGAATAGAGCTACAGTGAGGTGGCCGAGCAGAGAGCTGATGCACATGAGAGCGCAGCCGTCCCTGCTGGTCTGCAGCAGTGGTTGTAACCATAGAAAACGGCTGCCAAACAATAAAGAGGAGCCTGGGTGGAGAGGAATCTTTATCTGGATAACAATATATTTTTGAAAAATAAATGTATCTGATAAAGTAAATATATTTACATTATCTATCTGATTAAATAGGATTGCCAAGATGGGAATACCCCTTTAACGCCTTAATGACGAGTTACAGATATATCCATCACAAGCAGGAACTAGTTCTGAGCTTGTACTGACGCTGTACCCACGAGATCAGCGACAGGTGCGCATCTGTCATACACAGCAAGGCTCCTGCCACATGTGCCGAGATTGTAGAGTATTCTGATTGCGGCAGTTTAACCCCTTAGATGCCGCAGTTAATAGCGACAGTGGCATCTAATGTGTTTGACAGAGGGAGGGAGCACACTCTGTCACACCATCGGCACCCCAGCAATGCGATCGTGGGCGCCGATGGATTTCCATGTATGTCGATGAAAAAATAAAAGAGTTATGGCTCAAAAATAAAAAATAATCCTTGGTCATTAAGGCCAAAAAAAGCCTGGTTGATAAGGGTTTAAGCATGTTGATATCTTACCTGCTGTTGGGGGGGGGGGGTCGTACGAGTGCTGCACCCCTTCAAAACAACTGATCAGCGTGGGTCCTGGGAGTCGGACCCTGGCCCATCAGCTATTGATTGTCCATCCTGGGACTGGAAAACCCCTTTAACTGTTATTTACATAAAACAGGAAAACCTCTTTAACCCCTTAATGACCGGGCCTGAAAAGGCCTTAATGACCAGCTGAATTTTTCAGTTTTTGCCTCTCTGCCTTTCATCAGCCATAACTTTTTTATTGTTTCATTGATGTGACTTTGTGAGGCCTTGTTTTATGTGAGAGAAATAGTTATTTTGTTTTCTCGCAATTTAGGGGTAGAAAAAAAATATTTGTACGGCGTGAATACAGGAAAAAGCGATTCTTGGCATAGTTTTTCTTGTTTATTTTTTATCCTGTTCATGTTTTACGCTAAATAAGCTGTGAAATGAATTCTTCAGGTTACTACAGTCGTGTAGGTTTTTTGTTTTTATGTAATGTAGGGGCAATAAAATATATTTTATGCAAAATAATGACCTTTTTTTTGGAACATATTTCTTTATATATATATATTTTTTTTTGTTACTTTTATTTTTGATCCCATTAAGGGATAACTTTACTTACAACTTTATTTTTTTTACTTATAATGTATTCACATACTACTGTATGCTAATACATTATACTGTGTCACTTTGACACAGGCTTCTGTTAGGGCAGCACATAGTGTGCCCAAACAGCAGGCAAACTGAACAGACAGCCCTGGGGTCCTTTCTAGTCCCCAGGGATGACTGCAGAGGGATTCCCCGGTCTATGATCACGTCACCGGGTTTTCAATGACGAGATCAAAGAGGGGAGTTCCCTTTGATATTGCTGCGGTCACGGATCGCAGCGATCAATGGGTTAAACAGCTGGGGTTGGAATGTATTCCGACCCCAGCTGTATTTAGCAGGCTGCTCTAAGGTCAGTAGCTGTAAGTTACAGCTCCTGCTTAGAGGATGAGCGATCACAGGAGCGCTCATCAGCTTCTTCTACAGTGACGCCAAAAGACGTCGCTGTAGACAAAGCACCTGCACCGTCTGGCGTCAAAAGACGGTGGGCAGTCGTTAAGGAGTTAAAGCGTATGTTCACCTTTGTACAATATTTTAATATTTAGATATAGAATTAAATCTATGTAAAATGTTGAGCAACTTTAAACTATATTACACTTATCTTGTACTGATCCTTAGTTACCTCCTATATTATAGCCCAGAGATGCATTAACAATTCTGATTCAGAGCTGAGATCTCCCAGCATTCCTTGGTGGGTCAATATCTGCCCAGAGATTGTATTCTGGAAAGTGTCATTTTTACACAAAGCATTGAACATTAGTCTATAATAGTAAAAAAAGCAACGGCCTCTTTAGATTATAGGAGCTCGCCTAAGCTGTTAGAGGTGTGACTGTAAACATGTTTGCTGATTAAAACCATGAGCATCCAGCTGAATTGTAAATACAGCTCTGTACTATAATACAGGTTATAAATAGTGAGTTAAGCAATGCAATGTTCCTACAATGTTACTTGAATTTCTATATAGGTTATGACTATATACAGTATAAAGAGTTATATAGTGCAATATACTCTTTCAGACAAATATGCAGAAAAGAGAGACATTTTGAGCGATGTTGGTGGTGATTTAGAATCCATGCTTAATGCCAAAAGAACAATTAGTCTAAAGTAGGTCTTGATCACGGCAATGTTTCAAAGACTAGTCTAAATATCTGAAGATGAGATATGCTAAAGATAGTTTAATTAAGGAGCTAATGTTAAAGATGAATATTACTCACAATACTGCATGTCAAATACAAGTCATCCTCATGAAATACACCTTATGAATCAATGAAGTATCAGGTAAGAGATTTATTTCCCATATTAACTACTTATAGACTCATGTCTCTATGAACTGTACTTGTAATGTTACATAAATCAAGATTCCAATTATTAAACTACAGTCCCATTTTCACTTATCTACTACTGTTGATTTAATAGTAACAAAAAGACGAGAGAAGCATAATTGTTCTGATGTTGAATGGGAATGTATCATCAACTTAAAGGGGTTTTCCAGGGACAATATTTTTTTCATGCCAGGCAGCGCATGAGAAGAAAATGGGGCAGGCATTGAGGCGTAATCAAAGAATTCAACGGGGCGGGCATTGAGAGGACTGTGGACCAATAGGATGCCTCAAACCTGGGTATATAGAAGTCCCGGCTTTGAGGCATCCTATTGGTCCAGAGCCTCCTCAATGTCCGCTCCGTTCATTCTTTGTTTCTGTTTCAATAGCGGCACCATTTTATATATACAGTTATGATGGGTTACATATATTTAGGAATGATGGGGATCACATTAGATATCTGGTCTCACCCTTTTTGCTTACTATAAAGTCTGGCCCTTGCAGTCTGCCCTGATTGCCAGACTATTGAGCTTTCTGCTGTACTGTACTTTAGGTTTTCTTTGCCTCACGGTACAACCTCTTGTTGCTCATCTGTGGACCGAACTTAGATTGTTTCCTGATCTTGCTTCTGCCTCCTGTTACAACCTATTGCTGCTTATCTGTGTATCGAACCTTGACTGTTACTTGAATACTCTTTCTATTTTTATCCCGCTGACAGATTTTTTTTCAGCCACTAGACTCTGACTCTGCTGCAGACCTTGACAAGCTGTGTCCTTAGTGATCTCCTGCTAGAGGACATCTGTGATTGCCAGCGACCCTACAGCACTAACTCCAATCATAGCCATTTAACCGTTTCTGTGCTGCAATCAATGCTAATTTGTTGTATTGACAAATGGAGGCCATGGCAGTTGCCGAGAATGACGTTTCTTACTGGTAGCCAGGGGCGTAAGGCTCCATTCAGATCATTTTTTTTCCTTACGTTTGGGACATCCAGCGTATATCTCAAAGTGAAGGCTTCATCATATGCCACAGTATAGGCATACAATAGGATACGCTACCCGAACCCCCCGGGCAGAGCGCTATCTGATGTGCTGGGCCCAGGGAGGCTTCTGACGTCTCTGTCTATATATGGACAGTGATGTCAGGAGTTTTTAATACCGTAATCCCTGGCAAGAGCATCAGAAGCGCTTTGGTCATGGACTTCGGCCCTATGGAACCTCCTGACGTCACTATTCATACATGGTCAGTGATGTCATGAGCTTTACAACACCGGAGTCACAGGGCAGAGCATCAGCAGCTGTTGTCAGGAGCTTCCCCAAGACTGGAATCTCTGGGCAGAGCGTCATGCTCTTCCAGGAACTCCGGCACTGGGGAAGCTCCCCAATGTATACGTTTAATGTGCAGTATTAATGCGGTATACATTATTTTTGCGGGATCCCTTAGAATGGAATAACATAGTCTACTACGTTATTCCATCCTTCAAAAAAAAAGTATACTGACATATACCAGACCGATAGGGGCCAGAAAGACACTCTTTTTGGCCTTCGTTGGGCTAATACACGTTTAGTGTGTACGCCAGGAGCTTTCCCAATGTACATGCTAAACGTAGGCCAAAAACTTGGTATGCACTTGTCCTAACAATGGCCCCTAGAACTGTCCAGCATAACTCTCTGTTATGGCTACCTTAGTTATGCCCTGTGCCGTGATGCCGTGTTCATTTTTTATACACAGGCAGTTATGCAATATAAAGTTACATTACAGTTAAAAACTATTTTTAAAGTAAAAGTCATGGAACTAAAAAAATAAAAAAAATAATTGACGTTTATGATTATCTAAAACAACAAGACAAAACAAATCAGGCTCAAAACAGCTATCTAGACATAAAAATAAAAAAGTTATGGCTGACGGAATGTGGTGACATGAAACAAAAGAAATGCTGTCAAAATTGAATTGGTCCTCCAGGGGTTACTGAATACATTAATAGGTTAAATGCTAAGTGTGCAATTGCATGTTCACAATATAGCTTATGTTTAATCAGGCTGAATTGGTAGTCATGATGGACACGAGGCTAGAACTGAGGCCTAAAATGTTATCCTTATTCTAGAGATCTTATGTATTTTGTATAACTGTCTTCAACATGCCTACTGGCAACCACCAGGGGAAATTTTTTATTTTTCTTGGCAATATTTATGAAGATTTGCCTATTTCTGTCCTGAGATGCAGTAACTTCTATGGAGGCCATAGATTTTTCTTCTGACTTCAAAATAAATCTACCTTAACAATGAAAGGTCCTACAACTGGTGAACACATTTCTAAACAAATGCTGCATTATGAAGGTCAACTAGCAGGAAAACAGTTACTAAAAGGCAATTTTTCAAAGGAAGAACATAATATGACTTGAAAGGTCTTTGCTATCCTCTGAGCGCTGTCAAGAAATAGACAGATGGAAATTTATCGAGTAAAGTTTATCCACCAAAATCAAGCATCCATGAAAAGAACTTGTTAAAGTGGCTCCGAGAAAAAGTAGATATGTTTAATATCAATCATAGTGTTTAGAATTTTTTTGTGAAGTACATAGACAAACAAGGCTGCCATCAAAGTAGTATAGGGTATACTGCAATAAAGAGCAAGGTCATTCGGATTAAAATCAATCTATGGATTACTTTTGCAACATGTGGTCTGCCACATTATACCCAGAATGAAGAGCTGCACTGGACTTGAGCATTTAAATGACCGCTATGTAATACTACCTTTCCCTGCAGCAGCCACAAATAACTGGCTACCCGCGGCTTCCCCGGCAAAATCAGCAATTTGGCGAGGGTATCGGCAGCCGGCTTCTGTATGATAGGGGCTGTCTGTGATTAGACAACACCTATAACACCAACTATGAAGCCTGCCCTTTGCTAATATATTTTACTAATACATTTTTCCTGTATGGCATGGCTGCATTAAAGAATAGCTGCTTGATGTATCTGATCTGTACAGAATTATAAGTTTTATGTGGTGACAATTTTCACTGATCTGCTATTGACATACACACAGGCAAGAACAGCAAATAGACCCCTTGCCCCTCAATAATGTATCTGGTGGATGGCAATCAACTAGTAATTTAGATGTATAGGAATCATTGGCACTGTCTCTTCGTGCAATCTATTCCAGTAAGAAGCACTGTCGTTTTCCTTATAATTCGGCAGTGCACCTCCTTGCTTACATAGACCCCCTGCAGATTCACGAGTTTTGTGTATGGTAAATCTCCTTTCTACCCTGTAGGGATTACCCAATGCAAACAGCAGCAGCACTCATTTCTCTCCTGTCTCCTGGTTTGCTATAATGTATCCGTGTAGGTCAAACGCCTAAACGTAAATGAGCCTAAATTGGATCTCTTGGCTGTGATTAGTATTAGTTCTCTACATGTTTTCATAGCTTGTACGTGTAGGTTGGTTGCACGGTGGTGGGAGGGCCCCAGACTGACAGCTCGCTGGTATAGCAGTCTTCTCCACCACTAGGCCCAGGCAGCTGGGAAAGATTATGTTAGACTTGGTTTACACCACATTTTTGTAACCTGTTGAAAGGGAACACAATTTAAAACATCCTGTATCCTGTTTCCATTCTATTGTACAAAAATAATAAAACAGGATTCAGATGGATCCTGTTTTTCAATAGAATGGAACAAAGCAGTTTGCTTCATTTTTGTGTCCTGTTGCATACTGTTCTAAGCCTCTAAGTTCCATGGTCAATATTTGGGCTCAAGGGTCAGACATTTTTTTTTTTCATCTCAGTATTCTGGAATGTACAATTTTATTTGTATTTTTACTTCAATGTCATGTCATGTCAGAAGTTCTGATCGGTGGTGGTCCAGGTACTGGTGAGGACCAGTCGCTAAATTGAAGACGCAGGGACCCTTTGGCTGTGATGGGATTACTTTGGCTCTTCTTGGAAAGGAGAGGTTAACTGAAGACAAGCTCATATGTATAAAATGAAATAAAATACATTTGATTTTAAAAAAAATTGGTGTCTGTATTTTTATTTATTTGCACAAAAATAATTTTTTTTTGTGTTCAATATAGGGCCTTTAACTTTACATTTAATGTTTTCATTTCTAATATACTAGCATACTTCTGCATGCCGGCATATTGTGCTTGTGTATAGATATATACACAGGTGTATATTAGGGCATACTACAAGTATGCTGTAATAGGCATACACATGAGTAGGCCTGGGGACCTTTATCTAGTCCTGGGTTGTCCCAATGGTGACGCCAGTCCTACGATTATGCCGCCGGGACCGTCCATCACCATTACAAGGGGGCTCCCTCCCTTGTTTAGCAGTGCAATTTTGTTTGATTGCCACACTCCAATCCCGATAAATGTGGCAGAAGCAGGGTTGTGTATTACTACCTTGCTCCTGCTGCTGTTTTCACAGGTGCTCCGGCAGTGCTCGTGAGATCGCCATGATTAAGTATGTAATTGTCTGACTGACACCCGTCTATGTTGCACATTTTCGTCATGGGTTGGGAACCGGTTAAAGGTACATTTCTTTCAATAAATACAAAAGCAAAAGAAGCACCTTTCAAGAAGATGCAAAAACATTATATGAACCTAGACTTAACTCGGCCTGCTCCAGACATGAGTGACATTACATTGCCCCTTTAAGCGTAAATGCACTCTCCACATATTGGACTGTGGGTCGCTTCTTCACATGGTTCTCGAATGGTCAGTCCACCTATGCTTAGAGCAACGTAATTGCTAATGCCCAAGCTCTGGGTCTAGGTATCTCAACACAGTCCTATTCAAGTGAATATAGCTGTATTCCGCCACAGAAATAGAATGTGAGTGGCACTGTGTATGAGAAAAACCATCAAGCCTGCACCCACTCAGGTGTATCGACTGACAAGACCCAGAGGTCAGACCCCCACCTCTCAAACACTCACAGCATAGCCTAGCAATATGCTATCAATGTCTATTGTCAGAAAACCTCTTTAACATCATACAATCAGTTATTAAAAGCATGAATGCAAATTAATTCTGCATACGGCAAAGCATATTATTTTATTACATGTGTTTTAGAGCATGTTCAATGAGACATAATGATACGTCAAACCTGCATCTTTCTGACCCTCCTTTTAAATACAAGGTAGCTTTCTCATTTTAGGTGCAGTATCTAGCTTTCATTTTATTTCTTGATTAGCTGTGGCACTTTTTATTCTGGGCACGCTACGTCTTATCATCTCAGTGATTGTTTTGTTGCTACGCAACAGAAAGGCTACATGCTTCTCTGGTTCATTAAGGTTTCTGTCTGAAAGACTACGTGCAGAAAAATGCCTTCTGAGCAGGGTAAAGCTTGTATGAAATAGATAGATAGATAGATAGATAGATAGATAGATAGATAGATAGATAGATAGATAGATAGATAGATAGATAGATAGATAGATAGATAGATAGATGGACGGACGGACGGACAGACAGACAGACAGACAATATCAGTAATAAAATTCTCCCCAAAATATGTCTAGCTGACTAATGAGAACTGATGAAATAGAGTAAATATGGAGAAGTATAATAATAATAATAATAATAATAATAATAATAATAATAATATAGCACCAATACAGCCCACTTTACAAGCAGTGGAAGCAGTAAACATACAGAATAACAAACATTGGAAAAAATATTCTTTAGATTGTCTACTGTAGTGGTCGCCGCTCCCCGCTGTCTACTTACCTGCCCCCAGCGACTTCTCCCTCCTGGCCACTGTCAATCCTCTCCTCCATTATTCGCATCTGTCGGCCTTCCACACCACCAAAACTCTGCTCTGTCCTTGTGCGTCTGCTGACTCTCTCTCTGTCTTAAAGGGCCAGCATGCGGCAAAATATTCACCCAGATTTCCAGAGTATAAAGGGTCCTTCCTTTCCTGTGCTCCTTGCTTGAGCAATTAGGTTCTTTCTAGCTAGTCTAGTGGTAATCTGCTATATCATTTTTGGATTGCCTGTGTTTGACCTCTTCCTGTACCTTATGCCCGTCCTTGTCTGCTGTCTACCCTGACCTTTTGCTAGTGACCCGTGGCAAATATCTGCCGCCTGCCCTGACCTCTTGCTAGTGACCCATGACAATCCTCTGCTGCCTGCCCTGACCTCTGGCTAGTGACCCATAACAAACTAATGCTGCCTGCCCTGACCTTTTGCTTTACCTGACTGCACATACTGCCTATTGAGATTGCATTATGCCTGTTTACGTTAGCTGTCACAAAGATAGACTACTCTGTGGGTAGCAACGTGGGTTTCACTGCAGCGAAGTCAAGATCCCTGTATAGCGGTTTAAGGGTGAATACCGCGGGTTCTGTTAGACACCGCTCTCCGGTTTAGCCCTACATCAAATCCCTTGGTGACAAAGTGGTCTCACACCACCATCTACAGTCTATATGATTCCTTCTATAATGAATTATTGCAAAAAATGGCATACCTATCACTGTCCCTGTTGTCCTTATGACATTCCCCAGATTTCCTGTATTTGCATTTTTGTATAATTGTATAATTCGCAATGATGAGGAACCTTCACTTGATCACCAAATATGGCTACTAAAATTCTAGAGCACAGAGGGTAGTTGTAATTTAGAAATATACCAGCCTCAACATTTTGGCCTTCATAAAGTTAGTATGTTAGGCAAATGTCACATCACTGTGGGTAAATAATGATTTAGTTATTTGTTTTAACTGAAATTGTGGTTGTTTTATTTCTATGTCAAGCTGTATTCTTCTGGGGAATAATCCGACTTAAAGGGAAATCTGTCACGCCAAACATGCAATCAGATCTGCGGGCAACTTGTTTTAGAGCCCACTAGACTCTTAAGCCCACAGTGAGCAGTTTTTTAAATCAATAAATTCCAGATTTCCCTAATCCTTTTGCACACAACTATATATCAATCTGCTCAGCTCTTTCTGCTCTCTAACATGTTGCCTGCAGATTGGGGTGCATGTTTGACTTGACAGTTTCCCTTTTAAGGATACAATGCATCCCTGGAAACAAGTTTTCTTGACAACATTGTGCTGCTCGGTTTATTTTAAAAGATCACCAGGGATGGCCACTTGGCCCCCAGAAATGACTAATAATGCATTTATTCACAACACATAACCCTTGGATCTTTAAGAATGGAAACTAAATGTCTAAATCAGCAGTACTCAAGGCCAAATAATTGGATCCCAAAGTATCAAATCACTGGTCCAGGAGCACCCAGTCAAGGTCACCAGATATTTATGAGCACTAAATCATAGGATCAGCAGGACTGAGTACAATACCACTAGGTGTTATATACAATGCATTATATTAAAATACAAGCCAGGTAATATATAGTACACCATTTCACATAATGACTCTTATCCTGCCTTTTTATAGGTCTCCAACAGAGTCATTATTAAATCTGAATCCTCTGCCGACCCTGTCCTAGTCTATACAGCAAACCTGCAGAAAACAACATATGTCAGCCTTCTATGTCTGCTACAGTGGCTGTAAAAACTGCAATATTTCAAGATTATTATTTTTTTTTATGTGGATAGTCACATAAAAGCTAAAAAAAAACAAGAAAAGCAATATAAAAATTAAAAATATGTTTATAATACAAACATTAATTTTGTAATATGTCATTTTCTGATGATACATTCCCTTGAATAAAGGGCAGCAATTTAATTCCCCTTTACTTTTTAGACATTGTATACCCACATTTAAGATTTTTTCCATTTTAAGTTTTAATGAAAATCTGAATAATTCAGTTTACTTAGTGATGTGCATGTAAAGTAGAATATACCCAAAATGACTGGTTTAGTTACAGAAATGTTTAAGTATTTGTTCTAGATGCAAATAATTTATTTTGCATTGCACCTGTACTATCTATGAAAATATAATTAAAAATATTGCAATATTTGTACTGAAGTTTTATTTTCAAATACATTTATATATGGTACTATGTCCAAAATCTAACTGTAGAACAATAAAAATGTTAGACTTATTGATGTACACCTGCTATATGAGCATCCTTAAATACATTAATGATATCCCCTTAATACTATATTAAGAAGACAAAACTACATGCATAGGCTCATTATTCATATACATTTCCCAGGTTGTACAATGAATTAAACAATTATTCTATTTGCCAAGAACAAATTGATCGTTATCCCTAAGTTTAGCTTTCTCTAGAGAGTGTTCAACTCCCTCCCAGAGCACTTGCAATATTGAATTATAAGTCAATATTAATCAACCCTGAAAAAAATCAATTTGTAGATGAAAAATTGTAAACTGAGCCAAAGAAAGACCATTATTGTTATTTTCAGGTACTGGGATTGTAAAGGATATGTCATATACACTTTAGCTTACAAAAATCGTCAAACAATATTAATATATATTTTCAAATTAAAAAGGTTTTCTCGGATTCATAAATTATCACCTATCCACCAATCGTGAGAATGGGTGTCCTGATCTTCTCAGTGAGGAGGAGCCTGAATGGACCAGAGGTCGAGCATGCACCTGCCACTCCGTTTAATGTCGATGAGAATGATGGTAACAGCCGAGCGCTGAACTCGGCTGTTTCTATAATTCCCATGGATTTTAAATGGGGCAGCAGCACGTATGTTCGACTATCGTTCTATTCAACATCCTCCTCACTACGGTCGACCATAGGTAGGGTCCCTCTGCATGAGAGTGTAGGGTTCCTCTGTATGATAGTGTAGGGCCCCTCTGTATGAGAGTGTAGGGTTCCTCTGTATGATAGTGTAGGGCCCCTCTGTATGAGAGTGTAGGGTCCCTCTGTATGAGTTTGCATTGTCCTGGCTGGTGGGCTCGCACAATTTGATGAAACTGAGCGTTAAGAACCTTACAATTATAAGTATAATAAATATAGCAGTAATGCAATTTAAAATAATAAAAATGTATAATAAATATAGAAAGTGTGATTATATATATATGCGTATATATATATATATATATATATATATATATATACACATATATATATATATATATATATATATATATGTCTTAGCACCTGCAGCGTTCATCTGCATCCTTTTCTTGTCATTAAACATGTTGCATAAAAGTCACAGCAGATTAACACCTGCATATTTATTTCATGTTTTAGGAGAAGCTGACTAACCATGTTCTTTGTAATATTTAGTCCTAGGCCCATTCCACAATTGCAGACAAAATTTGAGCTTTAATTATTGCTAGTTTGATATTTTTAAAGCTGCATCAGCCATTTTCCCTTTATTTCCAATATGATTCATTAATACAACATGCAAAGTTCTAAACTACGGTATTTTTGGCACCATTTTATACAAAATTAGAAATCTACGGAGAAAAGATAGACAAATAAAAACATAGTCCGTCAGATTATATAGGATTTACAAAATCAATGCAGCATATTTTATTTAATACACTTACATATGACTTATGAATACGCTAAAGATAAATCTCAGCAGCTATAGTAGTACGGTTTCAAGGTTTTGGGTTTTCGGCATTAAAGGAGTTTTATGAGTTTAGAAAAACATGGCTGTTTTTTTCTAGAAACAGTATCACTATTGTCCATTTACTTAAATAGCTCTGAGCAGCAATACCGTATAGATCTCATGGTCAAGAGTGGTGCTGTTCTTGAAAATATAAACAGCAATATTTTTTTAATTTCATACAGGCCCCATAAAGCGGATTTGTCACCATAATATTGTGACCTATCTAAAGGCAACACTGTGTGGTCTCCTCTCAACAGTGATTGATGTCTGCTATATATACATGCACATACACTGTAGCCTACCGGTAACTGGTAAGAGGGGCAGAGTGAGTGCTTCCCTTGTGAATACAGTGGACTCATAACTAAAAGTACTCAGTATTAATTATTAGGCTCTATTAACTAAATGGCACAATATTACTTTAAGTCATTTGGGCTAAAAGTAGAGCGGACATGGCCCCTTACTATGTTCCCCTAAATAGGGCAGCTTGGTAAGATGACAGATCCGCTTAAACACCAAATTATTCATCATTTATCTCCTTTGTATTACATTCCAGTACATCTGGGAGATTCCAACTCAAAACCAAACAAGTTCAAAGCCATTCCAGATTCTGTTCTTGCATCCTCTTTCATATTGAATGAAATGTGAAAGAGAACTTAAACTTGTATAAAAATTAAATGTAGTTCAGACTTACTGATATGGGGCCAATTCCAGACCCTAGGTTCTTCCCTATGCGTTTAACGTACAGTAAAGTGTATTATCATAGCCCTGGAGGTACTTTGGCATAATTTATTTGAGTTTTGGGGTACTTAGCTTAGTAACACAGTTCTAGACTATACATGCAAGCTGACATTTTTTTTTGGGGGGGGGGGGGGTTTAGACTACACAACCAGACTGCTGCCAATTGATTTTCCATTTCGATTTTGACTTCGGAAAGATGCTTCAGGAGACAACCAAGTGTCAAAATCTAATGAAAGTATACTCTATAGCAAATATATGGATCTTTTTGCCAGCTGCCTAATAAGAAGTGAACCTACACATTGGGTTTTATCAGAAATTTGCTGCTTTAGAACGCAAAAAAAAACTGATCATCTTCTCCCTTAGGAGATTATTTTACAACTTTTACTGACCATAATACTTTACTGCAGAACAACAGATTTAACTTGACAAAACCTTAGAGGAAAATATGGGGTTTATTGTGATCCTGATAATATTAGTATCACGCTGTATGCGGAGTATAATTCATTCTTTATTGTTACATACTACAAATGTAAGCTGCCATTATACTTTTGTCTTTGGAAATTTGTTCAAATTTACCATGACCAATTGAATCTATTTAATCAGATTTGATTTTCTTAAGTGAACATTATTGTTTAGTTATGCAGAAATCATGTTCCACCCTGTTTGAAATTGGAATGACAGAATGTCTGGTTGTATTCAATTATTTTACAGCCTGACACGTACATAAACTCGCAAGATATTGCTGAATAGTTACAGTACTTCAAAACATCAGCAATAAGTTTAAAAATCATTTGAATAGAAAAAGCTGACAAATATAACAAAATGTACAATCATAACACAATAGGTCTCATTTGTCTAACAGAAAAACTGGCCTTATTGCTCATAGCAACCAATCAGAGCTCAGCTTTAATTTCTTAAAATTCTCAGGAAAAACGAAAGCTGCACTGTGATTGGTTGCTATGGGTTACAAGGCCAGTTTTACCGCTAGACAGTTTTGATAAATAAGGCCCAAATGATCCTCTGTCAGTAAGCACCATGTATGAAAACTTGTGCGGACAGCAACAGTAGGGGTTGACAATAGTAGCCAATGTTAACACCGTTTTCATTTTCAGACTTCTTTAAAAAAAACGAAATTCTAATTAGTTGTAATGGAAAACACCATCCGTTTTTGTCTGCACTAGTTTTCATGCATGAGGCCCAGGTTTTTTGTTTTTTTATATTGTATAGGATTTGCCCTTATTATCTCCCTGTCAATATCAATGTAATTGCACAATTTTCAATTTTATCTATAGATCCAGTAGCTTTTGTTTTCCTTTTTAAAGAGGCTCTGTCACCAGATTATCAAATCCCTATCTCCTATTGAATGTGATCGGCGATGCAATGTAGATAACAGCAAAGACAACTGGGCGTGTTTTCTCGTTTTACCAACTGGGCGTGTATTGTGTTTTTACCAACTGGGTGTGTTTACTGGTTTTACTAACTGGGCGTTGTGAATAGAAGTGTATGACGCTGACAAATCAGCGTCATGCACTTCTCATCGTTCCCACCCAGCTTCTTTCACTGCAGACACACAGCGTGACGTCACCCACAGGTCCTTCAACCTTGGCGTCGGATAGAGAAGATACATCGACTCCAGGCATCCAAAAGGGTAATGCTCGTCTCTAGGGAGTTTGCTATGCTTACCTGCACATGGTGATGCTGCTGCAGATTCAACTGTACCCTCTGACGCCTGGAGCTGATGTGTCTTCTCTCTTCCGACGCCAAGGTTGAAGGACCTGTGGGTGACGTCACGCTGTGTGTCTGCAGTGAAAGAAGCTGGGTGGGAACGATGAGGTCACCCACAGGTCCTTCAACCTTGGCGTCGGAAGAGAGAAGACACATCGGCTCCAGGCGTCAGAAGCTGATCGTTTTAAAAAAAAACAAAAAACATTGCTGTTATCTACATTGCAGCGCCCATCACATTCAATAGGAGCTAGGGATTTGATAATCTGGTGACAGAGCCTCTTCAAAATGGAAGTGGCCTAAAAGTTGCAATATTGTAGTTTCTCATCATACCAGTTATATTGGTCAGATGAATAGAGTTCATGTAGGGGAGGCTTATATTTCAAATTGTGAGACTTTTATTAGACATATCCCAGATTCAACCTTTTTTGGGAACATTGCACACAAACAACCATGTTGGGTAAATTAATAAATTCATTTTATTTTTATTATTTTATGGTTTAAGAATTGCATTAAATCCGAGTGATTTGTATTTTGGAAATCAATGTATAAAAGAAATAATAAAGATCCCCTCATCTCAAATTATGACTTCTAAAGCCTGCCACCCCCACTGCCTCGTAGATCTTTATATATCCGTCTAATCTCACACCCTTTTAAAGTAGTACAATTCTAAAGTACATTGCACATTATACATTTTCCTTGAGTAATTATTGTAATACACAGTATATACACAGATACAAAATATATAAATATAAGGTCATTTTTCTTAACTACAGCATAGATAAAACTAAATATGATATATATCAAACAAAATAAACTTATTGGTGAAAATAATGGGAGAATTTGTCAAACATTTAAACACGCCATTGTTGTAAATCTAGGCCATTTTACCTATAATGTGAGTTAACACTCCAGAAAATATCTTTAAAGAAATTAAGAAGAGCAATGCATTTAAAATGCTCATACATCACAAGAAAAATGCTGCATGGATTAGAAAGTGTAGACCACCGATAAAATTGAACATAAAATAGAAATTATAGAATGTAGTCTACTGAGAATATTGGGTTTTGGCTTGGTGAGAAAACACACAGAAAACCAATTTCTTACTCTATGAATTCGTGCTTTTTTTTGTTATATTAAGTGTTGTATCACAGATAAGATCATAATCCTGGTCCTCTATAGCCACTGCCCCTCAAAGAATAGAAAAATATCAAACAGCATTATAAAGAAAAGACATTGGTATTATTTTTGGACATACTAGATGCAAACTACATTTAGTGTATATTTAGTTACTTATTTTGTAAGTATCTAGAGAAACTAAATTCTGCACGGCATCAAAGGAGACTATAAAGCCATGTTCACACGCCTGATTTTCACCCGTTTTTCAATGTGGAAGCCGCACGTAATCTGCTCCGAAATACATGCAATACAACACTTAGACAGAGCATCCCATTGATATTTATCAGAAATTGGCTCATATGAATTGAAAACCGTGTCATGGGAAAAAAAATGTAACATGTATACCGAGCGAAAATCACTTTGTGGAGCCACACGCAAATTAGCTCCATCAAATGGGGCATGCGGGTTAGCGGCAGAGGAAACTT
This sequence comes from Rhinoderma darwinii, assembly GCF_050947455.1. NCBI lineage: Eukaryota > Metazoa > Chordata > Amphibia > Anura > Rhinodermatidae > Rhinoderma > Rhinoderma darwinii. Next base: position 401,265,612 of record NC_134688.1, on the reverse strand, counting down.
CAAATCCGCAGCAGATATCTGAGGGTCAGCCTTGAACTTCTGCCATGCCTTCTCGTCCAAATCCACAGTGGACTTTTCCACTTGAAATATCCGCCGTGTAAACATGACTTACTAAAATAAAAATCGCTCATCTGGCTCTTGAGGCTAAAATCCCAGATATATCAAGAGAGTGATATATTTTAATAATCTTAATTTCTGTTTAATTTCTGATTTTATTTAATGTAACAGGAAAGGACGTTTTAATAACGTAACCAATGTACCAGTAGTGCCCTTCTAGAGCTAAAATATGGGAGTGATCAGGTGACCAGTCGGTCATTTATTGCTGTCCTGAGGCCTTGTAACCAGGAACCCCACACACATGAACACATTATTACTAAGGTTTTTACTGCGAAGGATTTGCCTGACACAGCTTCGCAGAGTGACTTCTGCTAGAGTGACTCGATCTGCTACCACTCAGGCTGGTAGGCTGAGGAGTGGGAGAGACTATCGCAGCCTGGCCAGACGGTTCTAGCTCCCGCCCTTGGTCTACTTATACCTTCATTTGCTGCTTGTCCTTTGCCTGTGATTCTCTTGTTTCCTGGCTCTGCTGTTCCTGCTGTTACCATTGACCTCTGCTTCATATTGACCCTGGCTTGACTGACTATTCTCCTGCTCTGCATTTGTTACCACGTACACTCCTGGTTTGACTCGGCTCGTCCCCTACTCTGTTGCTCACGGTGTTGCCGTGGGCAACTGTCCCACATTCCTTTGCTTTTGTGCTCCCTTGTCTTGTTTGTCTGTCGTGCACATATTGAGCGTAGGGACCGTTGACCAGTTCCTTGCAGTTACACAACTTGTTCCATGCCTCCCTCCTGAAAAGATGCTCCCTGTATATTATTCAACTGTAAATATGTGCAATGTGTGTTTAAATTTACTGCCCCATTTCCCTTAGCTTCTGTGTACCCTTGTCTGTTGGTTTGTCATGCACTTATTGAGCATAGGGACCGTCGCCCAGTTGTACGCCGTCGCCTAGGACGGGCCGTGTAAGTAGGCAGGGAAAGAGTGGCGGGTAGATTAGGGCTCACCTGTCTGTCTCCCTATCCTGACATTACATAATCACAGGCCCATATACCTTTTCTACCCTGGTCCCTGACACACTATGGACCCCCTTGAGGCCCTGGCTCAGCAAATGCAGGGTCTCTCCCTATAGGTCTAAGACCTGGCTCAGAGGTGCAACCAGCATGATGCTACCCAGGTAGTGCCCTCCATCCCACCTCTTGACCCCCACCTCAAGTTGCCTGACCCGTTCTCAGGGGACCAGAAGACTTTTTTCTCCTTTCGGGAAAGTTGTAGGCTCTATTTCCGTTTAAGGCCCCACTCCTCAGGTTCTGAGAGCCAGCGATTGGGTATAATTATGTCCCGGATCCAGGACGGCCCCCAGGAATGGGCCTTCTCCTTGGCCCCTGACGCCCCTGAACTCTATTCTGTTGACTTTCTTTTCGGCTCTCGGACTCATCTATGACGAGACTGACGAGACTGCCTTTGCCGAGAGTCAGCTGGTGACCTTACGTCAGGGTAAGAGACCCGTTGAGGAGTACTGTTCTGACTTTAGGAAGTGGTGTGTAGCTTCTCGGTGGAATGACCCTGCCTTGAGGTGCCAGTTTAGATTGGGTCTGTCGAACGCTCTGAAAGACCAATTAGTTAGTTATCCCTCTTGTGACTCTCTAGATTAGGTTATGGCTTTAGCGGTACGTCTTGACCGACGTCTCAGGAAACGACGACTTGAACGTTTTTGTGCATTCTCCTCTGGCTCCCCTATGATGGCCCCCGAGGCTCCGTTACTTCGTTCTTCCATGGAAAACTCGGATGAACCAATGCAACTCGGGGGCCTCCGTGTCTCCCCAACAACGTTGAGAGTTCCGCAGGAAGAATGGTCTCTGCTTCTACTGTGGGGATGGCAAGCATCAAGTGAACGACTGTCCTAGACGTAAGAATAAGCAGCCGGAAAACTTCCGCGCCTAAGTGACCATCGGGGAGGTCGCTTGGGCGCACAGGTATTTCCCATATATATGAAACCTAATAAGATCTTGCTTCCCTTTCAGGTCTCTTTTTACGGTAGGTCTGCCACTGGCAGTGCCTTCGTGGATTCAGGGTCTTCTGCTAATATTATGTTTGTGGAATTTGCTATGTCTCTAGCCATGCCATTGATTGATTTGCCTAAACCTGTCCCGGTAGTGGGTATCGATTCCACCCCACTTGCTAATGGTTATTTTACGCAGCATACCCCTGTTTTTGAACTCATTGTGGGTCTCCTTCATTCCCCTTGCCGAATTTTCCCTCAATAACCAGGTCAGTATCTCGTCAGGGGTCTCCCCCTTTTTCTGTCATTTTGGATTTAATCCACGGTTCTCCTCCGTTTCACCTGGTGGTTCCAACAATCCCGAGGTAGATGTCGTTCATCGGGAACTGTGCACAGTCTGGGCCCAGGTTCAGAAGAACCTTGAGGTGTCCTAGAGCATACAAAAGACTCAGGCAGATAAAAGACGTTCTGCTAACCCCTTGTTTGTGGTCGGGGATCTAGTGTGGCTGTCTTCAACAAATTTGCGCCTTAAAGTTCCCTCAAAAAAATTTGCTCCCCGGTATATTGGGCCGTACAAGGTCATTGAGGTCCTTAACCCTGTCTCCTTCCGACTGGAGTTACCCCGTCTTTTCAAATACACAACGTGTTCCATGCCTCCCTCCTGAAACGCTGCTCCCCGTCCTTGGCTACCTCGAGGAAACCTCCGGTCCCTGTTGTTACCCCTGAAGGGGTAGAATTCGAGGTGGCCAGGATTGTGGACAGCAGGATGGTTCAAAGCTCCCTCCAGTACCTGGTCCATTGGAGAGGATACGGGCCTGAGGAGAGGACTTGGGTACCCGCCCGGGATGTTCACGCCGGGTTATTGCTCAGGAAGTTCCACCTTCAGTTCCCCAACAAGCCAGGTCCATCTAGGAAGGGTCCAGTGGCCGCTCATAAAAGGGGGGGGGTACTGTGAAGGATTTGCCTGACACAGCTTCTGTGTCGACGCCCGTGGTTAATCTGCCTGAATCTGTTCCTAGGTCTGCTAGAGTGACTCGATCTGCTACCACTCAGGCTGGTAGGCTGAGGAGTGGGAGAGCCTATCGCAGCCTGGCCAGACGGTTCTAGCTCCCGCGCTTGGTCTACTTATACCTTCATTTGCTGCTTGTCCTTTGCCTGTGATTCTCTTGTTTCCTGGCTCTGCTGTTCCTGCTGTTACCATTGACCTCTGCTTCATATTGACCCTGGCTTGACTGACTATTCTCCTGCTCTGCATTTGTTACCACGTACACTCCTGGTTTGACTCGGCTCGTCCACTACTCTGTTGCTCACGGTATTGCCGTGGGCAACTGCCCCACATTCCTTTGCTTTTGTGTTCCCTTGTCTTGTTTGTCTGTCGTACACATATTGAGCGTAGGGACCGTTGCCTAGTTGTACGCCGTCGCCTAGGACGGGCTGTGCAATTAGGCAGGGACTGAGTGGCGGGTAGATTAGGACTCACCTGTCTGTCTCCCTATCCTGACATTACATTTACATTTTACACTTTATTTACCGCTTTATGTGTCCAATCTTAAAGAATTATTCCAATCAGACTAAGTGATTACTAGGATATGCCATTACTTTGCAATCAGTGGTTGTCTCATAGCCAAGCCCCTCACAATCCTGAGAATGAAGGGGCTGCAGCGCTGCTTTAGCGTTGTGTCCCTTTTTCAGTTGTTCCCTCGCTGTGCAGGGAATTGCAACACAGCACCATTCAAGTGTGCAGTCAAGGGTCAGGAGTGCCGCTGGGCATGGGAAAACTGAGAAGCAGCTTGTGGCCCCTTTATTCTCAGGATCAAGGGGGACCTGGCAGTCGGACCTCACCGATCGCAAAGTGATATCCTAATGATGTGCCATCACTTTGTGTGATGAAAATAACTCTTTAAGTATTAATCCCTATGATTGCTACTCAGGTACTGTACCACTTGTTGCAAGCTAAGTAATAATGATTATTGCTATAGAAGACTGTCCAATACATTTCTGACCAACAGAACAAGTTTCGGTCAGTCAGAAATCACATTTCCTGTTTGTTGTCATGAGCAATCATTTCAGGGCTCTGTATTATAGACATTTAGGGACTTCCTGTGCCATTATGAAAATGTGTTCTTCTCTAGAAAATACTTCCAGTGAAGAATAAGTTCACAATACAGTGGAAAATACCACAATCTTTTTTTTCTTTTACCAAAGTCATCATAGCGAGGGGACATGGCCAAGACGCGGACCAGAACGGACGTCTTGTTTCACGGGAATTTTGATGCCATCATCTCCCACCAGCTGCAACATCACCAATATCATTACACTCCTTACCTCCTGTGGAGTGTTTTGGGAACTTTCTTGTCCGGATCACTGGTCTGGAAAATATGGGCCTAGCATGCCGACCTGATCCACGTACTAAATTTTCAGCCGTGAATTGTTAAGGCCATCCTACCTGCCCAGATAGGAGGTGGATGCCCAATTATAAACTGGAGGCTGTCCTGACCTCCTACCTTTCCAACACTCTACATCGGGGTTTACACTGCCTACAATAGTTCCCACCACCCCTATGTTGCGTCCTATTTGTATCACTGCTGGCCTTAGCAGACATGTTTCCGCAGGAAAATGCTACCTCGACATGCACAATTCAGTGTTGGAGTCCTAACCCATTAAGTGTGGGACTATTATTGTGATTGTCATTGCGGCCTGCTGTGCCCTGAAAGCAGCAGCCTTGATTTCTGAGATCTGGATCCCAAAGAGCTGTACTTCCGAACCTGGAATTATGCTGTGATAACTACAGGACTTCCCCCTCTTCCTCATTTTGCTAATTCTGTGCGCTGACCTGAGCCTTCCTTTTACACTCCTGTCTTAAACTATTTGATTTATGGTAGACCTAACATGGCTCCCTCAAAACAGTTCAAAATTACAGACAAGATGGAAAAGACGGCTGTTGGTGCGGCTGGATCCCATAATAGCTGGCCTCCACTCCTCCACCTTCCACCTCTTCAGACTTACCAGCAGAACCATCCATGTTAGATGGCCTGAGGGTCATTACTGATTCTCATTCTGGACTCACCAAAATAATAGATGCTCTCCAGACGACTTTGGTCTACTCAGGGCGAATGTTCATACTCTCTGTGAAAGACCTACAAAATCTATAAGACACAGTAGCCCTCATATACTCTGAAGTCCATAATTTGGAGTCTCTGCATGGCAAGCCGAAATCGACGACATAGAGTACAGTTTACAGAGGTGCAATGTCTGATTTGTTTGATTATGGTCATGATGCCTTTTACCCTATGTTCTGTGTGGAACGGGCACACTGAATTCCATCAAGTGCCCCTCCACATGATGCCCCCCACACACATGTTCATAACCAAGTTCCTCAATTATAAGGACAGGAACAAGCTGCTGGTACTAGCAAGGAAACATAGCCCCTTGAAACTTACTACTCAGGATGTCCGAGTCTTCCCTCACTTTTCGCTGGTGGTGCAAAAACAATGCCAAAAATTCACGGAAGCTAAGAAGCATTTGAGGGACAAGCAAATCCCTTATTCGATGGTCTACCCTGCAAAGCTCAGGTTGATGCACAACGGTTCTACAACATTTCTGGATAGACAGGAATACGTGTTTGTACTGGGATCTAACCTCCCTCCTGGCTAGCTACTGATGTGCCTTATTCCTTCTTCTGCTGTATATATTCCCAGGATATTTTGCTGTGTTGCAATGCAGTTTTCAGATATGGTGTAGCGATGAAGCCACTTTCTTTTTTACAGTGCTCCATGTCAGGCTGGAAGAAACCTTTGCTTGACTTACTCTCGTTGGACTCCCACAGTTTTGCTACCACTACATTATGCATCCATTTTCTCTCATGGTTTATAAGTGGATCCACTGCTCTGTATGTTGGTATAGTATGGTTTTAGAGTATTTTCACTATTTACTCTTTGCAAATATAATGCCTATAGAGGAAAGTGGTTGCCCCCACATCTAACCATTTAACAATACTATTTTGTACTGTTTTTACTGTACGGGTATATATGTACTTTTGGATATGACGCTTATCTCGTCTTTGGGTGGATGGGTAGGGTGGGAGTGGGTAGGATTTGTTTGTTTCACCATACAAATTTTTATGCTTTGACAAGTGTAGATCAGTGGATCAGTGGGCTGGCCTCTGCAATTACTGCTAACTCCTTATTTTATTTTTTTGCTGCGGACCCTATTCCAAGGTGCTGTTTGTCCTTCAGGGCAACTCCTATGTTTACCCTTTTATTTCCCATGGAGACACTGACACACCTTAAGATAATTTCCTGAACTGTAAGGGGTCTCAATGATAAATTGAAAAGGTTTTTAGTCTTTAATTTTCTTTCTTCATATAGCCCGCATATAGTTTTTCTTCAAAAAACGCATCTCTTGGGCTACAGAGTACAGGCCCGCAAGCGTTCATGGGTGGGTCGCAGCTATCATTCGGTTTTTGCCAGCTACTCCTCTGGGGTCTCCTTTCTGATACACAAATCTCTTCAATTTGCAGTTACCTCTGTAGAAATAGATCCTAGTGGGAGATTTATTGTGATGTTATGCCAAATACACTTCACCTCCTTTATTCTGGTCAATATTTATAACCCTCCGCCGGAAACCACTACACTACTTAATGATGTTACGTTATTAGTGGCGAGGTTAGGCCCTGCACCACGTCTAATACTAGTCGATTTCAATCTACTACTGCGCCCTGACTTAGATTGCTTTGGTGGGGTGGCTAATGGTCCTATTTCCCTGACACATTGGGCTGTGCAGGAGATTTGGCATATGCGTCATCCCTTCTCACTTACTTACTCATGTCACTCTCCTGCCCATTGGTAATTTTCTTGAATTGATCTGGCGGTTGGTAACGCAGCCTCCCTGCTATTTGTTGTAAATGCCCAATACTTACCCCGTGGTATCTCAGACCACTCCGCATTAATGGTCATGCTGGGGTTTTCTGAGACAGCTAAGTGTAAGATCTGGAGGCTGAGGCCCCTATGTTTATCCTGTAGAGATGTTGAGCTCCTTAGAGGTAGAAATACCCAATTATTGAGACCCTAATGTGGGTACATCTGCCCCTGTGATTATTTGGGATGCCTTTAAGGCTTACACCAGAGGGGTTGTCGTACGGGCTATCTCCTACCATAGACGTGGACTCGCCCAACCGCGTTTACAGGCTGAGGCTGACCTAGTGGCCTCGGAAGTGGAATATCTTCACTCTAGGGATCCATTTGGCCTTCTCCCATTGCTCGGCAAAGCAGCGGGACTATAATTTGTTACTTACTGAATTAAGTAGGAAAAATACATCATATTCTCAATAGAGGATTTTTAACCGGGGAGATATAAATGGGTTGTTGCTCGTGTATTTGTCCAGAGATGGCACAGATCTCCACCCTATTATGGAGGTGATGTCTAAGGAAGGGGAGTTGCTCACTTATCCTATATCTGTTAATCGTGAATTTGCTAAATATTTTAGCGATTTATATTTCTCTAAAGAAGCTTAAACCCCACCTGACTTGGAAGATTCTTTAGATACTATACCCTTTACTACCCTAGATAATGAAGATGTTAATTTTCTTGAGGTCCAAGAGATCTCTGCAGCTTTTAGCTCTTTCCAAAGAGGAAGACACCAGGTTTGGATGGTTTGCCTATTGAGTGGTGTAAGGCTCATGCTGAGCTGATTACCCCTTGTCTCCACTCCCTCTTCTGATCCATATTTGTTGCGGCCGCCCCCCGCCCACCATGAGAGAGGCACAAATAGCCCTTATTCTTAAACCTTGCAAGAACCCTAAAGAATATGGATCCTATCGACCCATCTTGCTTCAAAATTGTGAAATATTTTTTTTGCCAAGGTCTTAGTGATGCCTTTACATAAAGCTATTTCTCATATAATTCACTCTGATAAGTCCAGTTTTATGCCAGACTAGGCCACTGATATTAATTTATGCTAATTATTTACTAACCTATCATCCGCTCCTAGTAATTCTGGTTCCCGAGTTATTGCTTCATTAGATTTGGAAAAGGCCTTTGACTCAGTTTAATGGTTGTATATCTGGTCTGTACTGAGTAGGTTTGGCTTTGGTCCCAAGTTTAATCAATGGATATAACTTCTTTTTTCCCAGCCCATAGCTAGAGTACGCACCAATTGCCACATCTCCAAGTGAATTCTCTCTATAGATTGGCACCCCCGCCAGGCCACTCCCTCTCCACTCTCATACAGACTACTTCTAAGGTGTGGCAGAGGTCCTTGCTGTTATTTCACATTGAAGAAGGAACTTGGGCACCTGCTACGCCGCTGCGGTACAATTCTCTTCTGCCACATATATGTATGATCCCTGACCCTGGTGAGTGTGCAGCTCTAGGTATACTGACTCTGGGAGATGCTGTGGAGGGCGAGGTTGCCACCTTCACGCTGAATAGTTCTAAACACCAGTTTCCACCCCACATGAGGTTTCAGTACTTTCAACATAGGCACACCCACTGGTCTCAATTTGCTGGTTATAATGTCAGGCTTTGTACCTCCCACTTGGAAGATTGGGTGATGCAGAACACATTGGTTAAACCCCTGTCCCTATTTTATAAGCAGCTGTTACGTGTCTCCTCTAACAAACTTAAGTGTGGCTTTAGAACGATGGTCCCAGACCATCCCCTCTTTATCTGATGAGGAACACGGGGAGCTATTAGACTCGTTGATTGGTCCTTTAATCTCAGCCAGAGACCGTCTTATTCAGGTAACTTTTTTCACCAAATTTATTACACTCCTGCTAAATTGTTTAAAATGAGCAGCCTCTCCCACTGACCCTCGTTGCTTTGGAGTCGGAGGGCTCCTTTATACATATGTTTTGGGACCGCCTGATCATCCTTGGCTTCTGGATGTTATGGAATATATTGGAGTTAAGGTAAGCCTCCCGAGAGTACTGGGCCACAAGATCTGTCTTCTGCTCTTGGTTGTGGAACTGTGGCATCCAGGCCACTTATGATGCTTCTTTTATTTTATGCCAAAAAGACTATTCTCGCGCACTGGAAGCATCCCAAGGTATCTATGCTACAAGCGTGGATCTCTGTAGTTAACTATAGTCTTCCCCTTTTTAAACTCGCCTATAAAGCCAGGGGCTGTTCAGAGTAATTTACCAAGATATGGCATTCCTGGACAGCCAATCCACACACTAGTCTTTAGTCCCTAATAATTTTCTTTCTTATTCTTAAAATGTGTTCTACTGGATGGCGCTCACCTTTGTGTCTTTTGCCCTGCCCAGTCCTTCATCGGGATTTTACTATGTACTATTTTTCTTGCTAAAGTCCATTATGTATCTGCTACATTGTGAAGCTGTATTTTGTTTTGTTTTTTGTTTTTATGTTGTGTTTTCTATGTCTCATCATAACTGTATATCTCCTGTCGTTTGCTTGTTTATTGACCTCTGTAATTTGGTACCTCCTGTGCGTCTTTTGTACATTGCACTTGTATTATGCATTTTGTGTTCCTTTGTTTCTTTGAAGGACTTAAAGAGACTCTGTCACCACATTATAAGTGCCCTATCCCCTACATAAGGAGAAGGGCGCTGTAATGTAGGTGACAACAGTGCTTTTAATTTAGAAAAACAATCTATTTTTACCACTTTAAGAGCTATTTTTATCTTTATGCTAATTAGTTTCTTAATGCCCAAGTGAGCGTTGCACAAAAGAGTGTATAACGCTGACAAATCAGCGTCATACACTTCCCTCCGTTCATTTACACAGCACTAGCGATATATCTATATCGCTATGCGCAGCCGCATAAACACACTATAACATTACTGCAGTGTCCTGACAATGAATAGACATTACCTCCAGCCAGGACGTGATGTGTATTCAGAATCCTGACACTTCTGAATCTTTTCTGTGAGATTACAGCAAGGCAAATTTAATCTCGTTTTAAATGACAGTTTACATCGTAATCTCGCGAGATTACGTTTGCCTTGCTGTAATCTCACAGAAAAGATTCAGAAGTGTCAGGATTCTGAATACACATCACGTCCTGGCTGGAGGTAATGTATATTCATTGTCAGGACACTGCAGTAACATTAGTCTTTGTGTTTGTGTATCTGCACATAACAATATAACTATATCGCTAATGCAGTGTAAATGAGTGGAGAGAAGTTTATGACGCTGATTGGTCAGCGTCATACACTCCTCTGTACAATGCCCACTTGGTCTAAAGTAAAAACACGCCCACTTGGGCATTAAGAAACTAATTAGCATAAAGCTAAAAATCGCTCATAAAGTGGTAAAAATAGATCGTTTATCTAAATTAAAAGCACTGCTGTCACCTACATTATAGCGCCCCTCTCCTTATGTAGAAGATAGGCCACTTATAATGTGGTGACAGAGTCTCTTTAATAAAATGTACCTTATAAAAAAGGTATCATAGCGGTAAGAATTACCATTAGAGAAGAATGTCCAATACATTTCAAATTCATGGACATGAATTCAGTCAGAAAGAAAATTTTCCCTCACTGATTGTTGCCAATTAGTTTCACAAAGAAAGTGAGTCTACATTTTTCCAGAAACAGCACCAATTTTGTCCATCTGTTGTTTCTCATATTCAAGCTCACTGCCATTCAAGTGAAAGGGGCAGACCTGCAATACCAAGCACAGCACATGGACAAGAGTGACGTTGCTTAAAGAAAAAAAAAACAGAACCTTTTTTTAAATCCTGGAAAACCCCTTATTTGTGGTTATAGGTTAGGTTTAAGGATTAGGAATTGTGTATTAATTTTAGAGTTAATTTGGGGGGGGGATTATATATTTATGTTTAATTCCTGCTTTCATGCAATTGAAATGCAAAAACTATTTCACGCATGCCAGTGGACAAAGACATGCGTAATATGTATGAATTAGTATTTTTTATTTTTTTATTTTGCATTAGACATCTGGTAATTTTAGCTTCAAATATTTGATGCAAAGTTGTATGAAGGTGATTGTGAGTGCAATTATTAGTGATTTTTTTTATTTTTACAGAGAGCATGTTGTGTACAGTAGCAGTATGGGATGCTCAATATATTTTCCTAGCAAATTTGCTGGTGAAGGCCAGATGTTGCATGACCACTGTTTTAGAATTTTTCTGAGCACAAGATCTAAAAGATGAAGACGTATATGTACACAAACATTTCACACATTGTTATTCTTACAATGTATTTTGTGTTTAAGCCTCTGCTTGGATGTGAGATTTGTGCATATAGATATAGACATGTGTGTTATTTGTAACGTTTGGACACATGGAAATTTATTTTTGAAACTCTTTTGTGGCTAAACCGTCGGCCTGACACAGCTTTTAACTTTTTTTGTCAAGCACTTCTTGTGATCTTTTGTTCTATTAGTTAGGAGTTTTATATTTCCTGAAAGAAGACAACCGGAAAAATGTTAAGTGTTGGGGTGCACACATTTTTCAAGGTGTCAGATCCCATTTTTAAAGGTGCTATGGAAACACCTTTGTATGCTACGCTGCTTCCGTAACTGTCATTCACTACAATGGGAGTTACAGAAACAGTGTAGCTCAGCAAGCTACGCTGTTTACATAACTCACGACGATATAACCTTTTTCATGGTCGGAATTCACCTCATTTAGCCACAACACAGAGCAGCTGTACAGGGCTTAGGGGGCCCCGTTCTGGAGATAGGTGCAGGTCGCAGAAGTGGGACCCGCATCTATCTGACATTTATGACATATCCTGTGGATATGTCATAAATGTCTCTCATGGGTAAACCCCTTTAACACTACATATTAAAACTTAGTTTTATACAGAGGTTCCCCAAATATAACCTGATTAGGACTAAGAAAAATATTTTAAAGAAGGAATGTAGGAGTCATTTACCATGTTATCCAAATGTCAATGAGTCTTTCTTTCCCCTATACAAGATTTCCAATTACCATTTACTGACAGGCAACACTGTCCTTGATGTTTGATAAGACCTGTTCCCATTCATCTCTTGCCATTGACCACACCATCCATCTTCTCTTTGCTAAACAGATAAGCATATCTGTCTGTTTAAATCTCTGGTCCCTCTCTACCTTACATAAAAATCACATTCTATTTGTGACTAAGACATTTTCTCGATGTAACCTTCTGTATAGTTAATCCTCTAAACATGCATTCTAAATCCTGCATGTCAGCTCAGTGTATTAAAGGATTTGGTCAATAAGTACAGTACATTTTGATGAACATCAGATGACAGAAGAGATCTGTCTTTTATTATCTTTATATACACTAGCGACCCCTCGATGGATCTGTTAAATGAGGGTATTTAGTGTATGTGACATAATATCTAAAGCTCACATATACTGTATTTAAGTAAATATTACATTAGAAAATCACAAAGAACATAAGTAACAATAAACACAATAGCACATGGTTTTCTTCAAAGTTATTGTTAATATTTAAGTTTTTTGGGTTGGGGCAGCCATCACAACATAAAAAAATGGTGTTTTTTTTATAAAATGTTAAATCCTTTAATTAAAAAATTAAAATGCAATGTTAACTTATGGTGAATTATAATGTGCATTTCATAGTAATAACAATAATAATACTATTATTAACCCCTTAATGACCGCCGATACGCCTTTTTACGGCGGTCATTAGTGGGCTTTATTCTAGAGCGCCGCTATTCTACGGCGCTGCTGTAGAATAAAGTAAACAGAGCAGGGAGTGTCAAATCTCCCTGCTCTCAGCTGCTAGAGGCAGCTGAGGGCTGGGGGCGTCCCTGCTCTGCCGGGTGAGATCGATATTAGTATCGTTCTCACCCGTTTAACCCTTCAGATGCGGTGCACAATAGCGAGCACCGCATCTGAATGGTTTTGGAGAGAGGGAGGGAGCTCCCTCTCATCTCACTGACACCCGGCGATAAAATCGCCGAGTGTCTGTGTCTTCTATGGCAGCCGGGGGTCTAATAAAGACCCCCAGGTCTGCCTGGAGCGAATGCCTGCTAGATCATGCCGCAGGCATGACCTAGCAGATGCCTGTCCGTTTTAAACGGACAGGCAGTAATACACTGCAATACAAAAGTATTGCAGTGTATTATAATAGCGATCGGAGGATAGTGAAGTCCCCTAGTGGGACTAGTAAAAAAGTAAAAAAGTTTAATAAAGTTAATAAAAAAAAAAAAGTGAAACAAAAAAAATGAAAAACCCACTTTTTCCCCTTACAAACTGCTTTACTATTAAAAAAAACTACAATAAAGCAAAAAAGTTACACATATTTGGTATCGCCGCGTCCGTAACGACCCCGACTATAAATCTATAACATTATTTAACCCGCACTGTGAACGCCGTAAAAAATAAAATAAAAAACAATGGAAAAATTGCTGTTTTCTGTTAATCCTGACTTAAAAAAAATGTGATAAAAAGTGATCAAAAAGTCGCATCTACTCTCAAATGGTACCAATAAAAACTGCAAGTCGTCCCGCAAAAAACAAGACCTTATACAGCTATGCCGACGCAAAAATAAAAAAGTTACAGCTCTTCGAATGTGACAATGGAAAAATGTAAAAAATGGCTTGGACATTAGGGCCCAGAATGCAAGCAGGGGGAAGGGGTTAAAAATCATAATAATAATAATAATATAATGTCCTTCTCTACCATAAACATGTATGACCCTCATTGTCCATTGTGAAGTCATGGATATGATACTGTATGCTGGTAATGATATTTTTCTATGTAAAATAATGTATCTCTAGCTGAAAAGGCTCAGAAATAGCCTGCTGATCTCAGAAGGCTGTTCTCATAGAATGCTTGCTTTGACCTTTAACAGGAGTCCGTGATGCAGAATACATTTTAAATCTCTAACACTCATAAAAACATGTAGAAAATGTCACTTGTGTCATGCCGTACTGTTCCCAGCCAAGGTCAGTATATGCCTTCTGTGCCATGTCAGTTGCACAGTGTGAAAATGCAAGCCTACAAGCAGCAACATCTTGCCTTTTTCATTTGGGAACAGAAGAGCTGAATACCTGTAAACCTGTGAATAAAATAATATGGTTTTACATTTTTTAAATATTGCATTAAAAGATTTACTTATGAAACTTTCAGATAAATAAAGGTTTATATTAATGTACAATAATATTTTGCAAAAAAACCCCAAAATAAAATGATTTGATATACACTACCATTCAAAAGTTTAGGGTCACTTAGAAATTTCCTTATTTTTGAAAGAAAAGCACAGTTTTTTTCAATGAAGATAACATTAAATTAATCAGAAATATACTCTAAACATTGTTAATGTGCTAAATGACTATTCTAGCTGCAAACGTCTGGTTTTTAATGCAATATCTACATAGGTGTATAGAGGCCCATTTCCAGCAACCATCACTCCAGTGTTCTAATGGTACATTGTCTTTGCTAACTGTGTTAGAAGGCTAATGGATGATTAGAAAACACTTGAAAACCCTTGTGCAATTATGTTAGCACCGCTGTAAACAGTTTTGCTGTTTAGAGGAGCTATAAAACTGACCTTCCTTTGAGCTAGTTGAGAATCTGGAGCATTACATTTGTGGGTTCGATTAAACTCTCAAAATGGCTAGAAAAAGAGAGCTTTCATGTGAAACTCAACAGTCTATTCTTGTTCTTAGAAATGAAGGCTATTCCATACGAGAAATTGCCAAGAAACTGAAGATTTCCTACAACGGTGTGTACTACTCCCTTCAGAGGACAGCACAAACAGGCTCTAACCAGAGTAGAAAGAGAAGTGGGAGGCCCCGCTGCACAACTGAGCAACAAGACAATTACATTAGAGTCTCTAGTTTGAGAAATAGACCCCCTCACAGGTCCTCAACTGGCAGCTTCATTAAATGGTACCCAAAAAACGCCAGAGTCAACGTCTGCAGTGAAGAGGCGACTCCGTGATGCTGGCCTTCAGGGCAGAGTAGCAAAGAAAAAGCCATATCTGAGACTGGCTAATAAAAGGAAAATATTAATATGGGCAAAAGCACACAGACATTGGACAGAGGAAGATTGGGAAAAAGTGTTATGGACAGACGAATCGAAGTTTGAGGTGTTTGGATCACACAGAAGAACATTTGTGAGACGCAGAACAACTGAAAAGATGCTGGAAGAGTGCCTGACGCCATCTGTCAAGCATGGTGGAGGTAATGTGATGGTCTGGGGTTGCTTTAGTGCTGGTAAAGTGGGAGATTTGTAGAAGGTAAAAGGGATTTTGAGGGATTTTAAGGAAGGCTATCACTCCATTTTGCAACGCCATGCCATACCCTGTGGACAGCGCTTGATTGGAGCCAATTGTATCCTACAACAGGACAATGACCCAAAGCACACCTCCAAATTATGGAAACTATCCAAACTATTTAGGGAAGAAGCAGGCAGCTGGTATTCTATCTGTAATGGAGTGGCCAGCGCAGTCACCAGATCTCAACCCCATAGAGCTGTTGTGGGAGCAGCTTGACCGTATGGTACACAAGAAGTGCCCATCAAGCCAATCCAACTTGTGGGAGGGCCTTCTGGAAGCATGGGGTGAAATTTCTCCCGATTACCTCAGCAAATTAACAGCTAGAATGCCAAAGGTCTGCAATGCTGTAATTGCTGCAAATGGAGCATTCTTTGACGAAAGCAAAGTTTGAAGGAGATAATTATTATTTCAAATAAAATCATTATTTCTAACCTTGTCAATGTCTTGACTATATTTTCTAGTCATTTTGCAAGTCATTTGATAAATATAAATGTGAGTTTTCATGGAAAACACAAAATTGTCTGGGTGACCCCAAACTTTTGAATGGTAGTGTATACACCGCATTCCAAATTATTATGCAAATGTTATGTTTTGCTGATTTTCCTAAATAGTCCATGCAAATGACAGTCAGTATAATCTTCAAGCCATCAACTGTTGGAGTATAATGCAAATTTTATTGAACAAATCTCCTAATGATAACAGATTTCTTTTTAGAAGTAAAAAACTCAAAATGCACTGTTTCAAATTATTATGCACAACAGAGATCAAAACATTTTAAAGCTTGTAAAGAGAACTAAAATGGTAATTTGTTGAATTTGCAGCATCAGGAGGTCATATTTACAGAAATCAAAAAGCTCTTTCAATAAAAAAAACTTAACAGGCCAAGTTACATGTTAACATAGGACCCCTTCTTTGATATCACCTTCACAATTCTTGCATCCATTGAATTTGTGAGTATTTGGACAGTTTCTGCTTAAATATCTTTGCAGGATGTCAGAATAGCCTCTCAGAGCTTCTGTTTTGATGTGAACTGCCTCCCACCCTCATAGATATTTTGCTTGAGGATGCTCCAAAGGTTCTCAATAGGGTTGAGGTCAGGGGGACATGGGGGCCACACCATGAGTTTCTCTCCTTTTTCTTCCCATAGCAGTTAATGACACAGAGGTATTCTTTGCAGCATGAGATGGTGCATTGTCATGCATGAAGATAAGTTTTCTTCGGAAGGCACGGTTCTTCTTTTTGTACCACGGAAGAAAGTGGTCAGTCATAAACTCTACGTACTTTGCAGAGGTCATTTTCACACCGTCAGGGACCCTAAAGGGGCCTACCAGCTCTCTCCCCATGATGCCAGCCCAAAACATGACTCCACCACCTCCTTGCTGATGTCGCAGCCTTGTTGGGACATGGTGGCCATTCACCAACCATCCACTACTCCATCCATCTGGACCATCAAGGGTTGCACGGCACTCATCAGTAAACAACACAGTTTGAAAATTAGTCTTCATGTATTTCTGAGCCCACTGCAACCGTTTCTGCTTGTGAGCATTGTTTAGTGGTGGCCAAATAATATCTTTATGCACACTTGCAAACCTCTGGTGGATCCTACACCTTGAGGTTCGCGGGACTCCAGAGGCACCAGCGGCTTCAAATACCTGTTGGCTGCTTTGCAATGGCTTTTTAGCAGCTGCTCTCCTAATCCTATTAATTTGTCTGTCAGAAACCTTCCTCATTATGCCTTTATCTGAATGAACCCGTCTGTGCTCTAAATCAGCCACAAATCTTTTCACAGTACGATGATCGCGCTTAAGTTTTCTTGAAATATCCAATGTTTTCATACCTTGTCCAAGGTATTTCACTATTTCACGCTTTTCAGAGAGATCCTTTTTCTTTCCCATATTGCTTGAAACCTGTGGCCTGCTTAATAATGTGGAACGTCCTTCTTAATTAGTTTTCCTTTGATTGGGCACACCTGGCAAACTAATTATCACAGGTGTTTGAGATTGATTACAAAGACACAATACCATCCATGAGTTTCATTGAAAAACTAATAATTAAATGTTCATGACACTTAAATCCAATGTGCATAATAATTTGGAACACGGTGTATGCATGGGAAGTAAATAAAAAAAATATAAATATATATGGTTTTTTTTATTTCTGTAAAAGATGCTGTAGCTATTTCTTTTTTTTCTTTTTTATAAACTTTCCTTTATGGCAGCTGCAATGAGTAGGAGTTAAAAAAAATTAAATAAACTAATACAGTCTTCAAAAAACAAAATAGATGGAGTACAGTCCCCTTATGGGCAAGGGGCAGGGGTGTATGTATACAGCCTTATCTGTGTGTATAGCCTTGCTATCCTGCCTTTTCTAGGTTTCCAGCAGTATAGCAGAACTTTCATCAAGTCGCTCACCCTCTGCAAACTCTGTCCCAATCTACACTGCAAGGCCTTATTCATACAAACGTGTGCGTTTTGCGCGCGCAAAAAATGAAGCGTTTTGCGCGCATTGCAGTTCCGTGTGTCATCGGTGAATGGTGCGTGGCTGCGTGATTTTCACCCATATGCCATCCTTACGATACGCGTTTTTGATGTTTAGAGAAAGAAATGAAGGAAGTACTTTTATTTTTTGCTTAATTTCTTTATCTACTGTTGCACGAATCACGCGCGACACACGGAAGATCTTCCGTGTGCTGCGCGTGATTTTCACGCAACCATTGACTTCAATGGGTGCGTGATGCGCGAAAAACGCCAAAGTATAGGACATGTCGTGAGTTTTACGCAGTGGACATGCGCTGCGTGAAAATCACGGACTGTCTGAACGGCCCCATTGACTAACATAGGTCCGTGCGATGTCGTGTAAATAAGGCCTAAAGCTGAAAAGTGAGTTGCAGAATATCGGAAATATCAGCCTATCGTAATTGATCTAGTAGCTAATATGAAAACTATAATATTCATGATATGTTTTGTATTAATAGTTAAATAGCCAAATAGAAGAAAAAAAGCCACCAAATATGTAAAAAAAAAATAAGCATATGATAAAAACCTGATTAAATAATTGTTAATTTTCAAATTAAAAATCCTCTTTAAAAATAGGTTGAATCTACTTGAATTAGCATTCAATGAAAAAAAAATTGGAAAACATGCATTTCCACCAAAAAAACATTGTTATATAATCATTTTTTTTTAGCTTAAAACTACTTCCTGACCAGGAGCTTTACCACCCTTCCTGACCAGGCCCATTTTCAAGTTTTGGCCATGTGCCAATTTAAAAGCAAATTGTTGTGCTATTATTTTTCCAACTAACTTGTATTTGGTCTTGTGTTTTTTCAGAACATATTGGGCTTCCATATTGTGTAAAAAAAACTAATAGATATAGTTTACTTTTTTTTTAAATACATCTGGTGCATGCCACTGGGTAACCACACCTGAATACATATTTGGCAATTTCTACCAACTTCAACTATACCAAATATGTATGCATTTCTTACACGCTGGGTGCAAGGTGACGCTTACAAAGAATGGTACGCAAACTGCCTTTTAGAGAAAAAATTTCCAAAGCTGGTTCACTGACACCATACGACCATTATAGATGTTGTGGCGTTTCCAGTCCACAAAAACTGATGGCCTATCCTCAGGATAGGCCATCAATATCTGATCGGCTGTTTTGAAGGGGCCACAGTGCTTATACGAGCACTGCTTCCACTGTGAATCACAGATACACTTGTAGCAGCGGTTCACAGTATTACAGCATTCTCCCATTCAAGTGTATACTGTAATAATATGAACCGCCGCTACAAGTGTCCGCGATTCAGTGTGAGCAGTAAAGGAAATGAAGGGGAAGCGACGATGGTACGCGGCCACTTCAAAACAGCTTATCGGTGGGGCTGCAGGGAGACGGGACACCACCAATCAGATATTGATGGCTAAGGCTCTACTCATACGACAGGGTCCGAGTGTCGGCCGATAAAAATTGCATTTTTTTCCCGGCCGTTTTGCATCCGTTTTGCATCCATTCCGGTCTGTGTTTCCGTTTTCAACTGCCGATTTTGACCCGTTTTGCATCCGTTTTTTCCCCTGTCCGTTTTAAGATCGAATGAATTTCATTTGTAAATTTTTTACCACACACTTCCCTTTGTAGATAATGCCACACACTGCCCTCTGTAGATACTGCCACAGCTCCACTGTAGGTAGTGCCACACAGCCCCCCTTGTAGATAGTGCTACACAGCCCCCCCTGTAGGTAGTGCCACACAGCCCCCTGTAGGTAGTGCCACACTGCCCCCCTGTAGGTAATGCTACACAGCCCCCTTGTACATAGTCTCCCCCCATAGATGGCACCCCCCACTACCTTCCTGTAGGGGACGGCTCCAGAAGTCCCTCACTTCACTCTCCATACTGTCCATACAATTCCTTCAGGAATTTTGAGGCAGATTCTTTTCTGCCTGCAAAATACTCAGTGGACAGGTAGTCCGACCAAAGATCGCTATGTCCCATAGCCTACACCGCAAGTAATGAAAGTCAATGTGGTCGTTGCGACCTGCAAGTACCTGCGACACAACCACATTGACTTTTATTACATGCAATGTAGGCTACGGGACATAGGGATCTTTGGCCGGTCAACCTGTGTTGTGCATGGCCAAAGTCGCCGTGTAGCAGATAGACAAATTTATTTATAGAGAAAAATTTTATAGAAAAAAAAAGTGTGTGTTTTTTTTTTACATTACATTATTCTTCTCCCTCTCTGGCAATCTGCCAGAGAGGGAGAAGATTCAACTGGTGATCGCTGTGACAGGCTGTCACAGCGATCAACTGACCAGAGACCACTTTGAAGCTCGGTGATACAGCTATCTCTAGACAGCTATATCATGGAACTCCTTAGCGTCAGCACGCATGTGATAGCTGTGACAAGCTGTCACAGCGTTCACATAGCTGAGCACCTTACCGTGAGTGGTCTCCGGGTGAAAGCTCTGTGATATCAGCTGTCTCTAGACAGCTGTATCACAGAGCTCCTCACAGTCGGCATGTAAGAGCTGCTGTTCGGTGCAATGTGATCGTTGTGACAGGTTGTCACAACGATCACATGACCGGAGACCACGCTGAGTGGTCTCTGGTTAAAGTTCCATGATACAGCTGTCTAGAGACAGCTGTATCGCGGAGCTAAAGGCCGCCGGGAGCGGCAAACCTGCTAACTCTGCAGGACGTTCTGGAACGGCCCTGCAGAGTTAATTGCGGACCGCCCGGACGTTTATAGTCTATGGGCGGTCCGGAAGTGGTTAACCAAATAGTAAACAATGGAACATTTAACCCCTTCCCGCACCTTGACGTTAATGCACGTCAATGTGTGCAGTAACTACGCGCACCTTGACGTGCACTAACGTCAGTGCTTTGACAGTTAACCGCCACGCGGCGCTACACCGCAGCGGCGGTTAACTGTGCAGGGTGTCAGCCCTGCTCTCCCCGTTGCCGATCAGCAGCCTGTCGCCGCTGAAATCGGCAATTAACCCCTTCGATGCGGTGGTCGATTGCGCTCACCACATTGAAGAGGTTTACAGCGGATCGGCAACCCCACACATGTATTTGCGGGGGCTGGCGATCCTTCTCACGGCAACCAGAGGCCAGACAATGACCTCCGGGTTGCCATGTACGGAAGCCTCAGAGGATCAGCCTCCGGTCAGTACTCCGATGCTTCCTGTCAGTGTGACAGTTACGTCACAATGACAGTTAGAACACATTACACTACGTGTGTAGTGTAATGTGTTCCAGCAGCGATCAGAGCTGCAAGTCTAAGTGTCCCCTAGTGGGACAAGTAAAAAAAGTAAAAAAAAGATAATAAAAATGTTTTTAAAAAGTGTAAAAATAAAAGTTAGAAATGACATAAACAAAGAATGTTTTTTTTTTCTATAATAAGTCCTTTATTATAGGAAAAAAATTAACACGTTAAAAAAAGTACACATATTTGGTATCACCGCGTTTGTAACGACCCCAACTATAAAACTGTAATATTATTTTTCCCACACGGTGAACACCGCAAAAAAAAGAAACGAAAAACTGTGCCCGAATCACAATTTTTTGGTTACCAACCCTCACAAAATATACAATAAAAAGTGATCAAAAAGTCGCATGTATGCCAAAATGGTACCAATACAAACTACAACCCGTCCCGCAAAAAACAAGCCCTTACACCGCATTTTTTACTGAAAAATAAAAAAGTTATCGCTCTCTGAATATGGTGACACAAAAAATTATTTATTTTATAAATAAGTGATTTTATTGAACAAACGCTGCAAAACATAAAAAAAATTATATACATATGGTATCGCCATAATCGTACCGAGGCGCAGTATAAAATATAATGGTAATTTATAGCCCAGGGTGAACGCCATAAAAAAAAAGAATAAAAAAACATTGTCAGAATTGATGGTTTTTGGTCACCTTTCTTGCCAAAAAATGGAATAAAACGTGATCAAAAAAATTTCTGGTACCCCAAAATGGTACCAATGAAAACTACAGATTGTCCCGCAACGAATAAACCCTCACACAGCTCCGGTGGAGAAAAAAAAAACAGTTCTGGCTCTCAGAATATGGTGATGCAAAATGTGCAGAGTGTTACAAAAGCAGATAAGATCGGGCGCCATTTATCAGTGCGACCCCGGCCACATATCTGCGGATTATTTATTTACTGCATTATTATACCCTCTTATTATACCCTGATGTACCCCGCACAGATAACATGTACCCTGATGTACTCCGCACAGATAACATATGCCTCCACATTATAAACTGAAACACCAGTAAAACCCCAAACAGAACTACTACCAAGCTACATCCGCGCCCCAAAAGCCAAATGCCGCTCCCTCCCTTCTGAGACCTGCAGCGTGCCTAAACACCAGTTTACGTCCATAGATATGGCATCGCCATACCCAGGAGAACACGGTTAATATTTTATGAGGTATTTGTCTTCGGTGGCACAAACTGGGCATAACATGTAGTGCACTAAAATGGCATATGAGTGGAAAATTTAAATTTTCACTCTGCACCATCCGCTGCACATTAACCCCTGCGCGCACCACGACATAGCATGTCGTAGTGTGGGGGGTGATGTATGGAGCGTCTCACGTGAAAAATAAAGCATTTAAAATGGCAAAATCACCTTGGCTCTAACTAAAAATGTAATAAAAAGTGCTCAAAACGTTGTATGTACCAAAAAATGGTACCAATAAAAACGACCACTCGTCCCTCAATAAATAAGCCCTCATACCGCTCTATTGACTGAAAAATAAAAAAGTTGTGGCTCTTGGAACGCGGGGAGGAAAAAACTAAAAAGGAAAAGAAAAAAATGGATCAGTCCAGAAAGGGTTAGGCTGGGTTCACACGAGCACATTAACGTCCGTAATGGACGGACATATTTCGGCCGGAAGTCCCGGACCGAACTCAGTGCAGGGAGCTGGGCTCCTAGCATCATAGTTATGTACGATGCTAGGAGTCCCTGCCTCTCCGGGAACTACTGTCCTGTACTGAAAACATGATTACAGTACGGACAGTTGTCCTGCAGAGAGGCAGGGACTCCTAGCATCGTACATAACTACGATGCTAGGAGCCCGGCTCCCTGCACTGAGTTCGGTCCGGGACTTCCGGCCGAAATACGTCCGTCCATTACGGACGTTAATGTGCTCGTGTGAACCCAGCCTTAATTACTTTCTAATGAAAAACCATTTATGACCACACGTGGGGTATTGCCGTACTCGGGAGAAATTGCTTTACAAATGTTGGGCAGCTTTTACCCCCTTTATACTTTGTGAAATTTAAAAAATGCCACATTTTAGTGGAAGAAATGTCGATATTCATTTTCACGGCCTAATTCTAATAAATCCTGCAAAAGACTTGTGTGTTCTAAATGCCCACTATATCCCTAGATAGATTCTTTAAGTGGTGTAATTTCCACTTTTGGGGGTTTCCACTGTTTTGGCCTCTCAGGGGCTTTGCAAATGCGACATGGCACCCAAAAACCATTTCAGCTAAATTTGAGCTACAAAAGACAAATAGCGCTCCTTCCCTTCTAAGCCCTGCTGTGGGTCCAAACAGCAGTTTATTACCACATATGGCATATTTCCGTAATCGGGAGAAATTGTTTTACAAATGTTGGGGTGCTTTTTCTCCTTTATTCCTTGTAAAAATTAAAAATGGCTACCTTTTTTTTCAGAAAAAAAGTAGATTTTTACCTTTACAGAATAATTCCAATGAATTCAGCAAAACAACTGTGGGGTCAAAATTCTAACTTTACCCCTAGAAAAATTCCTTGATGAGTGTAGTTTCCAAAATGGGGTCACTTTCCGGGGGTTTCCACTATTTTGTTCCCTCCAGTGCATTTCAAACGCGACACGGCACTGAAAACTATTCCAGCAAAATCGGAATTTCAAAATCCAAATGGTGCTCCTTCCCTTCTGAGTCCTGCTGTGGGTCCAAACAGCAGTTTATTACCACATATGGGGCATTGCTATAATCGGGAGAAATTTCTTGACATATGTTGGGGAGTTTTTTCTCTTTTATTCCTTGAAAAAAATAAAAAATTCCTACGTTTTTTCAGAAAAAAAGTAGATTTTCATCTTCACATACTAATTCAAATAAATTTAGCAAAAAAACTGTGGGTTCAAAATGCTAACTATACCCCTAGATAAATTCCCTGAGGGGTGTAGTTTACAAAATGAGGTCACTTTTGGGGGTTTTTATTGTTTTGGCCCCACAAGACCTCTTCAAACCTGACATGGTACCTAAAATATATGCTAAAAAAAGGAGGCCCCAAAATACACTAGGTGCTCCTTTGCTTCTGTGGCCTGTATTTCAGTAAATTAGCGCACTAGGGCCACATGTGGGATATTTCTAAAAACTGCAGAATCTGGGCAATAAATAATAAGTTACATTTCTCGGGTAAAACCTTCTGTGGTATAGAATTTTTTTTATTACAAATGAATTTTGTAAAAAAAAAATGAAATTTGTAACTTTCACCTCTACTTTGCTTTAATTCCTGTGAAACGCCTAAAGAGTTAAAACACTTTCTGAATGCTGTTTTGAATACTTTGAGGGTGCAGTTTTCAAAATGGGGTGATTTATGGGGACTTTCTAATATATAAGGCCCTCAAAGCCACTTCAGAACTGAACCGGTCCTTGTAAAAATCGCCTTTTGAAATTTTCTTGAAAATATCAGAAATCGCTGCTAAAGTTCTAAGTCTTGTAACGTCCTAGAAAAATAAAAGAATGTTCAAAAAACGATGCCAAACTAAAGTAGACATATGGGAAATGTTAACTAGTGACTATTTTGTGTGGTATTACTATCTGTTTTACAAGCAGATACATTTAAATTTAGAAAAATGCAAATTTTTGCAAATTTTCTTCAAATCTTGGTGTTTTTTGCAAATAAATATTGAATTTATCGACCAAATTTTTTCCCTAACATAAAGTACAATATGTCACGAGAAAACAATCTCAAAATCACTTTGATAGGCAAAAGCATTCCGTAGTTATTACAACATAAAGGGACACATGTCAGATTTGAAAAATCGGCTTCGTCCTGAAGGCCAAAACAGGCTCAGTCCTGTAGGGGTTAAGTGTTGTTCACTTTTGTGTCTGAGGCTCTGTTAGGGGCTTCCATTACATATTTTGCAGTTTCTGTTGGACAAAATAGTGCAGCATGCTGCACTATTATGTCTGGTAAAATCATGAAAACCATGATGGAGACCCGACGGTACCCATTAAAGTAATTTGCGCCAGAAAGTAAAATCTACACCAGCTATGAGCTGGTGTAGAGTTGCGCTACAATTTACACTAAAATTGTAAATTGTAAATTATAGTGAATTTGTTAGCTGTGGAAGCCCTTCTGCTAAGCCCCACACACTTTTTAGAAAAGTGGTGAGGGCAGCACAAAACATGCGCTAAAATGTGCAACTTTTATCGCTGCAATTATTGCGCACAGACTTTAATAAATTCCCCCCACAGTCTTTCTCCGCTGAATAAGATAGGAGTTATGTAAATTCCATTATCCCGGCAACAGTACTTCTGGAGCAATTTCTTATTACAGATTTAAAGGGAACCTTTCACCAGAATTTCACCGATTGAACTTTACTCATCCCTCACTGGCCGCTGCTATCAAAAGTTCATTGCCATTATCCCCTCTCCTAAACTCCTCCTCCGAATGTAAATAACGGTCTGCAAGCATTTCACACCTTTTATTGTAATAATCCGGTGTCCCTTTGTGTGCACACAACAGAAGAGGACATCAACGCACAAGCGCAGGGTATTGTGTCCTGGGGGAAGGCGAGGAGGTGTGAATCAAAAGTAAGGAGGCGGGGTAAACTCGGAAAGACTTGAGGAATGAAGATATGACTCTTTTCAAACGAAGATTGGACTCTTTTCAAATGAAGATTTGACTCTTTTATTCTCATTAGCATACGGTGTAAGAACACTAAAAAACTGAATACTACAGCTACAGAGCCGACTAAGGCTATGTTCACACGGGGTCTTTTGCCGAGTTTTTTGACGCGGAAACCGCGTCGCAAAACTCGGCAGAAACGGCCCGAGAACGCCTCCCATTGATTTCAATGGGAGGCGTCGGCGTCTTTTTCCCGCGAGCAGTAAAACTGCCTCGCGGGAAAAAGAAGCGACATGCCCTATCTTCGGGCGCTTCCGCCTCCGACCTCCCATTGACTTCAATGGGAGGCAGGAGAAAGCGTGTTTTCTGCCCGCGGCGCTCAATGGCCGCGGGCGAAAAACGGCGCGATCATTGCTATTCACACGGAGTATTTTGGGGGAGGAATATCTGCCTCAAAATTCCGTTTGGAGCTTTGAGGCAGATATTCCTCCCCCAAAATACTCCGTGTGAACATAGCCTAAGAAGACAATTATAGGTTATATAGAAACCAGGTATGCTGGTTTAATAGGTGAAATGCTGGTGACAGGTTCCCTTTAAATGACGTCTTTCACTTTTATACATGGAGAATTCCGTATGTATCCTGTTCATATAACCAATATATATATATGCACTGTTCAGCTATAACATTAAAGAGGCTCTGTCACCAGATTTTGCAACCCCTATCTGCTATTGCAGCAGATCGGCGCTGCAATGTAGATTACAGGAACGTTTTTATTTTTAAAAAACGAGTATTTTTGGCCAAGTTATGACCATTTTCGTATTTATGCAAATGAGGCTTGCAAAAGTACAACTGGGCGTGTTGAAAAGTAAAAGTACAACTGGGCGTGTATTATGTGCGTACATCGGGGCGTGTTTACTACTATTACTAGCTGGGCGTTGTGTATAGAAGTGTCATCCACTTCTCTTCACAACGCCCAGCTTCTGGCAGTGCAGATCTGTGACGTCACTCACAGGTCCTGCATCGTGTCGGCACCAGAGGCTACAGTTGATTCTGCAGCAGCATCAGCATTTGCAGGTAAGTAGCTACATCGACTTACCTGCAAACGCCGATGCTGCTGCAGAATCATCTGTAGCCTCTGGTGCCGACACGATGCAGGACCTGTGAGTGACGTCACAGTGCTGCACTGCCAGAAGCTGGGCGTTCTGAAGAGAAGTGGATGACACTTCTATACACAACGCCCAGCTAGTAAAAGTAGTAAACACGCCCCGATGTACGCACATAATACACGCCCAGTTGTACTTTTACTTTTCAACACGCCCAGTTGTACTTTTGCAAGCCTCATTTGCATAAATACGAAAATGGTCATAACTTGGCCAAAAATGCTTGTTTTTTAAAAATAAAAACGTTACTGTAATCTACATTGCAGCGCCTATCTGCTGCAATAGCAGATAGGGGTTGCAAAATCTGGTGACAGAGCCTCTTTAAGACCACCAGCCTAAGGCCCCATTCAGACGAGCGTGTCCGATTTGCGCGCGCAAATGACATGCGTTATACATGCGTGAGTGCATGCATTGTGCTTCCGATTGTTGGCGTACGACGCATGTGTAGCATGCAATTTACAGGCGCGTAAAAAACTGAAAGAGCAACTTAATAAGCTAAAATTTGGTCTCAACCCTCTGGCAACACCCAAGAAAGGTAATATGGTCGGGATTCTCCATTTCCTATTGCTGTACAGCATAGAGAGAGGTTGGTGTGATTCCTGTGCTTGTTGTTTTGGGATTTTATAGTATTTTATTTGTGTGAACATGACATCCAAAGCTATGGACCATGTTCTAATTTTATAGCTGATCTTTCACACATATGGAGAAAGACGCCATATTATGGAGGAAGAACCGAGGAGGAGGAGGCGGCATTGGGTTCATCCCATTGTCTCCCAACATACTTACAAAGAGCACTTCCACGCCCTTTATGAGGACCTGCATCTGTATACGGACAAATTTCAGGCCTTTTGTCAGATGTCTGTCGCAACTTTTGATTGGCTGCTGGAGGAGCTGCGTTCCGGCCTAACCTTCAGAAATACGAACATGAGACGCAATATTTCTCCTGAGGAACGTCTCATCATCAACATGAGGTAAGAATACATACTGTCTGTCTGTGTTTAAAACTAATCTCCAGTGTGCTAGTGTAGAACTAAGATAAAATTATCAATTATAACTAAGTTTATGTTATTAATTTTCGTTATTTTATCTTCAGATTCCTTGCCACTGGAAATTCGTTTGCGTCCCTTCATTTCTAATTCCTAGTGGGGACGTCGACCATTTCTGGGATTATCAGGTCTCTACCTCTGATCTAATCTGGCGTCATCTGAAAGATACCGTGATGCCTCAACGCACAACAGAACAGTGGCTAAGTATAGTAGATGGGTTAATGAACAACGCACAATTCCCCAACTGCATTGGGGCTCTGGACGGAAAACATATCCGGGTAAGGAAGCCGCCACACTCAGGGTCCCGTTTCTACAATTACAAACAGTTTGTCTCAGTAGTACTGTTGGCTTTGGCAGTGATTGCAGACATCGGTTCCTATGGAAGCACTGCGATGCTGGCATCTTCAGGGCTTCCAGAATTGGTCAGCGGCTTCTAAGCAACCAGCTATACCTCCCTGAACCCCGCCTACTGCCCGTATATTCTGGACACCCTGCACAATTTGTGATAACGGCAGTTGAGGCCTTTGGACTATCCATACATGTTATGCTGCCCTATCCTAGGCGTGCATTGGACGACCGAAGGCGCATATTCACTTACAGGCTAACCAGAGCTCGTCGCTATGTGGAGGGTGCCTCTGGGATTATGTCAAACAAATGGATGCAGATAATGTAAATTTAGTCATCAAAGCATGTGTCATCCTGCACAACTATACACGAATGTACGACGCAGCAACCGATGGTGACGTGGAACACCTCATGTCCACTGGATCATTGACTTTTGACAATACAGCGCAAGAAAGACCTGGGACATCTGGCCTCCGCACCCGGGAATTCTTTGCAGATTATTTCCAGAGCCCTGAGGATTACCCAAAGTTTTTCAGTAAAACATTGCCCAGAGAAACACACTGTCTCTACCAGCTTGCCTTCTTCCCATAGTGCACCCTGGTTTTTGGTATTTTGTACAGTTGAAAAAAAACATATGTCCATCTAGTTCAACCAAGGGATGGGAAAAAGGGAAGGGATGAAACAAAAATTCTACACATTAACATAGGAGCTGAAATTTTTTAGTTCTAGGAAATTATGCCTTTTTCAAAGCCAACTACCGTTCCTGCTGTGACCAGCTCCTGCAGTCGGCTATTCCATAGATTCACAGTTCTCACAGTAAAGAAGGCTTGTCGCCCCTGGAGATTGAACTTTTTTTTCTCCAGACGGAGGGAGTGCCCCCCTGTCTTTTGAGGGGGCTGTACATGGAACTGGATTTCTCTATATTTATATGTATAGTTAATCATGTCCCCCCTTTAGTCGTCTCTTTTCAAGGCTAAACAGGTTTAATTCTTTTAATATTTCCTCATAACTTAGATTCTCCATGCCTCTTATTAGTTTAGTTGCTCTTCTTTGTATTTTTCCAACTCCTGGGCCTTTCTATGAACTGGAGCCCAAAACTGAACTGCATATTCTAGATGAGGCCTCACTAATGCTTTGTGGTAATATTATATCCCTGCCTCACGAGCCCATGCCTCAATATCTTGCTGGCCTTTGAAGCAGCTGATTGACATTGCATGCTGTTATTTAGTTTATGATTTACAAGTACACCCAGATCCTTCTCAACAAGTGACTCCCCCAGTGTAGCTCCCCCTAGGACATATGATGCATGCAGGCTGTTGGTACCCAGATGCATAACTTTACATTTATCTACATTAAACTTAATTTGCCAAGTGGATGCCTAAACACTCAGTGCGTCCAAAATAGCTTGTAAATTATGAACATCTTCCATAGACTGAACTATACTACATAGCTTGGTGTCATCTGCAAAAATAGAAACAGTGTTATTAATCCCATCCTCTATATCATTAATAAGTAAGTTGAATAATAGTGGTCCCAGCACTGAACCCTGGGGTACATCACTTATAACCGGGGACCATTCAGAGTAGGAATCATTTACCACAACTCACTGGATACGGTCCTTGAGCCAATTTTCAATTCTATTAAAAACTATACTTTCTAAACCTATAGTCCTTAATTTACCCATTAGACGTCTATGGGGGACATTGTCAAATGTTTTTGCAAAGTCCAAAAACACTATATCCACAGAAGCCCCTCTATCTAGGCTTCTGCTCACCTCTTCATAAAAACAAATTAGATTGGTTTGACAACTTCTGTCCTTAGTAAAACCGTGCTGGCTGTCACATACAATTAAATTTTTTGTCACATACTCCTGTATATAGTCCCTCAATAGCCCCTCAAACATTTTTCCCACAATGGATGTTAAAGGGGTTTTCCGGAACCAATTTACTCAATCCTAGTAAACTAAACATCTAAAAGGAATGCAGTTTTTAACCCGTTAGTGACCGGCCCATCGTGTTTCTACGTCGGTCACTAACGGGCCTTATTCCGATGCCATAGACTTTTTACGTCGCGGCATCGGAATAAGTTTACAGCGCAGGGAGCTGTCAAATCTCCCTGCTCTCAGCTGCTAGAGGCAGCTGAGGGCTGGGAGCGTCCCTGCTTTGCCGTGTGAGATCGATATTAGTATCGATCTCACACGTTTAACCCCTCAGATGCGGTGCTCAATAGCGAGCACCGCATCTGAGTGGTTTTGGAGAGAGGCAGGGAGCTCCCTCTCTCCCCCACCGACACCCGGCGATACGATCGCCGAGTGTCTGTGTCTGCGATGGCAGCCGGGGGCCTAATAAAGGCCCCCAGGTCTGCCTGTAGTATATGCCTGCTAGGTCATGCCTCTGGCATGACCTAGCAGATGCCTGTCCGTTTTAAACGGACAGGCATAATACACTGCAATACAAAAGTATTGCAGTGTATTATAAATGCGATCGCATAATCGCATATTATAGTCCCCTAATGGGACTAGTAAAAAAGTTAAAAAAAAGTTTAATAAAGTTAATTTAAAAAAAATGTTGAAAAAAAATGAAAAACCCAGCTTTTCCCCTTACACAATGCTTCACTATTAAAAAACCAAAATAAAGTAAAAAAGTTACACATATTTGGTATCGCCGCGTCCGTAACGACCTCGACTATAAATCTATTACATTATTTAACCCGCACAGTGAACGCCGTAAAAAAAATAATAAAAAACTATGGAAAAATTGCTGTTTTCTGTGAATACTGACTTTAAAAAAATGTGATAAAAAGTGATCATAAAGTCGCATCTACTCAAAAATGGTACCAATAAAAACTACAAGTCTTCCCGCAAAAAAAAAAGCCCTCATATAACCGCATCGGCGAAAAAATAAAACCGTTACGGCTCTTCAAATATGGAGACACAAAAACAAATAATTTAGAAAAAAAAGTGTTTTTACTGTGTAAAAGTAGTAAAACATACAAAAACTATACAAATTTGGTATCGTTGCAATCGTAACAACCCGCTGAATAAAGTTATTGTGTTATTTATACCACACGGTTAACGGCGTAGATTTAGGACGCAAAAAAGAGTGGCGAAATTTCCGATTTTTTTCTATTCCCCCCCAAAAAAAAGTTTATAAAAGTTAATCAATAAATAATATGTACCTAAAAATGGTGCTATTAAAAAATACAACTTGTCCCGCAAAAAACAAGACCATATAGAGCTATGTCGACGCAAAAATGAAAGTTATAGCTCTTGGAATGCGACGATTGAAAAACGTAAAAAATTGCTTGGTCATTAAGGTCCAAAATAGGCTGGTCATTAAGGGGTTAATATACTTGCGTTTGCATTGTTGTTTCTAACACCATAATCCAAAGCCGGTCAAGTGATACGTCTCCAACAGTAAAATCTGAACTTTCAGCGCTGCCCCGTACATGAGCTATTACTTCCCTTTTCAAGCTGGCTCAATGGGCGGGTACGTCATTCCTGACGTCACTATACACTGAGGGAAGGGGTGGACTGAATCCTCTTTTCGTGGCGATTTTTGACCGCGGCGCTCAATGACCGCGGGTGAAAAACGCAGCTATAAACATAGCGAATATTGCGGCAAGAAAGTGCAGGAGGGTCAAAATCTCCCTCAAAATTATTTTTTACATGGTAGAAATGAAAATTAAGTGATATCATTATGATTCTTTCTGCATTTCAAGGGGACACCAGACTGAGAATCTCAGTAAGAATCAATAATCATATTTCTACCTTCTTTGTGTGAACATATCAGACAGCAGTATAAAGTTCACCAAGTATCTTCAAGAGCTAAAAATAATCCGCTATCTGTGTATAGAACACTGGCAGGCTCATTCTCATGCCAAACATACAGTAGATTAAATCAGCTCAGAGGGCAATCGAGTAAAGTATTTTCTGAAAGTAACAGAAATTAAAACAGTGATTCATGCATTTCCAATTCAGAGATAAAAACATTTATGTGGTATAAATATTCAACAAATATACCACCTCTACTTTAAGCATATGTGTAGCTTCACTTTTGACCGTCATTTTAAAGGTTAGGCTAGATTCACATATGGCTGTTTTGATGCAGCTTTTGAATAGCCAATGCCAGGAAGGAATCCTAAAAGGAGGTAAAGCATAAGAAATACTCTAAGGCTGTGTTCACACGGTGTGGATACTCTGCGTAATAGAATGCAGCTTATCCACCCTGTGTGCCGCAGGGAATTCCGGGCGAAAAAGCTCACAAAACTGTGGTAAAACGCAGCAGAAACTGCAGCACAAAATCCGCACTATTTTCCGCAGTGGAAATCCGCTCCTAATTCTGCAGTAAAAAGAAGTATGAAATGGTGCAGATTTTCTGCTGTGGATTGTTCGCTACTTCATGCGTAAATGCTGCTAAAACTTTGTTACATAAGGACACAGCCTAAATCATACCTCCCAACTTTCAATTATCGCACAGCGTGACAATTTTTTTTCCTTTTAAGCAACGCCTCCAATCCCGCCCATACACACCCACACATCTCAGCCCACACAGTATCATGCTCCCATAGTGCCTCCCACACAGTATAATGCCTCTCAGCTGCCCCCACACAGAACAATGCCTTCTAGCTACTACCATACAGTATAATGCCCCCATAGCTGCTACCATTCAGTATAACGCCCCCAAAGATGCATCCATATAGTATAAAGTCAACACAGATGCCCCATACAGTATAATGCCCACACAGATGACCCCATACAGTATAATGCCCACACAGATGCCCCCATACAGTATAATGCCCACACAGATGACCCCATACAGTATAATGCCCACACAGATGCTCCCATGCAGTATAATGCTGTGTATATATATATATATATATATATATATATATATATATATATATATAAATGCTGACAGTATAGCTGTCAGGTGCACCTCCACTCTATAAAGTAATAACATTTAAAAGTAGGAAAATGCTAAGCATTTCAAGGACAGTGAAATAAACACAGATGGAAAATCCTCCTGATGTGACAAAATTATATTATTTGTGGTCAAAAATTATTTAAAATGTCCTGTATTCAAGGCTGTTAAATTCCCCTGTGAACTGTTTTATGATTACTAAGACATCTATTCATTGAATTTCTCCCATGGCTACTACTAAAACAAATTGAAGACTATACTTCTCCAAAATAAGATGACAGGAGTTTATTCTGAACTTTAATTACACTGTCAGATATATTTCCCTGAGCTTTTTCATCTTGCTTCTCTTCTACTTTTTGTAAAATGTGCACTGTGTAATTATATGAAGTTACTGTTTATTATGTTGTAAGTATACACATATACTAATACTGTATGAGATAAAATGCTAGAACCTTTATGCATAAAAACTCTTCTAACAAAGTCAGTTTTGCCCATTACTGTCATAACGCTGCTATCATTTTTCTACAGCGTGTGGGAAAAATTATTAGTTCCTATGGGCAACACTAATACGTTTTCTTAGAAAATATTTGTATGCATAATTTAATAATTTCCCGTCTTATTATTTTATAGCGGTTTTTCTACATGACTACTTCTTCCATTGAGATCCTAAAAACTGGAGTGTGCATTTATATATTTTATGGTGCATGTGGGCTGTCATTTAGGAGTTGTTACTTCAGTGTAGGAATACCTACATAGATATGACTGACAGACAGAGAGAAGAAAGGGAGAAAAGAGTGGAGAGAGCAGAGGAGTTTTTGTGTATACTTGTGTGCAGACTGGGTGTACAGGGGAACAAAGACTATGTGTGGATGGTCGGCTGTGTGTGTCATACTTTCCTGGAGAAGAGCTGGCACCATAATGTACTATAAGTAGATGGCAATCAGACTGTGTCAAGTACCAACTACTTAAACCAGTGCACCCCTTCATGGCAACGATATTTCCTAATGGCAGAGGCCTATTTTAGCAGGATAATGTTCCTTGCCATTCTGAAAAAATCTCATCACAATTTCCGCCAGAAAAAACACTCCCACCTACTTCCTGTATTTCAACTAAGTTAGGCTTTGTTCATATCTGCGTTGGGGGTCTCGTTCTAACGTTCCGTTAGAGGTTTTCATCAGAACGGGACCCTGAACAGACACAAACTGACACCGACGGAAACCAGAGCTTTCCGTTTCCATCACCATTGATTTCAATGGTGACGGATCCGGTGCCCAAGCACAACAGGCCGAAACGGAAACCATGTGCACCGGATCCATCACCATTGAAATCAATGGTGATGGAAACGGAAACCTCTGGTTTCCGTCGGTGTCAGTTTGTGTCTGCTCAGGGTCCCATTCTGACGGAAACCTCAGACGGAACCCCAACGTAGATTGCATATGCATTTTTTTTCTTTAAAAAACGTATACAAATGTACACAGAAGTATGAAAATACGCTAAACACAAATGAAAAATAATGTTTATATAGGGTTAAAAAGACATATACGCTTGTGTACTTTTTTTCAAGGTATACTTTTTTATGTTTACAATAAAATGTAGACCTTTACAGTATCTCACAACGTGATGTGAACAGGGCCTAAGGAATAGGCAGTGATGCAGCCTCTTTAAATATCACACTTTTCTTCTGTGGGGATAAATTACATTATGAATCAGTATGAGTCATGAACAGATAGGAATGGTAGGTAGCAGAAATAAAATATGCAGAATCATGAGCTGGCATATATTTAATCTTGCCTGTATATTTTAGCCATCACCTTTCATAAAAGAGGCATAGAGAAGCAGCAGTAATTTTCAAGATAAAAGATTGGGTTTTGCTTTGACTCTCTGAAATGTTAAAATCTGTATCTAGGAAGAAGAAAGAAGAAGCATTAACTCATGCATGTTGGAGAAGTTATATTATCCAGTCAAGCAAATGAGAAGCAATAAGGTAATGCTTGCAGCTAAGACATGAAAAGAGGTAAAATATACCAGGGCAAGTGTGTGATCTACTGGAATAATGAGTTTCTGGAAAGAATTTGTCAAGTCCAGGTAGGTTTACAATATAATATATAACTTTGTAGCTATGGCAACTTCCAGGTATACAGTATGGGCCATAGTTACAGCTGAAAGCAATTGTGCCACCCAAAATATTTTGCCCCACTACCCATGACCTATTTTATTAAGAATACTACAATGCAAAGTAGCAAAAAACAATAATCAAGAAGGAGGGACAAATATAATTTTCCATTTTTCTCCCTAACCTGCAATGGTCTAGACCAGGGGTCTCAAACTCGGCCAGGTAAGTGGGCCACATATAGAAAAAATGTGAAGTTGACGGGCCGCATTACTTTCAAATTTGATACAAAACAAAATTATTCTTAATCAATTAGTTATATGAACTACTATAATAATACTACATTACCATAAAAATACTACATTACTATAATAATAATAATAATACATTACTATAACAATACTACATTACTATAAAAATACTACATTACTATAACATTACTACATTACTATAACAATACTGCATTACTATAACAATACTACATTACTATAACAATACTACATTACTATAATAATACTACATTACTATAAAGATACTACATTACTATAACAATACTACATTACTATAATGATACTACATTACTATAAAAATACTACATTACTATAACACTACTACATTACTATAATAATACTACATTACTATAAAAATACTACATTACTATAATAATACTACATTACTATAACAATACTACATTACTATAACAATACTACATTACTATAATGATACTACATTACTATAAAAATACTACATTACTATAACACTACTACATTACTATAATAATACTACATTACTATAAAAATACTACATTACTATAACAATACTACATTACTATAATAATACTACATTACTATAAAAATACTACATTACTATAATAATAATAATAATACATTACTATAACAATACTACATTACTATAAAAATACTACATTACTATAACAATACTACATTACTATAATAATACTACATTACTATAAAAATACTACATTACTATAACAATACTACATTACTATAATAATACTACATTACTATAAAAATACTACATTACTATAACAATACTACATTACTATAATAATACTACATTACTATAAAAATACTACATTACTATAACAATACTACATTACTATAATGATACTACATTACTACAACACTACATTACTATAATAATACTACATATCTATAACAATACTACATTACTATTATAATACTACATAACTATAATACTACTATATTAGGCCTCATGCACACGAACGTAAAAACGCCCGTAATTACGGGCCCATCGACTTCTATTGGCCACGGGTACCTTCCCGTATGCTTACGGGAACGTGCCCGTGCTGTTGAAAAATATAGAACATGTCCTATTTCAGGCCGTAATAACGGCACGGGCAGGCCCATAGAAGTCTATGGGGCTCCCGTAATTATGGATGGCTACGTGTTTGCACTCGTAATTACGGGAGCGTTGCTAGGCGATGTCAGGGGATAGTCACTGTCCAGGGTGCTGAAAGAGTTTAAGGATCGGCAGTAACTCTTTCAGCACCCTGGACAGTGACTACTGATCACAATATAGATCAACCTGTAAAAAAAAAAAGACGTTCCTACTTACCCAGAACTCCCTGCTTCTTCCTCCGGTCCGGCCTCCCGAGATGACGTTTCAGCCCATGTGACCGCTGCAGCCAATCACAGGCTGCAGCGGTCACATGGACTGCCGCATCATTAGTGCAGTGCAATTTTGCAGCGAAAACGTGCCCGTAAATACTGGTGCAATACTGGTGACACCGGACCCGTATTTAAGGGCACGGGTCCGTAAATACTGGTGCAATACGGGTCAAATACGTGTGACCAAGGACCCGTATTTACGCCAGTATTTACGGGAGGAAAAAAATAAGTTTGTGTGCATGAGGCCTTACTATACTAATATTACAGTACTATGACAATACTACATTACTATAATAATACTACATTACTATAATACTACTACATTACTATAATAATACTACTACATTACTATAATAATACTACATTACTATAACACTACATTACTATAATACTACATTACTATATGTATATATATATATATATATATATATATATATATATATATATATATATACACACAAACAAACACTAAGGTTTTAAGACCTTAGCGACGCCCCTAGCTGCTAGTGCTGCATCATTGGGTCACTAAGAAGAAGTTTGCGGGTTTGCCTAGGAAGGACTTTTGCCCATCACCCTTAACCTACGCCCCCGGCTAAATGTGCAGCTTAATAACAGTGCTATACAAATAATAATACGATTTCTGGTGGTTACAAATGCCCCTGAGGCACTACACAGGTGGTACACCCCTAAGGTCGGCCTTGATGGCCCTGGTACACATTTTGAATCAGGGCCTAGACCTTGAAAGCCTCAGCCATGGCCAAAAAAAATACTTGATGCAGAAATACACTGTTTGAAAATATTTTCTATGATTTAAACTCTTGTTCAAAGAGCAATTGAGGACTCCTATATTAGCTAGAGTCATTAACTTTTTATCAACAGCTCTTTGCACTGGGAGACTGATAACATATTGAAACAAAATGTACACTTATTCTTTTCATTGATGGACGTGTAATGCTTCATTTTCAGAATTTACAAAGCAGTTCTTCTTAAAGCTGATGACCCATCCTCCTAGACGTGGCACCCTCCACAAACAGCATGCCTCATTTTGTTCAAACAGTCTAACCTCTTTGATAAAATTTGTCGATATAGGAAATCCATGATAATATTTTGTTATATGAGTGCTTATATCTTGTTTAAGTTTCCTTTGTATGTTAGTTATACTGTCTTTACAAATGAGCCAATTTCTAAAGAAAGGTATTTGTCATTTGGCAATTGTATCTATTCCTTATTTTTAGTTATATCAAAGCCTGGCAATTTCCACAATTACATCAAATCCTTTTTTGAAATAGGTCATACATATTTTCCCCCCTAGGCCATGCCCCATATTATTGTGCTGTGAGTAAAACATCATATACTTGAATAAGTTTGACATAAATATTCTAATCGAAGGTAACAGTATTTTGGTTAAGAAAAAATAATCCAAGGTATTGTTATATAAAGAAGTTCACTAGTCTAATTGAATTAACGGAAAATACTGTGTGAGTCTGTATAGAATAAAAGTGATGTTGCAGCTCTCCTGGGGCTGTTTATACATTGCTCTCGGATTTAGAGCTATCAACAATGTTCCTCCCGCTCATCTCTCTTCTCTTGTCTCTACTTATGTACCTAGCCAAAAACTACAAATGACTTACTGTTGTCCTTGTCCTTGATCACGCACCTACACTCTTATAACAGTAGCGGACACAGATCGCAGAGGGATCCCGTGCTAGAACAGTATATGGGCCCAATGCTCTTACATAGCTAAGCATAGCACACCCCCTTTAAGGGCCCTTTTACACCGGCAGATATATGGAGCAATCATTGAACTGTATGTGGAC
This sequence comes from Rhinoderma darwinii, assembly GCF_050947455.1. Lineage (NCBI taxonomy): Eukaryota > Metazoa > Chordata > Amphibia > Anura > Rhinodermatidae > Rhinoderma > Rhinoderma darwinii. Next base: position 401,226,919 of record NC_134688.1, on the reverse strand, counting down.
GAACGAGATTCGGGCCCCTGTACAGCTGCAAAGGTTGCACATATGGTATGTCTTCAACTGCTCCATATTCAGGGCCTTCCACCCTTCTCACCTCCACGACTGCAATGCTATTATCTATTTTATCATACTTCATATGTTCCTAAAAACATACCAATTCAATTTAAGTACTAAAGTGGTTTTACTCCTTAGGTGCAGTTCACATCAGTTTTACGTTGTCTGTGGAGCGTATACGATTGGATGTCAAAATGTTTAAAGCGTACCTACACTTTGAGATGACTTTTCAGAAAAAGCTGTCGTGTGTGTGTGTGTGTGTGTGTGTGTGTGTGTGTACATGAGGAATAACATTATTTCTGGACATTATATGACTTGTACTGTGCAGATTTTTTTAGCAGTTTTCCGATCTGCAGACTTTAATTCTCAGTTTTTTCTAAGCTAGTGGGCAGAGCCTAATGGCTATCATGTCTTCTATACAGGGGTGGATTAAGGGTACCATGGTCGCCGGGTACTTTTTCAAGATGTCCAGCAGTGCAATTAGCTCAGAACTGGCAGAAACTCGTGGGACCCAGGTACACTCATCTACTGTTCGGAGAAGTCTGGCCAGAAGTGGTCTTCATTGAAGTATTGCGGCCCAATAGCAATGCCTTTGACTTGGAAACAAGGCAAAGCGACTCAACTATGCACGAAAACATAGGAACTGTGCAGAAAAAAGGCAGCAGGTGTTCTGGCAGGGGGCAGGGGAACGGTAAAATAATGAGTATCTGCAGGCAACAGTGAAACGGGTGGAGGTTCTTTGCAAGTTTGGGGCTACATTTCTGAAAATTTAGTTTGGGATTTAGTCAGAATTAATGGTGTCCTCAATGCTGAGAAATACAGTGAGATACTTATCCATCATGCCATACCATCAGGGAGGTGTATGATTGGCTCCAAATTTATTCTACAGCAGGACGACCCCAAACATACAGCCAATGTCTTTAAGAACTATCTTCAGCGTAAAGAAGAACAAGGAGCCCTGAAAGTGATGATATGGCCCCCACAGAGCACTGATCTCAACATCGAGTCTGGGATTACATAAAGAGACAAAAAGATTTGAGGAAGCCCACATCCACAGTCAGTGGTCAGTTCTCCAAGATGTTTGGAACAACCTCCCTGCCGAGAGGAATTCATGCTGATTTGTTGGCAAAGGGTGGCCTCTTCTGTACATTTACATTGAATTCTATTAATTGATAAAAAAAACTATTAACCCGTTAGTTACCGACCCATAGTGTTTTTACGGCGGCCACTAACGTGCTTCATTCTGATGCAGTAGCTTTTTTACGGCGCTGCATCGGAATAAATAAACAGAGCAGGGATCTGTTAAATCTCCCTGTTCTCAGCTACCTCCGGTAGGTAGCTGAGGGCTGGGAGAATCCCTGCTCGAAAGGGCGAGATCGATATCAGTATCGTTCTCACTAGTTTAACCCTTCAAATGCGGCGCTCAATAGCGAGCGCCGCATCTGAGTAGTTTTGGAGAGAGGGAGGGGGCTCCCTCTCTCACCCCACCTGCACCCTGCCCCAGTTAATGCCTGCTAGGCCATGTTATGGGCATGTCTTAGCAGATGCCTGTCCGTTTTACACGGACAGGCAGTAATACACTGCAATACAGAAGTATTGCAGTGTATTATAATAGCGATCGGATGATCACACTGTGAAGTCCCCTAATAGGACTGGTAAAAAAAAGTAAAAAAGAAAAGTTTAATAAAGAACCCACTTTTTCCCCTTAAAAACGGCTTTATTATTAAAACGCGTAAAAAAAAGTTACACATATTTGGTATTGTCACGTCCGTAATGACCCCATCTATAAAGTTTATTACATTATTTAACCCTCTCGGCGAACGCCGTAAAAAAATAAATGAAAGCAATGCAAAAATTGCTGTTTTCTGTGAATCCCGGCTTAAAAAAAAATGTGATACAAAGTGATCAAAAAGTCGCAAGTACCAATAAAAACTACAAGTCGTCCCACAAAAAAAAAGCCCTCATACAGCTGCTTTCGCGGAAAAATACAAAAGTTATGGCTCTTCAAATATGGAGACACAAAAACAAATAATTTTGAAAAAAAAAGATTTTATTGTGTAAATGTAGTAAAGCATACAAAATCTATATAAATTTGGTATTGTTGCAATTGTAAAAACCCGCTAAATAAAGTTATTGTGTTATTTATGCCACACGGTAAATGGCGTAAATTTAGGATGCAAAAAAGTGTGGTGAAATAGCGTTTTTTTTATATTACCCCCCAAAAAAGTTAATAAAAGTTAATCAATAAATAATACGTACCCCAAAATAGTGCTATTAAAAACACAACTTGTCCCAAAAAAACAAGTCCTTATACACCTATGCCGATGCAAAGTTATAGCTCTTGGAATGCGACAATGGAAAAATGGAAAAAAATAACTTGGTCATTAAGGTTTAAAATAGGCTGGTCATTAAAGGGTTAACACTTTTACTTTTGAAAGCATTCTAACTTTGCAGCATTTTTTCACAATTACCAAAAACTTTTGCAAAGTAGTGTATATACAACTTTTTCCTCTCTCTCATTCTGCTCCAGCTTTCCTCTCCACTCCCCTTCCTCTCCCCTCCCCTCCCCATAAACTTCTATGGGCAGCTGTAACCTGATCCATTATCTAAGATGAGAAAGAGAAATTAGTAAATTCAGAGTGAGTGAACAATTTAGGAGGGAGGGGGTAGGATGGCACCTGACAATTAGAGAGAGAGAGAGAGAGAGAGATTTTCCTCTAATAAGATATATTACAAAGTTGTTTTTTATATTCGCTTATACTATTGGTTTATGCGAAATTTGTTCAAAATGCAGTGCCTATTAAACTGCTTTTACTTTTTTGGGAAAAGCAGAACAGTGCATTCTACTATGCTATTCTGTCCTCCAAAGAAAATGTAAAATCAACATATAAGTTTTTGTTTTTTTATTTATATTCAGTCAGTAACATAAGCAAACCTAATTATTTTCGTCTGCATTAGAGATGAGCGAACTGATTCGGCACCACTTGAATTTGGTCCGAATTTCCCAAAAGTTTTACATTCACCGAAATATGAAACTTTTGGGGTTCGCGGCACATGAATCTGCAAAACTTCCGGCGGCCATTTTCCAGATTAGAGAAAAAAAGAGGGAAGAGACGATTTAAAATTAAATACCTTACTCACCCTCCCCTGGTCTCCAGTAGCGACGTGTCCCCGCCCGCTTCCTGAGATGACGTTGTTTTGTCCCATGTGACTGCTGCAGCCTGTGATTAGCTGTAGCATTCACATGGTACAAAATGATGTAATCTCAGGAGGCTGGCAGGGACACATCACTATGGAAGACCAGGGGAGGGGGGAGTAGGTTAATTTTTTTATTTAAGGGGTGGAATCGCAAGTGCCCCGATCGACCTGTTTGATTGTCTGATGTCTTCTAGGACTATATCCAACTTGGATATAGTCATAGAAGACATCAGAGAGTTAGGCAGGGCAATCAGGGAACTTTATTTACTTGGACCTAAACGAATTTCAGGATATTCACTCGTCTTTAGTCTGCATATGTTAAACATATATGTTTTTAACTCCTTTTTGGTGAATGAAAAAAAAACATGCATTTAACGCATACACATATTGAGGCCTATACATTTACCGTATAAATTTAAAAAAAGTAGACAGAAGCATTAGAATGACATACTTTTGTTCAGATTTGTAGCGTATACGTTAAATATAAATGTGAAACGTAGACTTAAAACATGATGTGAACAGATCCTTAGTCCTATCTCCTTCTAACACTTTCTCCACTCAACTAGCCTTGTACCACGAGCAAGCAGAGCACTTAATTGTTCACAGTGAACTATATGGCATGACTTGTTCTTTTAGTATATTCAATCTTATCTGGATGCATGGTAAATATCCCTTTCCATTGGTATGTGGTTTGTTCACCACTGTAAATATAGTTTTGCCCCTCTTGTGTCATTTTCCATTTCTTATAGATTTTAAACTTGAGAGCATGACCCTCTAACCTGTAGATTAGAATTGTAAGGCTCTGTTCACACTGGCATCATGGCTCTGTGCCACCAGTTTCCTTTGCACTGGATGGGCAAAATAGTCACGTTACCCTTACAGTTCCCAAATTAAGTGGAATAACAATGTAATAAAAATAAACAGGTCAGGCTAGTTTCACACGGCATACACCATGGGTGTTTGCTGTATATTACACTCACACTTCGCACTAATGGCCTGGATCAGAAATAACTGGTTTAACCACTTAGATGCCGCAGTCAATAGCGACCATGGCATCTATGTCGTTAGGAAGAGGAGCAAGGCCCCTCTGTGACTACACCCGACCCCTGTGCCATGCAATCGCTTGTTAAAGTCCCAAAGACTAAAAAAAACGTGGAAAAAATAGCTTGTACAAAATAGTTGTACAAAAAAAATAACAAAGTATTAAAAGTTCAAAAAACACCCCTATTTCCATTTTTCCAGTTAAGTAAAACATAAAAAACTATAGCAATATAACAATATTTATCCCGCAGGGTGAACGTCATAAAAAAAAAAAGCAAAAAAAAACTCCACAATTGTCTGTATTTGGTCACCTCAGCTCCCAAAAAACAGAATAATAAGTGGTCAAAAAGTCATAACTAAATGGTACCAATAAAAAGTACAGCTCGCCTTGCAAGGCCACATTAACGGAAAAATAAAAAAGTTATGGGTCTCGAAATAGAACGACATAAAAAATATATATATATAAATTGACTTACAGAATAAAGTTAATATGTCATCTTAGTGATCAGTGAATGTCATAAAATGAAACCCAGTAAACTCTGGAGGAATTGCTGTTTGAATTCAATTTCACCCCACAAAGAATTTTTTTCCTGTTTTTCAGTACAATATATGTTATATCTCAACAGAAATATAAAAAAGTTATGGCTGTTGGAAGACTAGGAGGAAAAAACGAAAACAAAAAACAAAAAATGGCTGCAGCTGGAAGGGCTTAAATGGATGTCAATGGCAGATTTAGGCCTCGGCTACACTGAAACTTTTAGCAGCGCAACTGATTGATTCTAGGTATGGAGTTACAGCTGCAGTCAGAAGGAATCCAATGAGTTGTATGCAATCTTGTGGACTGCAGCTGTCACTCGATAATTACCTATAAAATCTGCTACAGAAAGTTTCAGTGAAGCCCAAGCAACTGGATAAGGATACAATTGCATATGTCTGGGGCATATGTTCAGGAGCACTTTTCCAACGCTCCTGCCTAACATAATGCCCAAATCCAGCATGAACCTAGCCTAACACAAAAATAAAGAAGGACTACAGGGGTTTTTTTTTCTTATCATTAGATACTTATCCTCCGAATAAATATATATATATATATATATATATATATATATATATATATATATATATATATATATATAAGTAGAAATTAGGTGGTGGCGATACATAGATGACATCTTCCTCATCTGGACTGATACAGAAGCCTCACTAAAAGAGTTTCATCAATTTCTCAACTCCTTAGATACTGACATTCAATTCACCATGGTATATTCCACAGAATCTATTCAATTCTTGGATGTTACAGTGATGGCCATCGATACTACTCTGAAAACTAAATTGCATGTGAAAGACACTGATCGCAATACACTCTTGAGATATGAAAGCTGTCACCCTAAAAATAGGATCAAATCATTACCTTACAGCCATATGATCAGGGTAAAGAGGATTACAGATGATCATGATGATCTGTCTAGATCTTTGGATATCATGACCTCCAATTTTTTGGAGAGAGGATATCCCAGATCATTAATCTCAAGGCATAGAGATAAAATTTGTGATATACCGAGAGAGAAACTATTCAAAACTTCAAAACAACATAGACCCAAAAGAATCCCTTTTATCTCCACATACAATGAATTAAGTGGGGACATCTCTAGGATAATGAACAAACATTGGCCTATTTTGAAAGATAGTTATGAACACATCGATGAACTAAACAATGGACCATTGATGTCATATAGACGTACACAAAACTTTAGAGATAGACTGGTTAAGACAAAAGTCAAAGAATGTAAAAATGCTTCACAGTCTTTATTACAACCACTGAAATTGGGTAATTTTCCCTGCTATCATTGTGTAAATTGTACATATATGTGCAGAGGTAATGTTTTTATACACCCTCAAACTGGGAGAAACTATAATATCAGACACACACTTACCTGTGACTCTGATTGGGTTGTCTATGCGCTATGGTGCCCTTGTCAATTAATATACGTGGGGGAAACTACCTGCACGTTTAAAACTCGCCTAAATAATCACAGATTTTAAATTAGGAAGAAAAAACTAGATATACCTGTTGCAAAACATTTTGCTGAGAAAGGACACACTGAGAGAGATCTAAAATTTATGATCCTTGACCATATTCCACCATTACACAATGTTGGTGATAGACATATGGCTTTGCATAAGAGGGAACGGAAATGGATATTCTTACTGAATACATTGAGACCTAATGGACTCAATGTAGAATTTAATGTGGATAGGATTACTGTGTAACATCTTGTCTCCCCCTCTCCCCCATGTACTCTCGTATATGATCCTCATTGGTCATCTTTTTTGGTGACATGATTTTATTATATTACGCTTTATTAGTATTTTTCCTTGTTATTAATATATTTATTTTGTATCATTCTAGATTCCAACAGAACTTCGGGACCATTCTCTCATCATCATTGGTCCATATGTATTTGCAAAAATTGATTGCTGGTGTTAGATCTAGTCCCAACCTATACAATAAAGATAATTCTCAATATACATTGCTTATTTCTTGTCTCGTATGGTGATAGTCAGTAGATAAGATGGGGTTAAATACCCAGGTACAAACTTTTTTGATATTAATATCGCTTTTGCGGATTTGGTATTGCATCGATGAATATAGGTCCGTTACACGTTTGTGATCTGTTTGGATTCCCCATATACATTACATTGTGTTTGGTTGGATCCTAGAGTTCCTGGGGACTAGTTCCCTCCTGACCACGGAAGTGTGGCCAGGGATCTGGTATACCCGCGTGTGGACCTTTGGGTGCACTTTATCCGTCAACATATGTTAATCGCTAGAGATATTGCTATAACAATACTGACTATCTCCACGAGCCTATTTTAGAGCAAGTTTTGATCCTTTTCTTGGTTGGGACTATATACGATACCAGCTGTAATTGTGTTACAACATGTACCTCTTTAATCACACAGTGCTTCGTGATTGGTGGTTGCTTGACAACGGTGGACGCTTTGCGAGGGAGGTGCTCGGGGCGGAGAATGCGTTGTCATCACTGCGCTCCTGAAGCATCCTGTTGCATAGCGACGTAAAAACTTCCGGTCTTCTAACCGGATGTCGGCAACGTATATACACACACCCACATATCTTACAATACCATGCTTTGTGTACTGAGTGCTGTTATATATATAGCCTGTACGCAATTTGGATGATGAAGGTCCTGAAGCTCTGATTGGTGAGGGGAACTAGCGTGACTAGTTCTGACACAACTGTTGTATATATGATTATGTTGTAATCACGTATTGTTGCATGTTTATCATGCGATATTGTTGTTTATTATATATATATCTGCACTTGCACTTTATGTATCAATGTCTTGATTGTATTTGATACCATTCATACACACAATGCTTTGTAATTTTGGCACTTTGCACTTTATTTGTATTTTAATGAGATAAATTATGTTAATGCTCTTTTGCTCTTATCACTCAGTATGTCACCATGCTTGATAAAGGTCCTATTGTAGGACAGAAACGTCGCTGTTTGTTGGCTGAATAAACCACTTATTTTTCACATTTTGGAGTGCTGCAAGATTTCGACTTTTATATACTGCTTTGTCCTTGGATCTGGACGACTTGCTTGGCACCTACACATTTGTTTCTAGTGAGTGCTGCTGCTTTCTATTGCTATATATATTACTTTATTTCGTTATTCCTTTCTATCTGAATTCATCTCTTTAGTCGGGTCATGTGACCTCACTCTGACATGATAAAATCTACAGCAGTTAATGTAATTGAGAGTCAGCCTCTTCACTTCCTGATTTATGGACTGTACCAAACAAGTTCTCCACAGGGTGGATAGAGAAAACTGTGTTACAGTACCTACTACTAATGAGCAGACACATAACTGTCACACAGTTATAAGTCAGGAGGCTCAGCTGCGACATGCTTCCTTATAACTGTATGATAGTCATGTGTCTGCTCATCAGTAGTTAGTGACAGTTGTTTCTGTATTTCCTCTGTTGAGATCCTGTTTGGTACAATCCATAAATCAGGAAGGGAATAGACTGACTCTTATCTAAATTAACTGCTGCAGATGTTATCAGTTAAGAGTGAGATCACATGACCCAACTGAAGAGAAGAATTCAGATAGAAAGAACTAACATAAAGAGATTGTACACTACTGGACAATTGATGACCTATCCACCGGATAGGTCATCAGTACATGATCTGTGGGGGTTCGACACCCGGACCCCGCACTGTTAAGCCGCTCCGGCTGCCTCCGAGGACCGGACGTACATGCTGGAAGCAGTTGACTCAAGTGAATAGGAGCTGCAGTTCGGCAGCAGTGCCGCTATGCTATGTACGGAGCCAACTGCTTCTGACTCCATACATTGTGTAATGGGCTATAACATCCGAAGCCCAGAGGCAGCCGGAGCGGCTTAACACCAATTATATACTGATGACCTATCTGGTGAATAGATCATGAGTTGTTCAGTAGTGGACAACCCCTTTAATAAGGAATTACTCACTGATTATATATATTGGGGGAATAGGTACCTAATGATTTACACAAAAAAAAGTGTGCTTCTTTAATTAAAGGCTATATACACCTTTGAACGCAAGTTTTTTTTTTTTTATATATATAAAACCATGTTTGAAATTATTTTAAGCGATTGTCAAATTGGTTTTTATTTTTGGTATCTTTTTGAGATACCGCTTCAATGTATTCTATAAAAGTTAGACTGTTTGCTCGTCTGAAAGCTGGTCCTGAGTGTCCCTGATATGCAGCATCCAGCTAATAACGACCACATCTAAGTTAGGGTATGTGCACACACACTAATTACGTTCGTAATTGACGGACGTATTTCGGCCGCAAGTCCCGGACCGAACACAGTGCAGGGAGCCGGGCTCCTAGCATCATACTTATGTACGATGCTAGGAGTGCCTGCCTCGCTGCAGGACAACTGTCCCGTACTGAAAACATGATTACAGTACGGGACAGTTGTCCTGCAGCGAGGCAGGGACTCCTAGCATCGTACATAAGTATGATGCTAGGAGCCCGGCTCCCTGCACTGTGTTCGGTCCGGGACTTGCGGCCGAAATACGTCCGTCAATTACGGACGTAATTAGTGTGTGTGCACATACCCTTAGATGTGATCGTTGGTAGCAGAATCCTGTGTGTTATACACGCAGGACCAGCTTGCAGCCGACCCGTCAGTCCAGCTGACCTGACTAAATCAGCTTTGACGGCAACATACAGCTTCTATGTAAACAGGATACATAGAAGTTTTTATTCAAAAAGTTAATTTTTTAAAATAAAAAACATTTTAAAAGTTGTTTAAAATCACATCAAACATATAAAAAATAAAATTTCCCTTCAAAAGTGTGCGTAGCCTTTAAGTCAACAATCTTTATTATTATATTTGCACACATTTTATGTTTTGTTGGCTAATGTAAGGGCTGAATTCTTGCCTTTTTTAAATCAAGCATGCAATTAGTTAAGTTTCACCTTTACTCAGCACACTTATGAACAGCATTATTTTCGTTATTATTCTTAGTATTACAGTTTATGCATAATTTCTACGAGCATTAATAATTATATATGTGGTTATCACACATGTGAATGTAGTAAATGAGAAAAGGCTACCCGACTAATTTCTACAGAATATTTATATTTCTATTGTTTAAACAATAACATTTTCAGGTAACATTTAAATAACTTTTTTTGTATGGAAATCACATTTCTGTATTTCAGCCACCAACAATTTTCTGTCTGCATTACTTTTATTTTTTTGCATAATGCACAATGCTGCTGCATAATAGGAAATTCTGATTTTCTGGCTGGCTCAATTACACCTAATTGGATACAATTTATGGTTTGCCTCATTGATTCACAATAGCAGATTGAACACCAAACCCAGAGGCCATTTGATTGATAACAAATATAAATTGCTGTGTTTACTGTACGTGTCATTATAAAACCCATTTTGAACATAGCAGATGATTAATTTGAGCCTGTGTTGGTGGCGGAGATTGTAGGCAATTTTCTTTCACCATTTAAACACACTGAATGATTACTTATCAAATAAAATCACATATATCTTATTTCTATCCTGTAAAAACAAAAATGTGGCTCATTTCATACACACAAAATATAACAATTGTGTATCCTCGTGCTAGTATGAATTAATTGAATGTAATTATAATAATAAACAGGGGTCATTGCAGTGGATGAGTGTGGGATATTAAATAAATAAGCGACCATAAAGCCAAAATAAAATTCTGTGACCATACAAATTGCATAGGGCAATTTACGTCAATTTGCTAGATTATTGCTACATCTAAAGCCTCTCAAAGTATGTGCCAATTAATGTGCACGGAGCTTGTAAGAAGACATGCAAAGTCTCTGTGGGCCTCGTACTTTAAGGCATTGTCTTTGTCACCTATGAACAACACAATATTATGGAGATATAGTGAACTGCTTCTGGGGAGAATAGCTATGTAATATAACGTCGGATGGAACATGGCACATATGAAAATGGAGGGCATACAGACGTTCAGCAGGGCTCCATAGACTTCTATAGGTGACGTATTATGGTTCTATATAGCTTGGAGGTTATACAGAGCCATAATACAGTAATGTGTATGAGCCCTAATTCCCATATTATACTGTATATTGTGAGTATGAAAGTTATGTTTGTCAATCCCTGATTATGCAGTAGACAAGGACTAGCACATAATCTGTTCTATCCGTGGACTTTACAAAGGACCAGGGGACATTCATTGCATGTGGAAGGAAGACTTTTTTATATCAATATAGGAAAGGGTTCTTTACAGAAAGGCTGAGTTCTGCGTAAAAGCACGCAGCGTATCCGCCCGGTGCGCCACAGGGAATTCCGGGCGTAAAACCGCACCAAACTGTGGTGCAGTTTTTTGCCCAGAATGACCGCTGCGGAAAACTGCAGCACTTTTCATCCCAGGAGACCGCTGCAGCCTGTGATTGACATAAGCGGCAGTCACATGGGATGAAGCGTCATCTCAGGAGGCCGGCCCTCCGACATCATCCAAGCCGGCCTCCTGGGATGATGTTTTATCCCATGTGACCGCCACTACAGCCTGTGATTGACTGCAGCAGTCACATGGGATGAAACGTCATTCCAGGAGGCCGTGGTGGGGGGAGGAACACAGACTTCTGGGTAAGTATCTAAACTGCTATTTGTTGCGGGATTTACCTCTCCATTGAATTCAATGGAGAAAACCTGCAACAAAAAAGCAACGTTTACACAAATACAATTGACACGCTGCGAAATAAAATTCCGCACCACAGGTCAATTTCTGAACGTTTTATCTGCTCAATATTTTTACAGCTTGTGGATGAGATTTGTTTTTATCTCATCCAATTTGCTGCTACTGTATTTGCTGCGGATTTTCCGCAACTAATTCTAAATGTGTGAATTGACCCTTAGAGTAGTCAAACTACAGAATGCCCTACCCCAAGAGGTAGTAATGGCAGATACCATGTCAGCATTTAAAAAAGGGCTAGATGTTTATTTACTGACGAATGGCAATAAAAATGTGTAATTGATTGAATAAGGTTGAACTTGATGGACCTGTGTCTTTTGTCAACCTATGTAACTATGTAACAAGCTTCAAAGCTGGATTTACTATACAGGATTTATAAACTATATCCAAGCAGTGTTGGACTGGCCAACCGGTTGATCTAGGGATCCTCTGGTGGTCTTGCCCCCTCCTAATTCACTTTCTTCTGATTGTGCCATGTGCATGCTTACTATACTATAACCAGTGTCGCATCTGCCATGAGGCCAGGTGAGCCGACGGCCTCAGGCGGCACCACCTACCCAAACGGGGGGGGGGGCGGCATTTTCAGCCCTGGACGGACTGGACCGGGGGGAGGGGCCATGCAGACGCACATAGCAGACGTGCCGAACGTCTGTAACACTCCTCCTCCTCTTCTCTGACGCTGTACACAGCACATGCAGCCAGAGAGGAGCAAGTCTGCAGGAGGAGCGACGAGCAGCACGAGCAGCACGAGGTAAGTTCCTGCCTTGCTGGGACCGGGACCCGTGACGTGAGTATACTGCAAGGGGGGGTCTGGGCATTTTACCAACAGCAGAGGGCTCTATGGGGCTGGAATAATCCACCCCATAGAGCCCTCACATCACTATAATGGAAGGATTAGTGTGGGTGGGGGAGGGTCTGAGCGTCTGTCTGACTTACTGCAGAGAGCTCTATAGGGGGGGGATTCTGCCCCACCCCCTTTAGAGCAGTCAGTCAGATGCTCAGACCACCCTAACCTTTCAGTATAGTAACTAGTCAGGGCTCTATAGAGCCCTCTGCTGTCAGTATAACGCCCAGATCCCCCCCCCCCCTTGCAGTATACTCCTGGCTTTGTAGCTTTCCTGTGCTTAATTAGCGTGGGAAAGCTACAATCAGGGCTGTGACTGGTGAGTCTCACAGTCACTCCCAGTGCACACTGCATGAAGCAGCTGCGGCATTCAGTCTGACTGTGAGTCTCTGACCAGTCACCACCCACACGCAGTAGACAGGAGAGACTAATAGTGCCTGTCGTTGAATAAACCCTCAACTACTTCAGTTTCAGACACATTGACTATGACGGCTTCTATAGTGTAGTGGTTAGCTTGTCTGCCTTACACATGGAAGGTTGAAGGTTTAAATCCCAGCTGGGTTTTTTTTTTTTTTTTTTTTATATATTTATATTTATATCTTGTCTTGGGCTTCTTTCACACTAGCATTAATATACGTTTACCTCTCTTCCGTCAGAGGAAGAGAGGATCAATACGTTAAACGGAAAGCAACGGCTCCATTAGAATTACCATTGCTTTCAATGGTAATTCTTTTGTATCAGTTGCTTTCCGTTTGTCTCCGTTCACTAGGTTTCCGTTCTTTTGAACGGAAATAAAAGTTCTGCAGACTGCACTTTTGTTTCCTTTAAAAAAAAGAAAGGAAACTTAGCGAACGGAGACAAACGGAAAGCAACTGATACAAAAGAATTACCATTGAAAGCAATGGTAATTCTAATGGAACCGTTGCTTTCCGTTTAACGTATTGATCCTCTCTTCCTCTGACGGAAGAGAGGTAAACGTATATTAATGCTAGTGTGAAAGAAGCCTTAGGGCCTGTTCACATCAGCGTTGGCTTTCCGTTCTGGGGTTCCGTCGGAGGTAACCCCGCAACGGAAAGTCAAACTGAAACCACAGTTCCGTTTCTGTCACCATTAGCGCAGTCGACTGCGCTATTGATTCCGTCACAAAAACGGAAACCTGCCGGAATGGTGACGAACGGAAACCATTAGCAATGTTTCCGTCACCATTGATTTCAATGGTGACTGAAACGGAAGCTGTGGTTTCAGTTTGACTTTCCGTTGCGGGGTTCACCCGACGGAAACCTCCCACGGAACCCCGGAAAGGAAAGCCAACGCTGATGTGAACAGGCCCTAATCCTTCCCCATAAACCTGCCCCCGCTAATTAAAATAAATATATTATATAATCTATATAGCGCTGTATCCTGTATCCGTCAGGTCAGCGGGACTGACTGATTCATTGTCAGCGAATCCTGCAGGATCGAGCTGTTACCGATCACATCTAAGTTCATAACTTAGATGTGATCAGTAATAGGCGACCTAATGCATTCAGGTCCCAGCGCTATATACTGCTGCTCTGTATACAGGATACAAAGCAGCTGTATCTTAAAAAGTACAAATCATTTTCAATAAAAAGTAATTAAAATTTGCACCAATCGCATTAATAGATATCTTTATATATCATAGTGACATGTCCGAAGTTTTCATCGGTGGGGGACCGAGCACTGAGGCCCCCACCGTTCGCTAAAACGAAGCAGCAGAAGTGCTCGGGTGAGCGCTGTGCCGCTTCATTTATGATCGGCTTTCAGCCAAGTGAGCGGTGTACGGACTCATAGACTTTCTATTGAGCCCGTACACTGCTCCAAGGAAAGCCAAACAGAATTGAAGCGGCACACCGCTCACCCGAGCACTTCTGCTGCTTAGTTTTAGCGACTAGTGGAGGGTCTCAGTGTTCGGACCCCACTGATCAAAACTTCTGACATGTCAAAAGTTTTTTAAAAAGTTGTTACACTTTAAAGAGAATCTTTCACCTGCCCACAGATTTGCATTTGAGTGCAGCATGTAATGGGGAGGGCTGCACAAACTCTGGGGCACTTTATATATTTTTTCCTACCCTCTTTCCTTACTTAGATATCGGTGCCGTAATATTTGGCGCCCGATATTTAAATAACCCCATGAACTGCCAATGGGGCGGTAATTGGCAAGGGGGCATGTAACATCGCTGTAACACTGCCCAATCCGCTACGGACAATGTCAACAGCAAGAGCTGGAGAGAGGAGATCATGTGCGCGCACACGCTCTCACTCTTCAGCTCTCGGCAGGCAAGTACAAGACTGTGATCTCAGGTGAGAGATCAGTCTTATCGTCCTTGTCTGCCGAGAGCTAAAGAGTGAGAGCGTGCGTGCACGCACAGCTCTGATGCCATGGAACAGAAGAAGAAGAATTCACACTCTTCTTCTCCTCTTGTGTTCCTTAGTGGTGGCGGAGCTGCGTGCACGCGCTCTCTCCAGCTCTTGCTGTAACGCTGACCGGAGCTGATTGGACAGTGTCATGGCGATGTTACACGCCCCCTTGCCAATTACCTCCCCATTGACAGTTCATGGGGTTATTTAAATATCGGGCGCCAAATATTTCATCACTGATATCTAAATAACGAAGGAGGCTAAGAAAAATATCTAAAGTGCCACAGAGTTTGTGCAGCCCTCCCCATTACATGCTGCACTCAGCCGTACATGTATGGGGAGGTGAAAGGTTCTCTTTAAAAGAAAGGTGTTATAATTTTTTTTTTTTATTTGATATGTTTTATTATATGGGCCTAATTTTTCTAATTATTTTAATATGTTCCCGAAGGTAGCTATTTATTCATATGTTTGTACGTCTGTGGGGACAGCCAACTTTATTTTTATTTTTCATACTGCTCATTTTTGTTTTGCAGGTTCCGCTGGACCATTTGGACTATGTCGTAGATTCGTTGGACTACTTCGCTGATTTAAGCTTTATTTTTTTTTTTTTAATAAAATGGTTAAAGTGGATTGTGTGGAAGAGTTGTCATTTCAATAAAATAAATTTCTTTATGTCTCTGTTTTTTAATACTTCATTACCGCCTTAGTAATGGCTGCTGTCTGATTGAAAGCGTCCATTACTAAGAAGGGGCTTAGTGTTAGCCAGTAATAAGGCTAGCACTAACCCCTATTATTACCCCGGTACCCACCGCCACCAGGAGTACCGGGAAGAGCTGGGTACGATCCAGGGGTATTATTCAGTCACTATGTGGTTATGGTGTGGGGATATTATTCAGTAACAGTATGGAGTATTATTCAGTAACAGTATGGGGGTATTATTCAGTAACAGTATGGGGGTATTATTCAGTAACTGTATGGGGATATTATTCAGTAACTGTATGGGGATATTATTCAGTAACAGTATGGAGGTATTATTCAGTAACAGTATGGGGGTATTATTCAGTAACAGTATGGGGGTATTATTCAGTAACAGTATGGGGGTATTATTCAGTAACAGTATGGGGGTATTATTCAGTAACAGTATGGGGATATTATTCAGTCACTATGTGGTTATGGTGTGGGGATATTATTCAGTAACTGTATGGGGATATTATTCAGTAACAGTATGGAGGTATTATTCAGTAACAGTATGGAGGTATTATTCAGTAACAGTATCGAGGTATTATTCAGTAACAGTATGGGGGTATTATTCAGTAACTGTATGGGGGTATTATTCAGTAACAGTATGGGGGTATTATTCAGTAACAGTATGGGGTATTAGTAACAGTATGGGGGTATTATTCAGTAAGAGTATGGGGGTATTATTCAGTAACAGTATGGGGGTATTATTCAGTAACAGTATGGGATATTATTGGTAATGTTGGTCTTACAATCTATGTAAATTACTGTGGTGTGGGCTGTGGGGAAGTGTGAGTGTGGCAGCAGATGATCAGGGTAAGAGACAGTCTGCAGAGTGGCATGTGATGTACTTTGACATGTAGGTGATACTTACGTGTGGGATGTGGGCCCATAACATATGTACAGCCCAGGGCCTAAGATCATATTAATCCACCACTGGCATCAAGCCAGCACAAGCAGACCACAACAATACAGCAGGTAGAGCAAAGAAACCGGCCCAGGAAGTGCCGCTTCAAAACAGCGTTAAGCGCGATCCGTCCTGGACTGGCCTGAATGTAATTGCAGAGAGTGACGCCGCAAATGAGACTGGCTGCCGAGGAGAGATATGGTGCAGGGCAGACTGTACTATTTGCACTGCACTGATTGGCAGTAAGAATAATTCTTTAAATATTTTCCATACTTCAAACTTCTGCCTCAAAATTCTGTTTGGGATTTCGAGCTAAATTTCGAGGCAAATTCGAGGCAAATTTTGTCCTTCCTGCACGTCGTTTGCCGCGATTTTCACCGCGTTTTTCGCTCGCGCCCATTGAGTGCTACGGGCAAAAAACTCTGCGAAATACCCTTTCTCTTCCTCCCATTAATGTCAATGGGAGGTCAGAGGCGTAAACGCGCGAAGATAGGGCATGTCCCTTCTTTCTCGGGAGGCATTTTCGGCCGGTATTTGACGAGTTTTGCGGAGCGGTTTCCGCGCCCAAAAACTCGTCAAAATACTCCATGTGAACAGGGCCTAACAAATAAACATCAAATGCTTTCCTATTTAAAAAATGTATATATTGTGTGTTCGATGTGTAAAGCTAGGAATGAGAAAACGCCGATAGATTTTGGGGGGGGGGGCGCCTTTTTATAATTCGTCTCAGGCGGCAGAGGGGCTAGGTTCAACCCTGACTATAGCAGTTTCAGAGCAGAGGAGAAAGGAGCTGCTTATTTTGATCAGTATTAGAGGCTCCGCTCATAAGTCCCCGAAACAATTTACAGCGGGCTTGCTGCTTTATGTTTCTTCTAAAGCCTCCTCTCCGCTGCACCCCTGAATGTCATGCTTTTCCTTTAAGCCAAAGCACATGCTGCTCCCCTCAAAACATTCTACACTTTGGCATACAGAAAGGCTTGCAGGCAAAAAACCCCCTCACGTCATCATCCCTTTTCATTCAAGCAAGACCTGATGCAAACCCTATATGCCCCTTCTCCATCTTTGACAGTTACTGCAATAAATTACAACATGATGTAGACAACTCAATAATAGTAGTTGAAACAGAAAGGAGGGGAAGAGAGTTTGTGCTCCCCTTCATATAGATGCCCTTTCAGTAAAAGTTATGACCCCCTTTCACTGTGGTCCTAGGATGGGAGAGGGATGTATTGGCCCTACTGCCTTCATAACACCTATTATAACATTATATAGTATATAGTGGCATTATTTATATGAACAGTGTTTGGTGATGTTGTTTATATACAATATTAGGCAGTATTATTTATATATAGAGTATATGGCAGCATTATTTATATGTGCAGTATGTGGTTGCATTATTAATATGCATAGGAGCAGCATTTTACTTTATTGTTTACACGGCTTTGTCTGGTAGAGTAGCTCTTCCAACTCACATGAATGGGACTGAGCGTCTGTACTACAAAGTATAAACTTGGCCTTATTCCTTAAGGCCAGATTCACGAACGAGTGCAAACTCAGACAAGAAAAACTGAAGTTTTTCACGTCCGAGTTGCACCCGTGCGGGACCCGTTTTCACGGATCCCCGTAGACTTGAGTCTATCGAGGGATCCATGAAAACAGAAGAAAATAGAACATGTTCTATCTTACAAAGGCCCCATCACACGGTCCGTTGAAACAACGGCTGTGTGAACGACCCCACTGAAATACATGCGTCCGTGTGACAGCGGTTGTTATAACGGCCGTCACACGGACGTATTCTACGCTCATGTGAATAAGCCCTAAGGGCCAGTTTCACACAGCTATAATACAGCAGCATTTTAGTGTCCATGTAACTTAATCAACAGCTGGATCCCTGATGGTTTTTCTAACCCTTATTGTGATTTACGCTAGAATGCAGTCATCATATAAACTGATCTCATAAGTATATTGAGTATTTAGGAAAGTATTGGGTATTGAGAACAGTGACAAAAACAAACTCTCCGTAGCTGCTTTTAACAGTCTCAGGGTATTAAACGCCTTGAAATACACGTGGAAAGACACTGGCAAAATGCCTACATACAACTTCCCATTAAATTCAAAGGTAAATACATAGTGCTGTTCACATGAGGTGTATTTTTACGATGCTGAATTAAAAAAACGACTTGTAAAAAGAAGTATGATGTCACTTCTTGAGGCATTTTTGGAGCTGATTTCTCATTGACCACGAACTCCTTCCATCTGGTCGACGCCCTTCTCTCCAGAGATGTCTGCACATGCGGCCGTCCTGTTCCACAGTGACCACCAGGGTGCGCTCGCAAGCTCCGTCCAGACTTAAAGAGCCAAAGCGCACACAGGTGAGAGATTGAGCTGATTGCTCCCAGAGCACCCTCGACTATAAGAATGGCTCTGCCCCTCCCTTCAATGCCTGAGCCTTGTTGTCATTATCCTAGTATTTCTATGCAAATGGTCTCTTAAGTGTTTTCCAGTTCCCAGTGTTACCTGTTCCTGCTACCTGTAACCTGTATCCCGTGCTATCCTGGTCAAGTGCCATGTAAAGCTGAAGTCGTGCTGTGTTCCACACCTGTCCTGCTACACCATGCCTGGCGCCTGCCTGCTGCCTAGTCCCAGCTGAGCCTGTCTTGCTACTGTCTGAGCTACCACAGGTACACTATACGAACTATAGACTGCTACCTGTGTCCTGTTGGCCAGCTGCCATACTGTCAAGGCGGTACGGCCCAGTGGTTCCACATATCCAACGTGACTGTAGGCTTAGGCCATGGACCTCGCTGGTCAATCCAAGACCATGACGATGTCACAGGAGATGCGGGCAGATTTGCGAGACCTCTGGTCTTGACAGGACCAACTCCTCCAGGGGATTGAACATTATTGCACGTCGGCTGGAGGTGCAAGCTGCAGTTCCTCCTACTACATCTCCTGGCAGTACTGATCCTCCAACTACATCTCCTGGCAGTGCTGATCCCCGGTTTTCTTTGCCACTTCCTGATGGCTATGATGGAGACGCGAGGACCTGCCGTGGATTTTTGAACCAGTGCCAGATCCACTTTAGCCTGTATGCAAGGGCATTCTCGTCTGATGGTGAAAGGGTCGCGTTCATCATCTCTCTCCTCACTGGCAGGGTCCTTGCATGGGCGAACCCTATCTGGGAGAGACAAGGACCAGAGACCCGTGACTTCCAGGGGTTCCTACGGACATTTCTCACGGTATTTGAGGAGCCTGGATGAGACTCGTTTGCAGCCGCCTCCTTGCTGAACCTACGCCATCCACTTCCATACCCTGGTGGGAGAACTGTTGTGGAACAATGAGGGACACTTAGGGTGTGGTGTCTTTGGTGGGTGTGTCTTATGGGGTGTAGTTTATCTGGTGGATGTGGCTAATGGGGGCGTG
The DNA here is from genome assembly GCF_050947455.1 of Rhinoderma darwinii. Lineage (NCBI taxonomy): Eukaryota > Metazoa > Chordata > Amphibia > Anura > Rhinodermatidae > Rhinoderma > Rhinoderma darwinii. Next base: position 401,207,048 of record NC_134688.1, on the reverse strand, counting down.
GCTTTCTTTACAGAATTTCTACATACAAATAAACGAACAAGAATTTCAGCACTAGTTTAGCTGACGACTATGGTGGCCAGTGTAGCTATATGGTTATCCAGTTGTTTACAGGCAGGTGACGTCTCACTTTATCCCTAGGGCTAGGCGATATGTGCTGACCACTACTGGCAGTGTAAAATCCAGCGTAGATAGTGCCACACTCAGTGCCCCTTGAAGATGGTGCTCCACACTGGCCCCAGTAGACAACTCCACACACTGCTTCCTGTAGATAATGTCACACGTCATTTTGATGGAAGGAATAGCGTAGTCGACTACGGTATTGATTTCTTCTAAACGACGGAACACTTACACAACTGAGACAAACAGAAACCATTGGCACCGGATCCGTCACCATTGAAATCGACGGTTTCTGTTAGTTTCAGTCAGGTTGCCGTTCTGACGGGAAACTCAGACGGAACATCAGAACGGTACCCTGACGCAGATGTGAACGAAGCCTTAGGCTGTTTGTTCACAGTCTTGAATTAACATAAGAGATGAATTGACGGAGAACACAGAAAAGGATAGGGCAGTCGGGAAAGTGTATCTCCAAAATAATGCAAAATGCAAATAAGATACATTATAAACATTAGAATCTGCACTTTAATCCACTGCTGACTATGGACAATGCATAAGGATCATCACAACTTTCTAAGTGTATTTCAGATCTATCCATGAGTCTATAATGTTATCTAAGTCCTAGATATGGACTTTTGAAGGACTTTTTGCAGGACACAATTTTTTATAATAACGGATTGTCCCTTAGAGATTAAAAAAGGGTCAAATGAACTGAATTTTCAATTAGTCCTTCTAATGTAGTCCTAGCCCTTTATGATGTTGGTGATATTAATCTTTTGCTCTTAAGAGACGCAGTTACTAATCATCTTGACTGGACATGATCTTTTTTCCTATCACTCTGTCCTTGTCTCGTTGACTTATTTTCTCTTCACTTTTTGCCCAAGCTTTTTTTATACCTATCTAAGAAGAACAATAGATCATCAACTTAATTTAAAAGTTATTATTAAATGTAAGAATTTATTTTCATATCATTAGTCATAAGGTAAAAAGGGTAAGGTGTATAACCTCGATGATTCATCTGTAAATTCTAACTGCAGGCACAAACTGAAAATGTAGCTTTTGGCCAGACTTATCGATGAAGCTCTACTCGTCCCCAATATTTCATTTACCAGAATGGTATCACTCTGGACATACCCTGCTCTGCTTTATTAGGCCACAGCTGAAGGCTGTTCTGGTCGTAACAATGGAGCAGCTCTGTCATGAATTACTTCGATGTAAGCATAGGAAATAAAACAACTGCATCACACAATGACAATATGATAAATGATCAGTGTTATTATGAGATACCAATGGATATAAATGCAGAACTCCGTATCATTATGGTTTTATGAGGGATTGGTCATGTCAAACTAATCTGAATAATTTTCGATGAGGAAGTAAGCTTTAGACTAGACTTGGGGACTTGAGACATTGAATGTCATATACAGTATCTTGATTTTTTTCAAAGCATTTGATACAGTGCCACATCAAGGGTCGGTACATAAAATGAGAATGCTGGAACTAGGGGAAAATGTGCGTAAGTGTTACCCACTTATATAACAGACCCAGTGATAGAAAACAGGGTGGTTATTAATGGTACATACTCAGATTGTGTCACCATTACTATTGGTACCACAGGGGTCAGTATTGGACCCTGTTCTGTTTAATATATTTATTAATGATCTTGTAGAGGGATTGCACCAGGGGCGTAGCTAGGGGGCAGGTGCAGCATGTGCCCCGGGCGCAACTGGACTTTAATTGTACCTGCGTCTTTCAACGATGCAAGCGGCTCGATTACTTCTTTGCGACGCTTGCGTCGTTGAAAGGCGCTGATTGACAGTGCAAGTCATTCTGCCTTGCCAATCAGCACCTTTCATAGACACAAGCGGCGCGATGATGTTATTGCGCTGCTTGCATCGTCAAACCCCAGCAGACCTGCTCAGAAGTGAGCATGTCTGCATTGCCACCCGACGGCGCGGGAACAGGATTAAGGCGAGTATGTTTCTTTTTTATCCTAATAAAAAGGTGTGTCATTATCTACAGGGGGGCTCTATCTACAGGGGGGGCTGTATGTCCAGCACTGTAGGGGGAGCTACATGTGAGGCACTATATACAGGGTGGTCTATATGTGGAGCACTATTTATAGGGGGAGATATATGTATGGCACTATCTACAGGGGTGGGCTATATGTTGGAGACTACATACAGGGGTGGGCTATGTCTACAGTGGGGGCTATATATAGGGGTGGGCTATATATGGAACACTATAGGGTGAGCTATATGTGAGGCACTATATACAGGGGTGGGTTATATGTTGGACACTACATACAGTGGTGGGCTATATGTGGAGCATTATCTATAGGGGAGTTATATGTAGGCACTATCTACAGGGATGGGCTTATCGTTGGACACTATATACAGGGGTGGGCTATATGTGGGGCACTATTTTCAGAGGGGGCTATATGTGGGGCACTATATACAGGGGGGCTATATGTAGGGCACTTTCTACAGGGGGGCCTATGTGCGGACACTATCTAAAGGGGGGCTATATGTGGGCCCTTTCTACAGGGGTGGCTATAAGTGGGGCACTATCTACAGGGGCTCTATGGAGGTCACTATCTACAGGGGGATCTATGTAGGGCACTAACTACAGGGGGCACGGTGTGTGTGTGTGTGTGTGTGTGCGTGTGTGTGTGTGTGTGTGTGTGTGTGTGTGTGATACAGTGTATGGCGCTATTATAATCAGGTACACAGCATATTGTGCTATTATAATCAGGGACACAGTGTATTGTGTTATTATAATCAGAGACACAGTGTCCTATTATATTTAGGGGCGTAGTGTGTGGCACTATGAGAACTTTATCTTCGTCTATAGGTGCAGAAATGTTTGAAAAGTGAGAAGCTGAAGACATGTGACCGGCAAACTGCAAAAATGGCCTGTGACTGGGAGAAATCATCATAGAGGTCTGGACCAGATGGAGAAAAAAGGACAAAAAGGACAACTAGAATCTGACGTCACCTGTTAGTTACTTAACGTAAATGTTTACTCTGCCTCTAATCAGCACTGTAGTCACTGTATGATCTGTAGCTAGATGATGGGTGGTATGATTTTGTTTTTGTGAAACGCCATCTCCCAGCATATCCCTACCATTGTTTGGGCCATGCTGGGAGCTGTATACAATTTAGTGCAAACCTATACAGTAGGGCTTGCACTAAATTGAGCTGTATTTGTGCTGATGTTGTATTTATGTACAACACCAGCACACCAACACTGGTACTGTGTGTGTGTGTGTGTGTGTGTGTGTGTGTGTGTGTGTGTGTGTGTGTGTGTGTATGTGCGTGTACAAAAGAAAGACATATAGTAGAGCTTGAACAGGTTTAAAGGCAAGCCACTAAAGTAATACAGTAACACAGTGGACTACAGTACCTAGAAATATTATGAAAAGTTGGGTTAATTAGTTTAGAAAAAATCTGCTGAGGGGTGACATAATAACTCTGTATAAATATATCAAAGGTCAATAAGGAGATCTCTGTCATTATCTATTAATACCCAGGACTGCAACTATACTAAGGGGGCATATTCTACATCTAGAGGACAAAACGTTTCTACACACACATAGAAGTGGATTTTTTACTGTAAGAGCAGTGAGACTATGGAACGCTTGTCCAGAGGAAGTTGTTATGGTGAATTCCCTGAAAGAGATCAGAAGAGGCCTGGATGTTTCTTGAGTGTAATAATATTACAAATTATGGTTACTGTAGTACTGGAGATGGGTGGTTGATACAGGGATTTATTCCGACTGCCATTTTGGAGTCGGGAAGAAATATTTTTCTCTAAGATGAGGAAAATTGGCTTTTGAGTCATTCGGGTTTTTGTCTTCCTCTGGATCAACATTGCAGAATAATAGGCTGAACTGGATGTATATTTTTCAGCCTTAAAAACTATGTTACAGTGTTACAGTGACTACAGATACTGTTCTTTTACCTGTTGATTTTATCAAATACACACCAAATTGACAATTGTACAAAGATAAACTTTAAGTTTCACGTCCACTATGTGTAAAAGGAAAAATATTTCACTGGCAGCATAGAAGGGGTTTCTTTATTGTTAGCACTGTAAGATCCTGGAACTTTTTACAACAGTTTGTTTTAATAGTTGATTCCTTAACCCCTTCCCGACATTTGACGTATCCATACGCCCAAGTCGGGTAGGGGAAGTATGGAACGGGCTCACGGAGTGAACCCGCTCCATACGATGCGGGTGTCGGCTGTTTGTTACAGCCGACACTTCAGAGTAATGAGCGGCATCGAGCTCGAGCGCGATCCCGCTCGTTTAACTCATTAAATGCTGCGGTCAATAGCGACCGCAGCATTTAAATCGTTAGAAAGCGGGGGGCGACCTCCTCTAACAGCTCATCGCGCCCCCTGCAACGCAATCGCGGGTGGGGCGATGGTTGCTATGGCTGCCTGGGGGCCTAATGGAGGCCCCCAGGTCCGCCATCTTTGTGCACCTATTAAGTCCTGCCTGCGCCAAAAAATAAGCCCTCATACCACTTAATCGACGAAAAAATAAAAAAGTTATGGCTCTCGGAATTTGGTGACACAAAATAGGTTTTTACTTGTAAAAGTAATAAAATATAGAAAAAACAATATATATTTTGTATCGCCGTAATTGTATTGACCCACAGAATAAAGTTAACATGTTGTTTTAATTGCACAGTGAATTCCGTAAAAACGGCGCGCAAAAAAACATGGAGGAATCGCTGTTTTTTTAATTTTCTACCCCACAAATCATTTTTTCCCATTTCCTAGTACGTTATATGGCAAAATAAATGGTGCTAAGAAAAACTACAACTCGTCCCGCAAAAATCAAGCCCTCATAGTACTATATAGAGGGAAAAATAAAGACGTTATGGCTTTTGGAATGTGGGGAGGAAAAAACTAAAATTTAAATCTGAAAAAGGGCTGCGGCGGGAAGGGGTTAAAGAAGACCTCCAGTGAAAAGACAACTTTCCATGTCTGCATTCCCCACCTGACTGTATACCACACTCTACATTTCTTTTATGTATTCTGTACTTACTTTATGAACTGCTGCCTTGGCTGTGCTTTAAAAAAAACCTCTATCTTGATTCTTAGATTTCCCAGCTTTCTCTTCTGCTCTGGTTTGCTATCAATCCCATGATGCTTCAGCACAGCATCACATGACCAGCTAAATACCATACCATTTCTGCATGCTGGGGGACATTGTGATTATGATTCTCTATATTCTCCTAAATGTGCTGAGGAACCATAAGTATACAGACAGAGAGGCTGCACTATATTCTTCTACATTATACCTGTGTGACAGTAACCTGTCTAAGTATCAGTAGTAGCTGAAGATATAAGTTTCTGTCCCCCCTGTGCAAAACTAGTGCGGTACAGGAACTGCTGAAGCCTGTGATGGGTGACACATAGATTATACAATAGTGCTAACCACTGAGCCACCGTGCTGCCCTACATATAGCTTCCCCTATAGATAGTGCTCCACGTATAGCCCACCTCTGTAGACAGTGTCTCACATATAGCTCCCTCTGTATATAGTGTCCCACATATAGCCCACCCCTGTAGACTGTGCACTACATATAGCCACCCTGCTGCAAGTGCCCCACAGGTAACCCACCCCTGTATATAGTGTCCCACATATAGCCCACCCCTATAGAAAGTACCCTAAAAATAGCTCCCCTATAGATAGTGTTCTACATATAGCCCACCCCTGTATAGTGTCTCACATATAGTGCCCCACATATAGACCCCCCTGTAGATAGTGGCCCACATATAGACCCCCCTGTAGATAGTGGCCCACATATAGAGCCCCCTGTATATAGTGGCCCACTTATAGAGCCCCCTGTATATAGTGGCCCACATCCCCACATATAGACCCCCCTGTAGATTGTGCCCCACATCCCCACATACAGACATCCCCTGTAGCTAGTGCCCCACATATAGACCCCCTGTATATAGTGGCCCACATATAGACCCCCCCTGTATATAATGGCCCACATATAGAGCCCCCTGTATATAGTGGCCCACATTCCCACATATACAGTGAAGGAAATAAGTATTTGATCCCTTGCTGATTTTGTAAGTTTGCCCACTGTCAAAGACATGAACAGTCTAGAATTTTTAGACTAGGTTAATTTTACCAGTGAGATATAGATTATATTAAAAAAAAAGAAAGAAAATCACATAGTCAAAATTATATATATTTTTTTGCATTGTGCACAGAGAAATAAGTATTTGATCCCTTTGGCAAACAAGACTTAATACTTGGTGGCAAACCCCTTGTTTTCAAGCACAGCAGTCAGACATTTTTTGTAGTTGATCATGAGGTTTGCACACATGTTAGATGGAATTTTGGCCCACTCCTCTTTGCAGATCATCTGTAAATCATTAAGATTTCGAGGCTGTGGCTTGGCAACTCGGATCTTCAGCTCCCTCCATAAGTTTTCGATGGGATTAAGGTCTGGAGACTGGCTAGGCCACTCCATGACCTTAATGTGCTTCTTTTTGAGCCACTCCTTTGTTGCCTTGGCTGTATGTTTCGGGTCATTGTCATGCTGGAAGACCCAGCCACGAGCCATTTTTAATGTCCTGGTGGAGGGAAGGATGTTATCACTCAGGATTTGATAGTACATGGCTCTATCCATTCTCCCATTGATGCGGTGAAGTAGTCCTGTGCCCTTAGCAGAGAAACACCCCCAAAACATAATGTTTCCACCTCCATGCTTGACGGTGGGGACGGTGTTCTTTGGGTCATAGGCAGCATTTCTCTTCCTCCAAACACGGCGAGTTGAGTTAATGCCAAAGAGCTCAATTTTAGTCTCATCTGACCACAGCACCTTCTCCCAATCACTCTCAGAATCATCCAGATGTTCATTTGCAAACTTCAGACGGGCCTGTACATGTGCCTTCTTGAGCAGGGGGACCTTGCGGGCACTGTAGGATTTTAAACCATTACGGCGTAATGTGTTACCAATGGTTTTTTTGGTGACTGTAGTCCCAGCTGCCTTGAGATCATTAACAAGTTCCCCCGTGTAGTTTTCGGCTGAACTCTCACCTTCCTCAGGATCAAGGATACCCCACGAGGTGAGATTTTGCATGGAGCCCCAGATCGATGTCGATTGACAGTCATTTTGTATGTCTTCCATTTTCTTACTATTGCACCAACAGTGGTCTCCTTCTCACCCAGCGTCTTACTTATGGTTTTGTAGCCCATTCCAGCCTTGTGCAGGTCTATGATCTTGTCCCTGACATCCTTAGAAAGCTGTTTGGTCTTGCCCATGTTGTAGAGGTTAGAGTCAGACTGATTCATTGAGTCTGTGGACAGGAGTCTTTTATACAGGTGACCATTTAAGACAGCTGTCTTTAATGCAGGCACCAAGTTGATTTGGAGTGTGTAACTGGTCTGGAGGAGGCTGAACTCTTAATGGTTGGTAGGGGATCAAATACTTATTTCTCTGTGCACAATGCAAATAAATATATATAATTTTGACTATGTGATTTTATATTTTTTTTTTTAATATAATCTATCTCTCATTGGTAAAATTAACCTAGCCTAAAAATTCTAGACTGTTCATGTCTTTGACAGTGGGCAAACTTACCAAATCAGCAAGGGATCGAATACTTATTTTTTTCACTGTACACCCCCCTGTAGATTGTGCCCCACATCCCCACATACAGACCTCCCCTTTAGCTAGTGCCCCACATATAGACTCCCCCCCTGTATATAATGGCCCACATAAAGACGACCCCTCCTGTAGATAGACCCCCCCACTATAGACAATGCTAGTCACATTTTTATGAGAAAAAAATATATAAACTTGACATACTCACATGATCCCGTTCCCACGCTGTTCACTAGCGATGCAGACATGCTCTCTTCTGAGCGTTGTCCAATGCCGCTGATTGGCGTGCCAGAATGACTTGCCCCGTCAATCAGCACCTTCCAAGCATGGAAGCAGCTCGATGATGTCATTGCGCCGCTAGCCAATCACTGTCATTGTAAGGCACTGGATGGTCGGGCACGGAACATGACCGGCCATTCAGTGCTAATGCATGTATTTGGCTGCCGTTAGCACCGGGGCCCCCTACAGTCCTAGCGACACCTACAGGCATGAAAGGGCCTGTGTCGCCCAGCCCATACTTGGAGGCTCGGCGGCGCGGGCCCCATAGTAGCGGCGCTACCGCTGTAGCAGCCATAACGGCTGCTAGTGGCACCACCGGGCATATGGGGTGGCGTGTCGGCTGGCGGCACGGGCCCCCTCAAGCCCCGGGCCCTATAGCAGCCGCTACGGCTGCTACCGCGGTAGTTACGCCACTGGTTCTATTGGCTGGAAAATTGGTATGTGCTATACTGTACATTGCATGTCAAGTTAAATGCTTGTAAAAGCTATTTGTCAGTCAGTGTCTGGTTTTTAGGACCTCTTTCACTACATAGCTATAGTTTTTCCTGTGGGATCTGGACATCCAAGTTCCCCGTATTCAACCTATGAGAGCATAATGACTGTGCTAGGCATCAGCAGCTGCAAAGATATCAGTGCCCCAGAGGAAGAGCAAAACCCAGGGTCAGGCGAGAGTGTTTGACGTGCCTTCTACGAACTTATATAGTTTTTACCTATATGATGCTTTTATTTATTGTTACTTTTGTGAGTATGGATTAAACCTAGCGTGGAGTGAACAGTTTTTAGAGGGTTTTGCACCATGTCTCTTTCTTTCATCTATTAGAAACATACGATTTTGTCCTACCAGGAGTCTTTTGAACGTCGAGAGACGGTACAGAGCTCTGTGGAACTACAAGGATAAGAATTACCATCTATACCCTCACTGGATTGCGGACTGTCTACTGCATTTTTACTGGGAGAGTGTCCATATCGATTACAAATTGGACTGTGTTACCAGTGCCGTCTGAGCGGTAAAATCTTGCTGTAAAGATATCAGTGGGTTGTTTACACATTGATTCCCCCCACTGATCATTACAACGTAGGGGGCCCACATGATGATTTTCCAAGTGCCATGTCCTTTTGGCTCATAGCTTGTAGATTTCTGTATGAGCGAGCCTTGCTGTTTGGTTTTTCATTGACTTCAATGCAGCGTGAGAACCCTCTGGTTTCTGTTTGGCCAGTCTGCTGAATTCATATTTTGTTAGTTCTTATATTGGATATATTTATTTATTGAGGCCTCGGGTAATACAACCTATAAATGGAACTCTGAGCTCAGATATTGTTAGTGCAATAGTCCAATCTCAACATTACATATAGTGTGACTTCTAAGTCATTCCACTTGCAGTGGTTAGGGCAATGAGAGCATGCAGTAAACAATTCTCCTATCCTTGACCTGTTGTGATTTCTTCATAGTACATATTGCTAGTTGACAGAGAAACTAATGATTTCACAAAAAAACAACAGCATTCAATACGTTGTCTGTGTCTTTGCTTAGGTTAAAATCATTAGGGCAGATCAATTTTTTTGTACTTGTACAACATGGCATTCTATTTACTTCTTTCTTACAATAAAATAATTGACCTCTGATAGGCTATATAAATCTCTATTCTCCAGAGGGAAAACATTTATTATTATTTTCAGATGTACTGGTACTTCAAGTCTTCCTACATACACAACTATTAGAAAAATGATGCCTCAGCGCACATTTCCTACATTATTTGGCTTGTATAAATGTATTGATAAGTTGAAAGTTTGAATGAAATATCCAAGATTCCCCTTTTTGAAGTGCATTCACCTCATTATAGGTGTCAGTGTTACCTGATGCATCTTATAATTTGCCCACTGGTGTTTTATTGTCATTTTATCCTTACTGTAATGGAATTTAATTTGCGTGCTTATATATAATAACCAATCTGAACAAGCAGTGGATAAGGCATGTCACTAGGGCAGAGCAGCAGAGTTATGAACTTAGATGTGATCGATAACAGCTCAATCACACGCAGGACCTGCTGACACTGAACCCGTCAGTCCCGTTGACCTGACGGATACAGGTTTCAGCGCTAGATACAGTGCTCTTTATAAAATATACAAAGAAGCTGAATCTCAAAAAGTAAAAATAATTTTTAATAAAAAGTATTTAGAAAGTTGCACAAAACCCACTGATAAACAATTTTATTTAAAAATATATATATTTATTTTAAAGGTGTACATAGCCTTTAAGATCAGCTGCAGTGCTGCTGTGTAAACTGTGAGTGCTGTCACACAGTCTGGGGTCTGAATAAATTTTGGGGTCTGACATCTGGGTCTAAATTAATTTTGTTGTCTGGGGTCTGAACAATTTTTGTGGTCTAGCATTTTAATTAATTTTGGAATCTGTCATCTGAATTCATTTTGGGGTCTGACATCTATTTTTTTTTACGGTAATGTTTTTTATATGTACTTTCTTATTACTTGTTTTTAGCCTTTATTTTTGCTCTTTTGACAAAAATGTATTGGTAGGAGTTCCCCGAGATTTTTTTCCAGGTGTTGCCCATTGCCATAACAATTTATTATTATTATTATTATTTTTATTATTGTTATTATTATTATCAACACAATTGTTATGGTGATCAGTAAACTATGTTAAAAAAAATGAACAGGTTTTTTTGATGTATTCTAACCAAATAAAAAAAATATATATGTCATGCCTTTTTATAGACATCCCGGTATTTACCACTAGGCACTGAGGGTGCAGTGCCTAGGGTGTCCAGTGGTGGAGGCAGCTGCAGGGGCATTTCCTTAAAAAAAAATGTATTGTGACCTGACTGACCCGCAGTCAGGTTACTCACGGGGGTGGGGATTTGTGGTGGCAGAGTCCTGGGGCAAAGCATCTACTATCGCTCTGGCCAGGGACTCTGGTGCTGTGGTAGCTCCTGATGTCACTGTCCATGTATGGACAGTAACTTCAGGTGCTTCCCTAGCGCTGGAGACCCCTGGCAGAGCATCAGCTAACGCTCGGCCCGGGGACTCCAGCACTGCTCCTCATGTCACTGTCCATATGTGGACAGTGAGGTCAGGAGTTTTCCCAGGTCCGGAATCCGACTCTGGGGAAGCCCCTGACATCAATGTCCATATATGGACAGTGACGTCAGGAGCTTTTCCGGGACTGGAGTCCCGAGGCAGAGCACTTACTAGCGCTCCTGCCAGGGACTCCGGCACTGTGGATGCTCCTGACGTCACTGTCCATATATGGACAGTGACTTCAGGAGCGTCCCTAGCGCTGGAGACCCCTAGCAGAGAATTAGCTAACGCTCTGCCCGGGGACTACGGCACTGCTCCTGACGTCACTGTCCATATGCTCTGCCCGTAGACTACAGCACTGCTCCTGATGTCACTGTCCATATGTGCACAGTGACGTCAGGCGTTTTCCCAGGGCAGGATTTCCAGGACAGAGCCTCTACTAGCGCTCTGCCCTCCGCGACTCTGGGGAAGCCCCTGACATCAGTGTCCATATATGGACAGTGACGTCAGGAGCTTTTCATGGACCGGAGTCCCGTGGGAGAGCGTTTACTAGTGCTCCTACCAGGGACTCTGGTGTTGTGGAAGCTCCTGACATCACTGTCCACATATAGACAGTGACTTCAGGAGCTTCCCTAGCGCTGGAGTCCTCGGGCAGAGTATCAGTATAAATAAATAAATAATTGAAAAAAAACCAATATGGGTCACCCCCATTTTTCATTACCAGCAAGATACAACATAGCAGCAGCAAGCTAGCAGTACCAGGGTGGGAAGGGCCTTGGGTTTTGGGCTTTCCCAGCCTAATAATACCAGCCTGCGACTGCCCCAGTACACGACCTTCACTGCCATTCCTTCTCGGTACCCCTGGTACCCAGGTAATAATGGAGGGGCTAGTGTTAGCTTTTTCACCGGTTAATACTAAGACCCGCTTTAGTAACGAACGCTGTCAATCAAACAGTGGCCATTACTAAGGCAGTGGTGATAAAGTTAAAAAAAAACACAGGTACATAAACAATATTTTATTGAAATTTAAAAAAAACACACAACCCTTGTTAACCATTTTAGTAAGAATTAAAAAAAGCCATCATCGAAGTAGTCCTCGAATCCAAAGTAGTTCAACAACCGAACCTGTAAAAAAAAAAAACAGAAAGCACAAAAAAAAATAGTGCCACATAATAGAGTAAATCAATTATTATACTTACCTTTTCTGTGTCCAGCGCTGGAGCCGCAAAGTCAGCGAGCTACGCTGTTTACGTGACTTTGACAGTTATAGTGAGTGTCACTACTAAAAGTGCCCAGGGCAGCAGCAACTCTAAATATGGTCCTGCTTTAGGTACATAAAAATGAAAATATTTCCTGTGGTCTTTATGTCTGAAATGGGTTTTGTCCTTATGGGGTTACATTTTTTTTGTTAATGTTCTTTTCCCATCTACTAGACACAAAATCAAAATTACTCTATTTTTTCAACCAAAGGCAATCCTTTTATTTCGGAGCACAGTGTTTGGGGTTTGGAAGGGCTCTATATGCTTTTCAGGAAAATGTACTAAACCCATTGTTAAAACCTTAAGTGCAGCTTAGGACAACAATGAAGTGACCTTTTTGTGGGCAAGATGTTTTTTTCAAATGTCAGCAAGTGCAAGCATTATATGTTCTAATACAACACGGTGAAAATGGCTCTGCTATGTCCTCTTAAAGGCTATGGAAACGTTTTTGTTTTGTTTTTTATAAAAATGTGTATTAGTGTGTTCGGCACAACTTTGTATCCTGCTGCTTTGTATCCTGTATACAGAGCTGCTGGATATTGCTCTGTGAACTGAATCCGTCAGGTCAGCGGGACTGATGTGCTCAGTGTCAGCAGGTCCTGTGTGTCACATGTTATCGATTACATCTAAGTTATGAACTTAGATCTGATCGATAAGAGCTCTGATGTCAGAGACACAAAGGATCTGCTCTCACTGAACCCATCAGTGTCGCTGACCTGACGGATACAAGATTCAATGCTGGATACAGCTGCTCGATATACAGGATACAAAGCAGCTGTATCTCAAAAACTAAAAATAAACTTTAATAAAAAGTAATTAGAAAGTTGCACCAAACACACTGATACACATTTTTATTAAAACAAAACAAAAAACTTAAACGTTTTCAAAAGGTGCACATAGCCTTTAAGAAAATGTATTTTTGTTTTAGGGTCACAAGTTACTTTAAAACTGTCTTGTGTGAAACATTTAATCTTGCTATACATATACTAAATTACTGTAAAAGGAAAGGTTAAATGTTATTTTTGGAACTGTAAGTCTCTGTGCACACTGGCTCTGACACTAGTGGTATTGTGAGAGCACTGTTGCTAGTTGTATTTGGGGGCAATGTAGTGGGAATTGGCTGGAAGCAATGGAAAATATTGGAAATGCTGCATTCCTCTATCAGTATAATACATACCCTAGTTCAGGGGTCAGGAACCTTTTTGGCTAAGAGAGCCGTAAACGCCACATATTTTGAAATATAATTCCGCGAGAGCCGTACAATATGTTTAAAGGGCCATTGACAGATCAATCGCTCCAATGTTCACTTAGTACAGCAAGGAATGCTCCTCCCTGCTGTATAAAGCCACAACTGGACTGAAACAATGGTAATTAGCAGTAAAAAAATTAAATAAATAACTTACATTGTGAGCTTGCGATGCATGACATCAGTCCAGCAGTCTGGCTTCTTCTTTTTCCTGCGCATGACTGGAAGCTGGCATTCTTCCCACCTGATGTTGAGAGAATGCCAGCTTTGAGGCATTCGCAGAAGAAAGAAGCTGGAATGTTGGACATGTCACACAACGCATTGTCAGTTATGTCAATTATCTATTTTATTATTTTACAGCGAATTATTGTTTAGGTCCAGCGGTGGCTTAGTGCAGCAGAGAGGAACACTCCTTTGTGTACTAAGTGACCGCTGGAGCAATTGTATCTGTCAGTGTCATGTTCATCGCGCCAACACTGAAGAATGAAGTACAATTTTCAGTGCTTCATTCCTCAGTGTGAATAGGAGCCTAAGTGTGCCAAAAATCTAGTTTCTCTGAGAATAAGACAGTCTTATATTACTGTCACCCAAAAACGTGGGGTGTCTTAGAAAACACCTGGTGGAAGCGGTGGGCTTCTAACAGTAGAGGACCACCACTAATGTCACAGTCCCATCACTGCTATCCGCTGCCTGTATACCGCTGCCTGGAATAGTGGAGGCTGCAGCGCTGGCTGTGATAGGATTGTGCAAGATGTCACATCCTATCACCTCCACCGCAATCCTGGAAAGCACCGGGGTGTCACTGCCTTAAGTGCTGTATACAGGCATCAGTTAGCGGTGATTGGCCTGTGACACTATTAGGCTGCTTTCACACTGCAGATTTTTTTTTTAAATATGCGCTGATTTTATCTGCTATCCATAGAAGTCTATGGAGACTTGCGGATTCTGCATCCATGCCACAGTTGCAGAATCTGCTGCGATTCAACCTATTGCAGTGTCCTATATTTGGCGGAACTCCCATAGACTTCTACGGGGCTGCAGATTGCATTCCCGTAAATATAAATAAGCATCAGCATAATGCAGTGAAATCTGCATAGAGAAAATTTTGATTACGGCAGATGTTATCTGCCGCTGATTCAGCGACAGATAAAATCTGTTCTACAGTGTGAACATAGCCATTTCCCCAAATAAAACCTCTCCCTCAGGACTCCCCTGGAATTAAAGGACTTCTGCCACCTATATTTCATGCTTGGGGGCTTTTAAATCATCTCTTGGGGGTATAAGAAACTGATTTAAAGCCCCCCAAGAGTGAACTAGCAGCGATCGGTACCTGCCGAATATGTAGTTATATTCGTTGTGCTCTGCAGCTCCGACTACCGGGTTGATCCCTGCATCTTACGTCACGCTGCTCCCTCTCTCTCCATAGAGGTAAATGGAATCTGCTGGCAGCGTATGCGCACCAGTGGCAGCACGACGTAAGATGCACGGTTCAACGCGGAAGTAAGAGCTGCGGAGCACAACGAATATAAATGGAGGGGGTTATGAAGCTCATGTCTGCGAGCCAGATACGGCCATCAAAAGAGCCATATCTGGCTCGCGAGCCATAGGTTCCCGACCCCTGCCCTAGTTGCTGCAAAAAGTCAATATACAATAGTATATACTGCAGGGAGCTCTAAGAGTAACCAAATATATCCCTGGAAAATGTCCTACTGTATCCCTATAGCTAGCCATATAACACGAATACTGACCCAGTTCAGGATGTTTATGATAACATAGGAGGATCGCTAAAGGAAAAAAAAAGAAAAAAATTACGGGGGCATGTAGATGCCTCAATTTTCTCTGGTGTTGGTGAGACATCTTTCCATTTTTTACACACCTTTATGAATAAAGTTTCTCAAAATAATGGTCGTCTTTACATTATACTGTTTTTTTAAATCTTATACCCTGAAATTCTTTAGAATTGCTATTAAGGATAATGATTTGAACAAAGTCAACCTACCTGCTGAGATATCTCCAAAACATTACAGTTTCAAAATGGGCTGCCATATAAAAACATGATATAAATATGCTATTTGGGAACTTGGAATCTCTCCAAAAAATTCATTGAAAAGACTTGTTAGAGAAAGAATAAGGTCATTTTCACTGTCCGGACTAAAATGATGTGGCTAGACAGTTTATGACAGAAAAGGAAAGATGTATAATTCCTTCAGCTTCCCTGGAAGAGAAATAGTGTCATCTAGAGGTGGGACCTTAATTAAATTACCGCGAGAATAAAGAAACACCTAATGTGATTGAGGACACTCTCTGCAGAGCTCCCTGTGATGTCGTACATGGAAAATGAATAAGATGTTGACATCATCATCGATACAAACTAGCAAAATGAATATTGAAAAAAGCTGCCCTATGTTATTCACCAGACAGGGTTTCTTTTGTATAATTGAATGAAATATATATTTTGAAAGGAATGTTACTAAGCACTAATTATAGATAAGTACTCTTCATAAACCGGCATTATTCCTGAACATGTCAGACACTGCAAGCAAACATGAGGCTCTTAGGTCAAGTGTGTTTACTCAACAGACTTAATTTATCAAAATAATAATTCTAATATTGTTGAGTTAGGAAAAAAAAAGTTCAACAGGTATTGAAACAATGTGTGAGTGGGGACTGGAAAGAGAGAGGAAGGAAGGTAATGCCAGACATTTCTAATAAATTAGCAAGAAGGACACGTACTGGTGTCAGAATGCTCTTACCCATAGACTTATATAACCGTCCATTTTCATAGAGAGGAACTGCATGTGTGTGGCCACCTCTGCACTCACACTTAGGCCTCATGTACACAGCCGTATTTTGTACAGAGCCATAACAGGACACCTATAGAGGTGCATGAGGCATTACTGTACCTCCGTATGTCTCCAATTTCATATACAAAGGCATACAGGTTTTGTTGGATGCTGTATGAATCTGACAGAAAAAAATTGTGGCATGGTCCATTAGTGTAAAGGATCTGCCAGACACAGCTTCTGTGTCGACGCCCGTGGGTAATCAGTCTGCACCTGCTCCTAAGTCTGAGAGAGTGACACCATCTTCTACCAGTCCAGCTGGGAGGCTTAGGAGTGGGAGAGCCTATCACAGCTAGCTCCCGCCCTCTGTCTATTTATACCTTCACTTCCTGCTCCTCCAGTGCCTGTGATTCTGCCTGTTTCCTGGCTCTGCTGCTGCTGCTTGAACTATTTGTCCTCTGCTTCATTTTGACCCTGGCTTACTGACTACTCTCCTGCTCTGCGTTTAGTACCTCGTACACTCCTGGTTTGACTCGGCTCGTTCACTACTCTCCTGCTCTGCGTTTGGTACCTCGTACACTCCTGGTTTGACTCGGCTCGTTCACTACTCTCGTTGCTCACGGTGCTGCCGTGGGCAACTGCCCCATTTCCCAAGCTTCTGTGTACCCTTGTCTGTTTGTCTGTCGTGCACTTATTGAGCGTAGGGACCGTCGCCCAGTTGTACGCCGTCGCCTAGGACGGGCCGTTGCAAGTAGGCAGGGACTGAGTGGCGGGTAGATTAGGGCTCACCTGTCTGTCTCCCTTCCTCGTCATTACAATTAGATGCTATATATATGGAGCTCCGTACAAACGGTGCCCGATATACCATGGTACAGCAGAATACAGAGTTCCTGTGACTCTATAATACGGAGCCACGGAAAAGTCTGTGTGCTGCCTTACAGCATTATTGATACTTACCTTTCCCCAAGCAAAAAATGATTTTCTGGTGTCGGCCACGCTTCCCTGCTTCCTGCCACATGGAGTTGCCATAGCAACCATGACTTCAGTCGATGCAGCATATTTAAAGAGAAATCAGGGTCTTCACTGTCGCCTGTGGATTACGATGTTTTAACTGTGTTGATTAATTGTCTTTGGTCCTAATCTTGACCTGGGACTTGCCTCTGGACCCTACTTTTTTTTTTTGCTCTTTTGGATTTGTCACCTGGCACTTCTAGTCCATTCGCCTAGTTTTGACTCCTGGCCTGTCTTCTGTTTACATATCCGTCTACCCTGGTTTGTAGCATCCTAACAGCTCAACCAGTTCTGACCCCTGGCTTTGTTCCTGTCATCATCTTTTCTTCTGCTGCTAACATTCCTAGTAGTGTACCCAGTGGCAGATTAAGTAGACCATAGGCCCTGGGCTGTTACCCAAACTTGGGCCCCCCTTCTCCCCCGCCGAGCCGTAACACTATCTTTTTGTGCAAGCATTAACAAATGGGTGTTACGATTCCCCTTGTCAAAGGGCTGTGTCCCTACATACTGACAGTCTCCAACCATCGCTGAGAGTATTACACTGTGCAGGGAAACATCCTCCTAACAAGGGGAATGGTAACACTCATTTGTCTATCAGTCCTGGACTGCACAAAGACTTTGTGAAACACAAGGATTTCCTATAATAAACATGTCAGGAGAGGTGACAGATTCTCTATAAATCTAGTGACTCACATGTGACGACTCCTCAGATTCTGGTAACTTTTTTCCTCTTTTCTTCTCCATCCAGTCCAGACTTCATGACGACTTCTCCCGGCCATGACCCATTTCTGCAGAATTTGCCACTTAGATGTCTTCTGTTGCTCACTTTTCCAACATTTCTACACCTATAAACGAAAACAAAATGATCATGGTGCCACAGACTGTGCCCCTAAATATAATAGCACCAAACACTGCGCCCCTGAATATAATTGTGTCAAACACTGTATAGTAAAGCACCACGTGCACAAAGGCCCCTGTAGATAGTGTCACACACACATCCCCCTGTATATAGAATCACACACACAGCCCCTGTATATAGAATCACACACACATCCCCCTGTATATAGCATCACACACACACAGCCCCCTGTATATAGCGTCACACACACAGCCCCCTGTATATAGCGTCACACACAGCCCCCTGTATATAGCATCACACACACAGCCCCTGTATATAGCATCACACACACACAGCCCCCTGTATATAGCATCACACACACATCCCCCTGTATATAGCGTCACACACATCCCCCTGTATATAGCGTCACACACACAGCCCCCTGTATATAGCATCACACACACATCCCCCTGTATATAGCGTCACACACACATCCCCCTGTATATAGCGTCACACACATCCCCCTGTAGATAACGTCACACACACATCCCCCTGTATATATCGTCACACACACATCCCCCGGTATATAGCTCCACACATAGCCCCCCAGTAGATAGCGTCACACACACATCCCCCTGTATATAGCGTCACACACACATCCCCCTGTATATAGCGTCACACACATCCCCCTGTATATAGAGTCACACACACATCCCCCTGTATATAGCATCACACACACATCCCCCTGTATATAGCACCAAACACACACACAGCCCCTGTAGATAGCATCACACACACAGCCCCTGTAGATAGCGTGTCACACACACATCCCCCTGTATATAGCATCACACACACATCCCCCTGTATATAGCGTTACACACACATCCCCCTGTATATAGCGTCACACACACAGCCCCCTGTAGATAGCGTCACACACACAGCCCCCTGTAGATAGCATCACACACACAGCCCCTGTAGATAGCATCACACACAGCAGTGATGAAGGGAGGGAGTGAGTTATGGAGGAATGAAGGGAGGGATGAACAGATGGAGGGAGTGAGTGATGAAGGGATGGGGGTTTGGAAAAGCACTCACCAGCCTGGAGCTCTGTGTAAAAACTTGACTGGTGGGCGGGCCTTCTTCCCTGCAGATATTCTGCTCCTTCACTGTGATAGACGGACCTGATTGGTGGGCGGGGGTCACATGGGCACGACGTCATCAAAGGTCCTTTAGCCTTCAACTCGGAGCACATTTATGTAGAGAGGTAACTTTCACTATCCCGGCTAAGCCCGCCCCGAATTGTTCTGCCTGCACCTTCTCTCTGCAGTGACAGTTAGCAGCGCAAGTGCGCTGCATAGTTTTTACGATTATGTGCAGTTTGGGCAGCAATGGGCCCCCTGCGTGCCTCGGACCCCGGGCGGTCGCCCGAAACGCCCATATGATGATCCGCCATTGAGTGTACCCACCACCAATCAGTGACTACTCAGACGACTGCAACCTGGTATTCTGAATTGGAAAGTCCATACCTACTTACGGGGGTTAATGGTGAAGAATGGAGAGATTCCTTAGACACCGCGTCTCAGTTTAACCAGCGCTAAAAATATTGCATTTCAAGGATCCACTTCTCCTGTCAGAATCGCTAGTGACTAGATTTGAGTTTTATAGCATGTCTGATTGGTATGCCATTAAATTTTTTTTTATCTAAAATCCTCTTTCATTTTAGCTGATTAATACATTTGTTAATAAGAGGTTGAATTCAATACTGACTCCAAGATTTATTTAGACATGGTGCTAACAAATTTACCATGGTTGATTGATAAATATACAATAAATGTAATAATATTTTATAATAATATAATATAATGTAAGCAAAGATACAGTATACATTACATAACATAAAGAAGTAAACTTGCCTCATAAGATACTGCAGGAATATTTTATGCTCTTACTTGTAACATAAAGTATATGAAGATTATATCAAATCACACCCAGTCGAATAGATGTATCAAAATTAGTGCAAGACAAAAGTGGAGTAGTTGCCGATAGCAAACAATTAGATTCCACCTTTCAATTTTCAAAAACCTTTTGAAAAATGACAGCATTAAATAGTACATCCCCATTATCTGGTTATTAAAGGCTTGTCATTATTGAATATTTCTCCTACAAGCTATGTTGTGTTTCCATCTTGAGGGTTTCCTGTCCTGAGGATTGCACATGCATTGCTAAATATACTGGGGCATATTTACAACTGTGACTGTGACTGTGACTGTGACTGGGTCTAGAATGTGTCAAAAAATGCACCAAAATTTGGCACACATTTGTTACATTTAGTGCATTTTGGCACAACTTGATGCCATTTTGATGTTTGCACATCACTGGACACTTTTTAAAGTGTCTCAAAAAGAGGGCATGGCTGATTGTGAAAATGGGCATGGTTAACTAAAGGGGGCATGAATTAAAATGTGTCAATGTTCACTAAAACAAGTACGAGAACATTAACTTTGTGTGCTGCATTGATTACTAATAAAATGTGGTCTGATTGTTATCTAAGTCACAATTGCCGACAAACACAATCTAACTAGACTAATTGAGCACATTTAGTAAAATGCAGGGAGAAAAAGTAAGTGAACCTTTGAATGTAATAACCTGTAGATCCCTCTTCAGCAGCTTCCTGTAGCTAAATAACATTTGCACAACATTGAGAAGGCATTTTGGACCATTCCTCCCTGCAAATGTGTGTCAGTTCATCAATATTTCTGGAATGCCTTATGTGCTCGTCCTTCCTCAGATCATGCCACAATTGTGACTTTTTCTGATAATTAAGAATTTTCACCAATTTTTTAAATTTTTCTTTATGAAAAGTCACAATAACAAAATGTTGGCACTAGAGCTCTTCAACAGTATCTGATAGATCAATAAAATACTATAACACCTATAAATTGCAAAACACATTAAAAAAAATAACAATTGAATTTGCTTTGTATTGAATTACTTTGTATTAAATGTTCCTGAAACTAGGTGGCGTGTGATAACATTATGCATTGCCATCTGGTAACAAAACAACAACACATTTGTCTATTGATAAGTATACCTATCCTACATTGGTGGTTGTATACTGAAGGGTTTATACTGTGGACTTATGCCTACAAGAACAGTAAGGATACAGAGGATTAATAAATTCTGTCAAAGATAAAAGAGCCGAATCCACAATAAAAAATAAATACATTCCAGAGGCATAACTATCATTATGTCTATGTCTTATTATGTCATTATAACTTCATTAGATAGATAGATAGATAGATAGATAGATAGATAGATAGATAGATAGATAGATAGATAGATAGATAGATAGATAGATAGATAGATAGATAGATAGATAGATAGATAGATAGATATCTCCCGAGAGAGAGAGAGATACACACACACATAGATGATATAAAACATTTCATCAACAGATGTTCTTAAAGAATCTGATTCCATTACTTATATTAAGAATGGGTATTAGCTTTGGGATATGTGTTTTATATGCAAATGCATTTCCCTTGAAAAACTTTTTGGATAAATACTAATGATATTTAATCAGCATGTGGACAAGTTATGTAAGCGATAGCCTTAAAACAAATGTATCGTCAAAAAATGACTTTGTATTTAAATTAACTTTTTATGTTAGACATAATTTTTTTAATTTGGCAGAGATTTTCATAATTTCCCATAACTATATATTTTAAAAATAAACGTGATTATTGCAGTTCTCACACTTGCCACTGGGCTCTCAATAGGCTGATACGCACTTCTCAGCAGTCCTCTCATTCTCATCATAAGGCAGGATTATAATGAAAAGTCCCACTTCTGTTATAACATAGGACCACAAGATTGACAGTAAATGGTTGACATAGCTCATCTGCTTTCCCCTGCATGCACAGTGATCTCTGCACAGGTCATTGAGCATGCCCACAACACTCTCCTATAGAAGTCAATAGGTAATTTTCTGATTGAGGTTTCTTATTTCCTTGTGGCTGCTGTACAGCAAATCTCTGAACTGCTGTTCACAGCTCGGAGCAGCAACTCAAGTAAGATGGCTGATCCCATAGTTATATAAAGTACATATTACAATCAGAAAGTAAAAACAGATTAGAAATAGAATAAGATTCAGTACATAGTTTTAAATAATAAAATTAAGGTGATAAAATGAAGGTGACACATTCCATTTAAGGGAAAGAAATATGTAATATAAATAACTAGTGCTTATGGTTACTACATAAATGACAGAAAATGTGCTAGAAACTGTTTGACATTTAAGTTTTCATTCAGTGGCGTAGCTATAGGGGTCGCAGCGGTCGCACTTGCGAACGAGCCCTTAAGCCTGGGGGGCCCACGGGCTCCCGTTGCCATACCACATGCTTTTTAAATAAACCTTCTGTGCCGTTAAGCCGGCACTTCCAGGTTACAGTCACATGGTATACTTAGTGTACCATGTGACCGTGTTGTCACGTGACACGTCTTCCAGCCTGTGCAGTGGAAGAGTCGGTACGGAGGACTCCAGGTGAGCTGCAGAGTCTGTAATGTATTGTGTTGTGTTGTATTGTGTTGGCTTGTAATGTATTGTAATGTATTGTAATATATTGTGTTGCCTTGTAATGTATTGTGATGTATTGTGCTGTTTGCGGTGGAGAGGGGGGGCCGTTAAATGACAGCCCCCCCCCCTCCTCTCTCCACCACAAACTGCACAATACAACACAATACATTACACACTGTGGGTCGCATCCCCCTGGGGATTTGTGTGAAGACCTCCGGGGGGTCGTGAGTCACTCACCGAGGTCACGGTTCCATTCAATGCTGGAGCAAGGAGCTAACGTCTCCTTGATCCAGCATTCACTGTGCCCTGAGCGGCTCGACGCAGGCTGGCGGGATGTAGCGACATCATCGCGCCTGTCTGCACCGAGTCACTCATAGCACACACCGGAGGAGGCGAAGGATCCTCCACCCGGCATGGGAATGGGGATAGGTAAGTAATTATGCTATTTTTATATTATGCACATATGCGGACATTATACTGCATGGGGGGCTGATATGGCATGGGGGCTGATAAGATGGGGGGCATTATACTGCATGGGGATGATATGGGGGAATTATACTGCATGGGGGGCTGATATGGGGGAATTATACTGTATGGGGGGCTGATATGGGGGCATTATACTGCATGGGGGGCTGATATGGGGGAATTATACTGTATGGGGGGGCTGATATGGGGGGATTATACTGTATGGGGAGCTCATATGGGGGACATTATACTGTATGGGGAGCTCATATGGGGGCATTATACTGTATGGGGGGCTGATATGTGGGGGATTATACTGTATGGGTAGCTCATATGGGGGGCATTATACTGTATGGGGAGCTCATATGGAGGCATTATACTGTATGGGAGCTCATATGGGGGCATTTTACTGTATGGGGAGCTCATATGAGGGGCATTATACTGTATGGGGGCTGATATGGGGGGATTATACTGTATGGGTAGCTCAAATGGGGAGCATTGTACTGTATCGGGAGCTCATATGGAGGCATTATACTGTATGGGAGCTGATATGGGGGGCATTATACTGTATGGGGAGCTGATATGGAGGGACCTTATACTGTATGGGGAGCTGATATGGGGGGCATTTTACTGTATGGGGAGCTGATATGGGGGCATTATACTGTATGGGGAGCTGATATGTGGCATTATATTGTATGGGGGCTGATATGGGGGACACTATAATGTATGGGGGCAGCTATGTGGTGTATTATACTGTGGGGGCTGATATGTGGAGCATTATACGGTATGGGGCTGTTATGGGGGGCATTATACTGTGTGGGGGCAGCTATGGGAGCATTATACTGTGTGGGGACATTATACTATGGGGGTTGTTGGGCAAGGCGTCTTGGGCATAGGCGCGCGCAGGGGTCTGATGATGGTGGCGTTGGGGAGGGGTAGGGGGCCCAAGCTGAATTCTTTCACCCGGGCCCATGAGCCTTTAGCTACGCCCCTGTTTTCATTTACTTATCTTGAGGAAAAGCAAACAATATATAAACAATATTTAGACTTAAAAGCAATTGAATATTGTCATATAATATTTAAATGTTGTGACATTGTGAGTTGTAAATCTCTATTAAAAGATTACTTACAGGTAAAGGTAACTGCAAATATATATTGCTTTAACAGAGCAGTTTAACAGAGTTGTCCTCCTAACCCAACAGCAAGCTTTTAACATAGGTATTTTGTGGAATTGTTCTTTATCCAGTTCAGTGCTTCCATAGAGGAGAAACAATTTAAACACGTCAATGGAGAAATGTAAAACAGTGACATGTAAAGGTATGTGCACACACACTAATTACGTCCGTAATTGACGGACGTATTTCGGCCGCAAGTACCGGACCGAACACAGTGCAGGGAGCCGGGCTCCTAGCATCATAGTTATGTACGACGCTAGGAGTCCCTGCCTCTCTGCAGGACAACTGTCCCGTACTGTAATCATGTTTTCAGTACGGGACAGTAGTTCCATGGAGAGGCAGGGACTCCTAGCATCGTACATAACTATGATGCTAGGAGCCCGGCTCCCTGCACTGAGTTCGGTCCGGTACTTGCGGCCGAAATACGTCCGTCAATTACGGACGTAATTAGTGTGTGTGCACATACCCTAAAGGTTATTTTACATGTAAAAATATGAAATGGAATGAGCATAATAGCAAAAACATTACAAGTAAAGAAATATATTTAAAATGTGTTGATGCCAAGTTTCCATTTAATCTGTCCAAAATGAATCCCAATAGTAGAAGAATTCCTCTTCCTGCTAGCTCTCTTTAAGGCTCCACAACATGGCGTAACCCACATGTCGCAGTAAATTTGCAATATTACCATGACTTAACTGTTTCCGTATGGGAAAAATATATATACAAAAATAGAGTGGTTTTGCCATGGTCTTCAAAAAAAAAATTTGACGAGGCATGGATTGATTTTTTACAACAGTCACAAGGTCGCTTGCAACTTCTTTTTTCCCCATATGGAAACTTTAAAATCAAGGTTATTTACTGCGACTTGCAGGCGATGCTGTGTTACCATAGAAATTATAGCCTTTAAGTAAACAAATTACCTAATTAACATTGCACCTATTTTCAGTAGTTATTCACATTATTTTATCGCATTCTATTATTAATTCAAGATTTCTTCCATCCCTGATATATGTCATGTGCCATGCTTTAATGGTGATAAGCACTGTGATGAAAAGGTCATTGGGACCTTGGGCTTAAAGGGACACTTTTTCCATCAATTATCTCAGCCTATTTAAAGAACCAACTGCTAGTGAATGTAAAATATGTCTTCAATTAAATTCATTAATTTTAATTTAATTATTTTAACGCATTAAACTTTGTCTACATATTGGAGACAGTCCTCAACAAAACTGCCAACCACCCTCTCTTTCTAGCAATAAAGGAATGCTCCAGAATTGAGTCATTAGAGGCTGGAACTTGACACAGTGACATCACAAGCCCTCCACACTTAGCCACACCCCTCACTTTAGTCTTTGTCAGCTGTTAACCCATTTCCTTCTGTGTCTAGTCTGAGGCAATGCATTAAATTCATTAATCCTTAACCTACGAGTGAATGATATCCAATTTCACTGTAAGGCTTCGTTCACATCTGCGCTAGGGCTTCATTCCAACGTTCCGTCTGAGCTTTCCATCGGACCAGAGCCCTGACAGACACAAACAGAAACCAGTGGTTTCTGTGTCCATAACCATTGATTTCAATGGTGACGGATCCGGTGCCAATGTGTAATGGATCTGCCAGACACAGCTTCTGTGTCGACGCCCGTGGTTAGTCAATCTGCACCTGCTCCTAAGTCTGATAGAGTGACTCCTTCTTCTACCACTCAGGCTGGGAGGCTGAGGAGTGGGAGAGCCTATCACAGCCTGGCCAGACGGAGCTAGCTCCCGCCCTCTGTCTATTTATACCTTCATTTCCTGCTCCTCCTTTGCCTGTGATTCTGCTTGTTTCCTGGCTCTGCTGCTGCTGCTTGTACTATTTGTCCTCTGCTTCATATTGACCCTGGCTTTACTGACTACTCTCCTGCTCTGCGTTTGGTACCTCGTACACTCCTGGTTTGACTCGGCTTGTTCACTACTCTTGTAGCTCACGGTGTTGCTGTGGGCATCTGCCCCATTTCCCTTAGCTTCTATGTACCCTTGTCTGTTTGTCTGTCGTGCACATAGTGAGAGTAGGGACCGTCGCCCAGTTGTACGCCGTCACCTAGGACGGGCCATTGCAAGTAGGCAGGGACTGAGTGGCGGGTAGATTAGGGCTCACCTGTCTGTCTCCCTACCCCGTCTTTACACAATGGTTTCTGTTTGTCTCCATTGTGCAAGGGTTCCGTTGTTTTGACGGAATCAATACCGTAGTCGACTGCGCTATTCATTCTGCCAAAATAATGGAACCCTTGCACAACGGAGACAAACGGAAATCATTGGCACCGGATCCGTCACCATTGAAATCAATATTGATGGAAATTGAAACCTATGGTTTCCGTTTGTGTCTTTCCGATGGAAAGCTCCGACGGAACGTTGGAACGGAGCCCTAGCGCAGATGTGAATGAAGCCTAAGCTGTACAGCAAAATGTTTTTGTTTTTTTAAACTGATTTGTAGTGTAGAGCCTTAAGTGGCCACTAGATTTCAGCACATGTTGAAACGCCACTGTATCCTTATTTCTTTTTATTTGGAGAAACATGATAAAGAGGGGTCTCTGAGCAGGTTTGGGATAACCCTTTTTTATGATTTTAAGGTTCTTGCATTAACTGTAATTTAACCCATCAAAGTCCAGGTGGAGAGTTGTGATATCTCTGCAGTGATTTCTTCCAATCTGTCAATCAATGCAATTGTGGTGAGATTATAAGAATAGATTTGGCACAAACTTTTCTGAACGCACAATCATCCAGACTGTAATATGGAACTACTTTAAAAAGATTTATCAGGGTTGAATATAAATCTTTTCCCATCACCCCAATCACTGTTTGCCCTGTTCTCCCCTTTAACATGATTATTATTTACTATCTTTCTGTGTATAAACACACATATTTTTTTAATTTTACCAAAGTGATCTCTATCATTGACCCTCTTGGTAAATATATTTAGATTTATCCCACAGATATTGCATTTAAGATGAAGTAACAAATGGCAATGGTTAAGGCATTTTTCAGACATATACAGTAAATATATTCTTGCTCATCTGCGCTAAACACATTGTGCTGCATATGGCAACCACTGGGTGGTGATGCATAAGTATGAGTAGAAACTAAACTGTATCTCTAAAAACGGGTAAATATGACTGACCTGAAAACTCTATGGAATCTTGCAATAAATCTAGCAATGTAAGCTAATGTAAGGAATTGTATCACCACAAGATTCTGGGGTTAAGAATATTTGTCTTTGCCTTCTAAAGTAAAAATTGGGAGAAGTAAATAACCCTGTATTTAGGTATCATATGTATCAACATTTTTATTAAATTATTCTGATTATAGTCAATCAATATATAAAGAATAAATTCCAGTAAACTATATTAAAACTCTATAAAAGAATTGTAATGATTATGGGTTGCAAAATGAAAATATGCAAAATAGAAAAAGTTTGTGGTACGAGAATATGGCCCAATTCTTAATTGTTGTGAGATAAATAAAAATACTGAAGTACCATATGACAAAAATACACCGGAACTAAAAAAGACAAGGGAAATATAGACCAGTTAATTATAAAATGTGTGTATACATTTTAATAGGGTGTATTTCTTTATTTCACATTTTAATATCTAAGCAACATGTAATATTTAATTGACCTGTGTTTTATTGTAAAAAAAATAATGCAATCTTCATAAAGCTTTTTATTTGTTTTGGCTTATTGGGGTTCATACAACTGAGCACTGAATGTACAATGTAACTTTTTAATATAGTATATGTAAAAAATGTTCCCCAAATACAAATCTTGGGGGCAACAGCTACAGGAGAACTGATAACTATTACTTATGTAGATAGACGTAGTAATGTTCATATGCAGCAGAGATGGAATTGTCATAATACTAAAAGGGAACATTTGCTTAGGACAATTCCATTTTGTTAGAAGAGTTCCCTAAAAACTAGATGTACCTAGTCTTTCTTACTCCTAGGACCCCCAGCAATCAGCTGTAATTTGCAGGAGAACCTGGCATCAGGTGTTCTACTCTCGTGCAGCGCCACCACAGGTCAAATGAAGCATTACATGGTGCCCATTGAAATTAATCCAAAGAGAGATCCAGAGAGAAAGATGCTCTTAGTAGCCGCTCTCTACTTGGGCTAAACGAGGGAGGTCCCAAATACTCTCATATAACTCAGAATGGGGCGAACTGGAGGCCTATATAAAGGCAGACTTAGGACATATTTAATAGTTGGAGCACATTGAGTGGTCAGTTATTTCCCCTCAATATGTAAAAGTATAGAACCTCTTTGAATTGGTCTTGTTATTTTCCAAGTTACTCTAAATTTACTAAATAAAAAAAGAACTTTTTGGAACAATCATTATAAACCTTTGATTTTTATTTACTGGCTTATAGCCAACTCTCACAAAGACCGTTCAGTAGATAGCTTGTTGTCCGTCCACCTCAGTGTTACAGTACACAAGGGCAGCATATACTTGGCTGTGCTATCTTAGATATGTCCATGAGCAATCCTAAAACATCATTGACATTTAATCACAATAATATATTTTCCAAATAGCTCTAAGACATTAAAGTGGATTATCCTCTTTGGTTCAAAAAAATGAAATACCATAAAACAATTTATACAGCAGTTCAAACAGCAGTCCTCGTATTACATAAAATGAGTTTTCATTTCTACCAAACTCGGCATGAATTATTTCCACGATTCATTAAGGAGTTCTCTGGACAATTGAAAGCTTTACGAAATTCTTCAAAATTACTCATTGCACCAATTACTCTGTGGGGGGAAAAAAATGAAATATTTAAAGTAATTTATTGTTTCTGTGCACGGTTATCTACATTTATTTTACCTGCACAGTACAAATAACTTAATATCCATAATTCATGTAGTATTTGAGGCAGATGTTAAAACTATTAAAAGCACCGCATTCCTAAGTGCAGAGACTATATATTACCTTTTTTTTAGAAAGCCTATATTCTGTGAATGTGCTGCAGACTATAAGCTGTAAAACAGCCTGTACCTGCTGACGGATTCACATAAAAAAGGGAAGGCTTGTTACTATTGTTGTAGCACTAAAGCTCCTGCAGTATACTCAAGTCTGCAAATTTCACACCATTATGTGTGACCATGCCATATAGCCATGGTAACCCTAGTAACTAGTGGAAACTGGTGACCCCCTTATATATTAAGGAAGAAAGTCAGAGGTCCAGCCCACGATATGATATGAAAAAATACAAAACTGTTTATTTAATCAAAATTAAATCAAGAAACGCGTAGGCGTTCTCTCCCTGGGATTTTTTAATTTCTTGTTTTAATTTTGACTTTTTGTATTTTTTTCATATCATATCGTGTGCTGGACCTCTAACTTTTTTCCTTGGATTTCCACCTACTCCCGACGTAGCTCTCTTCTGGTGCACCGATCAATCATGGAATGTGGCGTCCTAACTTCAAATGAGTGGTGAGCGGACCAATTTTTCTTGTACATTTTCTACTTAATATATTAAGGATCGAGACAATGTTGGCCTTCAAGTACAAGAGTATTTTGCTTGTTGTTGCCTCCTCAAATTCCCTTAGTCGTAACTTGCTTCATTTTGAAGAAGTCCTCCAGAAGAAACACAACTTTCTATCAACATGCCCCCCCCCCCCACCCAACTGTCTTTCCATCTCTGGACTTCATTTATGTGTATTGTACTCACATCCCCCTAATCCAGCCTTCGGTCTGATTTTGATCAGACACCATCCTAAATTTTAGATTTCACCCTGCTTTCTCTTCCTCTGTTCTTTGCTATCCATCCCATGATTAATGGCATAGCATAGAAGCTAGAACCAGTACCATCCTTGGCTGCTGGGAGGACAGTGTGATTATCGTTCCCTTAATATTCTCCTAAAAAGGATAATAGATTATAAGCATAGAGCCAGGGATCCTGAACTGTAATATTTTTCATTATAATTGCGTGACAGGATTCTGTCTAATCATCAGCAGTAGCTATGATGGAAATTAGTATCCTCTCCTCCCCTGTAAAGTCTATTTGGAACAGTCCATGCAATTTTGTGATACAGGAAGTTCTGGTGCCTGTATGAGTGAGACAGGCTTATCTCCATTGACTCAAGAAATGCAATGGCCCCAGTGTGATTCCCAGTGATAGAACAGGTAACAGACTGACACATGGAATTACTTAATGAAACACATAGCAAACTTTTGTTTTGGTTAGAGTTTGTTTTTAAGGCTGCGTGGCTAATCAAGGCCTTTGGATTTTCATGATAGTGGAATGCATTTTGCCATTGCTTTTTCATTATTTATTTTTTTTATACCGTCCAGCGTTAACATTACATATGCAATAACTTTGTAGTATGTATTGATTATATGTATTGGGATAACAAATATGTATATGTTTTTAACAGTTTCTTTTTACATTTATTAAATGAAAATGATTTGTGTTTTTTGTGATGCTAGTCTGCTTCTGCAGGGGAGTGATGACTAATTACAGCCACACTCTCCTTGGTGATCGCACAGAGCTGTTATACCCATGCGATGGTGATGAGGTACATGTATGACATTGTGCAGGATTTATCTCCCCCAAAGATGTACATGTAGCTCATATTTTGTCAACGGGTTAAAAGGATAAGCCATGGCCTTTTCCCCCTAAATTAGCCAATACAAAGAGCCACCACGAAGAGCACCTCTTGACCTTGGGATGTAGGTATGATTATGTATTACATCATTTTGGGGGAAAAGGTAGGCACAAGCATCTCTCTTCCCATATAAAAGCTGATTTGGAAGGGTTACAGCAGCAGGGCTGAATTCTTAAAGGTTGTCACTAAACAACCTCTTTAACAACCTAGAGACATCCCTAGGGGAATTTAAAAAAAGAAAATAAATGTTTCATAAAATTTTTATAAATATATTCCTTTTCCTTTCTTTTGCAAACAATAATATAAACGGGAAAAAGAGTAAATTGGTATCGCTGTGTCTGCAGAATCTGTACTATTAAAATATCACGTTATTTATCCTGCCAGGTAAAAAAAATATCACTATGCCAGAAATACCTGTTTTTTTTTATCACTATGCTTCCCCAAAAAATGGAAAAAATAGTGATCAAAAAGTCCAAAAAGGTACCAATAAAAAGTACAGCTTGTCCCGCAAAAAAAATAAGTCTCCCCACCACACCATCGACAGAAAAATAAGTTAGGGGTCTCAGATAAAGATGAGCCAATTTCTCAAAATTAGTTTCAGGGCTGATTCTATCGAATCGGCTGTGTAATTAGATTAGCAGCAAATTTGCAGCAACTCACAAGTTCTCCGACTGCCCTGTCTGACTCTCTGATGTCTTCTAGGACTTGTATCTAAGTTCGATACCAGCCTAAAAGACATCAGAGTCAAACAGGGCTATCAGGGGACTTGCAGTTCTACCCCTAAAATAAAAAAAAATAACATGCTCCACTTTCCTGGTCTCACATAGCGACGCGTCCCTGCCGGCTTCCTGAGATGATGTTGTTTTATCCCATGTGACTACTGCTGCGACACAACACTGGCGGCCATGAGCTCTAAAAGTTTTAGATTTTGTTGAATCCGAAAGTTTTGGGAAATTCAGACCAAATTCGATTAATTTAGAATCAATTCGCTCATTTCTAGTCTCAGAATATGGAGACACAGAACAAATTGTTTTAATTCCACCCCACAGAATATTTTTTTTAAAGTTTCTCAGTACATTATATAATATATTTAAAGATAAAACTTGTCCCGCAAAATAAAAGCCCTCATGCGTCTATGTCAACGGAGAAATAAAAAAGAAATGGATCTTGTAATGACGATGCAGAAACTAAAATTAAAAAGCGAAAATTGGCTGTGTCTCCAAAGGGTTAAGGAAACTTTCAGTATAGTAAGTGTAATCTCTTACCTGAGTTCAGTGTCCAGTCTTTTGCTGGTGATTGACTTGAATTTATATATATTTCTTTGTTATAATCAGTAATATAACAACATTACTTATGAATGTATAATATTTAAGGCGTACTGGTACTCTTTTTCCCCCCACATAATTCAGTATACATGTGAATACATGTATCTCTTACTGTAATATATAACTCATGAGAAAGTGGCGTCTTCCTCTTTATTTTTAGCAACCTGTAGTACACATTTTACTGCCTACATGTACTGTAAATGTTCACAAACCTCCTCAATCACCAAAACAATCCTTCTGTAGTAATACAGTAAATATTAGAGAGGGAGGAAAGGAGAGGTGCAGCTACACTTTCTCTCTCTTTGTATCCGTAAAATTGATATATTTTTTTTTTTTTTCTAGGAATGCCCTAGGATTTCATCAGAATTTGGTGCATCTGTAAAAATTCTAATTCGTATTTGAAGATATTAAGGTTACCTAATCCTCAGTAGTCTCTATCATAATTATGACATGTGTAAGATATTGCCATAGAGTAATAAATAGAACTTCAAATATAGTACACAGATCTGGGACTCACCGGAATTGAGGTGGACTATGTACTTGATTCATGATTCCTTCTCTTGCAGCTTCAGGGCGAAACGTATTGCACCTCACCTTAAGAAATTAAATAGAGAAGATACATTTAGGAGCATTCTAATTGTGTTAATATAGATTTTTGCACAGTATGATCTGAAACATGAAAATGTCATGATAAACTCAAATTCACAAAAGACAAGGGACTGCAAAAAAGTAATATTCCCCAAAACCAGACATGACTGTAGTTAAGAACTTAAGTTAGATCACCTAAGGGTTCCATGGAGATCTTAGTTCAATTCAATAGAAACACATGGGTTGATGGGGTTGCAGCCATAATAAAATAATCCTAAAAGGTGGCCATATTATGCCTGTCTGAAATTGGTCTAATTTAGAAAGAATTCACTAAAGTACCCGCAGAGCATTGATAAGTAAAAATTTACCCAAATGTGAAAATACCACTGAATTGGCAAAAATGGATAGTAGCTAAAGTGGAATATTAGCAATATCATGTGCCATTGTTCTATGACTTACATGGGCGTAGCTTATGAAGAACAGTTGGTTGTGGTTAAGATCTATGCCGGGAAGAAGCAATTCCTCTTTTCCACTTCTTTCTTCTTGAATCCATTTTCTATAGGCCTAACATATAGAAAAATAACACATTTTGTTTTTGTCTTGTACAGTACATGTCACTGATTTAGAAGAGCAATTGAATTGTTTGGGTTTGATGGAAAGTATATTTTATTACTCTCAAATGTAAAAAAAAATGTAATTAATACGTTTTTCAATATTTGTATATATTTTTTATTGAATTTACATTGATTAAAACATAATGATAAGACATTCCTAACTGTAAAAATCACAATTACAGGCAATAACAGCTAGTGATGCATGTCACTGTGCTGTACTAGAGAAGATGCTAACATCACTCAATACTCTGCAACTATTGGCTGAAGCTGCATCTCACAGACTTCCTGTTCTGCTGTCCCCTGCATGTTCTCCACATGTAAAACTGGTAATAATGAGACCTCTCAATCCCCTTTTAGCTGCTACTTCCTGCATTTGGTCCAGTACACAGGGGAAAGTAGTTGAAAGGAAGGAGAAAGGTGGTTGCATTTTTAATATTAGTAAGTCACATACTTTAAATTAAGAGATTGATTTTTCAACTTAACGTTGTCATTTTTTTTTTGTATAATATACAGTTTCTTACCCTAAAAGCTTCTCTCATTCCCCCATTGTCTGCAATGTTTTCTGCCAAAGTCTTTGTTCCTTTTACCTAAAATATTAATATTATAGGATCACACAAACATATTAATAGTATATGATCACACAAACATGATAGAGCAGCATGAAACAAAAGATGAATAAATATCACATAAAATACATGTAAAGTATCTTTCTGTATTACCATTTTACTTAAATGGGCTATTGATATTCAAAGTGGCAAGTCTATACCTTGGACCTAGGTATACATTGCCGTTTTAAGTAAATCCAGATCAATCTGGAACTCTGGATTAATTCTGATGAGCATAGAGCTGCATCTGGGATTTAATTTTGGACTTATAAGTATCTTTCAAATTGGTTACTATCCTTATAAATCTATCAACATAAGAATAGCTTCACATGGCAATACTTTCTGTTCCTGTGCTTTGCCATCTTAGTGGACTACAGATATTGGGCTTTAGAGCAACCAATGAGAATCCATGTTTTCTAGCACAGGTAGAAAATTCTAAAAGTGTTCTTATTATTTGCCTTCAAACATTTTCCTGAATATTTCAGACTGCAAGACGCCTTAGACTATAGAGCACTCCCAAATTTAGACAACATAAAATAAAAAATAAAATACTTCATACTGATTAAAATTTTCCTGGTAGTGTAAGTTAGTAAAAGGGTTCGTGGCCCTAGTTCACTTGTTCTATAGTAGAAGGGGGATAAATATTTTGTTCCCTTGTGATCTATGCTAAAATAAGGGTTTAATACCTGGTGGTCTAGTGTTTACTCACCTCCCCAGACTCCAGCCATGTGTCCCGTGGTGTCCTGTCTAACAGGGCTGAGGGTGTGTGACTTGTTTGGTTTAACAGGGTGCATCACACATCCCGAGACAGGGGGCGCTGTTATTTTAAATAGGAAACCTGCACTGCAACTCCAGACAGCATAATTGCCCATACTTCCCCATAAATGGCAGCTGTTTTACGGCACCATATCTTTTCTAGACTTGAAGCATAGTACTGCAGTACATGCAACAGAAGCTGTCAGCAGCTCTAACCCATGGCTCTCATAGCTCCTGTACTTCGTAACATGTAAGAGGAAACTGCCTCCTCTCTCTAGTTACTGTGCTGCAAGTCTAGCGGGGATATGGTATTGACAAGTGGGTAAGACAGCTGCCTTTTATTTAGATGTGGGGTGATACTGGAGGGGGGGCTGATACTGGGGGGAGTTAATACTTGCGGTGAGATAATACTGCGGAAGAGAGATTATTTTATAGGGTGAATAATACTGTGGGGGTAATACAGGGGGAGACAGATGATACTGGGGTGAGGAAAGAAAATTATACTTAGGAAGAGATAATACTGGGGGGGGGTCAGATTATACTGGAAGAGGGGAGAGTTTATATTTTGAAGGGGAGAGAGGATACTGGGGGATATTACTGAGGGAAGGGGAGAGATGATATTGGCTTGGAGAGTAGAGGCAGGAGTGTTGATATCTGGGAGAGGAGGGAGAAGTGATACCTGGGAAAGAGGAGTTAGATTATACCTGTGGACAGGAGTGAGATGATACCTATGAGGGGGATATTATATCTGGGTAGGAGTAGAGACCTTGGGAGAGCGGTACCTAGGGGGTAACACCTAAGGGGGATTAAACCTGGGGGAGGGACGGTAGATGATACGTGAGACAGACGTAGTATCGTGGAAATATTGAGTGGTACCTCTTGGAGATGAGAGATGATACCTGGATGGCAGGGGAAGAGATGATCTTGGGTGAGTTAGAGAAGAAGAAACAATTTGGTGGGGGGATATTATCGTTAGATGATATAGTACTGAGGAGGGGGAAGAAAGGTTCCTTAGATGATCCTGGGGGGAGAGACTATCTTCATTTGGTAGGTTAGCAAGCAAGAAGGGGACAGAGGGAATATAGTACAACTGCCAGCTCAGACTATACATGGATTGCTTGTAGTCTGTTACCATGGAGACGTATAGGTCTTTATATAAGCAGTATATTTAAAAAAAGCTATAGAAAATCAGAAACTATTTTCAAAGTTGCTTAAGGGGGACGCTTATATAATCTTACACAAGGGGAGCATCTAACCATTTAACCCTCTGTCTGACAAAGTGCAGCTATGAGCAGCCTCTCAGTTCTCTCAATGATCGGGTACAGCCCTTTATGAGGGCTCTGTCCGATTATTCAGGAAGCAGTCACGGGGTCATGCACTGCCGGGGTCCCCTTGACTGAGGACTATAACATGCACACACTTTTTTAGAAAGATTTTTTTCTTGCTAAAGAGTGTGTCTTAAAGTCACATTACATAATTCACACTACATAATCATAAATAACCCCTAGATTAACATTCACTAAGCTCTCACTCAGTGGGAGTATACGTTTATTCTGTGCTGGGCTCCATGCTGTCACATTTTATCACTTATTCACAGAGTCCTCTTAAAAGTGCCTGTCTATATATATATATATATATATATATATATATAAATATATATATAAGAAATCCCACAGAACTCCAATATAGTAAGAAAAGGTGGTTTATTCAGTCAGCACAAGCTGCAACGTTTCCGTCCATCTAGGACCTTTTTCAAGCATTGCGTTGGTATTTCCCCTGCTTTTTTTCTCCTTTCTACACATTAACTGCGGTGGTTCCTCACGCCCACCAAATTGGGGATACCTGCAGCCGACGTTATTATTTAACCCTGCCTACAACAGTGTTGTAACCTATATTTGTACAACTCTAAGGCTGAATGCACACGTTGCGTATTACGTGCGGTTGCAGTGTAATACAGTACCAGTAAAGTCTATGAGATTTTGCTTGCGAATTCTATCAATGTAGTTCAAAAGAAATACGTAGCAAAACCCGCAACATGAAAACGCAGTTATTTACACAGCAAAACGTAAAAATCGCACCGAAAAACGCATATAAATACGCACCTTCAGGGTGTCCTGCAGCAAAATACGCTACGTGTGCATGTAGCCTAAAAGGTGAGCGGTGTTACTTCCATTATTCACTCATCCATCATTTATTGGTGGCACCTTGTGTAATTTTTTTCTTTTAGATTCATAGATTAACATTTAGTCCTTGGAAAGACTGAACTGGACAAGCCTCACTGACTACACAACCGAAAAGAGGGTTTATGATTGATACACCTGAACAATTTAGTCTTCTAGGTATCTCACTAGCTCAGAATACAGTAGACTTATAGTTATGAATCGGCTGTAATCATGAGCCAATGCTCCCCCCATCTCCTTAATAATGATTGACAGCCACCAATGTGTACAGGCATTTTCAACAGTGGCCATCAATCCTTGTTAAAGCGGGCTGAAAATATCAGGGAGTGGTGGGTGGATCGCCATGCTCAGGAATATGATGAACTAATGTATATGAATAATACATTTTTTGCAGTGTTTGGTGTAATAACTTATCGGACTTGTCATTATAATATGCTGCCCTTAAATAAGGAAGCGTATTTTATTGAGAGATCTGTTTTTACTTTCTGTTTAACATTGCTTCACAGAAAATTACTGTATCATTCAAACTATCAAAGAGCTTTGCTGTGACACTTACATGCATTCCAGCTAGCTTCCAGTAATAGTCATTGTATTGGTCCACAACACATTTTGTTCTCTCTTTGAATTTTTCCTCTGATTCTGTAGTCCACCATGGATGCAAATTTCCATCTTTGTCATACTTTCGGCCTATATAACACAAATACATTATTCTTGATCAACTGGTATATTATTTGAAATATTGCATGTATTGTTCTTTGAGATGGAACATTGCTGTGGTTGGGAACTGGATACGAAAAAAGTAAATGCTTTTTATTTACATAGACAGAAAATAAAAAAATATATTCACCATTACTGTCAAATCCATGCGTGAACTCGTGGCCAACAATGACTCCTATTGCTCCATAGCTGAGGGATCTGTCAAAAAACACGCAAATGCTTCTAAATATCAAAAAAATCTGCCAAATCCCCTATTACATAAAGAGTTCTGATGTTCACCTCATCATTTATTTTCTTATCAGGAACCAGCTAGGATTCAGAATTTAATTATTCATTTTCACAATGTTGCCTGGGAATATCACAGATCAAAGATGAAATGGGATCATCGGGCTGCCAGTTCTAATCATTTCCCCTGGGAAAGTTGGCAAATGTTTGACACTGATGCATGCAAATTCCATTTTCATTATATTTTCAAGTTGGCGGCCAGTTTCATCTTACCTCCAGTGCAAACAGAAAACTTCAGAAATCTGTTTCATATCCATCCATGTTGATAATTATTATTCATTATACGGTACATGAAATCACCATGTTAAGTGTAAATGCAGAATGTCTCCTAGAACATAATTACAGCATTACAGTTTCATGTAGTTCAGCAGCTCTGCTGTTTCCTTACTCTCGGGTCACCTCGTAGCTCAGTGGCAGGGGACCAGTGACAGCGGTAGAAGGTAGGACAGTGGTCATAGGGCACTGGTTTATAGATAAGTGCGGGTCCCAGAGGTGGTACCCGCATCTATCGGACATTTATGGCATGTCATGTGGATATACCATAAACATCTCTGGGATGGGTATATCCCTTTAAGTTGTGACCTCCATTAGTTAGATTGAGCAGTAAGTGGCTTTTAAATTCTCTATTGATCTGGAAGACCCAACACATCTGTGTATTACACATATAGCCCATTGATTTCAATAGGTACCATAACAAGCTTAATTTCTCCTGTGGTGGCACTGCAAGGGAAATGATCACTCGCTGGCTGCCAGGTTCCCTTACAAACTGAAATTGAAGTGGGGAAACTAAGGAACGCACATCCACAATATTAATCAGTAAACATGAACATGAGGTTCTTTGTTAACATTTTGATCAAATTGTATAAGACCACTTGCCACATCACGGGGACCTCCTTTAAGTGGGTCCCTACTTTATTGGTTGAAGCACCGCACGGCGGCACCCGCCACCACAATACTGCAACCCCCGAGGGAGTAAGCCAGAGGCCCAGAAGCACCCCTGCTGCCAGGCCAAGCCAACCTTGACTCTGGGCCACGTCCCCTACAAGTGGGAACAAAAGGCACATAAAAAAGCATCAAAATTGCTTTATGTGAATAAGGCCTTGGTCAGTTTTTTTGGGGTCTTTTATGACCCAACGACCGTGTCCCAACCCAGCATCCCAGGGACCACTTGGCATGTGATCATCAGAATGTATACAGAATGCTGCACTACCATATACTGTATATTATACAGAGCACATGAGAATATTGTGAAATGCCAGATATGCTCCCTACTTAATGCACACTATTTCTCATTAGGCTGCTAACTCTTTCATGTACCTGCCACTAAAGATTTGTAAGTGAGACAGAATCCTTTAAGAGTCCAGAACTAGTTAACATCAATTTTTTGTTGTATTGTGTTTTACCTATGTGTTTTGCCTATTGACAATGTGTGTACTTTAACATTCATTACCACATATTAGATTTCATTAGAAACAATTCGAGGGGCATTCTAGTTTTGAAGTGTTTCTTGAAAGGGGTATTCCCATCTAATAAAGTGATGGCATATCACTAGGATATGCCATCAATTTATGATCAGTGGGGAACCGACATCTGGGACCACCACCAATCTTGAGAATGAAGGTGCTGCTACGCTGCGTCCCCTTGACTGTATTTCCCTGCACATTGGTGCCCCGGCCACCAGCTGTGCAGAGAACCTATTCCATGGCCTGGAGCACCACCCTGCAGGGAAATCCTAGAATGACACGCAGCGCTAAATCAGCGCTGTGGCCCCTTCATTCTCAGGATTGGTGGTACCACAGGTTGGACCTCCACTGATCATAAAGTGATGGCATTCCCTAAGAATATGTCATCACTTTATAAGATGGGAAGAATCCCTTAAGAAAAATAAATGCCCGCAAATTGCAGTGAAAACCATTTAACCAAATGTGTCTTTTTTTTCTTAGTGAGATAAATGTTTTTGTTATTAACTGCCACAAGACATTCACAATGTGAATATAGTTCTAGCTTTAACAATTTTTAAAACTATTATCACCAACCACAAATTACCATTTTACAGGCCTTACAGAAAGCAGTATAATTATAAAAAAAAAAATAGTGTTTTTGCTTACTATGAAATAAACGCTCCAGCTAAGTATAAAAAGGAAATACAAATTACGGGTGCATTATATAGTGGAGTAAGCACTGACATTTGACCTTCTTAGAACTGTCAAATACATCAATATAAGCTTTAATGGTATTTTCTGTTAAGAGTTTATAACACTCACTTTGACCTGAGTGGTTTAAAGCAAGAGGTTATTACTGTCAGTTTTTCATAAGGTCACAAATAAAGAGAGCAACAATCATTTCAGGTGCTCAGAGAAAGCTTTGTGCTTAATTGGGGAGCTAGAAAATTGAGAAACTGGCCGGCTGCCATCATTAAGGCTTTTATATCAAAAGTGTTGTCTTCGATAAATGCTAAAATAAGGCATATTGAAGTCCTGCTCTCTATTATCAGAGACGTGAGGCAAAGCTGCACATATTTCCTGTAACTGTTCAGAAAAAAATAAACCATACATTTCGTCAGGCCTAGCATAACAAGGTTATTAGCGCACTGCGTAATTCCAGTCTCCTTTAGCTTGAACCCCTGTAAACAGTGACTAATAACCAGCCTTTGTTTTTGTCTTTTGACTCATCTCTTTTCATTGTGTGCTTTTACCTTTGGTGAACCTATTGTTCAAGTATATATGGGAGGACGGCTTAAAGAGAAAATTTTTAGGTCCAAAAATTCTGGACTTATAAATTTCATAACATCATTATTGGGGTCAATGGTCTGTGTTTCAATACAGAGATGAAAATTCTCTGCTTCTCTTGAAATAGCCATTGAGTTAAATGATAAAATTCTGACTGAAAGTAGCCACCACTAGGGGGAGCTAAGGATCTTATTGTATATGGAATTATTATTGTGTTTAATGGGAGCTGTATAAATATGTATGCAGAAGGATCCCACTAGTGATTCTGAAAGGAGACAAAATTTTATCATTTAATTCTATGGCTATATAAAGAGAAACAGGACATTTGGAGCTCTGTAATCAATAAAACCGGGATCAAACACCTAGATGAAGTATCTCCCTATGGTGTCTTCTCCACTGTCCTCCACATCATCCGACAAAATGCAAGTGTGTAAATTCCCAGTCTCCAGTGAAGATCAAGTGGTGCCATCGGCTATTGCCCATACCTATTGAAATAGTGCCTACTACGCACAACGCTTGTAGATATTTTATATTAGGGAATCCTAAAGACTTCTTAATCAATAATACAAAAGGGATCTTTAATTTCTACCAGTTCCCCATTAAATAGCAATTCCCTTTTTCCCTTGTTGCCTTGCTGTGACATACTCCTGCCACTAATGGAAGAAAAATGGATAATATGTGGGTGGTTAAGGAAAGGAAAATGGGAATATCATTGCTGACAATCAGGCTGGGTGAAAAACAAACTCATAGTAAGCGAACACAACTCATTTCAGGACAGATCCAGTCCTCACAGCCATGTTTCTCAATCCCACGCTCGCAGCCGACATAGCAGTGAAGACTGGATCTGTCCAAAAATACATTGTGGTTGTTTAATATTAATAAAAGATTTGTTAGTAAGAAAGGAGGCTTGCATCTTGACCATACTGTACTTCCTAAATTCCTATGGCAGTGCTGAAATTCCTATTATTTTTTCTTCTACTATTATTCATACTGGCTTCCATTCGGATACACCAGACAAGGGACTAGCTGTAGCCTCAATATCTTTTCCACGCGCTTTCTCAGTGTAGTACAGTAATTGCTTAAATATATTGCAGCAATGTGGAGGCATCCTTAGGAACTACTTTAAATAATCTTACATATTAAAATAACAATAATCCTCAATGACTATCCTATGAAAATTTACATAACCATTATTGGACATTTGAAAAAGTAGAGTCTTATAGATGACCTCGGTAGACAAGTGTATACGTAAAGGGGAACCAGAAATGATCCTGATGTACACCCCAAAGTATTGAGTTACCAAACCTTGCTTAATTTAACCATCTACATTTGTGGCCAAACAAAATAATAATGGCGTCAGTTCAAGCAACCGAGCATAAAGATTAGGATAAGTGTGGTCAGACGGGTCTGAAAGTCTGAAATTCTACACAACTTTTTATCATTTTTATTTGTATCAAGGTATTCTTCTCAATCATTTAGATCATCCTTTAACTCTTAATAAACATATACATTCTTGGCACACTGACACTTATAATGGGTCTGCAATTACTATTTGTTATGTAGCCTTGGCCATGATTTTATTACATTATCAAATGGAAAATTCCATTCTGCAACCAGTAGTGAGGTGATGCTGACAACTAAAGCCAGTCATGTACCCTTATCCTTACAAACGATACATTTTTAGAGGACCAACCCCCATTTTTTTCTTACTTTTTTATCGATATATGTTAGCACTAACATACATTGCACCAGTCCAAACGCGGCAGTGTGCTATTTCAATTAGCTTTTCTTAGGGAAATCTAGCATCATAGGTATCTATGACACTCGGAGTCCATGCCTCCCCGAGGAACCACTATCCCGTACTGAAAACATGATTACAGTACGGGACAGTTTTCCCACAGCAAGGCATTGACACCTAGCGTCATAGATAACTATAATGCTAGGAGCCCGGCTCCCTGCAGTGTGTTTGGTCCGGAAAATGTGGCCGAAATACGGACCGTATATCATGGACCAAACACGCTTGTGTGAATCCGGCCTTAGAGTTATGGTCTTCAACATTATTCAATACTATCATCACTTCCACTATTCTGAATGTGTTTACGTACCGTGGATATTCTGTTCCCCAAAAGAAAGGTTTTTGAAGCTCTCCAGCTGGGAATCCTAAAGTTCACATAAACAGAGAATAAATTTAAAAAGATGCGTTGATCTTAATACTGTCATGTATACCCAAAGAGACAGTCGTGTCTTTAATATTAAGGTGCTTTTGTTTCCACACATATGGAAGACTACAAATATGAACTTAAAGGAACATACCCATCCTAGTAATTTATGGCATATTCGCAGGATATGCCATAAATGTCTGATTGATGCAGGTCCCAGCTCTGAGACCTGCACCTATCTTGAGAACATAGGTCCCCCGTCCCTGCCTGGTGAGGCACCGCTGGGCACCCCATCCAGGTGGAGACTGTGTAAAGATGGCTGGGCATATGGAAACAACGTAGCTCGCTGTGCTACGCTGTTTGTTTAACTCCCATTCACTTCTATGGGAGTTACGGCAAGTACTTCTTACGGAAACAGCATACCACAGCGAGCTACGCTGTTTCCGTTAACCTCATAACTCAGTGGCCGGAACTCAGCAACAGCGAGAAAAGGTAGGACGGGGGTCAGTGCGCCCCGTTCTAGAGATAGGTGTGGGTACCAGTGCTGGGACTTGCATCTATCAGACATTTATGGCATATCCTGTGAGTATGCCATACATGTCTAAGATGGGAATACCCCTTTAACATATAAATTCAATTCCATGCTGGGTCTACTGTGAATGACAGAAAAAGTGTAATTAACCCTTTCAGGTGAATACTGTTTACATTAATATTGTAACACATAATATTTAACAGATACTAATAAAGACTTCAACAAATCAATTAATTAATATATGAAATATATTGTACGATAGACCACGTAATCAAACACTAATGTCATTTTAACATTGTGACTTCCAACCCCTGAATTTCATGACTGTTTAACATCTAAAATACACATTATGGAGTGTCCAAAAGCATCAAAAGCAAAACTTGCAGCAGATCAAATCAAACCCACAGGTCAAAGTTGTTGCAAATGTAACAGTGAACTTAAGCTGTACTTGCTTTATACTATACAGTGAAGGAAATAAGTATTTGATCCCTTGCTGATTTTGTAAGTTTGCCCACTGTCAAAGACATGAACAGTCTAGAATTTTTAGGCTAGGTTAATTTTACCAGTGAGAGATAGATTATATAAAAAAAAATAAAAAAAATCACATTGTCAAAATTATATATATTTATTTGCATTGTGCACAGAGAAATAAGTATTTGATCCCTTTGGCAAACAAGACTTATTACTTGGTGGCAAAACCCTTGTTGGCAAGCACAGCAGTCAGACATTTTTAGTAGTTGATGATGAGGTTTGAACACATGTTAGATGGAATTTTGGCCCACTCCTCTTTGCAGATCATCTGTAAATCATTAAGATTTCGAGGCTGTCGCTTGGCAACTCGGATCTTCAGCTCCCTCCATAAGTTTTCGATGGGATTAAGGTCTGGAGACTGGCTAGGCCACTCCATGACCTTAATGTGCTTCTTTTTGAGCCACTCCTTTTTTGCCTTGGCTGTATGTTTCGGGTAATTGTCGTGCTGGAAGACCCAGCCACGAGACATTTTTAATGTCCTGGTGGAGGGAAGGAGGTTGTCACTCAGGATTTGACGGTACATGGCTCCATCCATTCTCCCATTGATGCGGTGAAGTAGTCCTGTGCCCTTAGCAGAGAAACACCCCCAAAACATAATGTTTCCACCTCCATGCTTGACAGTGGGGACGGTGTTCTTTGGGTCATAGGCAGCATTTCTCTTCCTCCAAAAACGGCGAGTTGAGTTAA
The DNA here is from genome assembly GCF_050947455.1 of Rhinoderma darwinii. Classification (NCBI taxonomy): domain Eukaryota; kingdom Metazoa; phylum Chordata; class Amphibia; order Anura; family Rhinodermatidae; genus Rhinoderma; species Rhinoderma darwinii. The sequence goes on along the minus strand of NC_134688.1, from coordinate 401,162,277 downwards.
TGCCAAAGAGCTCAATTTTAGTCTCATCTGACCACAGCACCTTCTCCCAATCACTCTCAGAATCATCCAGATGTTCATTTGCAAACTTCAGACGGGCCTGTACATGTGCCTTCTTGAGCAGGGGGACCTTGCGGGCACTGCAGGATTTAAATCCATTACGACGTAATGTGTTACCAATGGTTTTCTTGGTGACTGTGGTCCCAGTTGCCTTGAGATCATTAACAAGTTCCCCCCGTGCAGTTTTCGGCTGAGCTCTCACCTTCCTCAGGATCAAGGATACCCCACGAGGTGAGATTTTGCATGGAGCCCCAGATCGATATCGATTGACAGTCATTTTGTATGTCTTCCATTTTCTTACTATTGCACCAACAGTTGTCTCCTTCTCACCCAACGTCTTACTTATGGTTTTGTAGCCCATTCCAGCCTTGTGCAGGTCTATGATCTTGTCCCTGACATCCTTAGAAAGCGGTTAGAGTCAGACTGATTAATTGAGTCTGAGGACAGGAGTCTTTTATACAGGTGACCATGTAAGACAGCTGTCTTTAATGCAGGCACCAAGTTGATTTGGAGCGTGTAACTGGTCTGGAGGAGGCTGAACTCTTAATGGTTGGTAGGGGATCAAATACTTATTTCTCTGTGCACAATGCAAATAAATATATATAATTTTGACAATGTGATTTTCTTTTTTTTTTTTTATATAATCTATCTCTCACTGGTAAAATTAACCTAGCCTAAAAATTCTAGACTGTTCATGACTTTGACTGTGGGCAAACTTACAAAATCAGCAAGGGATCAAATACTTATTTCCTCCACTGTAGCTCTGAAAGGGTGTGTTCATATGTAGCATCCAATTAAAAAACATTTGCCCTAATTTTGCAAAAATCGGAGGAAAGAAATGCAAAATTACATCGATATTTCAATACACCCTTAAAATCAGAGCTATAATATAAAGCAAGACAGCTGAAGCTCACTGTTAGGCCTAATTCACATGAGTGTGTTCGGGCCATGATATACGATCCACATGTCGGCAGTATTTCCTGTATCGAACACAGTGCAGGGAGGAATGCTAAGAGCATCATAGTTATGTATGATGCCAGGAGTCCCTGCCTTGCTGCGGGAAAACTGTCCCATACTGTAATCAGGTTTTCAGCACGGGACAGTAGTTCCGTGGGGAGGCAGGGACTCCTAGCGTCATACATAACTGTGATGCTAGGAGCCCGGCTCCCTGCACTGTGTTCGGTCTGGCCAACATGCGGACCATATATCATGGACCGAACATTAGGCTTTACATGTGAAACTATGGCTGTAAACCAGGCTGAATTCATGCACACAGCGTATTGCTTCATTTTTGTACGTTTTTGTGGTGTTTTTCTGGTGTTTTTTGCTGCATTTTTATGCCTATTTTTTGTGTGGCCAGATGTTAGATAAAAGGCTGTAGTAAAACATAAAATGTATTACATACAACTGTGTTTTAATTTGTGCCTTTCTTTAAGCATATTTGTGGTCACTGGCGTTCTCTTCAAAATGCAGAATGTTCTGGGTATGGCGTTTCTTTTTCAGGGGGTTTTCCTATAGACTTAAAAAATTTCAGAAAAAAAGCATGTACAAAATTGCACTAAAGAAAAAGCAGCACCCAAAAATGTCACTACAAAAGCTGAAAAAAGGATGTGTGTGAAGGAATTCTTATAGGGATTCTACACACTTGGCAGATTTGTGCAAAATAGCACAGAAATGACACCATTCAGATTTCAGAAAATCCATATTTGCTACGTGGAAACTTACCCTAATGCTCTTAGTCAATTTATAGAGAACTGACCTGTTTAGTGATTGTGCTGCTCTATTTCAGGCCTTTTTTAACACCTGCGTGGGAATTTTAGTCTGTAATATGCTGTGAATTACATAACTATACAGTGCACAGTATCGTTTAATATGGATGCCATATTACACGGGAAACAATCAGTGAACATCTCGAAAAAGAACATTGGCTCCATATTCTGTATTTACTCCATATGACAAGATAGCGTAGCCAACACACAATGGTGTGAAGGAGGCCGAACGGTCATCAGTGAGGACCATTGTATGGCAACTTTCAAGTAGAAATTAGATTTAACATCACATAGATACCATGAAAATAAAAACTGTGTTGTACAGTTGTGGTTAGATTTGGTGGAGGACAGTGTAGACCAGGGGTCTCTAACTCGGCCGGGTAAGTGGGCCGCATATAGAAAAAATGGGAAGTTGACGGGACGCATTACTTTCAAATTTGATACAATACAAAATTATTGTTAATCAATTAATTATTTGAACTACTAGAACACTATATTACTAGAATAATAATACTACATTACTATAATAATAGCGCTAGGTTTAAAATTTGAGATATTTCTCCACGTGCTTATTTCAACAATCCAGCTTTCCAGTTTAAGTGTCGCTAAATGCAGTCCGGCGGCTCAGTTAGCACACATGTCAAGATTGGGCAGCCCCTTTTTAGATAGTGCCGCAGTGCCCTCTGTGGATGCTGCCACAGTGCCCTCTGTGGATGCTGCCGCAGTGCCCTCTGTGGATGCTGCCGCAGTGCCCTCTGTGGATAATGCAACACACCCCTAGATAAGGCCACAGTGCCCTCTGTAGATAAGGCCACAGTGCCCTCTGTAGATAAGGCCACAGTGCCCTCTGTAGATAAGGCCACAGTGCCCTCTGTAGATAAGGCCACAGTGCCCTCTGTAGATAAGGCCACAGTGCCCTCTGTAGATAAGGCCACAGTGCCCTCTGTAGATAATGCAACACACCCCTAGATAATGCCAGTGTCCTCTTCAGATACTGCCACACACCCACTTGTAGATAATGCCACAGTGCCCTCTGTAGAGGCTGCCACAGTGCCCTCTGTAGAGGCTGCCACAGTGCCCTCTGTAGAGGCTGCCACAGTGCCCTCTGTAGAGGCTGCCCCAGTGCCCTCTGTAGAGGCTGCCCCAGTGATGTCAGGGGCTTGCCCAGAGCTGGAGTCTCGGAGCAGAGCCACTTCTGGCACTCTGCCTGGGATTCCAGCTCTGCTCCTGACATCACTGTCCATATATGGACAGAGATGTCAGGGGCAACCCCAGAGCTGGAGTCCCAGGCATAGCGCTAGTAGGCTCTTCCTGGGACTCCAGCTGTGCTCCTGACATCACTGGGACTCCTGCTCTGGGGAAACGCCTGACATCATTGTCGATGTATGGACAGCGATGTCAGAGGCTTCCCCAGAGTCCCGGAGCAGAGCCGACACCAGCGCTCTGCTCGGGACTCCGGCTCTGGGGAAGCCCCAGACATCGCTGTTCATATGTGGACAGCGATGTCAGGGAATTCCACAGAGTCCAGGAGCAGAGCGGGACACCAGCGCTCTGCTCCGCTCTGGGCAAGACCCTGACACACTGTCCATATATGGGCAGCGATGTCAGGGAATTCCACAGAGTCCCGGAGCAGAGCCTGTACTAGCTCTCTGCCCAGGACTCCGGCTCTGGGGAAGCCCCAGACATCGCTGTTCATATGTGGACAGCGATGTCAGGGAATTCCACAGAGTCCCGGAGCAGAGCCGACACCAGCGCTCTGCTCGGGACTCCGGCTCTGGGGAAGCCCCAGACATCGCTGTTCATATGTGGACAGCGATGTCAGGGAATTCCAGAGTCTCGGAGCAGAGCCGATACTAGCGGGTCTGTGTCCCGCGGGCCGCAGATGACAGCCCCAGGGGCCGCATGCTTGAGACCCCTGGTGTAGACTGTACTGAATTGACAGAAATTGCAAGAGTCTGTACCGTTAAATTTCTATTATATGCGTATTATATTTTAAGAGGAATTTATTAGTCTCCATTTTATTATATACTGTTTTCTGATAAATCCATTTTATTAACACCTCCGTTTGGATTTTAGAGGTATACATTGCTCATTGTTTTGATATGTCTAGGATAAGCATTGTATAGTATCTAATGTGTAATGCCCGAGGTCGATGACCGCCGGCATTCCCCACTTACCGGCAGCTACGACCGTAGGCCTCTCAGGATTTGCCGGCATCTCCTCCCCCAGAGATGCCAGCACACACTGCCGTCTCCCCCTGCTGTTTCTCCTAGGGTGCGCACTCGTGCTCATCCCCGGTCTGAAAGGGCCAGTGCGCGCACCAGCAACTTAGTCCCTGTCCAATCCCAGCTCAACCTGGACTTTAAGAATGACCCTGCCCACTTCCACTTTGCCTGAGCAATGTAGTGTCTTTTTGGCATATATCCACTTCTGACCTTCCAGGTACTTTATCATTACTGACTCTCACAGACTCCGTTACGGCAGAGCGGCCCAGTGGGTCCACATACCTGCCAGTTGACCAAAATATGCCCATGTGAAAGAGGCATTAAGATCTCAGCCTTGTGGACCTTTGGTAAGAAAGATTTCAGGAGTGGAAGGTTGACTAATCTGTCATTTTTAGCTTTGAGCTCAGTTATCGAGAGGCCCACAAGAATGTTTACTGAATTTTGATTTAGCCAATAGCCATATATTGCTACACTGTGTTTTACATTGGCTCTGTAAAGTGGGTTTATATTAGATCATGTTAACACATGTTGAAAACACCCAATTGTTTATGCGGGTCATGCTAATGATAGTGTCTCCAGTTTTGCCTCACACTAACACACTTTTAGACCCATCAAGGTCTTCTCATCATTAGCCCATTCATCTCCTGCTCCTATAAATACTCTTATTAGTTTGTTGGCTACAAGCCATCCTAACCCCAACTTTATTTCAAGACTGAAGACATCCAATTACAATGGAAGAAAGTAAGTGCGGTCATTTCTAATAGTTAATCCCTATCAGACCCATCAGTATAACTTTTCATGGTCACTGTAAGCAATAAAACAATAAAAATACTTACTAATTTGGTTTGTAGATGCACTGTAAAATGCATTCACAGTGGTAGGACTGGTATACCATCTGCAAAGAAAAACAATGTGAACACATGTAGGTATTATAAACTGCATTACAACACTCAATATTTTCAACTAACTCATTGCAATGTACTAAGTACAAACAGATGTTTTCCTATATTAAATACATGACTTTATCAGAGGAGACAATGTAAGTCATATAAGGAAAGATATAGAAAACTATTACTTAGGTTCTTTAAAGAGTAATTAAACATTTATATAATGTATTGTATAGAGAGGACAATTGAGCCCACAAATATGCATAAGAGATACAGTATACAGAGAAGATCAAAAATAAAAATGGAACCTGTCCTGGTGCTGGCTCAAATCACTACATTTTTTATTTACCTCCCCTTTCCAATCCCTTTTTAGAGTAAAACGGTTGCATAACCCTAAGGACAGTTCCTGTGTAGAGTTGGAGCCCTGCATAGGTTCACATGGCTCATGGGGTAGCGAAATGTGGACAGCCTGACATAGGGCCTCCATTTCCACAAACCCCTTAGCCAGTGAATGCCCTCGGCATTTGTGGGTCATTTTTGCTAGAATGCCATGCTCTTCTTTTTGCTGTAGTAGATTCATATTGTTCTGTTAGCAAAATAACTGCAGTCTCAGCTCTGGACCCAAGAGAACTTTGTAGAAATTATAAAATTATACAGAGGAGAGGTAATAGTACCCGAAAGCACCAGTTGGCTTTCACCTTAAAACTCAGTTTACCTTACATTTATTCTTTAACATTTTCAGGACTTCTCTCTACGCTTTGCTTTGCTCTCGAGCATTAGACCTCAAACATTAACAGCTGTAAGAGTGCCTTGTAGGACACCCAAGTCATATAATTACTACCTATGTCCCGAAAAAAAAAATTTCCTTGATATGCCGACTCTGCTATCCTAAAACTTTAATACTCTATTTGGTTCACAAAGTATCTTATTTCTGTGCAGCTTTATTTATATTACTACTATTGGATGCACAAGAGGATTGCCAAGTGTACCAAGTCAGCACTTTGTTTCTCATTTTCTTTAGGTCCTGTGCACAAGGCTGCATTATGGAGCCGTAATAGGGCACAAAAGAGGTGCATGGTAACTTTATAGTAGCTCCATATGTCTCCGTTTTCAATCGTGGCATGCACATGTCGGATGTACAGAGCTTTTCTCCATTAAAAAGCATTAAGCATTATACGGCAACACAAGGGTTCGGGATGGCTCCGTAGTATAGAGTCGTTCAGGACGCCATGCGGAGGTTGTAAGCTCTCACTGCAGGGTCCTCACTCTATTGGTCTCATCTGTAAGTGATGGTTCATTTCTGTATTTGTCATGTTGTACATGTTGGCACTATATAAATAAAACTTTTTATTATTCTATCTACACCTGCACAATCGCTAAATCTATGCATAAATAAGTTTAGTCAATTGCGGCACATAAACTAATATATGAAGATTTTTTTTCTAAACAACAATACAACAACAAAAAATAAAACAATTATATTTTAATGAGTAAGAAATGGAAAGGGGATAGAAGGCAAGGGACTTTGATGGAGATACACAAGAATATTGTGTAATATGAGCACAGCAGGGGATATTTCATCTTGCATCCAAACACAGGCAGCCCTACAAAAAGCTGTACCGCTCAGTGTCTAATTCTTGTAGTGCCTCAGAGAAACGGATATTAATTAATGAAGCTAAAATGCTTTGAGGATTTATGTAACACAATTAATCTGATTAAACATGAGTAGCAAAGGAGTTGTAGATATCCCTGAGTGAATCATAACTGAGGTCGGCTGTAAGGATTTTAGAAAGAAATGCATCCTCTGGGGCACATTTATTACAACTAGCGCAATGGCAAAAGTGGAAAAAAGTTTTGTAACTTATTGACGCTAGATATATATTTCTTAAAATTTACAAGAAAATTAATGAAATATATCAATCAGCGAGTAAGTGCATGATATGTGTTTGAGATAAGTTGATATAATAGAGGACCAGCTTTCTTAACTATTCCTCACTTGCCTTTAAAAGTAGTTAGTAGAAGTGTTTGGGTACAAGAGAGTGTAATTGGGCTTTAGTATAGTAAGAACAATAGAAAACTTGGGTTGCTTCTTGAATAGTCACAGATTCCCTAGAGTACCCTAATTATTACTTGACTTCTACTAGCTAGTAAACTACACCATGTAAATACTTAGGTCATATAGACAACGTGAGTTCATGTTTATAGGACAGGCTTAAATTTAGGCAGAAATACTGTAACTGGCTCTATGATATGATATTTCTATGTTTGGGGCTCTCCAAAACCAACTGCAGTGACCTGGCAAGCAGCTGTAAAATACTATTATAAGGGAGGGTCAGACTGGCAAATGTAACTCTTTTGTACCATAATCAGTCAAATCCAATAAATATGGGAAATAGGGAACCTGCTTGCCTGGAAATGCTTATCATAAAGGAACTTCAGGCTAGGTGGTCAAATTTAAACAAGTGTTTTAATAAAAGAAAGGTGACATATACAAAAAAAGAAAAGTTTTACATTCTTAGAATTTTTTTGATGAAATTGCTTTACTAATTCATTTGTAATGTACTGTTGTTAAAAGGATTGTGATATGAGTTTTCACAGTATAATCAACAATAAACAGTCATTTGCAAAATAATTGTGGTTGCAAAATGTGTTACTATCTGTGGCATTGCAAACGGAGCAATACAAAAAGAGAATCCTTTAAATATTGAATTATTATATATTAAAGTGGATTTTCCTGAGTCTAAATATTGTTGTTACGACACCTAATGGTGTTCTTTTGATCCCCTCTCAGAACGTCCATTCAATGTTTTCAGTGCTGGTGAGAAGAAGTCACTTCTAGTCCGCTGATTATTATAGGCTAGCCTGCCCAATAGCAGAAACGACTCCACTGTCGTCATGTAGGCTCCGGAAGCAGATGGAAAGGCAAAACCCTGGATCGGGCTGATTACTTGTTGTTTTTAGATAAGATTGTTTTATATTTTAACTTTGTGAGTATGATTGAAACCTTTCTAATTTGAAACAACTATCTCTCAAAAAGTCCCATTACATACCTTTGGGAGTGGAGATCGTGTTAAATACAAGTCCCAGCGGAACCACACAGAGCAACACCTGTGCAGGTGGACGCCTATTCGTGGATGGTTGAGTCCTGATCGGAACAACTGTTATCTGAAGAGATTGGATGGTTTTGTGCTAACACAGGCTGTTAGAGCGGTAAAGTACACATTATAGTTGTTACTCCGCTGGAAACAAAGGGAGAAGGTAGGATCCAGCGCTGGATCCTACCTTCTCCCTTTGTTTCTACTTGATACTCCGTGTGCCGACACGAGGATCCGGGCGCTATCAACGACACACAGGAGTGTGCCAGGTGAGCTGGAGGATTTTTTCTACTTTTTTGTGTTACTCCGCTGCCCGTATACAAGAAGCTGCAGATGGTAGTGCTGAGCTCCTAAGCATGTGAGTCTACCGACACCAAACATATTAGGTGGACTTTCTGAGAGAGAATATAAAGAACACCATGAGGCACCTTTACAAGTAACAGCAATATCTAGACACAGGAAAAATGTTTAAATTATAGCAATTGAATTTTTTTTTATATTTTTCATGATCTCATAGTGTAAATTAATATTTAATGATAGGACAACCCCTTTACGGTGCACCTTCAGTGAAAAATAAATTGTTATTGTTGGTTGTCATGTTACAGATGCAGTGGAACTGCAGCCCGGTCCTGGTCACTGTGTCTACATGCCTTCTAGCTCACATTACAATTGCCACCCATCTCACACTGCAGAAATAAATAGACTACCTGCTTGAATCAGGGCCGATTCTGCTGCTGCGATCACAGTACTGTATTATCTAGCAAGGTCTCTTGATAGACACTTGCATTTCCCTGTTTAAGAAATATACTCAAGTGATTTTAGCTATATCTCTACCTTTCTCAAGCAAGAAGAAAGTAAAAGGCCCCAGTAAGTCAAGTCCCCTCCTGCTCTGCCTCATATTTACATTAATGTAGTGAGCAGCCTTCAAGTGAATGAAGCTAATATACAACATAGGGCACTCAGATACCTGAATGAGGCACAAATCCTAAAATATTTGAAGTGGATTACTGGAGGTATGTTTTAGGACAAAAATAATACTCATTATATATCAAACATGAATTTACTGCCGCATAATAAATATGTCAAGTAAAATACATCACTTACTCTTTTTTTGGAACTTCTTTCCTCAGCCAATAGAAATCTGATTGTGATAGAAAATGCACTGTCTGCATCACATTTCCAAAATAGTCTGACTCCGAAAATTTCAGCTGCATGAGAAAGACATACAGTGTATTTTAAAAATATTATAGATTAAATGAGAAATGTGTAATTTATACTGACAATTCTACGAACCCCCGGCAAAAGCTTATAAATATTTGAATGCAAAATTCATGTTCACAATAACCTTTAAAGTGGAAAAACCTGAAGATTTCAACTGAACATCAGAAACAAAGGCCAAAATTCCAGCAATATTTATATTAATATATTAAAGTCAGATTTGCTTGCTCATTTAAAAGCTTAAAAAACAAGTAAACACATTAAATGCATTAATCTTTTAAAAAAAATGAAAGATAAATTATTCATTTACCAAGGATATAATAAAAAAAAAAAAATAGTTCATTAAATGTGTCACATCAATGAATATTACATAAAATAATCTGCTATTCAGTATATAGTATAACAAGTCTATTGTTCATAGTTCATGTGAAAGAAATATTTGAAATGTTTATATATAAATATTTGAGGAATACAAAAAAAAAAATTAGGCCTCGTTCACATCTGCGTTTGGTATTTCCATTGCTCTGCTCCGTCAAAGGAGCAGAGCAACAAAAAAAACGGAAGCACCAGATCAGTTGCATGACGGAAACAATTGACTTGAATGGGTTCCATCAGGTTTCCGCCAACTGGATAAAATAGAGAATTTTTTACAGTGTCTGAGACTGGCGCCCCTATTGCTCCAATGCAGATGTGAACGAGACATTATACTTTAATTAAATGTATTGATCAGAATATTTCTACATTTCGAGCAAGGTTAGGAAATTCTAAAATCCTGAAACTCACAGAAAAATGTGCTTGCTAATTATTAGCTTTTATATCAGGGGGGTCACATGTGGCCCGCAATGTCGTTCTGTGCAGCCCTCAACCATCACAGACATGTTTGTCTGTGTCCCAATAGTTCAGAAAAACATGTCTGTCAAAGGACAGCCATATACTTCTGATGCAGAGACCAGCAGCTAATGATGGAAGCTCTGTTCTCTATTCCCTGCACTGATCATAGATACCAGTGCAGCGCTGACTTGTAGTTTCCATGTCAGAGTGAAGACGGGCAGCTAACAGTAGTGAGGTACAGGGTGCAGCACGGGAGAAGGAACAGTTAAGTGCTAATGGTGCACTCTGTAGTTGACAGTGTTATGGGGGCACTGGGTGGCTGAAAGTGTTATGGGGGCAATGTGGGTCAGTATGAATTCTATTTTAAGCAACGTAAAAGGAGCAACCCAGGCAAAACTGTTACTGTTATGATTAGTGCAGACCTGAGGGGACGATGCATAACTGGTATTCCTTCCTCGGTGCTCTCTGAATCACCTCACGACCTGCACTGGGCTTTACACAGTGCATCAGTTTTACCCAGCGTGATCCTTTAAAGTTTAATTGCCGCCCTTGAGAGCGGTACAAGCTAACAATGTGGCCCTTAGACCAGAAAAGGCTAAACATCCCCGTTCTATATTAACTTGGCCTTGGTTGACTAAACAACAGCATTGTGTTACATGATCATATTGAGCTGATGTTCAGATGGTACATACTATTATACACTATTTGTATGTGAGAAAGCTCCATGGTGAGCATAATCACGTACTAAAAATAAATGGTTAAAGAGGCTCTGTCACCACATTATAAGTGCCCTATCTCCTACATAATGAGATGGGCGCTATAATGTAGGTGACAGCAGTGCTTTTTATTTAGAAAAACAATCTATTTTTACCACGTTATTAGCGATTTTAGCTTTATGCTAATTACTTTCTTAATGCCCAACTGGGCGTGTTTTTACTTTAGACCAAGTGGGCATTGTACAGAGGAGTGTATGACGCTGACCAATCAGCGTCATGCACTTCTCTCCATTCATTTACTCCGCGCATAGTGACACTATGTTGTTCACTATGTGCTGTCTTATACTGACATATTTACACTACTGAAGTGTTTAGACAGTAAATAGACATTCCTTCCAGCCTGGACGTGATGTCTGCTCACAATCCCGACACTTCGGTAACTTCCCTATGGTACTTACAGCAGAGCAAGCGTAATCTCGCGAGATCACGCTGTAAATGACAGGTTACAGCGAGATTACATTTTGCTCTGTTGTAAGTACCACAGAAACGTTAACGAAGTGCCGGGATTGTGAACAGACATCCCGTCCTGGCTGGAAGGAATGTCTATTCACTGTCTAAACACTTCAGTAACGTTAATATGCCAGTATAATACAGCACATAGTGAATAACGCAGTGTCACTATGAGCTGACTAAATGAATGGAGAGAAGTGTATGACACTGATTGGTCACTGATTGGTCGCTCCTAACGTGGTAAAAATAGATTGTTTTTCTAAATAAAAAGCACTGCTGTCACCTACATTATAGCGCCCATCTCCTTATGTAGGAGATAGGGCACTTATAATGTGGTGACAGGAGCAGATACTAGTAGAGTAGAGAATGTAAGGTTATTGTTAAGGATCTGCCAGGCACAGCTTCTGTATCCACGCCCATAGGTAATCAGTCTGCACCTGCTTCTATGTCTGTGAGACTGACTCCATCTTCCACCACTCAGGATGGCAGGCTTAGGAGTGGGAGAGCCTATCACAGCCTGGCCAGACGGAGCTAGCTCCCGCCCTCTGTCTATTTATACCTGCCTTTCCTGTTCCTCCTTGCTTGTGATTCTTCTCTGTTGGTTTCCTGGCCTTGCTGCAGCTTCTTGAACTCTTGTCCCTGCTTCGCATTGACCCTGGCTTACTGACTACTCTTCTGCTCTGCGTTTGGTACCTCGTACACTCCTGGTTTGACTCGGCTTGTTCACTACTCTCCTGCTCTACGTTTGGCACCTCGTACTCTCCTGGTTTGACTCGGCTAGTTTACTACTCTTGTTGCTCACGGTGTTGCCGTGGGCAACTGCCCCGTTTCCCTTTGTTCTGTGTTTCCTTGTCTGTTGTCTGTCGTGCACTTATTGAGTGTAGGGACCGTCGCCCAATTGTACCCCGTCGCCTAGGGCGGGTCGTTGCAAGTAGGCAGGGACTGAGTGGCGGGTAGATTAGGGCTCACTTGTCTGTTTCCCTATCCCTGTCATTACAGTTCTAAGTTTTTTTTTTGTTTGTTTTTTCTCCCCGCATTTCAAAAGCCATAACTTTAATTTTTTTTATTACCATGGGTGTATGATGGCTTGTTTCTTGCAGGGTGAGTTGTAGTTTTTTATTGCATCATTTGATGTACCATATAATGTACTGGGAAACTGAAAGAAAATTCTTTGTGAGGTGGAATGGGAAAAAACAGCAATTCCTCCATTGGTTTTTAGTTTAGTCTTTTTCCGGTGTTCACCGTGCTGTAAATAGGACGTTAACTTTATTTTGCAGGTCAACACAATTTACGGCAATACCAAATTTATATATATATATATTTATTTTTAATACTTTTACAAAGAAAAAACAATTTGTTCTTTGTTATTTTTCCGTTGTTGAAGTGGTGTGAGGTGTTTTTTTTTGCGGAACGAGCTGTAGTTTTTATTGGTACCATTTTTGGGTACTGCGACTTTTTAACATTTTTATTTCATAATTTAGGTACTAAGGTGATCGAAAGACAGCAATTCTGGCGTTTTTTATTTATTTATATTTTACCCCAGTTACCCTGCTGGAGAAATAACTTTATATTATATTAGTTCGGACGTGGCGATATCAATTATGTTTATTTTTTACATTACTTTAGGGAAAAAATGGGAAAAGGGGGATCTTTAAACTTTTTAAAAAAATATGTGTCTACATTTTTTTTGTAAAACATTGTTTAAGTCCCCCAGTGTACTTGAACAAGCGTTTTTTTCATTGTTGGTACAATACACTGTATTGCAGTGCATTGTCATTTTTACCTGCTCCTATTAAGTCCTTCCTCTGTCCTCATTAACCCCTTAAGGACGCAGCCTAGTTTGGGCCTTAAGGCTCAGAGCCCATTTTTCAAATCTGACATATTTCACTTTATGTGGTAATAACGTCGGAATGCTTAAACCTATCCAAGCGATTCTGAGATTGTTTTCTCGTGACACTTTGGGCTTCATGTTCGTGGTAAAATTTGGTCGATATATTCAGTGTTTATTGGTGAAAAATTGCAAAATTTAGAGAAAATTTTGAAAAAATTGCATTTTTCAGAATTTAAATGCATCTGCTTGTAAAACAGACGGTTATACCACCCAAAATAGTTACTAGTTCACATTTCCCATATGTCTACTTTAGATTGGCATCGTTTTTTTAACATTCTTTTATTTTTCTTGGACGTTACAAGGCTTAGAACATAAACAGCAATTTCTCATATTTTTAAGAAAATTTCAAAAGCCTTTTTTTTAAGGTACCTCTTGAGTTCTGAAGTGGCTTTGAGGGGCCTATGTATTAGAAACCCCCATAAAACACCCCATTTTAAAAACTAGACCCCTCAAAGTATTCAAAACAGCATTTAGAAAGTTTTTTAACCCTTCAGGCATTTCACAGGAATTAAAGCAATGTGGAGGTGAAATTTGCAAATTTCATTTTTCTTGCTGAATTTCAATATTATTCCATTTTTTTCTGTAACACAGAAGATTTTACCAGAGAAATACTACTAAATATGTATTGTCCAGATTCTGCAGTTTTTAGAAATGTCCCACATGTGGCTCTAGTGCGCTCGTGGAATAAAACACAAGCCTCAGAAACAAAGGAGCACCTAGTGCATTTTGAGGCCTCTTTTTTATTAGAATATATTTTAGGCAGCATGCCAGGTTTGAAGAGGTGTTGAGGTATGAAAGCAATGGAAACCCACCAGAAGTGACCCCATTTTGGAAACTAGACCCCTCAAGGAATTCATTTATGGTTGTTGTTATCATTTTGACCACACCGTTTTTTCACAGCACCTATTTGAATTGGGCTGTGAAATTAAAAAAATGATATTTTTTCCATTAAGATGTAATTTTTGTTCAAAATTTCTTATTTTCACAAGGAATAAAACACCCCATTTTGTTGCCCAATTTGTCCTTAGTGCGGCAATACCCCATTTGTGGTGATAAACTGCCGTTTGGGCCCATGGGAGGACTCAGAAGGAAAGGAGCGCTATGTGTTTGTTGGAGTCCAGATTTTGCTGGATTGGTTTTCGGGTTCCATGTCGCATTTGCAGAGCCCCAGAGGTATGAAAGCAATGGAAACCCACCAGAAGTGACCCCATTTTGGAAACTAGACCCCTCAAGGAATTCATTTATGGTTGTTGTTATCATTTTGACCACACCGTTTTTTCACAGCACCTATTTGAATTGGGCTGTGAATTAAAAAAATGATATTTTTTTCCATTAAGATGTAATTTTTGTTCAAAATTTCTTATTTTCACAAGGAATAAAACACCCCATTTTGTTGCCCAATTTGTCCTGAGTGCGGCAATACCCCATTTGTGGTGATAAACTGATGTTTGGGCCCATGGCAGGACTCAGAAGGAAAGGACCACCATTTGGCCTACTGGAGCTTTTCTGGTGCTAAGTCATGTAGGCAGAACCCCTGAGGTACCAGTACAGTTGAAACCCCCGAGAAGTGACCCCATTTTAAAAACTACACCCCTTAAGACATTCATCTAGTGGTGTAGTGAGCATTTTGACCCCACAGTTATTGTGTAAAAGGTAATGCGCAGCAGATGGTGCAAAGTGAGATTTGCAATTTCCTATGCATATATGCCATTTCAGTGTCTGATATATTGTGCCCAGCATGTGCCACTGGAGACATACACCCCATAAATTGTAATGTGGGTTCTCCCGGGTACGGCAATACCCTACATGTGGCTGTTATTAGCTGCCTGGGCACACGACAGGGCTCAGAAGGGAAGGACCACCATTTAGCCTACTGGAGCTTTTCTGGTGCTAAGTCATGTAGGCAGAACCCCTGAGGTACCAGTACAGTTGAAACCCCCGAGAAGTGACCCCATTTTAAAAACTACACCCCTTAAGACATTCATCTAGTGGTGTAGTGAGCATTTTGACCCCACAGTTATTGTGTAAAAGGTAATGCGCAGCAGATGGTGCAAAGTGAGATTTGCAATTTCCTATGCATATATGCCATTTCAGTGTCTGATATATTGTGCCCAGCATGTGCCACTGGAGACATACACCCCATAAATTGTAATGTGGGTTCTCCCGGGTACGGCAATACCCTACATGTGGCTGTTATTAGCTGCCTGGGCACACGACAGGGCTCAGAAGGGAAGGACCACCATTTAGCCTACTGGAGCTTTTCTGGTGCTAAGTCATGTAGGCAGAACCCCTGAGGTACCAGTACAGTTGAAACCCCCGAGAAGTGACCCCATTTTAAAAACTACACCCCTTAAGACATTCATCTAGTGGTGTAGTGAGCATTTTGACCCCACAGTTATTGTGTAAAAGGTAATGCGCAGCAGATGGTGCAAAGTGAGATTTGCAATTTCCTATGCATATATGCCATTTCAGTGTCTGATATATTGTGCCCAGCATGTGCCACTGGAGACATACACCCCATAAATTGTAATGTGGGTTCTCCCGGGTACGGCAATACCCTACATGTGGCTGTTATTAGCTGCCTGGGCACACGACAGGGCTCAGAAGGGAAGGACCACCATTTAGCCTACTGGAGCTTTTCTGGTGCTAAGTCATGTAGGCAGAACCCCTGAGGTACCAGTACAGTTGAAACCCCCGAGAAGTGACCCCATTTTAAAAACTACACCCCTTAAGACATTCATCTAGTGGTGTAGTGAGCATTTTGACCCCACAGTTATTGTGTAAAAGGTAATGCGCAGCAGATGGTGCAAAGTGAGATTTGCAATTTCCTATGCATATATGCCATTTCAGTGTCTGATATATTGTGCCCAGCATGTGCCACTGGAGACATACACCCCATAAATTGTAATGTGGGTTCTCCCGGGTACGGCAATACCCTACATGTGGCTGTTATTAGCTGCCTGGGCACACGACAGGGCTCAGAAGGGAAGGACCACCATTTAGCCTACTGGAGCTTTTCTGGTGCTAAGTCATGTAGGCAGAACCCCTGAGGTACCAGTACAGTTGAAACCCCCGAGAAGTGACCCCATTTTAAAAACTACACCCCTTAAGACATTCATCTAGTGGTGTAGTGAGCATTTTGACCCCACAGTTATTGTGTAAAAGGTAATGCGCAGCAGATGGTGCAAAGTGAGATTTGCAATTTCCTATGCATATATGCCATTTCAGTGTCTGATATATTGTGCCCAGCATGTGCCACTGGAGACATACACCCCATAAATTGTAATGTGGGTTCTCCCGGGTACGGCAATACCCTACATGTGGCTGTTATTAGCTGCCTGGGCACACGACAGGGCTCAGAAGGGAAGGACCACCATTTAGCCTACTGGAGCTTTTCTGGTGCTAAGTCATGTAGGCAGAACCCCTGAGGTACCAGTACAGTTGAAACCCCCGAGAAGTGACCCCATTTTAAAAACTACACCCCTTAAGACATTCATCTAGTGGTGTAGTGAGCATTTTGACCCCACAGTTATTGTGTAAAAGGTAATGCGCAGCAGATGGTGCAAAGTGAGATTTGCAATTTCCTATGCATATATGCCATTTCAGTGTCTGATATATTGTGCCCAGCATGTGCCACTGGAGACATACACCCCATAAATTGTAATGTGGGTTCTCCCGGGTACGGCAATACCCTACATGTGGCTGTTATTAGCTGCCTGGGCACACGACAGGGCTCAGAAGGGAAGGACCACCATTTAGCCTACTGGAGCTTTTCTGGTGCTAAGTCATGTAGGCAGAACCCCTGAGGTACCAGTACAGTTGAAACCCCCGAGAAGTGAACCCATTTTAAAAACTACACCCCTTAAGACATTCATCTAGAGTGTAGTGAGCATTTTGACCCAACAGTTATTGTGTAAAAGGTAATGCGCAGTAGATGGTGCAAAGTGAGATTTGCAATTTCCTATACATATATGCCATTTCAGTGTCCGATATATTGTGCCCAGCATGTGCCACCGGAGACATACACCCCATAAATTGTAATGTGGGTTCTCCCGGGTACGGCAATACCCTACATGTGGCTGTTATTTGCTGCTTGGGCACATGGCAGGGCTCAAAAGGGAAAGATGAGGGGGATAAGCTGTGCGGAGTGCATCAGGGTAAATTAAAAATCAAGGGATGTATGGTAAATTTTAAAACAATCTTTCATACAGAGCCCTGGTTTTTCGGGACACGTGTCGCATTGGTATGTTGTGTCCTTCCTTATCCCCCTCTTATAGCACACTTTGCACCTCTTTTGACTTTTTCCCTTCTTGCCAGTTTGGGGAACTTCTCCTGGAAAGTGTTGCCCTGGTACGATGCGTGTGGCCTCGCTTCCAGAAGTACTGGGTGCCCCTCCTTCCTGGTCGCCAAAAATTAGGTTCTTTATAACCACCTCTTGAAATTCCAGGAAAGTTCCCCTCTGGCCTGCACATCGACGTAGCACGTACGCATTGTACAATGCCATCTGTATGATGTGCACGGCCAGCTTCTTATACCACACCCTCGATTTCCGCGTAGCGCTGTAGGGCTTCAGGACTTGATCTGACAAGTCCACCCCTCCCATGTACCTATTGTAGTCCAGGATGCAATCTGGTTTGGGGGTCTCTGTACTGGTACCTCGTACAGGTACATGGGTACTGGTGTGGCCATGTATTGTTGTCAATACAAGGACATCTCTCTTGTCCTTGTACTTGACACACAATATGTTGCTACTAGAATGTGCCCTGCTCTCACCCCTTCTGAGTGTTTGCCCAAGCAGTGTTTTAGGGAGGCCTCTAAGATTTTTTCTAGCAGTGCCGCATGCCGCAGTCCTTCTGGAAGCGAGGCACTTGAAGAGCGGGACGCTGGTATAAAAATTATCCAGGTAGAGGTGGTAACCCTGGTCCAGCAGTGGGTGCACCAAATCCCACACAATTTTTGCGTTAATTCCCAGTAAGGGGGGGCATTCTGGGGGCTGAATACTGCTGTCCTTCCCTTCATATATCCTGAATTTATATGTATACCCTGATGCACTCTCGCACAGCTTATACAACTTCACGCCATACCTTGCCCTCTTACTTGGCAGGTATTGGCGGAATTGAAGCCTCCCTTTAAAATGTACCAGGGACTCATCAATGGAAATACACTTCTCGGGGGTGTATGCTTGGGCAAACCGGGCACTGAAATGGTCTAATAGGGGTCTCAGTTTATATAAACGGTCAAAACTGGGGTCATCTCGGGGTGGGCACTGCTCATTATCGGCATAATGTAGGAAGCGAAGTATTGCCTCATAACGCATCCTGGACATGGCCATACGGTACATCGGGGTGTGGTATAGGATGTCCGTGCTCCAGTAGGTCCTAATGGATGGCTTTTTTAGAAGCCCCATGTTCAAGAGCAGTCCCCAGAACTTGCCCAACTCTGCTGCGTTTACAGGAGTCCACCTCTGGGATTGGGCATAAAATGAGTTGGGGTTCTTGGTGATATACTGTTGGGCATATAAATTAGTCTGGGTGACCATTAGCTCTATAAAGTTATCAGTGAAGAAGAACTTGAAAAAGTCCATCTCACTGAACCCTGCCGTGTTAAATTTGATGCCTGGGCTGCCCGTGTACTCAGGGATTTGGGGTTCATAATGGTCTGGTGTGGGCGTCCAAATGGGGTCACTTCGCTCAGGGGTATCACTTGTTGTGGGGTCACTTCTCTCAGGGATTTCTACTATGGTGGTGGTCCTGGGGCGTCTCCTAGGGGGTCCCTCCTCTTCATCGCTGGATGAGGAGGTAGACAAATAAAATAGTGTATCGCCATCCGACGAGTCTGTGTCGGAGGCCAGAAATGCATACGCCTCTTCAGCAGTAAATGTCCGTTGGGACATGCTTGTTGTGCGAAGACAAAATTTATATACTGCAAAAAAATAAATCCCTAACTGGGAGCAATAGGATAGCACAACTAGCACAAATGTGTGTTTTGTTTTTAGAGAGCAAGTGGACTTCCCTGACACTAAAGCTAACTAGGGCGAGGGTTCCTAACACTAAACCTAACTAAATTTTATGTGGACTTCCCTAACGCTAAACCTAACTACGGCGACGATTCCCTGACACTAAACCTATCTAGATTATTTCAAGCTTCCCTGACACTAAACCTAACTACGGTGACGGGTGCCTGACACTAAACCTATCTAATTATTCCGAGCTTCCCTGACGCTAAACCTAACTACGGTGATGGATCCCTAACGCTAAGCCTATCTACGGTGACCGATTCCTGACGCTAAATTCCCTGACACTATACCTAACTACGCTTTTTGACGGTTCCCTGACACTAACTAACCCTAATACTAAACTAACCAGTTAAATTTTCAAAATTGGCTAAACTAACTATTTTTTTTTGTTTCTTTTTTTTCTTTTTATATTTTTTTTTTTTGTTTTATGTTTTATATAGAAAAAAATGAAAAAAAAATCCCCAGGGACCAAGAAATGTGGTCCTGAAGACTGAAAAGTGGTCAGTGATAGGAGATCACTGACCAAAAAACGTGGGTAGAACTCAAAGAGGAAGGGAACAGGAGTGGGTAGTGGATGGGGTGGTGGGAAGCAAAAAAAACGTTGTTTTAGAAACTTTTTTTCACTTTTTTTCACTTCTTTTCTCTCTGACTCTCTGCTCACAACCGATCTCAACGCCTCGCTAACTCCAACAGGGCGTTCAGGGCGGTTGCAGCAGGATGTGAGGTCAGAGAGAGGAAGTGACGAGAATGATCGCTGCTATTGGCTAGTTACTCACTGACTAGCCAATAGCGGCGATCGGCGAGGCGGGACCATAGTAAATGGTCCCGGCCCATTATGCTGTGATAGCATGCTGTCAGAAACAGCAGCTATCACAGCTCAGGAACGCCGGGCTCGAGCACTGCTGTGCTGAATGAGACCGATCGCTGCTATTGGCTAGTTACTCACTGACTAGCCAATAGCGGCGATCGGCGAGGCGGGACCATAGTAAATGGTCCCGTCCCATTATGCCGTGATAGCCTGCTGTCAGAAACAGCAGCTATCACAGCGCATGAACGCGCCGGGCGCGCGCACCGCTGTTCTAACTGCAAGACGTACTATTACGGCATGGAGCGCGAACGATAGAGCTGCCATGACGTAATAGTACGTCAAGGAGCGGGAAGGGGTTAAACCCCCAGGCTGCCCTAACAACCATCAGCATCCCGTGATCATATCACGGGGAGGGCTTTGATAGGGTGATGGCGGAACCCCCTCTTCTTTCTAATGGCTTGGATGCCGCGGTTTCTAGTGATGGCAACATGTATGTGGTTAAACAGCCAGGCTCAGAGTTATCTGAAGTGTATAGTGAAGTGTTGGTTATAACATACAGCGAACTCCTGCTGAGTATAGAGCAGGCTTCATACTTAGTTCCTCAAAATGTCCGGAAACGGTTAAAACAATATAAATGAATAGAATTGATAATATAAATATTGGGAGGTTAGGAAATCTAATATCATTTCCAGTTCAAATCTGACCAAGAACAAAATCTGCATGGAGTTTGTATGTTCTCCATATGTCTGTGTGGGTTTTTCTGGTTTCCTCCCACATTCCAAAAATATATTAATTAGATCGTGAGCCCCATTGGAGACAGGGACTGAAGTGGGTAGTGACAATATTTGCACAGTGCTGCTGAATATATTGGCGCCGAGAGGAACAATGCGGAAAATATTCTTTCAAGGCATTTAAAAATATGTATGTAATCATAATAGTCATGTGTCAGATAGGTCCTATGCAAGAAGGATGACAATATAGTGGTGACACATTACTGATATACTCCTTATGAAGGTGCAGATAAGGTATCCACCCTGTGTGAACACGGCCAAAGGTAGCAGAACACGGCCGTATGTGCCATAGAGCCAGCCCTGGACAAAAGGGCCTATTCCGCTTACACAGAGTTGTGGTTTCCACAGGTACTGCAATGTTAGCAAATAATAGAGTAGAAAATGCACTCGTGTCATGAAAATGTGATGGGGCAGCCGGGTATGGCAATGTTAAGCGGCACCTGAAAGGTTTTAGTTTTGCTATGGCTTCACCTGTCCACTATGGGCACTACTGGAGCAGAATAATATTTTTCATCCTGTTTATATTCAATTCATAACAATTATGAATATTTTTTTTAACAGTGTTAAAATCAAGTAACTAAACTATTAGTGTGTGACTATATGCAACAAAGAAAAAATGTCGCCGCATACAGGGAAAAATCATGGTATTTAGATCATACTTTACATAGCAAATTCTATCTCAGCAAAAAGTACATGAGTGTTTAAGGAAAAAATCAATACTGCGTGCATATATTAACTATGGAATGGAAACGGTAACTACAGCTGTCATGTATAAAAGATTATCTGAAAAAAATAAGACCGGGAAGATCCTATTTTTCTTGTCTTCTCCTCTGGCTGAGCTAACAAGTTCCTGGGTTAATCACGCACCTCCCAAGAACATAGAACATTATAAGCGCCAAGATTTATTCTTCTGTTCAAGCTTCAGTTTGTTTTATTGATAAAAATGAAAGGTAACATTTAATTCTTCTGACTTGTGATGGATTTATTCCATACCTGGTATATCTTTAGGCGTTCTGTCTACATTAAGTGTCATTTATATAAGAGTCTCAGAAGGTAGAGCGCTTAAGTCATTTATTAGAGCTGCTTTATTGGCTCTTTGCTGAGCTAGGGGTTTTTCAGCACTACTCATGACAATAAATAGAAGGGGGACATTTCAGGTATAAAAGTATTGGTGTGATTCATTCTTTTAACCTTGCCAAACATAGCGATTAAACAGAGGACATATAACACATTTTATTATCATCAAATATATTGCTAACCTCTTAATAACCAGGCCTGAAAAAGCCTTAATGACTAGCTAAGTTTTTTAGTTTTTGCCTTTTTTGTCTTTCAGCAAACTGTTAACATAACATAACTTTTTTACTTTTTCATTGACGTGGCTGTTTAAGGCCTTGTTATAATATTTTTTTTCTGCGCAGTTTTGAGGGTACAAGTTACTGTGTAATTTATGGAATTTATTTTTGAAGCAGGAATATAGGAAAAAGCTATTTTTGGCATTATATTTTTTGTTTATTTTTTATACCATTCACGTCTTACACAAAATAACCTGTTAAATTAATTCTTCAGGTTATTACGGTCGTGTAGATACCTAACATGTAGGTTTTTTGTTTTTATGTAATGTATGGGCAATAAAATATATTTTATGCTAAAGATTTTTTTGGTGGACATTTCTTTATTATTATTATGATTTCTAATAATAATATATATATTTTTTTTAATGCCATGAAGGGATAACTTTTTAACAATTCTGTTTTATACTTACAATGTATTAGCATACTCCTGTATACTAATACATTATAATGTGTCACTACGACACAGGCTGCTGTTAGGAGAACACTTATTTTCAGCTATTTTTCAGGCCGTAAACGCCCGAAAAACAGCTTAAAAACGGAAGCTGAACGCCTCCAAACATCTACCCAAACATCTACCCAAAAAACGGTGTTTCGTTCTCAATGGGCGTTTTTTTACACAGCCGTTTGAAAAAATGTCACTTCTTGAGCCGTTTTTCATTGTCTCAATAGAAAAGCAGCTCCACAAACGTCCGTAAAAAACACATCAAAAAACGCTTGATGCTTTAAAAACGGCTCAAAATCAGGAGCTGTTTTCCCTTGTTTTACACATTTTACGGCCGTTTTTAGTTTGCCGTGTGAACATACCCATAATGTGCCCTAACAGCAGGCTTACAGAACAGACAGTCTTGGGGTCCTTTCTGGGTCCCCAGGGCTGACTCCACAGGATTTATCCAGTCTCTGATTGGGTCACTAAGCATCCTGGGTATGCAACCGAAAGGGGGAGTCCCCCTTGATCATGCCGCTGCTATGGACCGCGGTGATCAAACTGTTAAATGTCCAGGATCGAAGGCTCCTCCAATCCTGACAATTTTCAGAAGTTAAAAAAGGAACATAGAAAAGTGTATGAAATGTGATGTTGTTAATGCTAAATAAAATAAATTTTACCATAGTAGGCCTCTTGGTACTTGAGGATCAGGAACATCACTCAATCAATGACGATGAGAAGTAATGTGCAATCTTTGGCCCAGTTCAGTGGCGTAACTACTGCTGTAAAAGCCGTAGCAGCTGCCAGGGAGCCTACGGCATGTGGGGGGCACCCCATGCCCGGTGGCGCCGCTAGCAGACCTTATGGTAGACACAGCGGTAGAGACGCCGCTACGGGGTATGTGCCGCCCAGCCTCTAATATTTATGGGCCAGGTGGCATGGGCCCTGCTCAAGCCCGGTGGCGACGCAAGCACGGAGTGGGCCCCGGTGCTAGTGACAGCCACATTCACTTGTATCTGCATCCTCTGGACATAGATACAAATTAATATTATAGGCTGCTGCTGCCACTCTGAGGGGGCAGCGGTGCCTCTGAAACCAAGTGCCATCACCCCATCTTGCACTATTTGTACCTGCGTCTATAGCACGCAGGTACAAATACATGCATTAGCACTGAATGACCGGGCACATTCCGTGACCATTCAGCCCCTTACAATGACGCTGATTGGCAGGGCAATATGACTTGCACCACCTATCAGCGCCTTTCAACGGTGTTAGTGGCACGATGACGTCATCGCGCTGCTTCTGTTGTTGAAAGGCGCTGATTGACGGGGCAAACAATTCTGCCCTGCCAATCAGCGCCTTTCAACGATGCTAGCGGCACTATGACGTCATCGCACCGCTTGAGTCATTCAGCCCCAGCACACCTGCTCAGAAGAGAGCAGATCTGCATTGCCACCGGACGGCGCGGGAACTGGATCATGTGAGTATGTAAAGTTTTTGTTTTTTTATAATAAAACTGTGAGTGGCATTATCTACAGGGGTGGGCTATATGTGGGACACTATAAACAAGGGGTGGGCTATATGTGGAGCACTATCTATAGGGGGCTATATGTAGGGCACTGTCTACAGGGGTGGGCTATATGTGGGACACTATATACAGGGGTGGGCTATATGTGGAGCACTATCTATAGGGGGAGCTATATATAGGGCAGCATGGTGGCTCAGTGGTTAGCACTATTGCCTTGCAGCTCTGGAGACGATATGTTGGCACTATCTACAGGGGAATGTATGTGGGGCAAAATCTACAGCGGCTTTTATGTAGGGCACTATCTACAGAGGCTCTATGGGGGTCATTATCTACAGGGGCTATAGGGGCACTAGTGTGTGTGTGTGTGTGTGTGTGTGTGTGTGTGTGTGTGTGTGTGTGTGTGTGTGTGTGTGTGTGTGGGACACAGTGTATGGTACTGTTATAATCAGGGACACAGTGTATGGCACTATTATAATTAGAGGTGCAGTGTATGGCGCGATTATATTTAAGGGTGTTGAGATTTTTATATTTTCTTATAGGTGCAGAAATGTTTTAAAAGTGAGAAGCTGAAGACATCTGAGCGGAAATCTGCAGAAATGGGCTTTGGCCGGAAGAAATCATCATAGAGGTCTGGACCGGATGGAGAAGAAAAGAGAAAACTAGAATTTGAGACATCACCGGTGAGTAACTTAATGTAAATGTTTATTCTGCCTCTAATCAGTAATGTAGTTACTGCATGATCTGCAGCGAAATGATGGGTGGTTTGATTATGATATCATTTATTTTTTCTTTTTATGTGAAACAGCATCTCCCAGCATATCCTTACCATTGTTCGGGCCATGCTGGGAGCTGTAGTTTTACGACGTACAAACCTATACGGCAGGGGTTGCACTAAATTGAGCTGTATTTGTTCTCGTGCTGTATATATGTACTGGGCTTTGTTCTGGTGCTGTATATATGTACTGAGCTTGGTTCTGGGGCTGTATATATGTACTGAGCTTGGTTCTGGTGCTCTATTTATGTACTGAGCTTTGTTCTGGAGTTGTATTTATGTACTAAGCTTTGTTCCGGTGATTTTATATATATTTATATATATATATATACTGATCTTGGTTCTGGTGATTTATATATGTACTGATCTTGGGTCTGGTGCTGTATTTATGTACTGAGCTAGGTTCTGGAGTTGTATTTATGTATTGAGCTTGGTTCTGGTGTTGTATATATGTACTGAGCTTGGTTCTGGTGTTTCTATATATGTACTGAGCTTTGTTCTGGTGCTGTATTTATGTACTGAGCTTTGTTCTGGTGCTGTATATATGTACTGAGCTTGGTTCTGGTATTGTATATATGTATTGAGCTTGGTTCTGTTACTGTATATATGTACTGAGCTTGGTTCAAGTGCTGTATTTATGTACTGAGGTTGGTTCCGATGCTGTATATATGTACTAAGCTTGGCTCTCGTGCAGTATATATGTATGAGCTTAGTTCGGATGCTGTAATTATATAGGATATATTTATAATAGCAACATGGCAGGGCAGATGGAATTCAATTCATTGTATATTTAATGGGAACCTGTCTGGTAGTTTTAACCACTTGAACCGCCACCATGCGGTAATACATGACCTGACAATATTTCCAAATGTATGTTTTTTTCAGATGCAGCAAACTCTATAAAATCAACTTTTAAAACGGCGCACGCTATATGCTAATTACTCATTAAAGGGTCATGGGGCGTTGCCGCTTTCCTGAAGAGTCACAAACTCCTGCCTCCAAGCCTACCTTTCCATGTTTGATTGACATCCCCCTGGCTGTTACAACTTTCTCGGATGCGCCATTGCCTTGTACTACTTGGGCAAGCACCATGCAGCAGCGAGGTGTACTCTGGCCTGCTTAATCGCTGCACCATGCATGCCAGGGGAATACAAGGCAACGGCACATCCGCAAGAGTTTGCGGAGGCTGGTAGTGATGTAGGACAGCCAGGGGGATGTCAATCAAAATTCAATTTTTGCCTCAGGCAGCAGAAAAGCTAGAAGCAGCCCTGAGGCTGCAGGCCACTTTAGGCCTGCAGCCTATAGGGTGCCGGGAAGACTCCCTGCGCAGGCCGGCGTGATGATGTCACTGCAGCCTGTGCAGCTCTATGTCCGTCGCATGAACAGGGCAAGGTAAGTGCAATATATTTTCCACATCAAAATCAGCTCCAAAAAACTCAACAGTGAACTGAACCTTTAGGTGCACCAGGGAAGACCAGCACCAGTGTTGTTATTAGAAACCAACCAACCTGTTGTTCCTGACATAGTACAATGTTGGTCAGCACCCAAATGTAGTCAGGATACAAGAGAGACCTAAAATGTCAATGATCTTGTGCACTGATGTGTAGAAATACTTTACGTAACGAAATATCAGATTAAAGGAATCATACCATTGAGTCCTAGATAGGTCCTATGCAGGTTGGATGTTGGTAAAGTGGTAATCTATTACTGCAGATGAGCTTAGATTGGAGGTATCTGATGGAAACTCAAAGGTTTACATTAGGTAAGGCCTTTGCAAAGTTCTAGATGCTGTACGGTGACACACAGAGTCTCCTGTGGCTCTGTACTATGGAAGCGCAGGGACTCTGTGCACCATGTAGGAGATATTATCCCATAGAAGGAATGCTTATAGTGGATAATAGCTCTGTAATGAAGCATGTGATGGAGAGTGACACATTTTTACAGAAAAAACTCTCCATGCCCCCATATATAAACCTGAGGCATACAGAGGTACAATAGTGCCCCATAGAGGTCTAAGGGTGTTTTATTATGGCTCCGTACAAACGCTAAACTGCACAGAACAGTATGCACAGAATGTACATGATTTGTGGTGTCATAACCACATGTCATTATGTTGTACAGTACTTATAATAATTTAGGAACATCTACTGAAATGCAATAATTGCACAACAAGTTTTATGAATTTATTGAAAGCCAATAAAAGTAAATGTACAGCTTGGCACGGTATGACACTGTACAATGTATTTAGCCATATTATGTGAAGGTGTTCTCTGGCATAATGCTTCGTAAATATAAACATTAAATATTCTCCTAGACTTTGATTTCTCGGCAATCAATTAAAGTAACTTAAAGGATAATCCGTTTCAATTTTCAGTTAAGTAAAATTAAGATAATGTATTATTTTACCTTGCCTGGAAAATAATGTTCTGACTTTCAATATATTCCACAATTATAATGCTTAATTAATCTCATTTTTCTCCATATGAAAATCTTAATTGCTTTTGTATTGTAAAAATGTGTACCCCCGTGAATAATAAAAAGGAGGAAACTGAAATACAACACATAAAACACATTACATTTTCACTGTTGAAAATGTCAGTTATAGAAAAAGATGACATCCCCCACATACTGTATGTATAACAGGGCTAAGTCACTGTTACTCCCCATACCCAGTAATAGGACTTCAATCCCATTGAAAATGAAATCAGCATCTCCTTAAAGCTTGTCAGCAGAGGGAAGCATGAAGTGCTCTAAAAATTTCCTGGTAGACGCTGCGTTGACTTTGGACTTGATATAACACAGTGGACCAACACCAGCAGATGACATGGCTCCCCAAACCATCACTGACTGTGGAAACTTCACACTGGACCACAAGCAATGTGGATTGATGCCTCTCCACTCTTCCTCCAGATTCTGGGGCCTTGATTTCCAAATAAAATGTTAAATTTACTTTAATCTGAAAACAGGACTTTGGACCACTAAGCAACAGACCAGTCCTTTTTCTCCTTAGCCCAGGTAAGACATTTCTGATGTTGTCTCAAGGAATGCTACAGTTGTAGCCCATGTCCTGGATACGTCTGTGTGTGGTGGCTCTTGAAGCCCTGACTCCAGCAACAGTGCACTCCTTGTGAATCCTCCCCCCCCCCCCCCCAGATTCTTGAATGGCCTTTTCTTGACAATCCTTTCAAGGCTGCGGTTATCCCTGTTGCTTGTGCACCTTTTTCTACCACACTTTTTCCTTCCTCTCAACTCTCCAAGAATATGCTTGGATACAGTACTCTGTGAACAGCCAGCTTCTTTAGCAATGTCCTTTTGTGGCTTACCCTCCTTGTGGAGACTGTCAATGACTGTCTTCTGGACAACTGTCAAGTCAGCAGTCTTCCCCATGATTGTGTAACCTACTGAATCAGAATGTTGGAAACGTTTGCAGGTGTTTTGTACTGATTAGCTGATTAGAGTGTGACACCATGAGTCTGCAATCTTGAACTTTTACCCAATATTCTAATTCTCTGAGGGACTAAATTTGGGGCTTTCATTAACTGTTAGCCATAATCTTCAACATTGAAAGAAAAAAATGCTGGAAATAGATCACTCTGTGTGTAATGAATCTATATAATATATGAGTTTGGCTTTTTTTTTTTCCCCAATTCAACATTTTTTATTGGTTTTAATACAAACATTTATCAACACATTCAGAGAAAATGTGTCCGCATAATAAAAGAACATTACAAATAGGATACATCCCAAACAGAGGATAGACATCAAATCCTATGAAGAGCACACAGTACGCCAGCCTTCTGAGTAGTCATAACTGTAGAGTTTGACTTTTTGAAATGAAATACTGAAATAAATAACATTTTTGATGATATTCTAATTCATTGAAAAGGACTAGTATGTATATATATATATATATACACATATATATATATATATATATATATATATATATATATATATATATATATATATATATATATATATATATATATATATATATATACATACAGTGAAGGAAATAAGTATTTGATCCCTTGCTGATTTTGTAAGTTTGCCCACTGTCAAAGACATGAACAGTCTAGAATTTTTAGGCTAGGTTAATTTTACCAGTGAGAGATAGATTATATTTAAAAAAAAAACCAGAAAATCACATTGTCAAAATTATATAAATTTATTTGCATTTTGCACAGAGAAATAAGTATTTGATCCCTTTGGCAAACAAGACTTAATACTTGGTGGCAAAACCCTTGTTGGCAAGCACAGCAGTCAGACATTTTTTGTAGTTGATGATGAGGTTTGCACACATGTTAGATGGAATTTTGGCCCACTCCTCTTTGCAGATCATCTGTAAATCATTAAGATTTCGAGGCTGTCGCTTGGCAACTCAGATCTTCAGCTCCTTCCATAAGTTTTCGATGGGATTAAGGTCTGGAGACTGGCTAGGCCACTCCATGACCTTAATGTGCTTCTTTTTGAACCACTCCTTTGTTGCCTTGGCTGTATGTTTCGGGTCATTGTCGTGCTGGAAGACCAAGCCACGAGCCATTTTTAATGTCCTGGTGGAGGGAAGGAGGTTGTCACTCAGGATTTGACGGTACATGGCTCCATCCATTCTCCCATTGATGCGGTGAAGTAGTCCTGTGCCCTTAGCAGAGAAACACCCCCAAAACATAATGTTTCCACCTCCATGCTTGACAGTGGGGACGGTGTTCTTTGGGTCATAGGCAGCATTTTTCTTCCTCCAAACACGGCAAGTTGAGTTAATGCCAAAGAGCTCAATTTTAGTCTCATCTGACCACAGCACCTTCTCCCAATCACTCTCAGAATCATCCATATGTTCATTTGCAAACTTCAGATGGGCCTATACATGTGCCTTCTTGAGCAGGGGAACCTTGCGGGCACTGCTGGATTTTAATCCATTACGGCGTAATGTGTTACCAATGGTTTTCTTGGTGACTGTGGTCCCAGCTGCCTTGAGATCATTAACAAGTTCCCGCCGTGTAGTTTTCGGCTGAGCTCTCACCTTCCTCAGGATCAAGGATACCCCACGAGGTGAGATTTTGCATGGAGCCCCAGATCGATGTCGATTGACAGTCATTTTGTATGT
The DNA here is from genome assembly GCF_050947455.1 of Rhinoderma darwinii. NCBI lineage: Eukaryota > Metazoa > Chordata > Amphibia > Anura > Rhinodermatidae > Rhinoderma > Rhinoderma darwinii. The sequence goes on along the minus strand of NC_134688.1, from coordinate 401,132,283 downwards.
CTTCCATTTTCTTACTATGGCACCAACAGTTGTCTCCTTCTCACCCAGTGTCTTACTTATGGTTTTGTAGCCCATTCCAGCCTTGTGCAGGTCTATGATCTTGTCCCTGACATCTTTAGAAAGCTCTTTGGTCTTGCCCATGTTGTAGAGGTTAGAGTCAGACTGATTAATTGAGTCTGTGGACAGGAGTCTTTTATACAGGTGACCATTTAAGACAGCTGTCTTTAATGCAGGCACCAAGTTGATTTGGAGAGTGAAACTGGTCTGGAGGAGGCTGAACTCTTAATGGTTGGTAGGGGATCAAATACTTATTGTGTTTGTGTGTGTGTGTGTGTGTGTGTGTGTGTGTGTGTGTGTGTGTGTGTGGGTATATATATGTATATATATATATATATATATATATATATATATATATATGTACACATATATATACACACTGCCTATAAAAGGTATAGTATTTTACATTAAAAAACAAAAACATCCAATTGAATAAAAAGTCTATTTTGCATAGCATGTTCCAAAAAGTTAGTTGGTCCAAGCTGCCGTAAATGTTATGAGGTGCTCAATGTCAGGTACAAGGTACTAATTCTGAAGGGTCATTTTAAAAACAACAGAGAAAGAAAAATTTGGTAATTCAAGATGATGATAAAATTCCAGTCATTGACACAAGGCCTCAATCTCAGGCTGGATTCACACGAACGTGGCGTTTTTGCGGACGCAAAAACGCGGCGTTTTGCGTGCGCAAAAACCACTTGACAGCTCCGTGTGTCATCCGTGTATGATGAGGCTAGTCGACGTCAGTCACTGTCCAGGGTGCTGAAAGAGTTAACTGATCGGCAGTTAACTCTTTCAGCACCCTCAACAGTGAATTCCGATCACAATATCGAGCAACCTGTTAAAAAAAACAAAAACGTTCGTACTTACCGAGAACTTCCCTCCCGGCCGTTGCCTTGGTGACGCGTCCTTGGTGACGCGCCTCTCTTGACATCCGGCCCCACCTCCCTGGATGACGCGGCAGTCCATGTGACCGCTGCAGCCTGTGCTTGGCCTGTGATTGGCTGGAGCTGTCACTTGGACTGAATTGTCATCCCGGGAGGTCAGACTGGAGGAAGAAGCAGGCAGTTATCGGTAAGTCAGAACTTCTTTTTTTTTACACGTTCATGTATATTGTGATCGGAAGTCACTGTCCAGGGTGCTGAAACAGTTTAACTCTTTCAGCACCCTGGACAGTGACTATCTCCTGACGTCGCGTCACGGAAATTTTTTTATCTTAGTTCTACACTAGCACACTGGAGATTAGTTTTAAACACAGACAGACAGTATGTATTCTTACCTCATGTTGATGATGAGACGTTCCTCAGGAGAAATATTGCGTCTCATGTTCGTATTTCTGAAGGTTAGGCCGGAACGCAGCTCCTCCAGCAGCCGATCAAAAGTTGTGACAGACATCTGACAAAAGGCCTGAAATTTGTCCGTATACAGATGCAGGTCCTCATAAAGGGTGTGGAAGTGCTCTTTGTAAGGCTGGATTCACACGAGCGTTGCGTTTTTGCGCGCGCAAACAACGCGGCGTTTTGCGCGCGCAAAAACCATTTGACAGCTGCGTGTGTCATCCGTGTCTGATGCGCGGCTGCGTGATTTTCGCGCAGCCGCCATCATAGAGATGAGGCTAGTCGACGCCCGTCACTGTCCAAGGTGCTGAAAGAGCAAACTCTTTCAGCACCCTCGACAGTGAATGCCGAACACAATATCGAAAAACCTGTTGAAAAAAAGAAAAAGTTCGTACTTACCGAGAACTTCCCGGTCGTTGCCTTGGTGACGCGTCCTTGGTGACGCGCCTCTCGACATCGGGCCCCACCTCCCTGGATGACGCGCCAGTCCATGTGACCGCTGCAGCCTGTGCTTGGCCTGTGATTGGCTGGAGCTGTCACTTGGCCTGAATTGTCATCCCGGGAGGTCAGACTGGAGGAAGACGCCGGGAGTTATCGGTAAGTCAGAACTTCGTTTATTTTTACAGGTTCATGTTTATTGGGATCGGAAGTCACTGTCCATGGTGCTGAAACAGTTTAACTCTTTCTGCACCATGGACAGTGACTATCTCCTGACGTCGCGTACCGATAATTTTTTTGCCGGGTTCGGTCAAAACGAGTTCGGCCGAACCCGGTGAAGTTCGGTTCGGTTGTCCGGGTTCGCTCATCTCAAAGACACTCCGTTTGGATGTTTGTAAACAGAAAAGCACGTGGTGCTTTTCTGTTTACATTCATCCTTTTGACAGCTCTTGCGCGAATCACGCAGTTCGCACGCAAGTGCTTCCGTGTGGCATACGTGGTTTTCACGCACCCATTGACTTCAATGGGTGCGTGATGCGCGCAAAACGCCGAAAGAACGGACATGTCGTGACTTTTTTTCAGCGGACTCACGCTGAGGAAAAATCACGAACATGTCAGCACGGCGCCATAGACACATATAGGTCCGTGCAACGCGCGTGCAAATCACGCGCGTTGCACGGACGTTTTTCCCGTTCGTCTGAATAAAGCCTTACAGCAGGATTTATGAGCCACTACATGGACACACGTCACACCCCCTTTAGACTGACTCCAGATGCCTTAACTCCTAAGTCATCACCCCTATAACCTCAGTTTTATTGCCCCGGCTTATCTTACTGATGTATCACCTCATGTACTAATTGTCTTTGTGTAACATCTTAAATGTTGTGCTCTTTTATTTCTCAGTCATTCATTTGTAAACTTGCCTGAAGAAGGAGCCTGTGTGCTCTGAAAGCTGCATATAGAACTTTTATGGTTAGACAATAAAGGTATCATACCTTCTATACTTTTGTCTTTTTTGACACAAAAGTATTTGACATTGCATAATGTCAGGCACTGAAATTATTAACAGCATCATATTTTCACATCTTTCCCTATACATTATATTTATTTCAATCCACTATTTCCTCAAGAGTGTAAAATGTTAAATTAATCTATTCAACTTTAAAAATATGACTCAAATTAAAGGGATATTCCGATGCTAGACATTTATAGTATATACATAGTCCAGCCATAGGATAAGCTATAAAAGTCTTCTTATTGGTAGAGTGAGGATCACGTGTCCCACTTTTGCATTAGCAGCTGACCAGACTATCATGAAAGGAGTTGCACCCAAGCACAGGACCCATGTTATACCAGTAGATAGGGGTCCCAGCAGTAGGGTCACAATTTATTAGACATTTATGACATATCCTATAGATACAGTATACTATAAATGTCTATCATAGGAATATCCCCTTAGTATATTTGTTTAATAAAATAAAATAAGTATTTTCCAAAACCATAGTACACGCTAAAACGAGCCAGACAAGCTGTAATAAGACCAGAGAAACTGATTTGAAAACGATAAATGTCAGCATTTTACTTACTGTTTTAATGTCTTCATTTATGTAGGTTTCATTCATTATAAACTCAGGATAGCCCACTTTCGCCAATACAGATTTTGCCTGTGTCAAGGAAATAAAAATACTGTTAACCATGAGAATTTTTTTTTATACTTAAAGGGGTTGTCCACTACCAGACAACTGATGACCTATCCACCGGATAGGTCTTCAGTGTATGATCGGTGCAGGTCCGACGTCCATGTCAGAAGCAGATGGCTCCAGTCATGGAATAGCGGCCGAGTTGCAGTACTTCAAATGAATAGGAGCGGAGCTGCAGTTTGGCAGAACGGCCGCTAAACAATGTACGGAGCCAACTGCTTCTGGCTCCATACATAGCATACTGCACAATGACATCCGGTGCCTGGAAAATAATGTTCTGACTTAAAATATATTCCACAATTATAATGCTTAATTAATCACATTTTTCTCCATATAAAAATCTATATATATATATATATATATATATATATATATATATATATAAAATATTGGTAGAAAAATTCCACGGCACTTTGTCCTGCATACATAGAAGCTGTATCGTTCTCTCTCAGCCGATTACATCAGTTCAGCTGAACTGACAGCTCGGTTGAGAGCAGTTTCTGCGTGTCTTTGACAAACAGGATTCACCTCATATCGAAAGTCATTAAAATCCGATCCTACCATAGCATAGCGTCTGGATGTGATGACACTTAAAGGCTATGTACACCTTTGAAAGGCATTTTTTTTTTTTTTATAAAAAGGTCAATCAGGGTGATTGGTGCAACTTTAGAAATCATTTTTTACTTTTTGAGATACAGCTGCTCTGTATACAGAGCAGCTGTATCGAGCGCTAAATCTCGTTCCCCTCAGGTCTACGGGACTGACAGGTTCAGTGCCAGTGGGTCCTGCGTGTCTCTGACAAGCAGGATCCACCTGTAATCTATCACTTTAAGTTATAGAGAATACAGAGCAGCTGTATCTTGGACCAACTAACTTTTTGGAACATGCTAAACGGATGGATGCTTGAGCTGCACATCCATACTGCTTTTATCTGTCTGCCACAATAAATTGTGAGTGCCGTGGAATTTTTCTACAAATATTATTGTGCCATTACTTAATCTTCCAACCACTAAGCACCACCAGTTTTGAATTGAACTGAACGCCAAATACGTCTGAAATTACAAGTGCACGCATTTACAAGTAGCGTCTTTTATTAACGTAATTGGAGCTGGTTTTCATTGGAGTCACTGAAAAACGGCTCCAATTACGTCCCAAGAAGTGTCCTGCACTTCTTTGACGCGGTGGTAATTTTATGCGCCGTCTTTTGACAGCGACGCGTAAAATGACACCTCGTCTGCACAGAACATCGTAAGACCCATTGCAAGCAATGGGCAGATGTTTGCCGACGTATTGGAGCTGTCTTTTCAGGCGTAATTCGAGGCGTAAAACGCCTCCATTACGTCTGAAAAGAGGTCCTGTGCACATACACTTATAGTACTCCAAGAGCCATAGCAGTGCCGATCTTTTTCTTTACCTCCCGGACATATCTATATCTGAACCTGTCAGTCCGGTGGACCTGTGGAGAACAGGATTTAGCGCTAGATACAGCTGCTCTGTATACAGAGCAGCTGTATCTCAAAAAGTAAAAAATAATTTTTAATAAAAATTATTTCTAAAGTTGCACCAATCACCCTGATTGACCTTTTTATTTAAAAAGAAAAATGCCTTTCAAAGGTGTACACATCCAGACATGGTTTGCTTCAGGCCTCCAACACAGAACCTACAGCAAAACATTGATTTTATAAAAAAAAAAGATACCTGATGATTTTTGGCATAATGTTCTTCAGGGATCTTTGTTTACTGCCGTCTAAACTTACAATCCAGTGTCAGGACTTATTTGCAGAGGTATTTTTCAAATCTTGTGACACATTAAAAAAATAACATTTGACGGTCATAAGCTTTTAATCTAGGTGTTGTGGTGTGTTTTGGGGTGGGTATGGGGGTGGGGGTGTGTGAGTGTTAAAGACATAGTCAAAAGTGGAAAAACTGTAATCATATTGAAAGACACGTAATGTCACAGGTAAAAGAGAACGGCTGCATTTTTGCAATATATTGTACAGTTTGTTGATCTACCAGTGATGGTTACACTAATATATGCTGACATCTTATATTAAAGTTCAATAATAAAATGTGTCAATTACACGCTTAGATGAAAATGCCCCATGGGTGTAGTTGGATGTAGTAGTGGGTGGCAGCTCTTCTGCCGGGTCTGTACCTGTAGCGTTGTATTTCATTGAATAAGCAATGTATTTTCGCTTCCTACTTTAGCTGCATACAGGTTAATGCCGGGCCATTTAAACATGTGCTGACACATTATTGCTTGGTTGCTTATGGCTTCATTGAACGTACTTTTATGTGATAAGATTGAGAAGAGATACGACGTTACACTCACATTAAATCACAAGTTATATGGGCTGTAACCTATAACACTGTGGCTGGTCTGCACTTTACTGGATATCCTACTCAATATTTCTCAAGTAAATGCAGCACAGTATTGCTCTATACTGACAAGATGCTATTTATTTTCTACATAGGGAGTGAATAAATTTAAATATATAAATAAATTACTAGTCAGCAAATTTAAAGTATAAAGTACGTATTAGCCCCTTACCCGATTTCTTCTATTTTTGCAAATTTGTCGCATCTAAATGTTTCAGATAATTCTACAAATTTTAATATAAGATAAAGACATTTATTCCATTTATTGAGAATAAATATTTATTCCAAACCTATTACACCCATGTGAAAAAGTAATTGCCCCCATTAACCCTAATAACTGGTTTTGCCACTCTCGGCAGTAACAACTACAATCAAACGTTTGCGATAACTTGTAATGAGTCTTTCACATCAAGTCGGCCAGTTTCTGCAGAAGAATAGCAGCCCCAGACCATCACACTACCACCACCATGTTTGACTGTTGGTACAATGTTCATATGGTAGAATGCGGTGTTCGCTTTACGTCAGATGTTACAAAACCCATGTTTTCTAAAATGTCCCACCTTTGACTCATCAGTCCACAGAATACTATGCCAAAAGTCTTGGGGTCATCTGGGTTTCTTTTGGAAAATGCGGGATGAGCCTTGGTGTTCTCTTTTGTCAGCAAGGAAGTGCACCTTGAAACTCTCCCATGAATGGCATTTTTGCCGAGTGTCTTTCTTATTGTTGAATCGTATACATTGACCTAAACTAAGACAAATGAGGCCTGCAGTTCTTTAGATGTCAGTCTGGGCTCTATTGTGACCTCCTGGATGAGTCATTGATGCGCTCTTGGTGGAATTTTGGTAGGCCAGACACTCCTAGGAAGGTTCACATTCTTCCTTTTTCTCCATTTGTGGATAATGGCTCTCACTGTTCGTTGCAGTCCTAGAGCCTTAGCAAATCCCTTTGTAAGCCATTCCAGACTGGTAGGTTTGAATTACTTTGTTTCTCATCTGTATTTGTATCTTTTTACAACGTGGCATCATGTGCTGCTTTTTGAGACCTTCTAGCCCGTTTCACATTGCCTGACAGGTTTTATTTAAGTGATTTTTAGATTCTACACGTCCTGGGTGTGGCTAGTGAAATTAAACTCAATTGTCAATTGAAATTTGTTAGTTGGCTGATTTAATAGCTATGGGGGCATTTACATTTTGCTGTAGAGCCAGTTAGAGCTGAACAACTTTTTTCCTTCAGTAAATGAAATCATCATTTAATATCAGCATTTTGTGTTTACTTGGGTTATCTTTGTCTAATATTAAAAGTAGTTTGATGACCTAAAACACTCAAGTGGGTTAAATATGAAAAAATACCGTACTAAAAATAAAAAATATATATTTAAATAAAAAAAATGTAAACCTAAATTTCAAGGCCCCATTCACACATGTATTTACTACAGGATTTGTGTCAGAAATCCGAGGCTGACACTCAGATTTCTGACACAGATGTGCAGTTCCATATGCCGGGATCCACACAAGGATTAACCCCATCCAATGGGGCTAATCCACCATTTTTTCCATGTTATATTCATGGGAATAAGTAGCATACTACTTATTCTTGTCGATTTTTTTTTTTTTCTGTGTAGCACAGACAACATTCTGTGCTGATTTTTTTTACGCTGCATGTGATCAGGTTTACAAAAAATCCATTCACATGCATTAGATGTGGAATGTTTGCGAATTTGAAACAGCACAGGATCTGGACCGAAATCCATGTCTAATCCTGAACATGTAAATTATGTTTCTGTAAGGGTGTGTTCACATATGTGAAAACACCCTAATAAAAATTCTGTTTTTGCTCAAATTATTTTTAAATAATGTAACAAATAAATTGCTGTCAAAAGGGTAATTTTCTTAAGATTACTTACTTAGGGATCCCCCTGAATTTTATCTGTATTTCTTATTCAAAATGGCTGCTTATAAAGATTTATTATGAGCCCCTTCCCTTTCCAGCCTTCCTACATTACATGCTGACACCAACATGTGACCTTTTTAGCAGCAGTGAACATGATTGGTGAAAGTTCTCACTGAACAAGTCTACAATCCCCACCCTAGAGACCCATTCAGAGGTAAGCAAACCTATTAGACTTGTTTATACCTAATTAGCATGTTTGAAAAATTAACTCAACCAGACCAAAAAATAATTTACATACATAATTTATATAAATGAATAATATATACCAAAAAACTAACAATGATTCTAGTTAAAAATGAAGAAAAAAAACCTGAAAAAACAGTGGCTCTTTAAATATGGCGTATCTTTGAGGTTAAAGTGCTTAATAATTTTCGATTTTTAGATCCTTGACTTATGAAACTTTATAAAAGATAGGGAATTCAAATGGAAATATGATTTGATTCTAACTGCATTATCTGCTGCTCTCTTGCTATATATTGTACTCACTCTATGTTAGTGACCCTACTTAGTTCAAGATTGAAAACATCTAGATTCTCAACCTGTGGTACGTGTATTCAAGGGAGTACACACCAAGTCTCTAGGGAATGTGCACATTGTTCTATGATCATAGCCTCGAGGGTACTTTGATGTTCTGTAGGGGTACTTGGGTAGGAACATTGAGAAACTGCCTGTCAGGAGCGTGGCTTGGCTGCTGAACCTGATGGCCACTTGACAGCTCGGCTCCTGCACCATCCTAGCTAATTAAGCGACGTATGCCTCAAATACTGCACCGATCTGCAGCAGTTTACCCTCCTCTGAAAGCTATATCCACCGAGATGCCCAGACGCCGCAAGCCAGTGGTGAGACCCACCCGGCTCACTGATTTCTACCTTTCTCGACATGCTGACGGAGGACATGATGGCAGAGATGCCTGTTCCCAGACCGGATCTCTCACCTCTGAACCGCCTCCGCATTCACCGCCCGGCACACGACTGAAGCGGATACGCAAAAGAGAAGAAGCCCAGTACCGGCTTTAGCTCTCCTGCCTTTCGACCACCTGCAACGACTCCGTTGAAAGCTGCTAACACGACGCCGAAAATCCAACTTCCGCTAGCCATGGGCGCCAACTTTTTTACTCTGCACACGGCTCCGCTCCTTCCTCTCCATCATCTCTGAATCCAAAAGCCCAACAAAGCAGAGACAGAGACTGCTTTCTCTGGATTTGCCAAAAGACAAGGTAGGGGAAGATGTACCCCATGACCCCCTATCCTTTAATTATGGTGACATTTTGGGAGATCTGCCCTCTTCCATTAAACCAGTCACTGAGCTTACCATGAAGACCATGCTTCAAGCTCTCAGCACTTCTTTACATTCAGGCTTTGCTAAATTACTTCACCCCATGCCTATGGCAGTGCAGGAAGTAGAGCATAGAGTGCAACATGTAGAATCCAAAATCAGCGAATTCGTTACTTCTCATAACGAACTAATTGACGCTCATAATGACTTGGAGCATGGGGTTTATAAGGTTAAAGTTAAAATGGCGGACCTGGAGGATAGGTCTCGCCGGAATAATGTCAAATTTCGGGGGGATCCCGGAAAATGTTGCGGAGCAGGACTTGACCAACTATGTACAACGCTTTATCAAAACTATGCTACCTCGATGCACCCCGAGAGACATTATCATTGACAGAGTGCATAGAGTCCCGAGACCAAAATATCTAGCAGAAGATGTGCAACGCGACGTCCTAGCCCGCGTCCATTTTTACCGCATTTTAGAGCTATTGATGACATCTACTAGGAAAAAATACGCTATTCCTTCTTAATATAAAATGCTGTCCATCTTCACGGACCTATCTGCTGTTGCACTGCAATTGTGTAGACAACTGGCCCCTGTCACACTGGCCTTACATGACCGCAAGATTTTGTACCACTGTGGTTTTCCAGTTCGCCTAATTATTCACCGCAACAATTCTCTTCACATTGTCCAGACCCTTTCGGACGGCGTGGCTCTCCTGAGACAGTGGGATATAACAGTGACTACCCCAGAAAAACCTCCTAATACCAACCCTCATCGACTGCACGATGATTGGCAAGTTGTAGTTCACCGTAAACCACAAAAGCGTTGACAAGACATACCTATACAGCTTCCTACTGTCCCTTACACGTAACTGGAGTACGTAATTTGCATCTCATCTTGATTCACATGAGGCTACACATGCAGATCCTCTTGGTGCAGAAGTGACTACCTTGGCTCAACATCAAGCTGACTGTCCCCCGTCCCCCCCCCATCTGTTGAACAGACCTCACTGTTCTTGTTTTCCGTCTCCTAGGGAAACCATGGTGTCTCATTTTGATTGTTTGCTGTTTTACTTTTTTTATTTCTTAGCTAGCAGAGTCATAGAAAACCGGCCTAATATCAGCCAGGACTGCCTCGCCTTAATCCACTTTATTTTTGGTCATTTTATGACACAGACGTGTAATGTTTATTTTAATGTTTTGCAGCCATGAGCACACCTTCTTCTTATACAATGGTTATCACAATAGCATACTTGAATGTTAATGGCCTTAACAGCCCGCACAATGCGCATATGTGGATAGAAGCCAAATCCTCGGCATGCGATGTTCTATGTGCTCAAGAAAGACACCTTTTACAAAAAGATGCCGCTCGAATTAATCACAATTTATTTCCTCACATATACCAATCCCACTTTACGACTAAGTCAAGAGGTGTTCTGGTGGCTATAAAGTTCACAAACTTAGACAAGACAGAATAGTAATTTGTGGAGATTTCAATTCTATAATTGATGCCTCCCTAGATACTACGAATCCCTCCCGCCAACAACAAACCCAGTTGGGGAATTTATTCTGGAAATATGACTTATATGATGTATGGCGTGCTCAACATAGTGCAGAGAGGGACTATTCTTTCTACACTCAAACCCACAATAGCTATTCCCGCATTGACATGTTTCTTGCTGATAAAGAATTACTCCTCTCCTCTAAATGAACATCTTTCCCTCGTGAATTGGAGAAAATCAGGTAGGATTTGTGAAGGGCAGACAAGAAGTGACATGTGACATGTCAGAAGTTTGGATTGGTGGGGGTCCGAGCACGGAGAACCCCACCAATCGCTAGAACTAAGCAGCTGAAGCACTCATGTGAGCGCTCAGCTGCTTCGTTTCTGTTCTGCTTTTTCCAGAAAGCCGATGTATCGGTGTACGGGCTCATAGACTTTCTATTGAGTCCGTACACCGATACATTTAATTCCGGAAATAGCCGAACACACACGAAGCAGCTGAGCGCTCATGCGAGCACTTCAGCTGCTTCGTTCTAGAGATTGGCGGGGGTCTCAGTGCTCGGACCCCCACCAATCCAAACTTCTGACATGTCTCCATGATATAAAGATAAAGAAACCTATAAGCACTCCAAATGATTGTGTAGATTTCCAAAGGCAATTAGAATTTTTTATTTTTTATTTTTTGTTCATACCAAAAGGTATAGTGTGCACAGAAGAACAGAAATTGAATGCAAGCGATAGAAATTATAGGACGTTTCGGCCCAACCAGGGCCTTTCTCACATTCGCTGCAACTGTATATAATCAAGAAGGAAGGTGTGGGATCTGAATAGCGTCTGTATATGAATCTGCATATGATCAAGGATAAGGATATAATAGGCGTCTGCCAGACTTTGGAGCGTCTAGCAGACGCCTATTATATCCTTATCCTTGATCATATGCAGATTCATATACAGACGCTATTCAGATCCCACACCTTCCTTCTTGATTATATATAGTTGCAGTGAATGTGAGAAAGGCCCTGGTTGGGCCGAAACGTCCTATAATTTCTATCGCTTGCATTCAATTTCTGTTCTTCTGTGCACACTATACCTTTTGGTATGAACAAAAAATAAAAAATAAAAAATTCTAATTGCCTTTGGAAATCTACACAATCATTTGGAGTGCTTATAGGTTTCTTTATCTTTACAATTGGGGTACAACCCAAACCTATTAATAGCACCAACTATTAGGAGTGCATCCTTACTATATTTTATTAATAATGTCTCCATGATATGTCAGAAGTTTGTCAAACGTTTAGCTACACTTTAAAGTTATTAAGACACTATATTTAACCCCTTCAGCTAAGGTCTATACTAAAGGTGTGTTATCAGATAGTTTTCGAATCACTAACGGCACTCGGCAAGGCTGCCCACTCTCCCCCTAGTGTTTATTTTATCCATGGAACCGTTAGCAGAACTTTCAAGAATACATGATAATTTTTACGGGATACAAATAGGCAATATAACCCATACCATTTCACTGTATGCGGATGACATTATACTCTCACTATCATCCCCAGAGGACTCTCTGCAATCTGCTCTGGAATATATTCAAGCCTTTGGCCAGATTTCTTTACACAAACTTAATACCCAAAAGTCTCAAATACTCCTGCTGAATCTTTCCACCTCGACGCTTCATCTTCTCATAAACAGATATAGCTTTGACTGTCAGGAAGGAGGTATTCAGTACCTGGGTATCACTCTGACACCTCTACATAAATCTTTATACTGAGCTAATTATGAACCCCTCTTAACAGTCATTCAATCAGAAACTACTAGGCTACATTAATTTGAGGAATAATGGGTGGGTAGAGTTGCCACATTCAAAATGTTATTGCTACCAAAGATCTTATATCTATTTAGAACAGTCCCAATTGCTATTCCGAAGACATTTTTCCAACGCCTCCAAAAGGTTCTCATGGGGTTTATATGGTCCTATCGTAAACCAAGAGTTGCTTCCCATATACTAACTAGAGATAAAAGTTTGGGAGGATTGTGGATCCCTAACACGTATGAATATTATGTAGCCACATTGGTGGAACTTTTAAGTCCAGGTTGGCAAGTGAACCCCTCTAAACATTGGGTTCAAATCGAATCTCTCTACATTTTCCCCTCTAATATGAAAGCAATCCTTTTTCTTGAATTCTGGAATGTCTCCCCTCCTCCCCGTATCTCCACACCCACAACTGCTGCTCTAGCATGCTGGTCTTACCTACAAAGGGAATCAATTGACCAAATTTCACTCCCTAAATCGTACACCCCTATTAACATTTTAGAATTGGCCATTCCTGTCCTCAATTTAACAAGCTGGAAGACCAGAGGTATTATCCATACGTCTCATATATATCAACAAGACCAGTTCAGCACTGAGTGTTTGGGCCTCCACTTGGCAAATGAGGTTTAATGCAGATAAAGGTAAAGTTATGCATCTGGGTACCAACAACCTGCATGCATCATATGTCCTAGGGGGAGCTACACTGGGGGAGTCACTTGTTGAGAAGGATCTGGGTGTACTTGTAGATCATAAACTAAATAACAGCATGCAATGTCAATCAGCTGCTTCAAAGGTCAGCAGGATATTGTCTTGTATTAAAAGAGCTATGGACTCGCGGGACAGGGATGTAATATTACCACTTTACAAAGCATTAGTGAGGCCTCATCTAGAATATGCAGTTCAGTTCTGGGCTCCAGTTCATAGAAAGGATGCCCTGGAGTTGGAAAAAATAAAAAGAAGAGCAACGAAGCTAATAAGGGGCATGGAGAATCTAAGTTATGAGGAAAGATTAAAACAACTAAACCTATTTAGCCTTGAAAAGAGATGACTAAGGGGGGACATGATTAACTTATATAAATATATTAATGGCACATACAAGAAATATGGGGAAATCCTGTTCCATGTAAAACCCCTCAAAAACAAGGGGCACTCCCTCCGTCTGGAGAAAAAAAGGTTCAACCTGCAGAGGCGACAAGCCTTCTTTACTGTGAGAACTGTGAATCTATTGAATAGTCTACCGCAGGAGCTGGTCACAGCAGGGACTGTAGAAGGCTTTAAAAAAGGCCTAGATCATTTCTTAGAACGAAAAAATATCAGCTCTTATGGGAATGCGTAGAAAATGTTATCTTTCCTTTTGCCATCCCTTGGTTGAACTTGATGGACATGTGTCTTTTTTCTACTGTACTAACTATGGAACTATGTAGTAGTATAGCTGAATTTGTGGTAATCCAGTTCACCTACAGTCCTATTGAAAAGCATTGATAACATGCTGTATTATCAAGATGACTTAAGTTAAATGACAAATTCAACTATGCTGCATTGCCCACCTTAGCCCTGCTGCATCTTGTTGATTACATCATAGGTTTGTGTTTTTAGCTAAAGGTAGACTATTATAAGTGCAAAGTCATTCAGTTATTGAAGTATAGTGGTGAATCTGATCCTGTACCAGTATGAATGATGAGCTCTTACAATTGTTTCTGCATAGTAACATCTGGGTGCACTGTGGCAGGTAATAAATAAAACGGCATGGAGTGGCCCATTGCGGCGTAGTGCGGTGCTCAGCAACACTGTGGACAATTAGTGGAGCATCCTGGGTGCAGCAAATCAGAATCCAAACACGTCATAGGGATTACAAAGTTAAACTGCAGCATAGCCATAAGCACGTACTTGTTTATGTGTGAATATATGTATATACTAGCCTGAACCAGTTTGATCAATGAATAGGGATTATTATAAATTGTTCCAAGTTCTACGTATTTAAAGGAAAGCATCTTTTAAAGAAATGTGTTTATTACACAAATATAAATGATTTTAAGGCAACAAGGGTTCATTTTAAAGCTAGTTAAGGTCGGATATATTAAAGCATTGGAGTGGACTGTGTTCATTATATTGTATCCATCAAGCCCAAGAAATGGCAACTCAGACAGTCCCCCCAATGCAATGCAGGATCCTCTGGTAGTCCGGAAACCTGGCACAATATTAGACCCCTACTACAATAAGGCTTCAATGTTTTATCAAAAAGATAACCCCATGTGGAGCTGACTTTGGAGCCAAGTACTAACCACTAGATCTTTTTTTTATGGGTTCATTTATAAATGACATATTAGACATTATTAGAATGTGTACTGATAACAGCAGAAATGGACGTGCAGAGGTTATTTACAGATGGGTGAGTCCTTTGAATCATTTCCTCTGGTGGACGCAGGGTATCCACGTTCAAACCGCTCATTCCCTTACAATATAAGCATTATCCAGAAACAGTGGCGTAGCTATAGGGGGTCGCAGCGGTCGCAGTTGCGACCGGGCCTCCAAGCCTGGGGGGCCCGCGGGGCCCCCGTTGCCACGCAGCGTACTAAAACAAATTTTGTATGTGCCTTGATGCCGGAACTTCCTGGTTACGGGCATGGTTTGTTTAGACGTTACAATCACATGGTACACTCAGTGTACCATGTGACCGTGACGTCACGTGAGGTGGCGTTCCAGCCACTGTGGAAGAGCCGGTGCGGAAGAGTAAGTAACTTTATTATTTTTCTATTATGCACATATGGAGGAATTATACTGTATAAGGAGGGGGGCTGATATGGTGGCAGCCAGTGGCGTAGCTATAGGGGTCGCAGCGGTCGCACTTGCGACCGGGCCCCTAAGCCTGGGGGGGCCCACGGGCCCCCGTTGCCATACTGTATGCTTCCAAAAAAAATCTTCTGTGCCGTAAAGCCGGCACTTCCTGGTTACGGTCACATGGTACACTTAGTGTACCATGTGACCGTGTTGTCACGTGACACGTCTTCCGGACAGTGGAGTGGAAGAGTCGGTGCCGAGGACTCCAGGTGAGCTGCAGTCTGTGTTGTGTTGTAATGTATTGTGATGTAATGTGTTGTGATGCCTTGTAATGTATTGTGCTGTTTGCGGTGGAGAGGAGGGGGGGGGGGGCCGTTAAATCACAGCCCCCCCTCCTCTCTCCACCGCAAACTTCACAATACAACACAATACAGTATAGTACACATGACTATGAGAGCGGGGCTGCGGCTGTGTAATACAGCCATTGCCCCGCTCCTGAGTCCTGACATGTGCGCGCCGTCAGCATGATGTGATGCGGCCAGCGCTGCACTAATGATCTGCGGCACTGAAGACAGAACATGGCGGGTGCACTGCAAAACACCCCCATGTTCTGTCCTCAATGCCTGAACCGCCGCTCATTAGTGCAGCGCCGGCCGCATCACCTCAGGCTGACCGCGCGTGCACTTGTTGTCAGGAGCGGGGCAATGACTGTATTACACAGTCGCAGCCCCGCTCTATAACGGCGGAGATCAGAGAAACCTCTCATCTCCGCCGCTATTCTCCTGAATGCTGCGATCAAAGCCGACTGCAGCATTCAGGGGAAAGTGAGAAGGGGGGATGCCCCTGGATCGTGTCACAGGGAATTCCTGTGACGCGATCGAGGGCCATACCATATATGGGCAGACAGCCCTGGGGTCTATTGAAGGACCCCAGGGCTGTCTTACCATATTTCCTGTTAGGGCATACTGAGGTATGTCCTAACAACTGCCTGTGTGCTATCTGTCCACAGGTTAATGTACTGACATATATCTGATATATGCCAATACATTGAAGTTTAAAAATAAAGTAAAAACAAAGTAATGTTAAATAAAAAAAACACACATTCACCTTTTTTACTATAAACATTAAAATAGTTCTCAATACATAAAATATACACATATTGGGTATTGGCGCGGCCGTAATAACCTGCACAACGATTTTTTTTTGCATTATTTGTGATGTGTGCGCTGTAAAAAAATAAAATAAACTGCTTTCTATCACTTATTGTGAGGCACAAGGTGTGAAGAATTTAACCTCCATGTTCCTCACATTAATAGTAATTAACCCCATCATGTACCTCACACATTAACCCATTATGACTGAGAAACATGACGGGATTAATTACTATTAACGTGAGGCACATTCAAAATTCAGCATCACACCTCGTGCCTCACATTAGAAAACGAAAGAACTTTTTTTTTTTATTACTGTAAACGAAGTATCGGTATCAAAGTCCAAATTTTGGTATCGTGACATCCCTACACTGTGGGTCGCGTCCCCCTGGGGATTCGTGTGAAGACCTCCGGGGGGTCGCGAGTCACTCACCGAGGTCCCGATTCCATTCAATCCTGGAGCAAGGAGCTGACATCTCCTTGATCCAGCATTCACTGTGCCCTGAGCAGCTCGACGCAGGCAGGCGGGATGTAGCGACATCTTCGCGCCTGTCTGCTCCGAGTCACTCATAGCACAGACCGGAGGAGGCGAAGGATCCTGCACCCGGCGTGGGAACGGGCATAGGTAAGTAATTATGCTATTTCTTTTATTATGCACATATGGGGGCATTATACTGTATGGGGGGGGGGGTGCTGATATTGTGTGGGGGGCATTATACTGCATGGGGGCAGATATGGCATGGGGGCTGATAAGATGGGGGCATTATACTGAATGGGGGCTGATATGGGGGAATTATACTGAATGGGGGCTGATATGGGGGAATTATACTGTATGGGGGCTGATATGGGGAGCATTATACCGTATGGGGCTGTTATGGGGGGGCATTATACTGTGTGGGGGCAGCTATGGGAGCATTATACTCTGTGGGGGCATTATACTATGGGGGCTGTTGGGCAAAGCGTCTGGGCATAGGCACGCACAGGGGTCTGATGATAATGATGATGGTGGTGTTGGGGAGTGGTAGGGGGGCCCAAGCTGAATTCTTGCACCCGGGCCCATGAGCCTTTAGCTACGCCCCTGGTGGCAGCTATGAGGGGCATTATACTGTATGGGGGACTGATATGGTGGAATCTATGAGGGGCATTATACTGTCTGGGGGGCTGATATTGTGGCAGTTATGAGGGGCATTATACTGTATGGGGCTGCTATGGGCCATTATGCTGTGTTGGGCAGCTAGGAGAGACATTGTACCGTATGGGGTCTGCTATGGGGGCATTATACTGTCTGGGGGGCTGATATGGTGGCAGCTATGGGGGCAGTACACGGTAGGGAGACAGCTATGGGGGCTTTATACTGTGTGGGGGCAGCTAAAGGGGGCATTATACTGTATGGGGCTGCTATGGGGGCATTATACTGTATGGGGGCATTATACTGTGTGGGGCAGCTAAGGAGGGCATTATACTGTGTGGGGGCAGCTATGAGGGGCATTATACTGTATGGGGCTGCTATGGGGGCATTATACTGCATGGGGCATTTATGGGGGACATTATACTGTATGGGGCAGCTATGGAGGCATTATACTGTATGGGGCTGCTATGGGGGCATTATACTTTATAGGGGACATTATACTTTATGGGGGGCATTATACTGTGTGGTGGCAGCTTTGAGGGGCATTATACAGTATGGGGCTGCTATGGGGGCATTATACTGTATGGGGGAATTTATGAGGGGCATTATACTGTATTGGGTCTGCTATGGGTGGCATTATACTGTGTGGGGGGTTAGCTATGGGAGCATTATACTGTGTGGGGGGCAGCTACGGGGAGCATTATACTGTATGGGGGCAGCTATGGGGAGCATTATATTGTATGGGGGCAGCTACGGGGAACATTATACTGTATGGGGGCAGCTACGGGGGGCATTATACTGTGTGGGGCGGCTATGGGGGGAATTATACTGGGGGGGCTGTTGGGCAAGGCGGCTGGCCATAGGCACGGCAGGGGTCTTGTGGTGTTGGGGAGGGGTAGGGGAGCCCAAGCTGAATTCTTGCACCAGGGCCCATGAGCCTTTAGCTACGCCCCTATACAAAAAGGAAATAGTTTGACCGTTAAAAGGTTGATCTAATCAGATAGAGTCATGGACATTTTAGTGCCCTATTTTTTAAAGGGAATTTTTCATTCTTCTATAGCACATGGAAAATGGGTTGTCTAATTTACATTTAGGGTAGCAAAAGATTTGGATATTATATTTCCAGATGGGAGCTCCATATCAAGAAGGTGACAGATGCATCGCAATGCCAGATAAACAAGGCTGCGTGGCTCAACTATACAATGAGATTGATAATACAACTAAAAATGGACTCTCATAGGTTTTATATAGACTTCAGAACCATTTCTTCTGGTGGGCACAATTAACCCCAGTCTGGCGCTGAGGGAGAATGAGCAAATATTATGTAAGTAGTTTGTCACAAAAGGCTTGTTTTGTAGGACAAGGAAATGTGGAATACAAAGTTTTAATGACCAGCATACCGAGACGCCCTTTACACATAGAAGAGCGTAAAAAGTGTAAACTAAGATTTTGACTTTAAGCAAGGCATATGAAACTAGACTAAGTAGAGCAGCATCTTTCAAAACCAGAGGATTTCTAAATCAAGAGGACATCAGAGGGCAGGGGGCCAGCTTCGCCCGCCGGCACGGGCCACCCCTCCCAAGGCCTGAGGCTCCGCTAGCAGCCGCTATGGCTGCTATAGCGCGACGCCACTGAAGGGGTTGTTCCTACAAAAGACATGCATCTTCTATCCACAGGATAGAGGATACATGTGGGATCGCTGGGACGCCCAGCGATAAGGAGAACGGGAGACCGAAAGTCCCTCGAAGTTCTCCATGACAGACCTCGGATTTCCGGGGTCTGTCTGCAGCTCCATAGAAGTGACTTGCGCACCGGTCGCGCTTGTGCGCATGCGTGACCAGCGCGCCTTTTATTTTTATTGAACTGCGCAGACGCCGAAGTCCAAGGTTTGTCATGGAGAACTTCAGGGGACTTTCGGTCCCCCGTTCTCCTTATCGCTGCCAGCGATCACACATGTATCCCCTATCCCGTGGATAGGGGATGCATGTCTTTTGTAGGACAAACTATAGGCCGTTTTTTGTTGGGGGCTGCATGGCGTTACCTACAGGGGTGATTTATGGGCTGTCTGGCGGTATCTACAGGGGGCTGTCTGGTGCTATATACAGGGGGGGCTGTCTGGAATTATCTACAGGGGGGCTGTCTGGCGTTATCTACAGGGGGGCTGTCTGGCGTTATCTCCAGGGGGCTGTCTGGCGTTATCTACAGGGGGGGCTGTCTGGCGTTATCTACAGGGGGCTGTCTGGCGTTATCTACAGGGGGGCTGTCTGGCGTTATCTACAGGGGGGCTGTCTGGTGTTATCTACAGGGGGTGTATAGCGTTATCTACAGGGGGTGTCTGGCGTTATCTACAGGGGAGGGCTGTATGGCGTTATCTACAGGGGGGCTGTATGGCGTTATCTACAGGGGGGCTGTCTGGCGTTATCTACAGGGGGGATGTATGGCGTTATCTACAGGGGGAGGGCTGTATGGCGTTATCTACAGGGGGAGAGTTGTATAGCGTTATCTACAGGGGGAGGGCTGTATAGCGTTATCTACAGGGGGAGGGCTGTATGGCGTTATCTACAGGGGGAGAGTTGTATAGCGTTATCTACAGGGGGAGGGCTGTATAGCGTTATCTACAGGGGGAGGACTGTATGACGTTATCTACAAGGGGAGGGCTGTATGACATCTACAGGGGGGCTGTATGGTGCTATCTATAGGGGGTCCTGTGTGGCGGAAACTATAGGGAGGAACTATCTACAAGGGGGGGGTTGAGTGATACCCAGGGGAGGGGGGGCACCAGTCAAAAGTTTGCTATGGGGCCCGGTCTTTCCTAGTTACGCCCCTGTCATAAGGGTTATATTGGTGACCTTGAACATCATTATTGTTGACATGATATCAAAGATATATTATTTATCGTAACTTTATGAGTCACCATGCCAAGATTGACATCATGCCAACATATTTGTGATCTCTCTACCATGTTAACAGTGATATGATAAGGTTTGCCATGGAAATCGCAAGATTAAGGTGGTTACCATGACAACTGCTACTTTTCAGTGGTTGTCAAGGAATTGATGACAACAGATGAATTATAAAACCAAGGCAATTGTGATCATACTTTCTCCATGACAGCGGTGACATCATAATAATTAATATGACAATCATGGAATTCCTATAGCTGTTATGACATAGAGGTTGATATAAAAGTTGCCATGGAAACCTTAATATCAGAGTTCGATATATTATACAACAGCGATTATATCATAGTAGTTCCCAAGACAACTGTGACATTGTAATTGTATCAATGCCCAGATGACTTTAGAAGGATAACCGTAAACATATTAATGTCTGCTACATCAGCAGTGATATCATCATTGTATGACGACTGTAAAATTCTAATATAGGCCTAGGATGCAGTGACATTATAAGGGTTACAATGCCAATGGCGACATCTTAGTGGTTGTCAATACGAGGTTGATACAGTAATTTCCTTGACATGCTTAAGTTACAATGATATCATAAGGGTTAACCTAGCACCAGTAAACATGCAATTGGTGACATCATAACTGAGTTCCAATGTCAACCGTAACATTCTGTTGAAGATCAAGGCAACTATGACAAGATACGTTTTACCATGGCAATGGTGACAACATAGTGACAGTCAAATAAAGAATGCCTTTATAATGGTTGGCAACGGTGGCATCATAAACATTTGAAAGACACCTGACAGTTTCCATCACAACAATGAAATTGCAATTACTATTATACGGCTGTGACCTCAGAGGTGATTACCATGTCACAAATCATAAATATTTGGTAGAAGTGATAAAATAAAGCAGTAATTCCTCACTGGTACATGTAAGGATGTACAGATTTGGATATAGACACATTTTTTAATGATATTACAGAATAATGGTTTCATAACAAGCATACTTGTAATATGATAAAACTTGGTAACCCAATGTTGAAAACGGCCTGAATAATAAAAATATTGGTGGCTATTCTTAAGGTAAAAACAAAAACAAAAAAAAACCTCAAATATAATCCTTAAAATCAAAAGTGGAAAATTCTAAGGCTCTGTTCACATCTGTTATGAACCTTCATACGACAGATCAGAACAGTACCTGACAGAGCCCGTTCACTTATGGGTCTGTCAGGGTTTTGCCTCGTTTGCCTAGTTTTCACAACAAGAGTAGCTCTGTATGCCACAGGGGGAGCTCACTGCATATGAATTTACTATAGAGTTTAATAGGAGATGTATACATTGCTGTGCACTATACTCCCCCTAGTGGTGACTGCAGGCAGACAGACTGATTTTATCATGTAACTTTATAACTGTGTGAAGGGAATCGGGGTTTAGATCTCTGTATCAGAAAAACTGAGCTCTAAACTATTCAGATTAAATAAAATTTAATTATAGTTACCCTTAGCCTGCCCTAGAACACCAATGCTTTTTTGTCTACCAACTGCCATTGATTTTAGCAGAAAGATTAGTGTAATTCTTGGGCCAGTTCCTCCTTCATTGTTTAGAATGGGAAACTCTTAATAGGTTGACACGAACCATGGGGAAGTGGGATGTGGCCATCCCACGCTCAATTCCTTTTCCTCTTAATAGGCCACATAGTGACTATTGTGCTGCCTCTGTGGTACGTATATCAGTTTTTTCTATTTTTAATGATAAAATATATGAATAGGTTAATTGCCATGTTGTAAAATATCTTCTGTCTGAAGAATTTGATATCCCCCGTCTCATACACAGTACAATTATTGGCTCAACTATTGAGTGTGACCAGAAAGTGGCTTATTTATGTCTATCTTAAAGACGACCTGTCACCATGTCCTAATATACAATTTATATATATTACTTTTAGTACTCTTTCTCCGTTTCCAGCTCTGTTTTTCATTTTGGTCTGCCCCCCCTTCCTTAGTAATTTTTCTCTATACTTTAGGCACCCGATATGCTGATTCACTGTAGTTAGTCAACAGGGTGTAAATTACATTGAATCTTCCAGAGTGGAGCACCTCTGACGAGGCCCAATCAGCATGAGGCAGCTTATAACAAGCCCTGCCCAACGTGATCTCGCGAGACCACGCTGGGCAAGACTTCTAATCAAACACATTTGTCATAAGCTGCTTCACACTGATTGGACAGAATCAGAGGCAGCGAAGGTGCTCCACTAAGGGAGATTCACTGTAGTTTAAGCCCCATTGGCTAACTACAGTGAATTACTACCACATCGGGCGCCTAAAGAGTGGCACACAATTACTCAGGAACGGGGTGGAGCAGAACAAAAAGGAAAACTACGCTGGAAACAGGGAGGGAGCCGGCTAAAGGTAATATATGTAAATTGGATATTAGGACCTGGTTACGGGTCCTCTTTAAGGTCTCTACTACTACGAATACTGCAATGCCTATCAAACCTGACCACTCATAGCCCTGTAACTGATTTCTGGCCATTAGCAACCAAGAGATGTCTTATTGTAAGTACACGAAATTAAGGAATGCCAAAGGAACAAAATGAGATTTAGCATACTGTGCTTTGCATTAATGTTGTTTGAAACAGCGCTGTAAAGATATTTGGCACTAAATAGAAGATTGTGTACAAGCAAACAGACAGATTAGCTAATAACTGAATAATGTGTTTCCATGTCTGCAGTGAATAAACAAAAGTGAATAATAAAAATGTTCTCTTATTGTTTGAGATAGTCTGTGTTATGCACATTGACATTTAAGTCCAGACTCATCATTTCCATACAATTACATTTGACTAAAAACTAACATTGAATTAAATTTTAATAGCAATTCTACTATCCATTTAATTATGAAGATTAATTCAGCTTACTTTTCTTTGAAAGTATGTTCCTTTCTGCAGTTTGTTTTTTTATTATTCAGAATAAATCATCGGGGCACATTGATTTATTGCAGTTTGCTTAGCACTGCAGTCGTGTACAGTAAAAAAAGAATCAGACTGCTAAAATAATATCATTCAGTATTGCCCTAAAATGCCTGTATTTAACTCACAAAATCCAAAAGAACTACAATTTTATTTAGAGCTTTTGAGAATGTATGGTATAGACAAATACATATCTTAATAAATGTTGCTATTTTGTTTCCAAATATGTATTAGCATTATTTGTTATACCTCATTTATATATCTCATATATACTATATAGAGAGAACATGTTGTAAGAATCCCTTATGCAGCGCCCAAGCAGCTATGTGCTCATGCTGTACCTCCGATTTTATAAGGAAACCCACCGTGGCATGTTCCAATGTACGGCTTCTAGGGGAGAATACGGTGCCTCGCGGAGTCACCATGAGGTTTAACACGGAGTGCCTATCGGTCTGTAATAAGAACCTGTAGGAACTCTGTGTACTGCCATAAACGGTCCATGAATTTTACTTTGCGTTGTGCTGATGTCTTAAGCGGTTTGTGATAGTGTTAAGCAATGTAAAAACAGTCCTGGTTGTACGCTGTTTTTTATTTTTTTATGAAAATATAGCAAAAACAAGTTGATATAATATGCTGAATTAATGGGTACACATCTCTATACAACATTTTAAAAATGTTGGACCATTCATAAGTTGTTCATAAAAGTAGAGGTGCTAATTTCAAGATCCAGTATATATGCCATCTTCAAGTCAATTGTAATTTGACACACTGTCATTTAGATCACGCTATGTCCCAGTGGAAATTACAATCTATATGTACTAAAAATAAATAAAAGCAACATACAGTACATGTGTGTCATGTGTTCTTTAAGCAACTTTCAAACTGACTTTTATACAAATTTTATTTTTATTTTTACTATACAGCTTCTTTGTATCCTGTATACTTAAAAGCTGTATCGTTCTCAACCAAATCCTTCAGTTAAAGAGGCTCTGTCACCACATTATAAGTGCCCTGTCTCCTACATAAGGAGATCGGCGCTGTAGTGTAGGTGACAGTAATGCTTTTTATTTAAAAAAAACGATCTATTTTTACCACTTTATTAGCGTTTTTAGATTTATGCCAATGAGTTGCTTAATGCCCAAGTGGGCGTACTTTCACTTTAGACCAAGTGGGCATTGTACAGGGGAGTGTATGACGCTGACCAATCAGTGACCAATCAGCGTCATGCACTCCTCTCCATTCATTTACACAGTGCATAGGGATCCTGCTAGATCCTTATGTGCTGTCTTATACTAACACATTAACAATACTGAAGTGTTTAGACAGTGAATAGACATTCCACGGAATGTCTATTCACAATCTCTGCACTTCGTTACTGTTTCTATGGTAGTTACAGCCGAGGAAGAGTGATCTCGTTGTAACCTGTCATTTACCGCGTAATCTCGCGGTAACTATCTGTAACTATCACAGACTGAGTAACGAAGTGCAGAGATTGTGAATAGACATTCCGTGGAATGTCTATTCACTGTCTAAACACTTCAGTATTGTTAATGTGTAAGTATAAGACAGCACATAAGGGTCTAACAGGATCCCTATGCGCTGTGTAAATGAATGGAGAGGAGTGCATGATGCTGATTGGTCAGCGTCATACACTCCCTTGTACAACGCCCACTTGGTCTAAAGTGAAAGTACGCCCACTTGGGCAGTAAGCAACTCATTAGCATAAATCTAAAACCGCGAATAAAGTGGTAAAAATAGATTGTTTTTTTAAATAAAAAGCATTACTGTCACCTACATTATAGCGCCCATCTCCTTATCTAGGAGATAGGGCACTTATAATGTGGTGACAGAGCCTCTTTAAGTTCATAACTTAGATGTGATCGGTATTAGTTGGTTCCTGTGTGTCAGAGACACCCAGGACCCGCTCTCAGCCGAGCCATCAGTTCAGCTAAACTGACGGATTCGGCTGAGAGAGAATGTATCAGCTTCTATGTATACAAGATACATAGAAGCTGTATTGTATAAAGGTAAACTTTTTTTTTTAATATAAAAGGGAATTATTAAAAAAATCCTTTCAAAGGTGTACATAGCCTTTAATTCAAAAACGAATTATTGAATCGTCTACAAAGAAGGAAAACCTAGAAATAATCTTTATTTGAAAAAAAAATAACGCAATTTGTTTACAAATTCACACCAATCTACAATGAAGTAAGCATTATTTGTCCAATTATACAGGCTCTGTTCACACTGCCACTCCTTATATTAAATGTGTGGAATACATAGTATTTGAAAGTATGTGTTGTTAAAAAATATTTATCTTTCAGTTTTAACCAATTTTCTTTCCCAAAAGCTGCAGAAGTTTCAAACACTCCTGTTTGGGTAGACCTATAACCGTGATGCTGATCCCAATGTTTCATGAGTAGAATCACAATGAAGACTGATACTTTTACAGACTGAGCAGTAAGATAGAATAAGAGCAGGGGCAAGGTAGATGTGTACGATAATACAGATTTATATGCCATTCAGTGTCTGTAGAAAGATGCATGATAACATCTCCAGGCGCTATAATAAATGCAAATAATGTTTGTTGTGACCTTTGGAAATCCAACATCTGTTACCTTGGTAGGAGAAATAGCAGAATGGAAGAGCACAGCGTAGCGAATTATATTTGCAAAAATATTCTTTTTTTTTTCTAGGAGAAATTCTCTTTATCAATGTTGGAAATGTCACTATTGCTGCATTCGCAGCATGATGCCATTGTTGTCCCATCTGCAAGCTGCAATCACCATAGCCCTATTGTGTTATGGCTGCTGGTTTTATAAATCTAAGTTCTTCCAAACAATAAAATGAAATACAAAATAACTGTAAAAAACAAATACCATCATATGAAAAGTCCTAATTCTAGCAAAAAATAATAATAAAACATTAAAGTAAATGTCCACCTTTTATCATTGTGTCAGTTTAAGATCTTTCTTTTTGGGCTGATTCATTTATTATTATATCTTATAATAGTTGAAGCTTAGGTTTTTCTGATGCAGCGCTCCACATCGCCTGCACAGACACAGTTAAATGTTAAAATTCTGGCATCCGTCAGCCACAATTAGGGGGAGCTAAGGAGCTCATTGTGTACGTTTTTTAAACTGAGTTCCATGTATAACAATAGGCTCTACAGTTAACTTTCATGGGAATGTATCACCTATATTTATTTTTTTTCCTAACTAAAACCAGATAGTAAAACATAATCTTTTTTTTTCAAATCTGGTTTGATTTTTTGACTGTAGATTTTTATTCTATTTTCTGAACTTGATTATTGGGGCAGCCATCTTGTCTGAGCTTCTTTTAACAGCATTTAGAGATATGCCTTACAGCAGCCTCATGGACCATATAGAAACCTGTGAACAGGAGGGGACCCATTGACTTCTATGGGAGAGTTTTCTAGGCATGCTCTGTGACCTGTGCAGAGGTCACTATGTAGGAAGGGATAGAAGGGGAGCTGTGTCCATCACCTATTGTCAATGTTGTATCCTGTGTTATCTATATAGAGGTGTTACCTGTCATTGTAATCCTGTCTGTGATGATAATTAGATAACTGCTGAGAAGTGAACTCCACAGAACAGGAAGTGTCAGTCTATTATGAATGGTGGATCCTGTGTTCTCTATATAGTGGTGGTACCTGTCATTGTAATCCTGCCTGTGATGATAATGAGATGACTGCTGAGAAGTGATCTCCACAGAACAGGAAGTGTCAGTCTATTATGAATGGTGGATCCTGTGTTCTCTATATAGTGGTGGTACCTGTCATTGTAATCCTGCCTGTGATGATAATTAGATAACTGCTGAGAAGTGAACTCCACAGAACAGGAAGTGTCAGTCTATTATGAATGGTGGATCCTGTGTTCTCTATATAGTGGTGGTACCTGTCATTGTAATCCTGCCTGTGATGATAATGAGATGACTGCCGAGAAGTGATCTCCACAGAACAGGAGGTGTCAGTCTATTATGAATGGTGGATCCTGTGTTCTCTATATAGTGGTGGTACCTGTCATTGTAATCCTGCCTGTGATGATAATGAGATGACTGTTGAGAAGTGATCTCCACAGAACAGGAAGTGTCAGTCTATTATGAATGGTGGATCTTGTGTTAGCTATATAGTGGTGGTACCTGTCATTGTAATCCTGCCTGTAATGATAATAGATAACTGCTGATAAGTGATCTCTACAGAACAGAAAGTGTCAGCCTACTATTAGGCCTAGTGCCCTGAGTGAAAACTGCAAGATTTTAGGATTATTTTTTAATATAGATAACGACATAGAAAATATAAAAAATTACCAAAAATTCTTAAAGAAATATGTTAAGCATAAAAAAGTTTTAAACAATAGGTCAATTTCGGATGACACATTCCCTTTAACACTACAATATGTCTATGCAGGAATGTGGTGCTCAGACCACTAGAAATCTATATTAAGAAACTGATTAGCACAGAATTTTGCACCTTAAGATTAAACAAGCACTCTGGCCTATTTTCTTCCACCAGACTTCCATTGAGTGACTGATTTCCAGTCCTTACTGCAGATGCTGTAGGATACAGGGAGTCAGACAGAAGGTCACACAGGTACATTGCACAACATTACATTTGCAAATGGTGGGGTAAAAAATAAAAAATCTAGAGTGCTTCTTTGAGAAAACAATCTAAATAGCCCTAGGAAAAAAAAATCACTGTTTTGTGTATTCTTTTAATAAATGTTTAGAACTTTTTGTATAACTCCAACGGTAATGCTTTCTTTTATAGGGCACAGCTCATATGGTGAATTTGGTAGCCATCTAGTTTGGTTACATTTAGATCCAGTTTAATGTGCAGATAGCTGGTCGAAATGTCTGATGAAGAGCCATGTTCATTGCTCGTAATGATAATAACGATCTGGAGCTCTTCCCAGTATAAATGCAATGATATTCTTAGTATCACCTTCATTTAGTTCATGTTGTCATTGGCTCTATAGCTAAACAGGCTCAAGTGATTTGGCATGCTACTCATACCCATCGCTCCAAGCAGAGAAGAGGTTATGGGTTCAGGGTAATTCCCTGTCATCAGTGGAAACACAATGACTATGGAAGAGTGCAATGTTTCGATGAGTATAAAATCACAGCATCCCTTAATCTGCTTAACTAATCTTAATGAGGCTTGGAATTCAGAAATGTATTTAAAAACAAACATTTCATTCTAGTGTTTCATTGTTATCCCTCTAATTTGGGCTTAACTTCATGCAGTAATTTGGTTTTTAACAGCTGGCGTAAGAACTGTACAATACGGGAAAATGCACAATCCAAACCGATTATGAAGTAAAAAAGAGATGTGGTTACAGATTTTGCTAAGAATTACATTAGAAAGAATAATTAAAATCTTTAATATTTAAAATACAAATTAGAAGGAAATTGAAGTATTAAAAAACATTATTTTTTAAAATATATATATATATATATTTATTTATTTTTTTGATCTTTTTTTAGTTACTACAAAGGTTCTGCCATTTCTTGTAGAACATTTAGTCCAAATGGGAAGGAATCACCTATATTTTCTTTACTAATTAAAATCAGATACTGACTCTTTTATTTTCAATATATTTTTAGTTTCTTTATATATATATATATATATATATATATATATATATATATATATATATATATATATATATATATATATATATATACATATATACATACATACATATACACATACATACATATATAAAAATCTTTATGTGACCATAGGGGCAGTCATCTCTCCTGAGCTAATAAATAAGTCACTCTACAAGGGTAAATTTGACAAGATTGACAAGATGTCTGTGCCTAGAATGTGTCAATAAATGCACCAAATTTTGGCGTATTTAATTTTAGAATCATATAAGAACAGATGTTTGCACCTCACTAGATACTTTTTAAAAGTGTCTAGAGGGGGAGCATGATGTAGTGGGAAAGCGACATGGCTTAGAATGCACCAAAACTAAACCAACCCCTAGTTGGTATAAAGAAGAGAAAAGTGGGGGCGTGGCCTGGACGTGGTGGAGAGCAGACGTGTTCCTGCAGAGCTCCGCCAGGCTTTCCACAATCTTACTCCAACTGCCCTCCTGGACATTACAGCATCCCTGCAATCACCCACATCAGATGCCCGCTGCTCTGGGGTACATTTTAATACCAATTTTGGCTGGTTTGGATCATTTCCACATTTGGGCCTAGCAGTGACACTGGATCCCCAGCCTCAATTTAGACCGGAAGTGCACGGGCCGTGCCCTCGCCAAACCGGAAGTCCAGTGATTGTACCAAGAAACGCAGAGCAGGCACTACCAGAGGATACTAGGTTGCTGGACACTTTCCACCAAGGTTAGTGAGATCGTTGGGGACTGTGCACGCTTCTCATGGAGCACTACCCTGAGGCACGGCCGCCATTTTAGTCCAACCTAAAGACTATTATCATACTTATACTGCCATCTCATTGTCTCTGCTGGGTACCTGTTGTGCCTTAACCATACCCCATCCGCTGACCGTGTCCTGCTCCACTCCCACTGGAACGATCATGGCTTAAGTAGCTGCATTGAGCTACATCTGTCCGGGTGAACTCAGGCCACACCTGAAACCACGGCCTCTATTTTTAAGTCGTGGATCATTTGCCACACCCACACAAGCCGCCCACTGCTAGCAATTGACTGTGGACTGGTGTCGGGCAGTATTGTGGGCACGTCCTAGTGAGAGTGTTGGCGCTAAATAGCGACACCCTTTCTTCTACATTACTTTAATGGCCTAATGGAGAGCCAGAGAACGGCCACCATGTGATAGCTCTCCCAGCACTACAGGGCAGCCACCCACTCCTCGATAATCAGAATCACCTGCACATCTTATAATGGTCAAAATTGGACCTAGTAAAGCAAGGGACTCTCAAGATACACCTAAAAGCGGAAACCTGGATACCTTCAACCGCAAGTCTCACTATCCACAGGCGGTGAAAGACGCGTCTCATACCAAATCACAGGATAAAATGCCTCCCACAAAAGGCCCACTGGATCAACATGCTGCTGAAGACAGCGATCTAGATTATGCCTCTTCCAGCTCTGAACTTCCTGTGTCCCGCTCCTTCATCAGTAAAGTATAAAGGAAGGCGCAAAAACCAGTGGTGAAGGAACTTCAAGATATAAAACAAGAGGTTAGACAGCTCGGGCCACGAGTAGTGCAGTTGGAAAATACCCAATTTCAGCTGATTGACTTCACCACAGCCACTGCTTCCTCCTTTTGCTCCCTCCAATCTCATTTAAATTCTTTAGCGGACGGTATAGAAGATCAAGGTGACCGAGGTAGACGCAACAATATCAGGATCAAAGGCGTTCCTGAATCGGTTCCTCCCGAAATGATGCTACCCACGGTTAAGCGAATATTCATTTCCGTCCTAGGTGATGGTTACCAGGAAGAAATTGCAATTGAACGTCTCCACAGGGCTCAGAGGGCCAGAACTAAACCACCTGACCCCCCAAGGGACATAATCTGCAGGTTGTACAACTCCAGAGTCCGAGATGATATACTACGAAAGGCAAGAGAGGGTGACAAAGTTATGTTTGAAGTATCTCAACTTTCATTTTTCCAAGACCTTTCTACGATTACTCTTTCCAAAAGGAGACTTTTGAAACCTCTGAATGATGTCTTGAGAGATCGTCGAATAGGTTCATGATACGTAGACATGAAGATCTGAAAGATGTCGTTTCGGCTCTTGATCTACAGGATCTCCAGATTCCGGATTGGGCTCGGGTTCAGGAACTTGGAACTTTGCCAGCAATTCCGCATCTCACTCCGTGGGAAAGTGAGCTACAGCAAAAATGCCAGATCCCGTAAAGGCGCAGGGAACCTCACCCTGAAACGGATTGATATGGACTGCACCTGAGCCAATCTACGGCTCCAATATCCTTTTAATTGCTCCTTGGAGCATTCCAGGAAATGTTTTTCTGCATTGCTTTGCAAAAATGTATAACCGTGTATAGTTAATCCTGTCAAATTAATTGCTGATATTGATGCTAGTCTCTTATCCTACTACTCCTAGAACAGGGTCTCCTTCTTTTTATACTGGCTAATTTTAGCATTTATGATTAGGATATGAGCCTTCTTTCTTGCCTCTCTTTGTTACTTGGTCTTTTTGTGCTTATACTGTAATGTATTGATGTTTCCTACATAGATTCATTGAGCTTTGACCTATTGAATTTTGTGTATTTTCTCAAAGCAGGTATTACTGATACTGTTACATATTTAAATGTTATTTAACGGTTCTTTTTGCAATACGTTAGAGTGGCTTGGCTGCCCGCTCTTGCTATACAAAATTACAAACCCAGTCATTTCCCCTCCCCACACTATTGACTGCTCTCTCTTCCTAGTGAAGAGAGTAACATACATATGCGTTTTACTTGTGCTAATAACCGCCATGTATCATACAGAGATGAGGCTAATACCTCTACCATTGGTGTTGAGCAGTTCTAGAACGTTAGCTCTATTTCAATCACAACACATACTTTATATTCCTCTCCACCCTCCACCCTTCCCCTTGGGAATCCTTGTATTGGACGTACACCCACATTCCCCCACATACAACACACAAATGGCGAGTGACTCTGTTGGTTTGGCCTCATGCAATGTGGGAGGCTTAAAGAGGCTCTGTCACCACATTATAAGTGCCCTATCTCCTACATAAGGAAATCGGCGCTATAATATATGTAACAGCAGTGCTTTTTATTTAATAAAACAATCTGTTTTCACCACTTTATTAGCGATTTTAGATTTATGCTAATGAGTTGCTTAATGCCCAAGTGGGCGTATTTTTACTTTAGACCAAGTGGGCGTTGTACAGAGGAGTGTATGACGCTGACCAATCAGCATCATGCATTCCTCTCCATTCATTTACTCAGCGCATAGGGATCCTGCTAGATCCTTATGTGCTGTCTTATACTAACACATTAACAAAACTGAAGTGTTTAGACAGTGAATAGACATTCAACGGGATGTCTATTCACAATCTCTGCACTTCGTTACTCTGTCTGTGGTAGTTACAGCAGAGGAAGCGTAGTCTCGCGAGATTAGATGACAGGTTACAGCAAGATTACGCTTTGCTCTGCTGTAACTATCACAAAAACAGTAACAAAGTGCAGAGATTGTGAATAGACATCCCGTGGAATGTCTATTCACTGTCTAAACACTTCAGTATTGTTAAACGCCCACTTGGTCTAAAGTAAAAATACGCCCACTTGGGCATTAAGCAACTCATTAGGATAAATCTAAAATCGCTAATAAAGTGGTGAAAACAGATCGTTTTATTAAATAAAAAGCACTGCTGTCATCTACATTATAGCGCCGATCTTCTTATGTAGGAGATACGGCACTTATAATGTGGTGACAGAGCCTCTTTAAACTAACCTAGGAAGAGGAGTCAGATTCTCACGTTACTTAAAAAATTCCGCACCGATATTGTTCTCCTACAGGAAACCCATTTCAAAACCTCCAAGATCCCGTCTCTCTCATTTGGTCCGTACTCACGGTGGTTTCATAGCACCCAATCCGTTTCTTCCTCCAGGGGGTTTAGTATAGCTTTACGCAAAAATCTCCCATATTCCCACATTCTCACACTAACTGACCCAGAAGGAAGGTTTCTCTTTATTAAAGGGATCCTTGCGGGCACATCCATATCCATCGCAAATATTTATGTCCCTAATCATAATCAAATTTCCTGGCTTATATCAGTCTTTGAGAAATTTGAGGAATTTGCAAAAGGTGTGAAGTTTATTGGGGGAGATTTTAATATCACCCTTAACCCATTATTGATGCATCTACTAAAACTTCTGCACATTCTTTTTCCTCCGTAAGCAAACTTAAGAAATCACTAGCGGCGATGGGTATGGTTGACGCCTGGAGGCTTCTAAATCCAAAGGTAAATGATTACTCCTTTTACTCTAAACCACACAATTCTTATCACAGACTGGATTATCTGTTTATTTCCAGCTCCCATCTCCCTCTAATCACCTGAGCGACAATAGACCACATAACATTGTCAGATCATGCCCCTGTATTACTGAGATTCGTACTGACGAATCTTACTCCTAGGGAATGGTTTTGGAGATTGAATGAATCCATGCTAGATGGAGACTCTGTGGTGATGGGGTTCAAAAAGGCCTTACTTGAGTTTTACGAATTTAATGAAACACTAAGGGTTTCCAAGTCCTTGATATGGGAGGCGCATAAAGCGTTCATCCAACAAGAGTTCCTGGCCGTGGGCTCTAAACTTAAGAAACAAAGGCAAGCGGAACTGAATTCCCTACTTGCACAAATCGCCACGCTGGAAGCCTTGTGTAAGAGGTCTCTAGCTATTAATGTGCAAACAGACTTGGAGGAGCTTAGAAGAAAATTAAAAGATCTTCTTAATTCTCGTTCAGCAAAATTATATCAACACAGCCAGTATAAGTTTTATGCTCATGGCAATAAGGGCTCTAAAATAATGTCGGCTCTATTAAAAAAGAGAACGGAACAGTCCTTTGTTGCCTCCATTATCACAGAGTCTGGCTCTCAGGTTTCAAATATTGATGGCATCACTAGGGAGTTTTTATCCTTCTATAACTCACTTTACAATATCCCCTCCACAACAGGCATAGATGAATTATCTGCTAATTTCCTATCCTCTATTAAATTACCAACATTATCTGAAACTGATAAGGAACGTCTTCTTGTACCCTTCCAACTAGCAGAATTAAAATCAGCCTTACATTCCATTCCTAATGGAAAGAGCCCGGGCCCAGATGGTCTCCCAATCTACTATTATAAAAAATTTGAAGACACCCTCCTCCTTAAGTTTTTAGAGGTCTGTAATTCCCTCATGCGGGGTTCGACCCTTCCTCCACAAGCCTTAAAGGCTCACATCACATTACTCCCTAAAGAGGGGAAAGACGCAAAACATTGTGGGAATTACCGTCCTATTTCCCTCCTAAACACAGACTTAAAATGGTGGGCTAAGTTACTTGCTAATAGGATTGGAGGACTTCTTCCAGCCCTCATTC
Organism: Rhinoderma darwinii; assembly: GCF_050947455.1. Classification (NCBI taxonomy): domain Eukaryota; kingdom Metazoa; phylum Chordata; class Amphibia; order Anura; family Rhinodermatidae; genus Rhinoderma; species Rhinoderma darwinii. The sequence continues at coordinate 401,097,833 of NC_134688.1, read as the reverse complement.
GTCCTGAACAGACAGGTTTTGTCCAAGGAAGAGATGGGAAACACAATACATCACGTTTAATCCACCTGATCTCCCATGTCAGGAAACACAAACTCCCTCTAGTAGTCCTGGGAAGAACTATATCCCCAGCATCCACTTTCCCTCACGCTGGGTTATTCACTTACTGAAGGAAGTATTTGGAGCAATATGAATAATGTACCCCTTTATAAAACCTTCCAATCCTCTACACCTCCTAGTTTAGATGTTATCCTGGATAATTTCCTTCACTCTGAGATCATAAAAACTATGAGTAAACAATTTCTAAATAAATTTGCAACTTTGTCATCTCCATCTTGGTTAGATACTCTACTTTCATTCCCCTCCCCTCTGAAAAAAATGATTTAAAAAATGTACAATGAACTTGTAGGGAGGGATGCACCTCCTAAACCTTCCTTCATACTTGCTCGGGAAAGAGAATTATCAATGACCTGGTCTAAAGAAGAGATCACCATTATCCTCCAAAATTCTCATGGCTTTTCACGATGTGTGAAGGTTCAGGAAAATTCGTTTAAATTACTGACCAGGTCGTATCGTACACCAGTTTTTCTGCATAAAATAAACCCGCTCTTGGATGATCGTTGCTGCAGATGCTTGGGAGAGAAGGGCTGATATCTCCACATATGGTGGGACTGTCCTTTAATCAAGCCTTTTTGGCTAGAGATATTAACTAGTATACTCCAAATAACTGGGTGGAATGCACCCCACTCCCCAACAATGATATTTCTTTGGGCTCCATCTGACTCTTTTAAACCCTCCGGTAAAAATCGTTCCACCCACTTACTGACAGCAGCCAAACTCTTGATACCTTTCAAATGGAGATCCATTTCTCCTCCAACCTATAGAGAATGGGTAGACAAAGTAGACCACATTTGTAGGTTGGAGGAATTAGCTAGTTGGGCAGATAGAAGACACGATGTGTTCGCTGTCACCTGGTTAGTCTGGAGGGAACATAGAGGCTCCTTGTGTTAATTGTGGACTGTGTTTGCTAACTATTTCATTTGTATTACGAATTCCCAAAGGATTTTCACCCCTCATCCCCCCTCCCTTAACCCTTATTACCCTCCCATCCCCTCACCTGCTCACCTAACGGGTAATATGTGATTAATCTATTTCTGGAACTGTGTATATATAGTTCTTTGCTTTCTGTTGTAATATTCTCTCCTTGAATGCCTTCATGATAAGATTCCATGTGTAGTGACTGTACTATTTAATGCATCACATACGTATATGCCTTTCATGCTTGTATTTGCTATTCTACACAAATAACCTGTTTTATTTTGTATGTTAAAAATATTCAATAAAAAGAGAATAACAATTAAAAAAAGAAGAGAAAAGTGTTTAACATGTCTAGCAAGATGAACCAAATTTATCATGCAGCAATAGTAATAAATTTGGAGCATTTTTAAGGTGCCTGGTGTCAGGGGTCCTGTGGATAATGTCACGTGGCCTACAGAGGATGGCGTTAACCCACAGTGTTACCAAGGGATTTGGTTTAGGGCTAATCCAGGGAACAGAGTATAAGGGATCCCCAGATATTCACCCTTTATCCCCTATACTAACTCTAGAGTAATTTCCCTTTGCATCGGCCGACATTGACAGGAAAGGTACTAAAAACAGGTATACAGGGTCCAGTATAGCGTAGGTCAGGGGAGGTGGCAGACGATCATATATGGTTAAGAAAGCCAAAGGTGAGGGCAGCCAGCAGAGGGTCGTCACGGGCAATAAGTAAGAGGTCAGGGCAAACGGCAAGCAGGAAAAAGGTCAACGTACCGGCAGAGGTCAAGCTCAGAAAATCCAACCAAACATTAATGCAGGTTAAATCTAGAAAGCTAAAAGAAACCTTATTGCTTAGGCAAGGATTGATAGGGAAATGTACCTTTTATACATTGGAAAACTGGGTTGTAATTTGGCACACACTGGTGGAAGGGCCAGCATGCACATTAGGAAGTGCCCAAAGTTAAGAAGAAGAGCAGCATCGATAGAGGCCGTAAGAAGACCTAAGAGAGGAAGATCTATGAGAGGGAGGGGCGCAGCGCCGGTTAGGAACCAGAAAACACTCTGTTGAGCTTAGTATATGGTGGCGGGGAACGGCAGCCATTACACCTGGTCTAAGTTTATGATGTCTAACAGCATTAGTAAATCTACCCCAAAGAGTAGTGTTATCCATGACTGGAAAGGATGTAACCACTATATTCTAGTTCTTACCAGGGCTTTGGAAACATGATAGCCATTACTGTTGAAAGAATATAATTGAATGGAAAATGAAGCAACCATCCACAAAACGTTCTTCCCAAATATTTTAGAATGGTCATGAATTTTATATTAACCCCTTCCTGACGTATGTCATATATAATTACTTTATAACCGCATATGGGAAGTATGGTGCAGGTTTATGGGCTGAACCCTGTCCATACAACGCAGGTGTCAACTGTATGTTACAGCCGACACTTCACTGTAACGAGCAGTCCCACTTGTTTAATAGCGATCAATAGCGATCGCAGCATCTAAGGCGTTAGAAATAGGAGGATAACCCCCTCTGACAGCCCATTGGCAACCCCCGCAATGCAATGTGGGGTTCCGATGTTTGGCATGGCAGCCTGGGGGCCTATTGAAGGCCCCCAGGTCTGCAATTTTTGTACTCCTCCGGCATGGCTTAATAGGAGACAAAATCAAGATATTCTGCAATACATTAGTAAAATAAAGGGGTTTTTTATTTACAAAAAAATATTCAAAGTTTAAAAAAAAAATAATTCTAATTTTTTCCCTAAAGCATTGTAAAAAAAAGATACATAATTGGTGTAAAAGTGTGAACTATTACAATATCACATTATCACATGCACAGTGAATGCTGTAAAAATAATCAAAACCCCAGAATTGCTGATTTTTTTGTCGCCTGATCTCCCACAAAAAAAAACTGAATAGAAAGTGATCAAAAAACTTGGATGTACCCCAAAATAGTACTATTAAAACTAAAGCTCATAAATGAGCCCCCATACTGCTCAATCGATGGAAAAATAAAATAGTTATGGCTCTCAGAATATGGCGACACAAGACAAATATAAAAACAACTATATAAATTTAGTATCGCCGTAATCATATTGACCCGCAGAATAAAGTTAAAATGTCGTTTTAAATGCACGGTGAACGCCATAAAAACGAAGCACAAAAAACAATGGAGGAATCACAGTTTTTTTTCATTCCACTCTACAAAGAATTTTTTCCCTTTTAAAATAAATCGTTCAATAAAAAACTACAACTTGACCCGCAAACATCAAGCCCTCATATGGCTATATAGACGGAAAAATAAAAAAGTTATGGCTTTTGAAAGGTGGGGAGGAAAAGAACGAAAATGAAAATATGCAAAATGGCTGTGGCGAGAAGGAGTTAAAGCATATTAGGGGTTTTCCAGTATAAATAAGTCACAGCAGGACTGGTACTCATTTTTATTGGATAAATGGAACTTTCATAAAAAGGACAACAAAAATAATATAATAATAATGTATAAAAAAAAAAAAAAACTTTTAGAAATATTAATTGTTTACATTTATAGAATTATCCCCCCCAATTTTGTGAAGCTTATAACAGGAGCAATGTATTTTATATCAGTCATCATCCTTCAGAGCTAGAGTAATGCACAATCTTAGGATCCTAACAGGCAAGAACATTTTACTATACATTCATTTATGGATAACATAAAACCTGAAAATGCACGATCAGAAATCCATGTGGTAATTATGTAAATGTGCACTTTCCATATATTCTGTTTATACAGAAGAAAATCCTACGGCAGCATAAAACAAACCACATTACCTGATCATCTAAACATTATAGCATCAAATTGACACAACATCTTGCTTAGCAGTTTACACAACTTAGAATTCACAGACTAGACACTTAACCAATAAGCAAGTTATACATATAGTAACAAGCAAGTAAACGAAACTGCATCAGGCGTAGAAGCCTAGACCGCTCTGGCTCCTGTCCGTAGATATACATTAAAACACTATTTACTAACTTGTTATATCCATTACAGGGCAGATCGTTAAGGAGAACGGAATTGGATGGACATTAATGATCTATAATGGCTTTCACCATTCAGGCTTTGTCAATAACGTCTAAAAGATGGTTACTGGGTGCTACAAAGCAGCAATTATTGGTGATCTTGGATTGCCAGCCATTATATAGAAATTGGGTTATGGCATCTATTGTAAAAACAAACATACTATAAATCAAATATCAGAGATCTCTACTCATATTTCATGTCACATATACATCCTGTACTTGCTATCTTGTTATAAAGCTTAATAAGAGCAAAATGTAACGTCAAGGAAATTTTGTATAGAGGAGATTTAAGCAGTAAAATGCATTAAAATTTGATCACACAAAGTTAAGTACAAGGCATGTGCCAAAATCATCATGTCACGTGTGCTATTTTGATACATTTTGCACCATTTCCTCTGTCTCTTAAATTCATGCAAATTTCCCTTATTATATGTAAATTTACAGGAAATTTCAGGAATTCTATCAAATTATTTTGGTAATATAATATATGATATTATCGTTGTTGTAGTAATTTTGGGGGAACATAATGCAACATTAATGCAAATACTGTTAAAGTCTTTGTTAAAATATCCATTGTCAACTTTTGTGCGGACATCTAGATCTCTGTAAGGCCTCATTCACACGAGCAAAAGCCACTTAACAGCTCCGTGTGGCATCAGCATATGATGCGCGGCTGCGTGGTTTTCGCGCAGCCGCCATCATTATGACACTCTATTTGAATGTAAACAGAAAAGCACGTGGTGCTTTTCTGTTTTCATTCATCCTTTTGACAGCTGTTGCGTGAATCACGCTTGTCCCACGGAAGTGCTTCCGTGCGACATGTGTGGTTTTCACGCACCCATTGACTTCAATGGGTGCGTGATGCGCGAAAAACGCCCAAAGAACGGACATGTCGTGACTTTTTTTCAGCGGACTCACGCTGAGTAAAAATCACGGACATGTCTGCACGGCCCCATAGACTAATATAGGTCCGTGCAACGCGCGTGCAAATCACGCGCGTTGCACGGACGTAATTCACGTTCGTCTGAATAAAGCCTAAGGGTATGTTCACAAAGGGCATATATGCTGTGGAAAAGTCTGCAGCGTATGCGAACCAGAACACAGAAAATCCAGGCCAAATATTTAAACCAAATTGTGATTAGTTTGGTGCATATTGTGCGTCGCAGAATACAGCTGCCAGAGGAAAAAAAATGGCCTATACTCACCACTCCTATCATTGCTTCAGCAATGCTCCTTTAAAGGGGTTTTCCAGGCAGTAAAAATTGATGGCCTGTCCTCAGGATAGGCCATCAATAGCTGATGGACTGGGGTCCGACTCCCAGGAACCCCCGCCGACCAGCTCTTTTGAAGGGAATGCAGCGCTCGTATGAGCTCTGCTTCCCCTTTATTTCTACTTGCTCACTGTGAATCTTCGACATGCATTTAGCGGCGATTCACAGGTATTGCAGCCTTCTCCCATTGATGTGAATGGGAGAAAAGGCTGAACCACTTTAATGAGATTTTATCACATATGACCAATGCATCCTGCGATTAGCTGTAAGGGTTACATGTGATGAATCACAGGAGACCACCTCGACACAGAACAGCCCGAAGAGCAAAGACGTGTTGCTATGTTAGCACTGCGAGAGGTAAGCATAGGCTTTATTTTTAAAACATTTTAACTGCGCAATTTGCTGCAAATATGCAGCGTAATCGCAGTAAATTCCACAAGCGAAAGCATTTATTGCGGAATTTGACAGTTAATGAGGATTTGTCACTAGTTTAGTAATGCCCAATCTCCTAGCTAATCTAATAGGCGCTGTCACACTGATAATGCTAGGGAAAATTGTGTCCCAAAACGTTTATTATTTTAAAAGTTATGAGCTTTTTTCTAAATATGCAAATGAGGCAATACTTGACAAGTGGGAGGTAACACCAGCGATTCTCCTGAGGTGGAGCCTCCTCACAGCCTCTGACGCTGTCCTATCAGCATGAAGCTGCTTCACACAGTGTGAGAGACTGAGGCTGGAGGGAAGGGCGATCACTTCAAACAGCCATCTCTCGGGCTGTGGACCACATAGAACAGATTCTAGTCTTTCACATGGCACCAAAATCACAGTTCTAGCTGTGAAACAACTGGAGATATCACCAGTTGAATACACAGTCAGGAATGGAAGCTGTATACTATATGATCACACTGTATTGCTGGGCTGGGAAGAGGAGAACTGTATGAGGCTGACTGGACAGCGTCATACAGAAAACATTACACCACCCAGAGTGACAAGAAAGTGTCACCTCCCATTTGGCTATTAGAGCCACATTCGCATATTTAGACAAATGCTCAATACTTTGCAAATAATAAAAAAAAAATTAAAACGAATCAGTAGTTAGGAGATAGGGAATGAATAAACTAGTGACATATCTTTTTTAAGTTCAATGAGGAACTTCTGCAACAAATGCACAGCGAATCCGCAGCATAAACTGATATGCTGCGGATTTAGGGCATGACCACACGTGGCGGATTTCCTCCGCAACTGTCCGCATCAATGCCGCACAGAATCTGCGTTGCAGATTCTGCTGCGGATCTGCACAAAATGTGCAGTAAATTGATGCGGACTAGCTGCTGCGGACTGCGGGAAAAGTACTTCCCTTCTCCCTATCAGTGCAGGATAGAGAGAAGGGACAGCACTTTCCCTAGTGAAAATAAACGAATTTCATACTTACCGGCCGTTGTCTTGGTGACGCGTCCCTCTTTCGGCATCCAGCCCGACCTCCCTGGATGACGCGCCAGTCCATGTGACCGCTGCAGCCTGTGATTGGCCTGTGATTGGCTGCAGCCGTCACTTAGACTGAAGCGTCATCCTGGGAGGCCGGACTGGAGACAGAAGCAGGGAGTTCTCGGTAAGTATGAACTTCTATTTTTTGACAGGTTGCTGTATATTGTGATCGGTAGTCACTGTCCAGGGTGCAGAAACAGTTACTGCCGATCGCTTAACTCTTTCAGCACCCTGGACAGTGACTATTTACTGACGTCTCCTAGCAACGCTCCCGTCATTACGGGAGCCCCATTGACTTCCTCAGTCTGGCTGTAGACCTAGAAATACATAGGTCCAGCCAGAATGAAGAAATATCAAGTTAAAAAAGCAAGACGGATCCGCAGCACACATAACATGTGCATGACAGCTGCGGACTTCATTGCGGAAATTAGAATCTCCATTGAAGTCAATGGAGAAATTCCGCCATGAGTCCGCCACTGCTCCGCAACAGACAGAGCATGCTGCGGACACCAAATTCCGCTCCGCAGCCTATGCTCCGCAGCGGAATTTTACGCTTCGTCTAAACGAACACTGCTAAATTAAAGTGGAAGTCAATGGACAAACGGCCCCGCTGCGGATTAACGCTGCGGAGTGTCCGCAGCGGAATTTAAGTGAAATTCCGCCACGTGTGAACCCAGCCTTATTATCCGCACCGCAGGTTGATTTATGCACGTATTTTGTGCATAAACATAGTCCTTATGCACATGTAGGCTACATGCACACGTTTTTCTACAGCAAAATACGCACCAAAACTCGCACCAGATCGCGCGCTTTTTGATGCATTTTTCGGTGCGTTTTCACGCTGCAGGTTTTGGTCATGAGATTTCCTGGAATCTCATTGACTATGCTGGAACTGTATTACGCTGCGGATTTGCCGCACGCAATTCCGCGCAGCAAAACCGCACGTATTATGTCAAACAATGGGGTATCACAGCAGGAGATGCAAGATAATATGGGTGCAAGCCCCAACAGAACCTCATCCAAAGTCCTGTGGTGAAATCCAACAAAGAGAGACTGCTGCTTGAGAAAGGTCCTATTGGATTGAAACGTTCTATATTTGGGTGAATAAATTCCTCATTTTTTGGATGTGCTGCCTCGTCTCTCTTTGTTGGATATATTCATATTAGTCTTTCCTTAAAGGAGCACTCCACTTTATTTTTTTATTGCACCCTCCATTTGTAAATTGGTGTTTCAGTGGGGTGCTGTGTGCAAAAATACTTACCGATCCCCGCATTTGGTCTTTTTCGGGTCCAGCGCCACTCACGTGATCTTCCCTCTGACTTGTCTGGAGTCACTGTGCTTTTGAAAAATCCGGAACTCAGGCTCTCAATGCATTCTTATGGGAGCCAGAACAAGGGTCCATAGGAATGCACTGAGAGCCTGACTTTCGGTGTTCTGAAAAGCAGCGATTCCAGACCAGGTTAGAATGAAGATCACGTGAGCAGCGCTGGACCCAAAAAACAACAAGATGCGGGGATCGGTAAGTATTTTTTCACACAGCACCCCACTGAAACACCAATGTACAAATGGAGGGTGCAATAAAAAAAATAAAGTGGAGTGCTCCTTTAAGGCCCCATGCACAGGAACGTGTTTTTGCGTCCGCAATTCCCCCGCAAATCCACGGGAGAATTGCGGACCCATTCATTTCTATGGGCCCATACACACTATCCGTGTTTTCACGGGTCTCCGCATGTCCGCAAATCCGTGCCGCAGAAACTCAGGACATGTCTTATTACGGCCCGCAAATTCGATGCGGACATGCTCATAGAAGTCAATGGGCCCGTGGAAAATGCGGGTACACCTCCGTGTGTCAACCGCAGTTTGCGGATTTGCGGAAGTGTTGCTAGGCGACGACCGGGAATGAGTTCTGTCGTCATCCTGTTTTACCTAGGCTTTTTTTTTTTATCCGCATTTTGCGGATTACATACGGATGAACTGCGGATTACATACGGATGAACTGCAGAGGACATTTCACGGAACACGGTCCTGGAATTTGCGGACCAGAAAAACACTACGGTCGTGTGCATGAGGCCTAAGGCCAGGATCACACACAGAATTTTAGTGCAGTTTTTGTCTCAGTTTTTCGAGCCAAACACAGAAGCAGACACAAAAGAGAGATGATGCAACAGTCTTTTCTTTATACCTTTCCTTTTTTTCTGGCTGTGGCTCAAAAAACTGAGCCAAAAACTGCCACGAAAACTGCATCAAAATTGTGTGTGTGATCCTGGCCTTAAAATTTTTCTTCTTTTTACATCCACTCCTGTGTTTGATTAAAAAAGAAACTGCCACAAATACTGCATGTGTGACTGCAGCCTTGATTGTTGATCTTTTTTATTATGATCTTAAAGACTACCTATGGGTCAGTTCACAGAAAGTTTTTTGGTGCTAATTTTGATGCGGAAACAGCAAACGGCCGAAATTGCCCCCTATTGATTTCAAAGGTAGGCAGAGACGTTCTTTTTCCCGGGAGGCTTTTGGGCGTTCGTGGGTAAAAAAAATTGGCATGTCCTTTTTAAATCAATGGGAGGCAAAAAAAAAAACTGCAGAGTTTGTTTCTTAGGGTATGTGCACACACACTAATTACGTCCGTAATTGACGGACGTATTTCGGACGCAAGTCCCAGACCGAACACAGTGCAGGGAGCCGGGCTCCTAGCATCATACTTATGTACGATGCTAGGAGTCCCTGCCTCGCTGCAGGACAACTGTCCCGTACTGTAATCATGTTTTCAGTACGAGACAGTTGTCTTGCAGCGAGGCAGGGACTCCTAGCATCGTACATAACTATAATGCTAGAAGCCCGGCTCCCTGCACTGTGTTCGGTCCGGGACTTGCGGCCGAAATACGTCCGTCAATTACGGACGTAATTAGTGTGTGTGCACATACCCTTAGCATTTTTCTCTGTGTTTTTTGCCCATGGTCCTTTCATTAGTTTCAATGTCCCTGGGCGAAAAACGCATTGTAAAAACGTGGAAAAATCCATGCATGCAGTTCAAAATCTGCCTCAAAATTCCTGAAGGAATTCTGAGTCCGATTTTTTCTGCCTGAAATAAACTCTGTGTGAACAGTGCCTATAACTTCCTGGAAACCTCTTGAAATAATAAGAGACCAAAAAACAAAATTTTTCTCAAATATTTATAGGGAAAAAAATCCTCTCTAATTTAATGCTAAAAGCTTTGTCCCATTAACAAGCTTTGGCCAATTTAAGAGGCGGAGCTAAAGTCTCTCCACAGGCAGCAGTGAGTCTTTACTGCTCTGTCAGAATCAAAATCAAATGAAAATCATAATGATCGCTAGGCAGTTGGTCAGTTTTTTAATTCTCCACTTCCCTAATTTCCCTGCATGTCCTGCACTGTACAATATATGTAAATTGAAAAGTGGAGTGATCTGCCAGTGGGTTCTACTTTTTTGACTCCTTCAGTACTTTTGCTCACAAGATTTATTTATCTTGCTGATGAATCCACAGTAGTGACAGAGTGGACCAGCAATAATTGGAGATGGCCACCAACACTGTTTGTATAGTTTATTACAAAATTAAATTTTACTAGTTCGCTCAATAGGCAAATTCTAGGTAAGTATGGGTCTTTACAATAAAGGACATATCTGTGACATCTGGTGAACATGTTTTGTCTCAATATTAGTTTAGCCTTGCGCCATATATTACTAATTGATTAATTTTTTTATTCTCTTCCTGACATTTTTGTATCATTGGTTTGTTGTAAAGTTGGTCCTGGCCTCGATACATCCCATGCATTTCTATGGAACTTAAACTAGCAAAGTGCATTGTTTAATTTAATCACCAGTTGAGTCCCATAGAAATGAATCTGTATTTTTTTTATTATTTTCTAATGAAAAAACATAAAAAAAACAAATAAAAAAACAACACCCATGTGAATTCAAGTGTTTTTAATCCTATTATTCTAACTGTATTAGGCCTCATTTACACGAGCGTGTGCGTTTTGCGCACGCAAAAAAACGCTGCGTTTTGCGTGCGCAAAAGGCAATTGACAGCTCCGTGTGTCATCCGTGTATGATGCGCGGCTGCGTGATTTTCGCGCAGCCGCCATCATAGAGATGAGGTAGTCGACGGCCGTCACTGTCCAAGGTGCTGAAAGAGCTAACTGATCGGCAGTAACTCTTTCAGCACCCTCGACAGTGAATGCCGATCACAATCTACACCAACCTGTGAATAAAAAAAGACGTTCACACTTACCATGAACTGCCTGCTTCCTCCAGTCCGGTCTCCCGGCCGTTGCCTTGGTGACGCGTCCCTCTCTTGTCATCCGGCCCCACCTCCCAGGATGACGCGGCAGGCCATGAGACCGCTGCAGCCTGTGATTGGCTGCAGCCTGTGCTTGGCCTGTGATTGGCTGCAGCTGTCACTTGGCCTGAATTGTCATCCCGGGAGGTCGGACTGGAGGAAGAAGCCGGGAGTTATCGGTAAGTCAGAACTTCTTTTTTTTTTTACACGTATATGTATATTGTGATCGAAAGTCACTGTCCATGGTGCTGAAACAGTTTAAGTCTTTCAGCACCGTGGGCAGTGACTGTCTCCTGACGTCGCGTACCCGAACATTTTTTGCCGGGTTCGGTTAAAACGAGTTCGGCCGAACCCGGTGAAGTTCGGTGCGCTCATCTCTAATTTGACACTCCGTTTGGATGTTTGTAACCAGAAAAGCACGTGGTGCTTTTCTGTTTACATTCATCCTTTTGACAGCTCTTGCGTGATTTTCGCGCATGCAACGCAGGACCGTCAGTGTGGCATGCGTTGTTTTCACGCACCCATTGAAGTCAATGGGTGCGTGTTGCGTGAAAAACGCAAGAATATAGAACATGTCGTGAGTTTTACGCAACGCACTCACGCTGCGCAAAATTCACGCATCGTCTAAACAGCCCCATAGACTATTATAGGTGCGCACGACACGCGTGAAAAGCACGCGCGTCGCACGCGCGTATAATACGCTCGTGTAAATGAGGCCTTACAATGGTTTATTGTAAGGGTATGTTCACACGGCCTATTTACGGACGTAATTCGGGCGTTATTGCCCCGAATTACGCCCGAAAATAGCGCCTCAATAGCGCTGACAAACATCTGCCCATTGAAAGCAATGGGCAGACGTTTGTCTGTTCATACGAGGCGTATATTTACGCGCCGCTGTCAAATGACGGCGCGTAAATTGACGCCCGCGTAGAAGAAGTGACCTGTCACTTCTTTGGCCGTAATTGGAGCCGCTATTCATTGACTCCAATGAATAGCAGCGCTAATTACGGCCGTAATTGATGCGGCGTTCAAGCGCCTGCACATGCCGGTACGGCTGAAATTACGGGGATGTTTTCAGGCTGAAACATCACCGTAATTTCAGCCGTTACGGACCCCCGCCGTGTGAACATACCCTAAGACTGATGCAAACTGATATATTCATCCATCAATCAGTTTGGATAGGTTTAAAAAATAATAATAATAATAGTTCCCATTCGCTGACAGTGAATATCTGAATAACATCTAATATTTGCCTGCCCATTTGCCTCATTTTCCAATGTTATCCTAGAGATCAGTTATCATCTCAGAAACTATCATGAGATTCACATTTGCACTTTCCATTTGCACTTCTGTAGAAATGCAAATGTACGGGTTTTCTTCAACTAGGATAGTAAAAGGCTTTAAAAACACAAAGGTGACACATGTAACAAAGAGTTCTAATTCTATCTCATCCATATTTATTTTAATCCATAAAGTGCATGTGACTGAAACAGCCAAGATATCTTTTAAAGGACTAAAGTGATGGCGTTAAGTAAAGTGGTGTGATGCTTTTAGAATGCAGATCTGCCCCCTCCCCCCAATCCCAAAGAAGATAAACACAGGTTTTGACTGTTTGATCGGTGAAGGGTATAACTGGTCTTTTTAACCCCTTAAGGACACGGCTAATTTTAGTTTTTTCATTTTTGTCTTTTCCTTCAAAAAGCTAGAACTTTTTTATTTTTCGTCGACATAGCCGTATGAGGGCTTGTTTTTTTTTTTTGCAGGACAAGTTGTAGTTTTTCATGGCACCATTTATTGTACCTCATAATATACCGGGAACCTGAAAAAAAAATTGTGGGGTGAAATGGGCAAAAAACAGCGATTACACAATTTTTTGAGGTGTTTGGTTTTTACAGCGTCCATCAGGATAAAAACGACATGTTCACCTTATTCTGCGGGTTGATATGATTACAGCAATACTAAATGTATATGTTTTTATTATGTTTTTCCACTTCTAGAAAAAAAAACGATTTGATAAAGAAAAAAATTTGATTTGTGTCGCCACATTCTGAGACCCTTAACTATTTATATTTTTCTGTCAATTGAGTGATGTGAGGGCTTATTTTTTGCGGGACGAGCTGTAATTTTTACTGATACCAATTTTGGGGATATGCGACTTTTTGATAACTTTTATTCAATTTTTTTGAAGAGATAAGGTGACCAAAAAGTAGCAATATACGTGTTTTATACATTATTTTTTTTACGGTGTTCATCTAGCGGGCTAAACAATGCTATATTGTGATAGTTCTGAGTTTTACGGACAGAAAACAGTTATGTTCACTTTTATTTATTTTTTCGTTTCAATAGTTTTTATTAAAATTTCAAAGAAGCAAGAATACAGGAATAAAAGCATAAGGGTATATTCACACGGGCTATTTTCAGCCGCTTTTTGGGGCGTAAACAGACCAAAAAACGGCTGGAAAATCGGAAGCAGAACGCCTACAAACAACTGCCCATTGATTTCAAATGTCAAATACGCCGTTCTGTTCCGACGGGGCGTTATTTTAAGCCTCATTTTCAAATAACGGCGCGTAAAAAGACACCCCAAAAAAGTAGTGCATGTCACTTCCTGAGCCATTTTTTGAGTCATTTTTCATTGACTCAATAGAAAAACAGCTCCAAAAAAGGCCGTAAAAAATGCCGCAAAAAACGCTTGATGCATAAAAAACAGCTGAAAATCAGAAGCTTTCTCTTGAAAACAGCTCCGTATTTTCAGCCGTTTTTTGTAAAGCGTGTGAACGTACCCGAACAGAAAGCATAGTCACAGCCAAAAAAATAATGCAAATATTTCAAAAGGTAAACAAGATAAAGAATATAGAAAAAAATAAATTAAATAAATGAAATAGAAATCATAGAGCCAGCAGGATTTGTCATATGCATAAACGCAATTACAAATTTAGTTTACATTTAGTTAGAGAGCACAAGACTGTTCACGATCTTGAAGGAAATGACCTATTAGAGCAAAAAGGGCTGATAGCCCAGGTTGTTCATATTCCTGCAAATGTCAGAAAGGCAAAGTTGCCATATGCAATTATTTTCTCATACATATAAGAGGTGCTGATCAAGGACAGCAATTCTTGTAAGGTGGGAGCAGTAGCGTTTTTCCAATGTCTAGTCAAGACAAGTTTAGCCATAACTAAGATTTTACAAGTCAGCTTCCTAAACTGAATGGGGACAATATCAAGATTCAGAAAAAGTAGAGCTAGCTGTGGAGACATGGGAACTTCAAAGGTAAACAGAGATTTCAATAGGTTAAACACTTGTTTCAATAATCATGAATAATAGGATAATCCCATAGTATATGAAGGAGTGTCCCTTTATGACGACAATTTCTCCAACAATCAGACTACTTAGAATTCGGGAACATCTGGTGTAAACGGTCAGGGGTATAGCATTAGTGTAGGGAAGTTTTAATAGCTGCTTCCACGTGTGAACTACATTGTAATGAGATGTCAATGAATCTAAAAGCTTGTAGCCATTGTTTGTCATCAAATGTGGTTCCTAAATTTCTCTCCCATAATCTAATAGGATAGGGTTTGCTGAAACCCACATTGGTTTTTAGAATGTTTCCTTTTGAAACCAGCCAAAGATTTTCAAGTTACAAGTGGGACGTAAACTATCATGATTCGAAAGAAAATGTCTAACTTGTCAAAATTTAAAAAAATCACTTTGAGGTAGTGAGAATTTTGACACTAGAAAATTGAAATGGCTCAGTTGGTCTTGTTGATAGATGTGTGAGAGATTCAGAATACCCCTTCCCTTCCAGCTAGTTAGATCTAGATTAGGGATAGCCAATTCAAGGAGATCTATAGTGATGTGCGATCTAGGAATAGGCAGTTGGCCTATTGATTCCTTTTGAAAGTAAGACCAGCATGTCAATGCAGCAGATGTGAGGGGTGATAAATGGGAAGGGGGCGGGATCTTACAAAAAGACAAAAATAAGAGTGTTTTTAGACTGGTACGTGAAATGTAGGACGATTCTATATGGACCCAGTGTTTGGAGAGATTCGCATGCCATCCTGGAGTTTACTGTGCCACAAAGGGGCTATATAGTAACCATACATGTTAGGAATTCCCAGACCACCTAATTTTTTGTCCATTGTAAGTATATAGGAAGCAACTCATGGTTTATGATTCGACCAAATAAATCTCGTAAGGATTTTTTGAAGACGTTGGAAAAATACCCTCGGAATAGCTATTGGGAGCGTTCTGAACAAATATAAAACCTTTGGTAGTAGTAACAATTTAAATGTTGCAACCCTGCCCACCCACGATACCACAAATTTATAAAGCTTAGAAATGTCAGACTGTATCACGTTTAGAAGAGGTTCATAATTAGTTCAGTATAAGGATTTATGTATAGGTGTCAAGGTATTGCCTAGGTATTGAATTCCCTTCTTCTGCCAATCAAAGAGATATTTAGTTCTTAGAAAGTGGAGTTTTGAAGGAGTGAGATATAATGGGAGTATTTGGGATTTTTGAGTGTTAAGTTTGTATAGGGAAATCTGTCCAAAGGCATGTATGCATTCCAGTGTGGCCTCTATTGCAGCCTCACGGTAAGATAAAGAAAGAATTATATCATCTGCGTACAAAGAAATAGTGTGGGTTCTGGTACCAACTTGTATCCCCTGTATGTCTTTATGTGTTCTCCAGAGCTGAGCCAGCGGTTCCATAGATAGAATGAATACGAGTGGTGAGAGTGGACAGCCTTGACGGGTGCCATTGGATATTTGGAAATTGTCTGACAAAACACCATTGTGTACTTTAGCTGAAGGTGCAGAATACAATCCTCTAATGGTGCTGAGTATATCTCCACAGAATCCCATTGTTTCGAGGGCCGAGAAAGCATACGACCAATGAATGCGGTCGAACGGCTTCTCAGCGTCAAGTGCTAGCATAACCGATGGTGACTTTAGCTTTTCAATATGATGTAAAAGACCCCAAACTCTTTGGACATTATCAGAAACCTGTCTACCCTTCACAAACCCCACCTGCTCCTCTACTATCAGCGAGGGCAAAAGGGGTGGTGAGTCTAGTCGCTAGAATTTTAGCATATAGCTTAATATCTGTGATTAACAAAGATATGGGGCAAAAATCAGGGTTTTCCTGGTTTTGGGATGGTAACAATCAATGCTGATTGATTCTCTGCTGATTGATTCTCTGCTGGGAGGATCCCAGATGTCATGGCCTTTTGGTAAAATCTGCATAGATAAGGAGCAAGAATGTCATGTAGGGATTTATAATAAGTGTTGGAAAGTCCATCAGGGCCTGGAGATTTGCCATTAGGTAATTTCTGAATAGCTTCAGAAATTTATTTTTCCAATACTGGGGAGTTTAGACTATACAGTTGGCTCCGACAGTTTGGGTAGGGTTTACCTTTTGTAAGAAATTCTGGATATCTCTGTCAGTTGGGTGTGGGGAAAAGGGGTCATTAGGCAAATTATACAGTGAGGAGTAAAAATCCTTAAACTGGTTAGCTATGTCTTTGGGGTTTAACACTTTCCTCTTTGTGCGAGGATTTATGAGGAATGGTAGATTGAAGAAAAACTGCAGCACTCAGATATCCAAAAAAGTGTTGGTCTTTATTCACCAAGCAATAAAAACTACAACGTTTCAACCCCTGTTGGGTCTTTGTCACCCCCAACAGGGGTTGAAACGTTGTCGTTTTTATTGCTTGGTGAATAAAGACCAACACTTTTTTGGATATCTGAGTGCTGCAGTTTTTCTTCAATCTACTGTGTGCAAGTTGTCCCGTTGGACCTGGGACATTTGTGCTGCATGCACCATCCCTTGCTAGGGATTATTTACCTTGTTTCCCTCATAAGGAACCTTTTCGGCTGTGCTGCTGATTTCTTTACGATCTATGAGGAATGGGATTCTGGATTTCTGATGAGTTTTGAGACGGGAAGCAAGCAGTTTTCCTGCTTCGTTGTTTTGAGTATAGTATCTAGCTTGGGTCTTCCTAAGTTTTTTTCATCGTCTAATAATAAGCTATTGCGAAGACGTTGGCAGAGATTAAATAGTTGATCTGCTCGCTGTGGTGTTGGAGTATCTTTATTTAGTGATTCAAGGTGTTGAATGTCCTTTGTAAGGGAAGATATAGTAGCTAATCTTTGTTTTTTCACTATATGACCTATACCTATTAGGGTACCTCTAATGTACGTTTTATGAGTGTTCCACAGTGAGTACACATTGATATCTGGAGTGTCATTCGTATGGAAGTATTCACGAATGTCTCCTTCTATATCCTTTTTATGCAATGGATGAGAAAGTAAAAATAAATTAGATCTCCATAAATAGGTTTGCATTATTGTGTTCCTCTAAGGTTCGGGTCACTGCAGCATGATCCGACCATTTTATTGTCTCTATAGTCGAGGTTTTAGCTAGAAGGAGCAATTCCTTATCAATGATAAACATGTCAATGCGTAAGTAGCTATTGTGGTGGGTTTTAGAAAAGAAAGTGTAATCTTTCTCCACAATTTGTTGTGTCGTCATACATCGTATAGGTTATTGTTCCAAAACAGATTGCTTAATGTTGCCTGAACATAGCGAGAGCGTGTCTTAGTGTCTAACATGGCATCAACTATAGTATTAAAATCTCCACATATCAACAATCTCCCTTGTAAATGTTTGTTTACAAACATTGATTCTGTGTGGTTTTTATGTGTTCTATGTGTTTTTACATAAACTGAAACACTTTATGTAAAAATCGGATTTGGTGTCTGTTAGGAGCATACAGGGTCACCAGGGTATATACCACATTGTTAATCATACAGATTAGTATGATAAAATGACCATTAGGGTCAATATGAGCTTGAATTAACTGAAAAGCAACCGAGTTTCTGATAGCTATTAGAACGCCTCTCGATTTAGTCATAAAATGGGATTGAAAGATATGGGGGAATAAATTATGTTTCATGCAATGGGCATCGGTGTTTAAAAGGTGCGTTTCCTGGGCACAGAAAACATCGCATGCTAAAGATTTAGCTTCCGCCCACATTCGAGCACGTTTATGTGG
This sequence comes from Rhinoderma darwinii, assembly GCF_050947455.1. Taxonomy (NCBI): domain Eukaryota; kingdom Metazoa; phylum Chordata; class Amphibia; order Anura; family Rhinodermatidae; genus Rhinoderma; species Rhinoderma darwinii. Next base: position 401,079,620 of record NC_134688.1, on the reverse strand, counting down.
GCTATTAAGCCCATTTACATTTAAGGAGCCTAAAGTGAGAACCATTTTTCATTACAGAGGCATGCTGATAACCGCAAAATCTCACTACAAATAGTAATTGTGAACATTACATTTCCAAAAATAGGTCGGATCAGTGTAAGGTAGGTCCGCTGGTTGTAGAGCTGGTCTTTTTTATGCATGCTAGCTAAAATATAAACAAGAAATAACAGTAAACAATCAAAATGGGACATCACAAGTCCCTAAAAAGCAAAGAAATAAGAACAGATGCAGCTGTTCAATAGGAGGGGGGGAGAACAGTCAGTTGAAAGTTGAACCATGAATGGCCACCATCTTAGCACCATATATAGAAGTAAAATACCTCATTGGATTATTTAAACATAGGAAAGTTCTGATCTGCAGCCCTTTACAGGGAATAGGTAATAGCCTCATATGAAATCTCCTCAACGCATAGGCTCTTTACGATGCTTTACAGCTTGTCAATCATCCTTAAGCTGTTGGGGAACATTGTTAGGGAGTTTCTCCGGGACAGAAACGGCTATACCCCACAGTTTCAGGAGAGCTGTTCCATCCAATAAGGTTCTGATGATGTGCTGAGAATTATTGCGGTTAATAATCAGGCGAACCGGAAACCCGTTGCAGTGAGGTGCCGGCTGTATTACACATCTAAGCCACGTGAGCCCGCTCCATACCTCCCCTTAATGGATGTCATGTATATGTACGTGGCATGTCTTTAAGGGGTTTTTAAGCAATGAATAAAAAAAATAGCAGTATATAAAAAAAACATTCAGACATAAAGGAGGACTTAGTGTCTAGAGAATTTAAATGGATACAGAATGTGCCTGGGTTTTCCCCTTGCGATTTTATAGATTGTTATTCTAGTTATATCAGCCTAAGGGTTCGTCCACACGTTGCGGAATTGCTGCGTTTTTTTCCGTCCAAAATTGCGGACGGAAAAAATGCGGCAGGATACAGTAGCAGCAAAGTGAGGGAGATTTATCAAATCTCATCCACACGCTGCATAAATATTCTGAGCAGAAATTGACCTGCGGTGCATATTTTCCGTACTGCAGCACGTACATTTCTGCTGAGGAAAGTGAACTGAATTGCTGCGTTTTACAGAGGAGATGTCACCATCTCCCAACATTGAGAAAATCGCAGCAAAATACGCACCATTTTCTGCGGTCAAAACAGAGGAGATGGTGCATTTTTGCCGCAGCGGAAAGTCTGCTACTTTCAACGGAATTGCTGCAGAAATTTTCTGCAGCAGTTCCGTTACGTGTGGACAAGCCCTTAATGATACTATCATACAATATGGCAAAATAACGCTGCTATATAGAGCCCGCATAATAGTACAAAATAGTGCCAAAATACCAGGCAAATATCCAAATAATACTCCCTTAAAGAGTGCATCTTTGAAAACGTTCATATATATATATATATATATATATATATATATATATATATATATATATATATATATATATATAAATTGTAGCAGTGCAGCTACTGGACAGTGCAGAAACTGTCAGGTTTTAAGCAACCAGGGAGCATGTACAGCAGAGAGGGTTTTTTTCTGCTGTTGCTTGGGTGTAAAGCCCGGAATAGGGCCTGGTTTGCTGAAGTGTGAAGGAGAAGGGCGGCTTCCACTCAATACAGACAGTCCATGTCTTGGGCTGTCTGATGAGCCTAGTTAGGCTTCACCTGAGACGGCTCTTTAATTCAGGTGTGTGCTGTTCACACAGGGCTCTCAGTCTGGGGAAGACAGGCATGCTAGCCTGTGAGAGTCACCACCGTGTGAGGTAAAACTGTGAAGGTTTTGAGGTGCTGGGCACAGTGTCTCGTAGTGAGGGACACTGAATGTGTGTGTTAGAGGCTGGACGGCCTAGGGTTAATTTTGTATGTTTTTGTTGTAACACTGCTTGCTGTGGTGAAGACAATAAAGCTAGCTGCGGCTGGTTTAAACTTTTATTCCATGAGTTGGAGTGAACTTTCTATGTGTGCCAACCATCTCACCCGGGAGATGGCGATCCTGTGAGCTAAGTGGTCCCCAAGTTGTCACAATATATAATGTCTATCAGTGTGGTTGGTGCAACTTTCTAATGACTTTTTATTAAAAATAATTTGTACTTTTTGCGCTACAGCTGCGTTGTATCCTGTATACAGAGCAGCTGTATCTAGCACTGAAACATGTATTCGTCAGGTCAGTGTCAGCGGACGCAGGATAGAGCTGTTATCAATCTAAGAGATGTGATTGATTACAAGTGGATCACATAGACAGAAACTGGCCATAGATAGAAATAAAAAGAGAATGTATCCTGGTGGGCACTGGAGATAAAAAAAATAACACTCAGCCAAGAGCACATAGAAGAAAGTTCTGATTATAAAACTTAGATTATTCTAAGACAATCTAAAATAGCTTAATGAAGTAATATTTGCAAAGTAGAAAAACAAATGAAAGCTGGACTATACAATGAATACCAAGCAGCCCATTAGTGGTCATTGCCAGGATTTACATTTTGCACAGCTATTAGAAGTAACAGGAGCTCCACCCAGTGCATTTTAGTGGAAGCATATGGCTGAGAAAATGCAGATCGCAGTAGGAAATATCTTATCTACTAAAATACTCCATTTACCTGTGCACCATTGTAATGCTCCAGCACTGCTTCTACCCAATTTGTCTAGGATGGAGCAATTAGATCTCATATTTCCTATTTGAAATCTAATCATATATCCATTCACAATTTCCTCTAAATGAGAATAAAATTTTAATTTACAGCCAAATCTTGCTTAATACCTTAGCAATGTATACGGAAGTAAAGCAATTCATTTGCATATTTGTAAGACATACTAGAAGTCTCTCACAGCACACTGTCATACACTTATTGAACACTGAACATTACATTTAACTAACCTAATATATTTCCATTTTCTTATGATTTTCTTTTCTTTTTTTTTTTTAACTTCTGCCACATTTGTTTTACTTGCCTGTTCTGAATTTTATTATAGCCCCTAGATTATATCACATGGTAATATACATTTTTGTGCTGTTTTACATACTTGCAAATGGCAGTGAACAGCAGAATTCGGACTTAAGAATATGTTGAGATCAACTCATAGAGAATACAATGTAAGGTCTTATGCGCAGAGCAGAGCTTGTACGGAGCAACACATAGTCTACCGTTGCACATTCTTTGCATACTTATTGCTTATACTTATACAATAATGAACCATCCTGTCCTACCAAGGTCTAGTCTTGTACTGCCTATAAGGAATGTCAGACAGCTGGAAATCTTCAAATTTTTGCTGGCACTCACAACTAGCAGTAATACCACACAATCATAATAGTAGGCTTAATATGTTTTGAAGCACCAAAGGTTGTTACGAACTCAACCAAAAGAAAGAAGAATATTTTTATTGTGCAGCTATGAACCTATTGGTATTCAGAGCACCTACTTAATACTTTGTTGTGCCACCTTTTGCCATGCCCATATTTTGTAATGTCCGGCATTGTACTGTACATTGAGAGGTTGAGATATGGGCCCTGATTGAAATTATCTGCCATGTGGCGGTTACTCATCTGTTTACTTATATGAGTCTAACATCTAGTTACCATCACAGACATTGTTTTCAGCCCCTTTTTTTTTCTTATGCTCTACTCTCTGAAAATTTTAAAATGTGTTCTGGAAAAATTCACAAGTGAATCAGTTTTGATCGCCCCAGTGCTTCACCCACAATCATTTATTATTTTGGTGACATCCCATGATGCGTCATTTCCAACCACCATTTTCTTAATCTTTAGGGCAGAGCTTAGCTACAGATGTGTCCTTCCTTAACTTGTCTCTAAACCCCAAATATCCTAAAATGTACTGCATGGCGCGAGATGTTAGGAAAACATGTAAAAAAAAAAACATATACCTCCAACGGATTCCACCTGACAATGCCTTCCGTCGCCCATAGACTCTTATGTTAAAAAAAAGTATACATTTAACATATAGGTTCTTTTCACTGGATGGCGCGAGATTGTATTGAATTGGTATCATGACAAATTGTATAACTTAACGTAAATCAAGTTAAGGGTAGACACATCTGAATGTGCAAGTACTTATTGTCACCTGAATAGACAAAGGCAATAACATAGTCTGAGATGAAGTCTAACACTAATTTTGTAGAATAAGAAATTATTTGTCATGAAGATAAGGGCCCCTAGTTGCTACGATTCAGTAACAACCTATACAGGAAGCAGAAAGCCATTTCAATGTTTAGACAAAGCACATGTTTAAATACTATGTCCCAAATGACAAGAATGATTCAAATATCAACTGATATTTAAGAAATTCAAAACTATATACCAAGAAGTGCATCTAAAGTAATGTTTTAAGTCCCATAGTGGTCCACTTGACAAGTTAAAATCCTTTTCCTAGAAGAAAAAAGTTTTTGGCAAGAAAGCATTAATTACTTAATTGGGTGCGAAAACTCTTCTAGAAAGTACTGATTGTAAATGACTCACAGAGTTGGACTCTCCTCAAAATTAACATTTGGAATTTTGTAATCTAAATACTCAGTGTATAACAATAACTTTCCCGCAACATTTGTCAGATGAAATTAGTTAAATTAGTGTGAAACTACCAGTATAATAGTCATTAAAATAAAGTGGAGCTTTACATCACACATACGATAAACCTTTAATTCTTCACATGTAAAAATAATGATGAACGATTTAAAGGGATTATTTTTCGGGCAGTTTAGAATTATGAAAATCCCGAATCCCTAAAACTGAGCTTGGTAGTCCAGTACTCAACTACTTTTGCTATAACAGTATATGGCCAGCTCAGGGGTGTATCCTGTAGGGTAAAGTAGTAGGATATGCTTAAAGTGAATGTCCACCTTTTAACACCATGTCGTTTGTATGTGTTGTTTTTTTACTCTTTTTTTTTTTTTTTTTACCACCTCTATATCAATTGTATTACCCATTCTCATAAATTCAGTATTTAGTGCTGAAGAATTTCTTTGGTGGTTTTTAATACATTCAACATGAATAAATGTAATATGTATCTATATTTTGACATGTCAGTTAAGGCATGTCAGAAGATAGCATTGTTAAGGTCTGTAAGCTGGGGCCCCCACTGATTACTAGAACAAATGTACCCCTCCATTTTTTTCGTTTTGTGGAAATGTACCTAGAACTTCCTTGGAACTGTAATGCACGCATGCTATCGATGGAGTTTACAAAATACAAAAGTCTCTAAACTCTAAGCCAAATGGGCACAGAGCTTGGTAGAACACAATGGTCCCATTTAGTCTGGTGACCGGAGAATGTTCAAACTCACGGACCTCCACCAATGCCATCCTAGAATCTCAGCATTATTGTCTGAAAATTTAACTTTTTTTCTCATTTACTTAAACACATGTTCTCATTCATAGGATAATGGACAATAATATAATTTATTGCATCTTCTAATTTCCCAATACATGTTTTTAGGCATTCTTTTCTCAAAATTTTAATATGAATTACCAGACCAGTATGATATTGGATAATTGAGGGTTTTTCTAAAGATACCGCATGTGTCAACCTAACATTTGGTACTGAAACATGTTGGAATTCTTTAATCCAAAGCGCCTCAACATGATAGTTAACCAGTGTTTTACTAAAGGAGACATGGCTTTTTACTAGCTAGACAATGATTGTGGGTCCCTCTATGCTGCGTCAGTTGATATCGTAATATCCTCTCATGACTGGCAGACAGCAGCTTCGGTGGCATCTGCTATATAATTATAAAAGTCTCTTGGGGAAAGATAAAGGGTAAAATGTAAACCCTAATTTAGTGTTTTTTAGAGAAATCAAAATAAATGCAAAATGTAAAAATCATAATGTTGTTACTCCTACATGAACGCTACCTCTATTGGCACAAACCTCGTTAATTCTGTATAGCAAATGCAATCATAAATACTTTAAGTTTAAGATTGTAAAATAAATAACGGCAGTACCTTCTCTTTGGCTTTATTTTTGGTCTCTTCATCCATCCAGTCATTCTCTTTTTCCAACATGTCAATGAATGCCCAGCGGATTCCTTCAATAACTTCTTCCATCTATTCAACAGAAGTAAAATTTGTTATATTGTAAAGAGTTCAATACAGTAACATTACCTTAAAAAAAAAATTGCTGAACCTGTACAATCTAACAATCTCTGAAACAAATCGTTGTAACAATAGTTCTAATAATAGTACATTTTTACATTTAAATATTCATATCGGACTATTCTGAAAGGTGATAATTTTACAGATCTATTAAAATATGGCCATTAATGTGATACTCTAATAGAATAATACTAGAGGGTATATTTACACCAACTAAATAGCACCCCAAAGTACCAAAAGGGGGTGATCTAAATAGAATCTTGGATCATGTGGTGCATTCTGTGACTCAAGTTTCCGATGAGTCCTGAAGCGTATGTCACATGATCCTTTTTCCAGCTGCTGAGTGCCTGGATGTGATCATGTGATGCATCATGTGACTTCATAGAGACAGGAAATGCTTTTTGTTTAGTCTTCCTATTTGGGACATGGGGGGTGTTAGAGGATAGTATAACTCTTTTAGTGGATCACACTAATGTTCTATGTTAGGATTTGTCATAGTGACCGGTTTTAGGCTGAACTTGACATGTGGTTGGTTGATTAAACGAATACTATAAAGGCACAATAATGATACGTATGGGCAGCATTATTTTTATATTAGTTATATATCAATGTTGAGGCTTCGATAAACGTAGCAACTATTTACATGATTAAAAAAAATTAAAGTAGGTTTTGTGCTTTAGACATTGTTCTTTTCTGAGTAAAAATGGCCCCTGATCAGCTGAGAACAGAGTATTCTGCTGCCGTCACCTTCAGCGATCAGCTGTAATCTGCATGGAATCCCCAAACTATTCAATTTCCCTTCACCTGTTAGTGACTACCCATAGGCCTTTTATTCTGATGCATATGCCTTTTTACGCCGCCGCGAGCAGTAAACGCTCCCTGCTCTCAGCTACCAGAGGCAAACCCGCTCAAGTGGGTGGGATTGAAATCCACATCGATCCCACCTGTTTAACCCCTGAGGTGCGGTGGTCAATAGCGACCGCTGCATCTCAGTGATTTTAGAGGGAGGGGGCTCCCTCTCCCATCCCATCGGTACCCACCCACCCGCGATGCGATCGCGGTGTGCCAATAATTTTTGTGACAGCCGGGGGCTTAAATAAGGCCCCTAGGTTTACCTCTAGTGAATGCCTGTAAGGGCACGTCCAGACGTGGCAGAGTTTTTCCGCTGCAAATGTTGGTGCAGATTTGGGGCAATTATGCAACGATTCTGCACAAACATTTCCATATTTGACAGGTAATTCAGACGTTGCAGAAAAGACAGCGGATTTGCCACAGATTTCAGTTTTTGCATTGCAAAGGCTGAAATCTGCAGTGAAATTCCGCTTCTTCTCCGCAACAGACAGTGCATGCTGCGGAGGGAAAATTCCGCACCGCAGCCTATGGTCCACAGCGGAGTTTTCCGCAACGTCTGAACTAACTTTCCTAAAAATGTATTGAAACAACTGTAATAAATAGCCGCTGGAGAATTCCACTGCGGACTGTCCGCAGCGAAATTCCACAGCAATTCCGCCACGTCTGGACGTGCCCTTAGTTTTACACTGACAAGCAATAATACACTGTAATACAGAGGTATTGCAGTGTATTATAAAAAGCAATCAAATAATCGCATAGTGAAGTCCCCTGTGGGACTAAAAAAAAAGTTAAGAGTAGTTTAATAAAGTTAATAAAAAATAAATAAATAAATAAAAATCCCAAGTAAAAAAAAAATGAAAAACCCACTTTTTCCCCTTACAAAATGCTTTATTATGAAAAAACAAACAAAAGTAAAAAGTTACACATATTTGGTATAGCCGAGTCCAAAACGACCGAACTATAAAACGATTATTATTATTTAACCCGCACAGTGAACGCTGTAAAAATAAAATAGTAAACAATGCCAGAATTGCTGTTTTCTGTTCATCCTGCCTTCATAAAATTGTGATCAAAAAGTCGCATGTACTCCAAAATGGTACCAATAAAGAGTACAAGTCGTCTCGCAAAAAAAAGCCCTCATATAGCTGCATCGGAGGAAAATGTAAAAAAGTTATGGTTCTTTTGTGGCGACACAAAAACAAATAATTTTGAAAAAAAAAATGTGTTTTTACTGTGTAAAAGTAGTAAAACATAAAAAAAAACTATATCAATTTGGTATTGTTGCTATCGTAAAATTCTTATGTTATTTATACCACACGTTAAACTGTGGAAATTTAAGATGCAAAAAAGTGTGGCAAAATCACAGTTTTTGTCTATCCCCCCCAATTCTTTTTATAAAAGTTAATCAATAAATTATATGTACCCCAAAATGGTGGTATTAAAATATAAAACTTTTCTCGCAAAAAACAAGTCCTTATAAAGCCATGTTGACGGAAAAATAAAAAAGTTATAGCTCTTTGAATAAGACGATGGAAAAATTTAAAAAATAGCTTCGTCATTAAGGCCTAAGATAGGCTGGTCACTAAGGGGTTAAGCATCCCCACATTAAAAATCAGACATAAACAATTACAATTTGAAATTACTGGGCAGTCCATATAATGCATGGACGTGTTGGGTCCTCCAGAGCAAGAGATGCTCTTTGAAGCCATTCCCCACTTTGGCTAATAAATGAGGGTCTTAATCAGGGGACTACCCTCTATTAACTCCGAATTACCTAATCAGGTATTTGAAAATGCATTTTTTTTTAAGACAGACAACCCATTCAATTGCATTTTCAAAGTGGTTTAGGTGTTATAGTATGAAAAATAATTTAATATTATTACTTTATTTTCCCGCTGTTTATTTAGGGTTACACATTCAGCAGAACTGTATAAAGATTGTAAATTGTTATATTATTCTCTGTCCACAGAGGGACAATCAAATTCCCCCTTTTCACACACATATATATATATATATAATCAGGGCCAGTTTTATAGGAAGCCAATTGGCTTATCGGTAAGTTTTTGAAATGTGGTAGGAAGCCAAGGCACAGTGAGAACATATAAACCTTGCAGATTTTCCCCTGATCATATTCACATGGGACCTCAGTGCTATAAGACAACTGTAACAGAAATACATGCTGTGCGCTGAATTTATTACATGTTTTAGACACTTTTTTTACACCTACCTCCACAGTTTTGAAAAGTGTCTTGGAAAAAGGACATGGATAAGGTCTTATTTACACTTGCATATTTAATCAGTATTCTGCATCCTTTTAAAAGGTAAGCCAGGAGTGAATCCTAAACACAGTAAATATATACTGGAAAAAATTATACATCTTTGTCTTTTTTGCATCCATTACAGATTTTGGCTTGAAAGAAAACGGATGCAAATTACTGATCAAATACGTAAGTGTGAATGAGGCCAAAGAGTTTTCAAATACATAATAGCACACTTTCTTAACAAAATATTGGCGTAAAGTACATTAGGTGTGGTAAGGAAGAGTGAATAACATGCCTAGGGAGTTGCGGCATTTTCATAAATTATAGATCTAACAACAAAGTTGATAAATTTCCCTCTCTGTATCTGCTGGGGGCTTTGCAGGGCAGCGACACGTTTTCATGAAAATGTTCCTGCAGTAGAAAGGAGCCGATCTGATTACAATAAAGGCTATATGAACATTTTCAATCATTTTTTCTTTGCTCAATATATGGCAACTTGCAATTAGTTTTGTTTAAGAATATCTATACAGCTACCATGCTATGTGCCGCTGCTGCTCCATGGTTACAGACTACAAACAAACCCTTAAGGCACATTCATACATGGCGGAATTACTGCTGAATTCCGCTGCGGACAGTCCGCAGTGGAATTCTGCAGCAGCCGTTTTTTACATTTGTTTCTATACATTTAAATAACGGTGCGGAATTTAGGCTGCGGTGCAGAATTTTCCCTCCGCAGGATGCTCATTATGTTGCGGAGAAGCAGCGGAATTTCACTGCAGATTTCAGCCTTTGCATTGCAAAGGCTGAAATCTGCTGCAAGTCTGCTGCAAATCTGCTGCAAGTCTGCTGTGATATCCACAAAGTCTGAATTACCTGTCAAATATGAATTCCACCACGTCTGAACATGGCCTTAGTGCTGTCTGGTCCTGCAGTCATATGTTATTCCCCTACCCAGGGGCGTAGCTAAAGGCTCATAGGCCCTGGTGCAAGAATTCAGCTTAGGCCCCCTACCCCTCCCCAACACCACCAGACCCCTGCGCGCTCCTATGCACAGCCCCCATGGATGCCCCCACAGTATAATGCCCTCCATAGCTGCCTCCACAGTATAATGCCCCCCATAGCTGCCCCCAGGGGCGTGGCTAAAGGCTCATGGGCCCCGATGCATAAGTTCTTATTGGGCCCCCACCCCCCCCCCCCGCAAACTCCTCATGGCCGACGTTCCGCAGCTTTCAGCTGCATCGCTGGGTCTTCTAAGTGACCCAACAATCCAGCACTAGCAGCCAGGGGCGTCACTAAGGCTGGGTTCACACACCCTATTTACGGACGTAATTTGGGCGTTTTAGCATTGAATTACGTCCGAAAATGCGGCTCAAAAGTGTTGGCAAACATCTGCCCATTCATTTGAATGGGTCTTACGATGTTCTGTGCCGACGGTCATTTTTTTTACGCGCCGCTGTCAAAAGGCGGCGCGTAAAAAAGACGCCCGCGTCAAAGAAGTGCCTGTCACTTCTTCAGACGTAAATGGAGCCGTTTTCCATGGACTCCATGGAAAAACAGCTCCAAATACGTCCGTAATGGACGCAGCGAAAGACGCCTGCACATGCCTTTTTGGCTGAAATTACGGAGCTGTTTTCTCCTGAAAACAGCCCCGTAATTTCAGCCGTAACGGACGCTGCAGTGTGAACATACCCTCAGGGCTTAAAATGTCAGGGGAAATAGCCCCAATACATATGTGTCCACCCAAAAAAAAATGTGTGTATAGGAGACAGAATAGCATATCTATAGCACTACGACCCTATAAACTATGGATAGGATTAGATACATTGGTTCAGCAGACAGTATCACACATGATAGGATTAGATACAGTGGCTGAGCAGACAGTATCACACATGATAGGATTAGATGCAGTGGCTCAGCACAGTATCACACATTATAGGATTAGATACAGTGGCTCAGCAGACAGTATCACACATGATAGAATTAGATGCAGTGGCCCAGCAGACAGTATCACACATAATAGGATTAGATACAGTGGCTGAGCAGACAGTATCACACATGATAGGATTAGATACAGTGGCTCAGCAGACAGTATCACACATGATAGGATTAGATATAGGGCCCAGCAGACAGTATCACACATGATAGGATTAGATACAGGGCTCAGCAAACAGTATCACACATGATAGGATTAGATACAGTGGTTCAGCAGACAGTATCACACATGATTGGATTAGATACAGGGCTCAGCTCGCTGACATTGCAGTTCCAGCGCTGGACCCAGGAAAGGTAAGAATAATAATTTTGCTTCTTTATGTGTTACTGATTATTTTTGTGTGTTTGTGTTTTTTTACAGGTTCGGTTGTTGGAATTCGGATATGAGGACTTCAATGACGGTGTTTTTTTTATTCTCAATAAAATGGTTAATGACGGATGTGTTTTTTTATTTCAATAAAATATTATTTCTATGTGCTTGTATCTTTTTAAACTTTATTATCACCACCTTAGTAATGGCCGCTGGCTGATTGACAACCTCCATTACTAAGGCGGGGCTTAATGTTGGCAGGTGCAGAGGCTAACACTATCCCCCATTATTACCCCGCTACCCACCGCCACCAGGGGTACTGGGAAGAGCCGGGTACGAACCAGTACACGACCATCTGTAGTGACGGGCAGGCACCAGGGCGGCCGCAGGCTGGTGGTATTAGGCTGGAGAAGGCCAAAAACAGGGGCCCTTCCCACCCTGGTAATGCTGCCTGCTGCTGCTGTGTTGTATCTGGCTGGTTATGAAAATTGGGGGGGACCCCACATCGTTCTTTCCAATTATTATTATTTTTTTTTTTTTTTTAAATGACGTGGGGTCCCCCCCATTTTTCATAACCAGTTAGATACAATAAAGCAGCAGCAGCCTAGCATTACCAGGGTGGGAATGGCCACTGTATCTGGCCTTTCCCCTCCTGATAATACCAGCCTGCGGCCGCCCCAGTGGCCGACCATCACTACAGATGGTCAGGTACTGGATGGTACCCAGCTCTTCCCAGCACCCCTGGTGGCGGTGGGTACCGGGGTAATATAGGGGGTTAGTGTTAGCCTCTGCACCGGCTAACACTAAGCCCCGCCTTAGCAACGGACGCTGTCAATCAGCCGGCGGCCATTACTAAGGCGGTAGTAATATAGTTTAAAAAAAACAAAGACAAAGAAAAAATATTTTATTGAAATAAAAAAAAAAAAACACACAACCCTCATTAACCATTTTATTGATAATAAAAAAAAAAGCCGTCATAGAAGTAGTCCTGGAATCCGACGTAGTTCAACGACCGAACCTGTAAGAAAACACACAAGAAAAACAATTAGTAACACATGTGTTAGGCTTAGATACAGGGCGCATGTGTGATACTGTCTGTGGGACCCTGTATCTAAGCCTACCACAAGGTAGGCTTAGATACAGGGTCCAGCAGACAGTAATCTTATACAGTATAAGATTACTGTGTGCTGGGGCCCTGTATCTAAACCTACAGTGTGGTAGGCTTATATACAGGGCCCAGCAGACAGGATCACGCATGGGCCATGTATCTAAGCCTACCATGTGATTGGCTTAGATTCAGGGCCCAGCAGACAGGATCACGCATGGGCCATGTATCTAAGCCTACCATGTGATTGGCTTAGATACAGGACCCAGCAGACAGCATCACACAATCTGTGATCCTGTCTCATGGGCCCCCTAAGCCTGCTACATCGTAGACTTAGGGGTTGTGCAGTCCCTAAACATTGATGGCCTATCCACAGGACAGGCCATCAATAGCTGATGTGTCGGGGGTCCGTCTCCCGGGACCCGCCAATCAGCTGTTTTGAAGGGGCCGCAGCACTCGTACGAGAGCTGCTTCCCCTTCATTTCACTTACTCGCTCACACTGTGAATCGCCGACACCGATTCACAGTGTGATCGGAATGAAGTGACCGGAATGAAGGGGAGCAGCTCTCATACGAGTGCTGCGGCCCCTTCAAAACAGCTGATTGGCGGGTCCCGGGAGTCGGACCCCGCCAGTCAGGGCTAATCTTACCTTCCTCTTCAGCCGCGGCGGTAGTTCTGTCGTCTCGATGCTGTGCGCAGCGCTTGACGTCAGGACCTCCACTGCGATCCGGAACCAGGAAGGTAAGTAAAGTCTGTTACTATAGTAACAGGGGCCCGCGGCCCGAGTTATTATAGTAACTTTTTATTGATGTGGTGCAGGGGGCTGCGGGCCCCCCTGGCTTCGGGGCCCGGTCGCAATTGCGACCGCTGCGACCCCTATAGCTACACCAGTGGCTGCCCCCACACAGTATAATGCCTCCTATAGCTGCCCCTATACAGTATAATGCTCCCCATAGCTGCCCCCACAATATATTGCTCCCCATAGCTGCCCCCCATGGTATAATGCTCCCCATAGCTGTCCCCATACAGTATAATGCTCCCCATAGCTGCCCCCCACAGTATAATGCGCCATAGCTGCCCACACACAGTATAATGCTCCCATAGCTGCCCCCAACAGTATATTGCTCCCCATAGCTGCCCCCTCTGTATAATGCTCCCCATAGCTGCCTCCCCATGGTATAATGCCCCCATAGCTGCGCCGACACAGTATAATGCTCCCCATAGCTGCCCCCACACTGTATAATGCTCCCCATAGCTGCCCCCCACCGTATGTTGTTCCCCATAATGGCCCCCATGGTATAATGCTCCCCATAGCTGCCTCCATACAGTATAATGCTCCCTATATATGCCACCCCCACAGTATAATGCCCCCATAGCTGCCCTCACACAGTATAATGCTCCCATAGCTGCCCCCACACAGTATAATGCCCCACATACAGTATAATGCTCCCCATATCTGCCCCCATACAGTATAATGCCCACATAGCTGCCCCATACAGTATAATGCCCCCCATATCCGTTCCCCATAAAGTATAATGCCCCCATATCAGCTCCCCCATACAGTATAATGCTCCCCCCATACAGTATAATACCCCCAATATCAGCTCCCCATACAGTATAATGCCCCCTCATATCGGCCCCCCCATACAGTATAATGCCAAGTAACAGTATAATGCCCCCCCATATCAGCTCCCCATACAGTATAATGCCCCCATCATATCAGCCCCCCATACAGTATCTTGAGCCCCTCATATCAGCCCCCCCATACAGTATAATGACCCCTCATATCAGCCCCCATACAGTATAACACCCCCCCCCCCTCATATCAAACCCCCCATACAGTATAATGCCCCCTCATATCCGCCCCCCATACACTATAAAGCCTCCCCTCATATCAGCCCCCATACAGTATAACGCCCCCTCATAGAAAACCCCCCATACAGTATAATGCCCCCATATGAGCTCCCCATATGGCATAATGCCCCCCTCATATCAGCCCCCCATACAGTATAAAACCCCCCTCACATCAGCCCCCTTTACAGTATAATGCCCCCTCATATCATCCCCCATACAATATATCAGCTCCCCATACAGTATAATACTCCCCCATATCATAACACCATACAGTATAATACTCCCCCATATCAGCCCACCATACAGTATAATGCTCCCCCATATCAGCCCACCATACAGTATAATGCTCCCCCCATATAAGCCCTCTCACATCAGCCCCCCATAGAGTATAATGCACTCCATATGAGCTCCCCATACAGTATAATGCTCCCCTCATATCAGCCCCCTGTACAGTATAATGCCCCTATATGAACTCCCAATACAGTATAATGCCCCCCTCATATCAGCCCCCATAAAGTATAATGCCCCCTCGCCTTATCAGCCCCCCAACACAGTATAATACTCCCCCCCCCCATATGTGCATAATATAAATAAATAAAAATTACTTACCTAACCCTGATCCCATGCCGAGTGGTGGAGATACTTCTTCTCCTTTGGCCTGTGCTGACTCGGCGCAGACTGTCGCGATGACGTCACTACATCGCGCCTGTCTGTGCCGAGACGCTAATGGTTTAAGGCACAGTGAATGCTGGAGCAAGGAGCCGTTAGCTTCTTGCTCCAGCATTGAATTCAACAGCAACCGGGACCTCAGTGAGTGACTCGCGACCACCCGGAGGTCTTCACATGACCCCCAGGGGGTCACGACGCACAGTTTGTAATGTATTGCATTGTGCAGTTTGCGGTGGAGAGAGGTGGAGGAGGGGAGATGTAATTTAACGGCCCCCCTCTCCCCCCTCTAACGCAAACACCGGCAGTACAATACATATACATTACAAGCTCCCTCTGCAGCTCACCTGGAGTCTTCCAGGATCTTCCGCACCGGCTCTTTCACGCTGGCTGGAACACCCCTCACATGACGTCACGGTCACATGGTACACTATAACCAGGAAGTGCCGATGCCATGGCACAGAAAATGTATTAAATCATTATCACTATCATTATCATTATCACGCTGTGTGGCAATGGGGGCTCTGCGGGCCCCCCAGACTTAGGGGCCCAGTCAATGCCCCTACCTCAGCCCCTTGCTTCATGCTAACCTCCTCCTAAAAACTGTGGCTGCAACTGTGCTCAGAACAGGTTATGTATATGGTCGACTAAGGGAGAGGACACACAAGCCTTGAGAGAAGGAAGGGTAGAGGGTCACAGTAAACGCCCAGTGAACTCACAGCTTGCAACTTCACAAGCAGGTATGTCAGAAAAAGCATGTCTTGAAAATACAGCATAGTCCAACTTGAACCTCTCCAGGTACATATATATATATATATATATATATGTATGTGTATATATATATATATATATACATATAAATATTAGTGTTTCTTGATATGGTCTTAAAATTATCCCAAAAGGTCGTGATTTCAGGATCCTCTATAGAGAAAGCAACAGTGGCAAATAATGATGTAGTGGCATTACAGAGGATGTGTCAGGGTTTTTATGCTGTCCTGTCTGAGGGCAGCATAAAGTAGTGACAGACATGAAGATTTCAGTGGGCTGTCACTTAGTCAGTTATGTTCATTAGTTTAGGAGAATTTATATGTTATATTTGGCCACACGCTGCAAATATAATATGTAAATTCTCCTAAACTACTAAAGATAACGGACTAAGTGACAGTCCACTGAAATCTGCATGTCTGTCACTACTTTATGCTGCCCTCAGACAGGACAGCATAAAAACCCTGACACTTCCTCTTTAAAGGGTTATTCCCATTTAAGACATTTATGGCATAGCCCTTTAATTGAATCAATAGTGCAATATCAAAGAGGTATTTTGGTTTCAGCTAATTAAGCCTATTGATTAGATCATGAAACATTATACAATTTTCTAATATATTTTGGGAATTAATTCCTCAGTTTTCAAGATTTCTGTTTGCTATCATTATACAGTTACAGGACAGTTATGAGAGCTCTCTTATGGCGGCAACTGTGTGAGCATCACATAACCAGAACAGATTTTTATCATCTGGAAGTAAACAAAGGTTGCTATTTAGTGATAGAAAATCATCTTAAAAACCATGCGGCATTGGTACAAAAAGAAAATAAGAAAACTGCAGAACTTATCAATATAAAATTATTTGCTAAAACTGTAATAGCCCTTTAATGAAATCCTGAAAAACCAACTTATTGGAGAATTTGGGGATTTGGTTCAGTAACAGAAAATTGATGAATTGCTATTTATGCAATTTCATAAAATATTCTATAAAATAACTCTGTATGTAGAGCATGGAATCACAAAGAATTAGGAGAATGTGTGAGGGAACATGGTAGTGAATATGGTTTGGTTTACTGTACTTTTGTCCTCATCGAACCTAGAGAAATATTTCCATAAAATATATATTTTTAGAATTACATTGTTAGCACACAGCGCTGCTATTTCCATAACCCACATCTATTGGCTAGAACCATGAAAAGTTATCTGTCAGCATATTAAAATTTTTTGGCTCTGCTTTAAATATCCAAAACATTGACATTTGCGTGCAATTGGCATTAATCGAAACAATACAGTTTTTATTCTCTAATGAAAACTGACTGTGCATTCTCAAAAAGAGAAGCAGCCAGTGATAAAAGTTTAGAGAACATAATTTGGATTACCAAGCCAAAACTATGTAGAAATCTACAACAAAATCCTAAATAAGTATTACATATATCAATAGACTGTTTGGACATTATAAATGCCACAGATGGAATACCCCTTTAACACCTATCCACAGGTGACCACTGTTACTCTCTTACCAGTGGCTGGAAGGGACAACCCCAGTCCTCTATCCCTCTCAATGAGCACATCTGCTCCCATTCAGCTGTTTCTGTAGCTCTCCTAGAGCTATTTAAAGTGGCAGTGCACATGGTTGACCACCGCTCCATATAACTCCTCCCCACTGCAGACATACTGATGGGGAAGGATGGGGGTACTAGTCTCTATCTAACTGCTGGGACCCCCATCGATTGAACGTTAATCACCTACTCTATTTTGTGGATAGGTGATACATTTCCACGGCTGGAATACACTTTTAAAAAAAATAAGTGTAAGTTCAACTTTATTATTGAATGCAATAGGGAATTCCATAGATGAAAATGCCATATTATAATTTTGTCACAGGAATGCCCTTTTTACAAGCAGAAGCAATCCTGTGATAAAGAGGGCATTTTGAGGGGTTTTAAACTCCCCACAGAATCCCAGTCAGGTGGGTGTTTTACAATCATTTCTACACAGCAATCTTTAGCCCGGTTAAGATGGCTGTAATGAGGCTGCATTCAAATGTATCTATAACGGCGGCAACACCTGGGCAAAAGTATGCAGAGGATTATGCGATTATTTGCTATAGAAAAACAAGTGCAATAATATACATTTTAAAAAAACATACAGAAAAAAAGATCATGCAGCTAGGGCTACATGGCGACTGTCAATGTGAAACATCTGGAGCATAATATCTTGCTTTAAACATTGCGTAAAGTTGTATGTGTCATTTACATGTGATTTATATGCAACTTTTGTCCCATTAATGGTGCCCTTTAAAGATGTCATCGGTTCGGAGAAAAACTCAAAAAGTGACAGTAAATTGAATAATAATAATGAATTCATATATATATCTCTTTAGCAGAACAGCGGATTTTCCTCAATATTACAGGACATAGTTTCTACTATCATTCGGCAGAGTGAAGTCTAAATATCAGGAGATTCTCTTCTTCTCTGAGAGGAAGTGACTGTGTGGGGGAGGAGCTTATTCTATGCCGGACCTAAATGTTTAATTTGTGCCTTGTGCTTAGTTCTGGCCCAGCTTAGAGATGAGCAAATTAATTTGTCTGTTTTGCTAACCTGTAATTTTGCTGGTCCATAGAATACAATAAGACAAAAGATTTGCCTATTTTTCTAAAAAATTCACCAAAAGCAAATCTTAAATTTGGTGAAATAAATCTCCAATGCATCCTAATGGGTGACAAATCAATGAAACGCAAATCAGGCAAAAAATTGACTCCACTCCAGCCAGGAGCCTGAACTTTACTTCATACAGAATATTGTTATCTTATCAGCTATCTAGTCAGATTTTCATCTAGAGGAGGAGGACACAACTGCTTGTAAATGGTTAATCTGCTAGAGGAGTAGGATACAGATGCTTGTAAAGTGTTAATCTGAGTCTATCACTACATACACAGAGAGCCAGGGAGCAGGTGGAGGAGACTAGAAAAAGCAACAGTAAATCCTGTCACAGCTTTCTCCTCTCTAATGTCTGCTGCTTCTTCTAACCTCCTCCTGCTGCTGATCCATAATACACAGGAATCCATGTTATATTGCTGCTAATATAACTATATCCATCATGAAGTAAGATAGGAGCAGAGATCTCCCCTCTATACACAGCTGCACATTCACAGTCTCCCCCAGCCATCACAGTGGACTCTCCAAGCATAGAAGCAAGAAGTCACACAGAGCAGTCAAAATCTCCTGAGACTTTGACTGCTCACTGCTGCTGACTTCGGCTTAAGTCAACTCCCTTTCTTAAATAAATAAATAAATAAATATATATATATATATATATATATATATATATATATATACATGTATTGAACAGTACCATTAATTTCTTGTCCTCTTGGAAAAAAGAATCCACAAACATTTTTCCTACAGCGTAAGGGAGAGCATTTTCAATATAATTGACACATCTGTCCCAGCGTGCAGCTAAAGAATTTGTACCTAAAAGAACCTGCAAAATAAAAACATTTTTGTAAAGCCATGTAATCAGATTGAAAAGACGGTGAGAGTAAATATATAAGGAGACTGTTAATGATAGAATATAAATACATTGTGGCAAAAACCTAGTTGATAAAGCTTGCACTATGATTGTTAGGGCCAGTTCACACAGAGTTCTTTTACACATTTTTTTAAGCGGAAACCGCGTCGGAAGACGCGCCAAAAAAACGGACAAAAATGCATCCCATTGATTTCAATGGAAGGTGGAGGCGTTTTTTTTCCCGCTAGCGAAAAAACGGCTCGCGGGAAAAAGAAGGGACATGCCCTATCTTCGGGCATTTACACCTCTGACCTCCCATTGACCTCAATGGGAGGCAGAAGAAGCGTATTTCACAGCGGTTTTTGGCCGCGGGCAAAAAACGCAGCGAAAAAGCCATGAAAATTGGCATGCAGGCAGAGCAAACGGAATTCCAAACGGAATTTTGAGACATATTTTCTGCCCGCAAAAAACTCAGTTTGAACCCAGCCTTACAGAGGATTTTCACCAAATGTAAAAATGGCTATATATAAGTAATTCATGAGTTATAGCAGAAATATTGTATTTTTTCTGTTACGGTGAGATTTTTGCAAAAGTGTCAACAGAAAGTGCATCCTTATTGGTTGTCACATTTGTATTAGCTACTCTACATGTTTATTTTGAGGGAACATGGTAGGTTGGTTTACATATGTCTGGCCCTCCAGTCTCTATTCCCTCTGGCATACTACAAAAAAAGCATTGAAGGGAAACTGATGACCAAACTGATAGTTTACTATGGCATCAGTCACTGCACATCCCTCCAAGCCGGAAAAAGAAACTGTACTCCAAACAGGTGAACAAAGCGGACAACTTTTCCATCAGTTGTGTCCAGCTAAAGCAAAAAATATGCAACTGAACGGATAAAACTGATATAAATGAATGCACTCTAACATTTTGTCATCAGTTGCTGAGAAGTGACAATTAATATGGCCGCACTTCCTGTTCCCAATTTTGCAAAAATTGCAGCCACAAATTTTTTACGTTTTGGTGGAAATCCTCTTTAACATATTTAGAAGTGGGATATTTGTGGTCAGTAACTCAGAACTTCCAAATATTTAAAATCTTAGACTGTCCATAGAAATTCTAGACTGTTGGCTCCAATGAAATGAACCCAATATTGTCATAAGTTTCAAAACTTGTGTAATATATAAACTCATCTCAAAAGCCAAAAAGGAAGATAAAAAAAAGCAGAGTCTCACAGCAAACTTCTTGCAGATTGTTAAAATCTATAACAGCTTTCCAAGGTTTATATAAGGACATATTTCTTTAGAAAATACAGATGAATAGAATATACATAATCTTACCCGTATAAATTCGAGTTGTCTATATTGAAAACGCCTACTGAGATTTGGAATTCTTGAATACACAAATTTCCATATTAGGTAATTTGCAATAGTCCTGTAAAAATAACAAATCCGAGTTATATGAACATCTAGAAAATTCACATTTATTCCAAAATTATATAATTTTTAGTCTATTATAACATAATATATTTTTACCGATTAGCAGGTGAATATTTTTGAGAATTTCTATGATTAGATCTGGTTTTTACTCACATTTGGTGCTAACGTATGTGCAAAAATTTACATATAACAGCATCTCACATATAGTCTTATGCCTATATAAACCGTACCATTACTCCATTGAATGGTTACTGACCTTTCAGCAAGCTTTGCATAAATCAATAGTACAAGCGTATATAAGAAAATTTGTAATATATCTTATTAAAGAAAAACCCATTTTTTCCACTTATAAGCCACTTCTCCCCCTCCCCCTGCCTCTTGCACTAGTCACTCACTCTCAATTCACTACTAAAATCCATCTTGAGAGACCAGATAGATTATAAGCTCACTGAAGGATCAGGTTACATGCTGCCCAAAGAAATCTATGGGGAGAGGAAAGAGCTGATGGAGGGAGACAGAGGCAGAGCCATACAGAGATACTACTGCAGCTTCTACTTAGTGTTATACCTCACCCCATTGCTGAATTCACAGCTACTCTGTTTATTACTGCTGTATAGTCTCCTCCATATTGTTGCCGCTTCTGAGGGTGTGCTACTGAGAGATAGGAGAGTTTGATCTTCTCTTTTATCTGTGTGCAATGTATAGGAGACATCATAGCAGCTAGTCCCTTCCCCCTAGCTCAGGCAAAACTTAGTAGAGCTAGAGCATACGGAGGGTAAAACTGGTTAAAATGCCATGCACAAGTCATATAATGGCCAGAAATTCCTCGTGTACACACACGACATCTTATTCTGAAGAGTCACACAAACAATAGGTAAGCTTTAAGCTTTATCAGAGCCTTTGACCAAACTGAAGAAAAGCAGCCTAAATGTTGCCACCAAAGCTTTACAGTAGCTTAGACAAGGGCATAAATACTGTAGAGGAAGTCCAGTTTGGATGTATCCCCAATTTTGATAAGTGGTGAGAACCTGTGAGAATCGGTGCAATGATCCCTTTTCCACAGGCCCTTTAATGTTCGTAAACAAAGGGTGTGATTAACCCCTTAATGACCAGCCTATTGTAAACCTTAATGATCAAGCCATTTTTTAAGTTTTTCCATCGTCGCATTCCAAGACCTATAACCTTTTTATTTTTGCGTATAAGGTCTTGTTTTTTGCAGGACAAGTTGTATTTTTTAATAGCACCATTTTGACTTATTATTTATCCTGTCACAGCTATGGGGACATATTATTTATTGATTAACTTTTATTAACTTTTTTTGGGGGGGGAATAGAAAAAATCCTGAAATTTTGCCACTCTTCTTCGCGTCTTAAATCAACGCCGTTTACCGTGTGATATAAATAACACAATAAATTTATTCAGCGGGTTGTTACGATTGCAACGATACCAAATTTGTATAGTTTTTGTATGTTTTACTACTTTTACACAGTAAAAACGCTTTTTTTTCAAAATTATTTGTTTTTGTGTCTCCATATTTGAAGAGCCGTAACGTTTTTATTTTTTTGCTGATGCGGTTGTATGAGGGCTTTTTTTTGCGGGAAGACTTGTAGTTTTTATTGGTACGATTTTGGAGTAGATGCGACTTTTTGATCACTTTTTATCACATTTTTGTAAAGTCAGGATTCACAGAAAACAGCAATTTTTCCATAGTTTTTTATTACATTTTTTACGGCGTTCACCATGCGGGTTAAATAATGTAATAGATTTATAGTCTGGGTCGTTACGGATGCGGCGATACCAAATATGTGTAACTTTTTTACTTTATTTTGGTTTTTTAATAGTAAAGCATTTTGTAAGGGGAAAAGCTGGGTTTTTAATTTTTTTTTAAATTTTTTATTAATTACCTTTATTAAACTTGTTTTTACTTTTTTACTAGTCCCACTAGGGAACTTTAATATGCGATTCTCCGATCGCTATTATAATACACTGCAATTTTGTATTAAAACGGACAGGCATCTGCTAGGTCATGCCTCCGGCATGATCTAGCAGGCATTCGCTCCAGGCAGACCTGGGGGCCTTTATTAGGCTCCCGGCTGCCGTTGGAGACACAGACACTCAGCGATCGTATCGCCGGGTGTCGGTGGGAGAAAGAGGGAGCTCCCTCCCTGTCTCCAAAACCACTCAGATGCGGTGCACGCTATTGTGCACCGCATCGGAGGGGTTAAACGGATGAGATCGATACTTATATCGATCTCACACGGCAGAGCAGGGACGCCCCCAGCCCTGAGCTGCCTCTAGCAGCTGAGAGCAGGGAGATTGGACGGCTCTCTGCTCTGTTTACTTTATCCTGATGCAGTGCCGTAAAAAGGCATATGCATCAGAATAAAGCCCGTTAGTGGCCGCTGTTAAAAGGCGTATTGGTGGTCACTAACGGGTTAATTAACCCTGGAATCAAGGAGGTAGGGGACAATAAAGCTTAAAGTTCTCATGTCCCAGGTGGTTAGGGATTGCGGTGGTGTTCCCAGCAACAGAAGAGGCCCCAGTTAAATCTTTTTAATCTATGTCAGTATAAACAGAGCCTTGAACTGGTCATGCACATGACATAAAAGTTGGTTGATGTTTATGGGGACTTTCCAACTGTCCCTCTGCCATCAGGGGAAAGAGGGTTCAGGCATGTTGGATTATTTTTCCCTTTTTTCCATTGAAGTGACCTTCCGGTCGACTGTTTTTTTCTCTCGACTCCACCATTATCTCCACAGCTATCTCATGCACATGGCTGGCTTTACATAGCAATAACTACAATCTTCAATACATTTGCTCACAGTGGCATCAGAACAACTTGCTGGCCACTTGTGGACATAAAGGCTTAGCAGCAGAGCTGCAACGCCTGCAAGGATAGACTGTGAATCTTATTAGGTGGATAACACGGACTGATATAATTAAACAATGTAAGCTAATGTGATCATAACAATAAAATGCTCTCTGGGCTCTTGCAGTTGTATTGTTAATTACAATTTTAGTATAAGTGACTACAATAGTTTGAGTTTTATGGCATATGCTAAAGCTAGTTCTACATTACAAAGTACAGCATATTGAGCTACAGTACAAATAGGGCAATTATTTAAAGAAGATCTGTCATACGCTTTAGTTAAAGACGGTATATTATAATGCCAGGTCTGCTGAACTATTATGCCATTCCGCAAATTTTTTTTATTCTAATTGCATAATAGCCAGTGGCGATCGCGGTAGCAGCCGTAGCGGCTGCTACGGGGCCCGCGTCTTGAAGGGGACTGTGCCGCCAGCCGACACGCCCCCCTTATGCCTGGTGGCGCCGCTAGCAGCCGTTATGGCTGCTACAGCGGTAGTGACGCTACTTTGGGGCCCCGGTGATAGCGACAGCCAAATACATGCACTATTTATAAGGGGGGCTGCTTGTGGCACCCGGGGGGGCCCGGTCAAGAGTTTGCTATGGGGCCCAGTCATTCCTAGTTACGCCCCTAATAATAGCTGATTAGAACATATAAAGTGGACTTATGTTTACACGCCGCTTACCCGCCTCTTCCAACCCTCTTCTTAACGGCCTCAAAAAGCAAAGCAAGAGTCCGCTGTATTTTTTTCTAATTTGCTATTATGCAAACACCTCAGTATTTTTTTTTGTGCCGTTTTGTATTTCAGCTATAGTGAAACTATTCTTATAATATGCTGCTAACATTTTACTTACAGATCCACTTGTAGTTATATTGAGAAGCCTATAAAAATTGCATTAAAAAGTGATTCTGTTTTAATAAAAAGCCCACTGACCCCAAAAACACCACAAACTAAAATGCTTTGTATGTAGACGTTCACATATTTTACTGTTGACATTATACTAACCACTGGCTGATGCGTTATAGCCCTCCCCAAAAAAAAAAAACAGCATGAAAAACGCTATTTCATGATGTAACACAGCCTAACATTACACTACTCAAATAATTTTCGCTTAGTTCTTTTCACAACATATAGGGATCTTGTTGTTTTCATGCCATCTTATAGTAATGCATTTGTATTTTGTTTTAGGTGAAGCTGTTCAAAAAGTACAAAAAATGTTGTTTATTATTAATTAAGCATATTCTTACTAAAATAAAGTGAGAGACTAAACTGATGATGTACATTAAGGCTCTGTTACTGTATTTTTATTTTCCCGTGCTTTGTAAGCAAGGCTTGTGTGTAATAAAAAAAAAAACAGCGATCTGTCTATGCATTCTTTACATGACCTTCCAGTAGACCTGGATATCTCTGAGGTAAAATAAAATAAAAAATTCAATTAAAAAAAAGTATAATTGAAAAATCAGCTAATACATATAATATAATAAAGTTATCTGTAAGTCAAAAGTCCTCCCAATTACTGCATCCCTCCAAAAATGACCACAAATATGTGCAAGCACATATCTAGTATTTTTTATTTTATAGAGTCACCTAATTTTGTAAAAAATTATGTAAACATAAGTAAGAAACAAAGAATATAATGTAAAGGATAATCTATGATCTGCCGACACATTCAGTTTTTAATGCAGTTTTTTAAGCCAAAGCCAGGAGTGGATACAAGAGAGGAGATGTATCAGTCTCTCGTCTATTCCTTTTTTCCTTTTGTAACTCCGGCGTTGGTAAAAAAAAATACTGCATCAAAAACTGACACAAAACTGCATGTTTGATTCTAACCTTAGGCCCTTTTCATACAGAGTATCTTGCAGGCAGAAAAATCTGCCTCAAAATTCCGTCTGGAATTTGAAGGCAGATTTTGATCTGCTGCATGCCGTTTGTCGCGTTTTTCAGAGCGTTTTTTGCCCACGGCCATTGAGCACCTCCGTTTAATGTCAATGGGACTTCAGAGACATAAACGCCTGAAGATAGGGTATGTCGGTTCTGCCTCCCATTGAAATCAATGGGAAGCATTTTCGGCTGTTTTTTGTCGCAGTTTCCGCATCAAAAGACGTGTCAAAACACTCAGTGTGAACTCCCCCTTAGTAATATAAAGACGTTTTTTGCATAATGCTCTATATTCTAAAATTCTATGATGTGAAAACCTACAGTGTTATAATAGTAAGTGATAACATCAAATATTTAATTTACATAGTAGTACTGTATGGAGGAGAGAAATGTACTTGTGATCACACTTCCTGATCATGATATACATCTCGTAAGATAGACCATGCTATAGAGGTACCCCTTGTGGCTATTATAGGGTCATATAAGAGAAGGAGTAGTGTGGCTCAAACTAAGGTTGGCCTCAACCCCATCCGCCTCGAGTTTAAACCTGCCGAGGTCTCTCCCTCTCCAGAGTCACTCCAGCCTCAGGGTTGATTCCATAACAATTGATGTTAGTGAACGGGATTCTAAGCCCCAGTGCAAAAAAAAATAATCAGTGCAGGTTTTAGGGCATGCAGCAGATATTAAAATTCATCATATGACCTATTATTTGCTGAATTCTTGTGGAAATTGCAGGATTGTATTGAGTGAAAGCAGCGGCAAAATCCTAATTTAATTTCTGAAAATTATAGTTTTTCTCGGGATTCCAGAACCCACCCTTAGAAAACAAGAGATAGGTAAATTTGTCAAGGGTCAAGTCATATTTCACTTCTAAAAGAAATGGGACTGGAAAAGTTGAACATACCAGGCTACTGCCCTATGATGGGGGACGGGTATGATGGTGTGAACCCCGCATTACAAGGGGACCCAATTTTGATTATTATTTTATGCCTGTGCTTACATTTTGGAATCCATGTAAACATCTGCTTAAAGTGCTAAGCCGACATTTGGCCATTTGTATCATATTATATAAATACAGTATAAGTGCATTTTTTACTCCGGCTCCATTAATCTTATCTGGGCTGTAGGCTGTTGTCCTGTACTATAGTAGATTTTGATTATTCAATCTAATGCCTCTCTGTCCCATAAATCAACAGGAAGATTCATCAAATTTTTTCTCATTCCAAATTGCTAGATAAATGACATATAAAAAAACAAAACAAATGGATGACATTAATTTTCATTAATTTTCACAGCATAGAGGGTGGTATAGAATGGTCTGCAGATTCGTCACAGCCTATATTTTCCCTGATACAGGAAGAAAATGGACTACATGAAATATCTGTTTAGTGCCATGAGAAGGTGCATTTCTAAAAAATAGAAATTATTTATTTCCAAAATGACTTGGCAAATACTACGCTTAACTGTAAAAATATGTTTACGGCAGTAGCATGTGCTCACAAAATAGGATCCCGAGTTAGAGGCAGCCGTTTGGGATATTTTATTGTGTCTTATCCCCTGGATGGCCGCAGCTACATACATTGTTAAGGAAATAATTCAAGTCTTCACAGGAATTCCTTTAATCTTAAATGAAATGTCTTGCTTTGAAAAACGTCGTGCTGACATCTGATGAGATTGTGGATTTCTATTAATCTACAGCTAAGTGTCCTATATCCAGCGCCTCTTAGAGCTGTCACAAGCCACCAATCAAAAATTGCTCAAGGGAAGTAGGTTTGTGCTTAAAAAAATCTCTTTTATTTCACTCAGGTATTTTATTACTATTCAATAGTTTATAGTCGTCAAGACAAAAAAGGCATCTTATTATCAGTCAACTCCATGTTGCCTTGGGCGTTGGTATTAGAAAAGTGTTTTTTATAGCTAAGGTGTCATAAGTTATAATGGTGAAAATGAGTAATGGCAGAAAATCGGAATACTTGTGATAGCAGTGCCCCATAAAATGTACGGAAAACAATAACTCATACACATATAAATAATACAAGGGTATACATGACTGTTATATAAAAAGGAATGTGAGATTTCAGTCTGAAAAAATGGTTTAAAGGGGAGTCCCATTTATTTACCACTTTGGAGAATTAGTTGTTTTTATTTTCAGATCTTTAGTCAGCCGCTTAGAGGAGCCTAAGACTATTAAGTGTAGACCATTGATGGATCAAGGTAGGTGGATAACCCTGGGCATACAATTTGGTGGAGGCCTCCTCCCCAGTAACTGTCATTTTATGTAAGGCTAGCTTAAAGGGAACCTGTCACCAGCAAGAGGAACGAACGAGACTGATGGATTATTACCATAAAAGGCGCAAAATATTTGCAGACCGTTATTTATGGTTGGAGTTTAGGAGAGGGGATAACGCCAATGAACTTTTCACAGCAGCAGCCAGCGAGGGTTGAGTAGAGTTCAATACGTGAATTGATAGTAACAGGTTCCCTTTAGGCCAGCCATATGGGCAGATCTCTCCAACTGCTACTTCTGCACCTCATATACCTACGACCCTGCTTAGAGGAAAGGTGTCATAAAAATGTTATATTATTTGATGTGTTTTTTATTTATTTCAATTTTTTATTTAACCCCTTCCCGACATTTGACGTACATGTACGTCATGGAAAGCATTGACTTCCCGCAAAATGCCGTACATGTACGTCAAACGTTTGGCACCGGCTCAGAAGCTGAGTCGGTGCCATCATCGTCGGATCTCAGCTGTATCTTACAGCTGACATCCGACTGTAACGGCGGGGACCGAAATTAGCTTCGATCCCCGCCATTAACCCCTTAAGTGCAGCGCTCAAACGCGATCGCTGCACTTAAGGTGTTTGCAGCTCATCGGAGCCCCAGCAATGAAATTGCCGGGGTTCCGGTGGCTGCAATGGCAACCGGAGGCCTAATACTGGCCTCCCGGTCTGCCTAGCACCGAAGCCGGTCAAGATCCGCCCGGCGGCGGAGCCTGATCGGCTTCCGTAGCTGCCGGCAAGATGGCGCCGGGTCAGGAGCTGATCCGGCGTCATCAGCGGTGGAAGTCAGCTGTACTGTACAGCTGACATCCACCTGTAACGGCAGGAACCGGAGCTAGCTCCGATCCCTGCCATTAACCCCTTCGATGCAGCAATCGAAAGCGATTGCTGCATCGTAGCAGTTACAAGCAGATCGCCAGCCCTGACAGGCAATCGGGACTGGCGACTGCTGTTATGGCAACAGGAGACACAATGGTCTCCTGCTCTGCCATTACGGAAGCCGATTTAGGCCCCGCCGGGAGGCGAAGCCTAAACGGCTTGCTGTCAGTGAATGACTGACAGATCTAATACATTGCACTACATAGGTAGTGCAATGTATTAGAAAAAAAAAAATCTGACCGTTGGACCTTCAAGTCCCCTAGTGGGACTTGAGAAAAAGTGTAAAAAAAGTATAAAAAAGTGTAAAAAAAAGTGCAAAAAATAAAGGTTTGAAAACAATAAAAGTTTCAAGTAATCAAATAACACACAATCCCCCTTTTACTCTTATCAAGTCCTTTATTATTGAAAAATAATAATAAACCATATGTATTTGGTATCGCCACGACCGTAACGACCGGAGGTATCAAAATATTATATTATTTATTGCACGCGGTGAACAGCATAAAAAAAAACCGTAAAAAACGTTACCAGAGTTTCTGTTTTTTGGTCACTTTGCCCTACAAATATTACAATAAAAAGTGATCAAAAAGTCGCACGTATCCAAAAATGGTACCTATAAAAACTATAGCTCGTCCCGCAAAAAACAAGCCCTCATACAACTCCGTCGACAAAAAAATTAAAACGTTATGGTTCTCACAACTTGGCGACAGAAAAAATACATTCTTTTTACAAAAGTAATTTTATTGTGCAAAAAGTTGTAAAACATAAAAAAGTGCTATAAATTAGGTATCGCCGGAATCGGACTGACCCGCAGAATAAAGTTAACATGTAGTTTATAATGCGTGGTGAACGCTGTATAAAAAAAACAAAAAAAGCTGTGCCAGAATTGCGTTTTTTTGTTTACCTAGCATCCCAAAAAATAGGATAAAAGGTGATCAAAAAGTTGCATGTACCCCAAAATGGTACCAATAATAACTACAGCTCGTCCCGCAACAAACCAGCCCTCATACTGCTACGTCTATGAAAAATAAAATTAGTTATGGCTCCAATAAGTCAGGAAATAAAAAAATATGCAGTTGTGCCCGAGGGGAACATTTCTTCTGTTTCAAGAGGCGATTTATCAAGGACCTAAAATTAGGGAACCAGGAAGGGGAGAGCCCAAACATATCCGCTGGAAGCGACGGTGCCCGTATTATACCAGGCTAATACTTTCCCAGCAAAATTCCCCAAACTACAAAGGCGCGGAGTGTGGACCAAAAGGGGGATAAGAAATGACACCATTTATCAGTGCGACACCGGCCTGTGCAGAAAGGATTGCTTCACAGCGTAACACACATCTATGGATTATTTTTATTTTTTTATACCACCTGACTATGCCCCTTATATACTCCGCCCCGCTTACATGTACCCCCACATTATAAAACACCAGCAATACTCAAACAAATATACTACCAAGCAAAATCCGCTCTCCAAAAGCCAAATGGTGCTCCCTCGGCCCTGAACCCTGCAGCGTCCCCAAACAGCAGTTTCCTTCAACATATATGGCATCGTCATACCCGGGAGAAACCTTTTAACAATTTTTGGGGTGTGTGTCTCCAGCATCATAAGCTGGGCATGACATATTTGCCACTGAATGGCATATCTAGGGAAAAATATTTTTTTTTAATTTGCACCATCCGCAGTGCATTCATTTATGGAAAAGACCTGTGGGGTGAAAATGCTCACTACACCCCTTAATTAATGCCTTGAGGGGTGCAGTTCCATAGTGGGGGTCACTTATCAGGGGTTTCTTTTTATTATTTCACATCTGAGCCTCTGCAGTTGTGAACCAATACTTTGTAAATCGCCAAATTAGGCCTCCACTCCGCATGGTACTCTTCACTTCTGAGCCCTGTCATATGTCCAGACAAAAGATTAGGGCCACATGTAGGGTGTTTCTAAAACCGGGAAACACCGCATAATAATTAGAGAGCTGTCTTGTTATGGTGGCACAAGCCGGGCACCACATATTGGCATATCTATGGAAAAAAATCCCATTTTCACTCTGCAACATTGAGCGCACACTAATTTCTACAAAACACCTGCAGGGTTAAAATGCTTACTACACTCCTTGGTAAATGCATTGAGGGGTGTAGTTTCCAAAATGGGGTCACTTCTGGGGGGTTTCCACTGTTTTGGGCCCACAGGTGTCCAGAAACCAATCCAGCAACATCTGCACTCCAAATGGCGGTCCTTCCCATCTGAGCCCTGCGGTTTGCCCAAACAGCAGTTTATGACCACATATGGGGTATTGTCGTACTCGGGAGAAATAGCTTTACAAATGTTGGGTTCTTTTTTTCCTTTATTTGTTGAGAAAATGAAAAAATTTGCGCTAAAGCTACGTCTTATTGAAGAAAAAGGACTGTTTTTATTTTCACTGCCTAATTCTAATAAATTCTATGAAACATCTGTGGGGTCAAAATGCTCACTACACCCCTAGATGCATTCCTCAAGAGGTGTAGTTTCCTAAATGGAGTCCCTTTTTGGGCGTTTTCATTGTTTTGTCCCCTCAGGGGCTTTGCAAATGTGACCTGGCCTCCGCAAATCATTCCTGCTAAATGTGATCTCAAAAAGTCAAATAGTGCTCTTTCCCTTCTAAGCCCTGCCGTTTGTCCAAACAGCCGTTTATTACCACATGTGGGGTATTGTTTTACTCGGGAGAAATTGCTTTACAAATTTTGTGGTGCTTTTTCTCCTTTAGTCCTTCTGGAAATGAGAAAAAATTAGCTAAACCTACATTTTCTTTGAAAAAATGTAGATTATTATTTTCAGGGCCTACTTCCAATAATTTCTGCAAAAAAACTGTGGTGTCAAATCGTTCACTATACCCCTAGATAATTTCCTCAATGGGTGTTGTTTCCAAAATGGGGTCACTTGTGGGGGGTTTCCACTGTTTTATCCCCTCAGGGGCTTTGTAAATGTGACATGGCCTCCGCAAACCATTCCTGCTAAATTTGAGTTCCAAAAGCCAAATGGCGCTCTTTCCCTTCTCAGCCTCGCCGTGTGTCCAAACAGCCGTTTATTAACACATGTGGGGTACTGTTTTACTCGGGAGAAATTTCTGTACAAATTTTATGGTGATTTTTCTCCTTTAGTCCTTGTGGAAATGAAAAAAAATTAGCTAAACCTACATTTTATTTGAAAAAATGTAGATTTTCATTTTCACAGCCTACTTGCAAAAATTTCTGCAAAAAACCTGTGGGGTCAAAATGCTCACTATACCCCTAGATAATTTCCTCAAGGGGTATAGTTTCCAAAATGGGGTCACTTGTTTGGGGTTTTCACTGTTTTGTCACCTCAGGGGCTTTGTAAATGTGACATGGCCTCCGCAAACCATTCCTGCTAAATGTGAACTCCAAAAGCCAAATGGCGCTCTTTCCCTTCTCAGCCACGCCGTGTCTCCAAACAACCGTTTATTACCACATGTGAGGTATTGTTTTACTCGGGAGAAATTGCTTTACAA
Organism: Rhinoderma darwinii; assembly: GCF_050947455.1. Taxonomy (NCBI): domain Eukaryota; kingdom Metazoa; phylum Chordata; class Amphibia; order Anura; family Rhinodermatidae; genus Rhinoderma; species Rhinoderma darwinii. The sequence continues at coordinate 401,047,321 of NC_134688.1, read as the reverse complement.
ATTTTGCGGTGCTTTTTCTCCTTTAGTCCTTGTGGAAATGAGAAAAAAAATCGCTAAACCTACATTTTCTTTGAAGAAATGTTGATTTTAATTTTCACGGCCTACTTCCAATAATTTCTGTAAAAAACCTGTGCGGTCAAAATGCTCACTGTACCCCTAGATAATTTCCTTGAGGTGTCTAGTTTCCCAGATGGGGTCACTTTTGGGGGATTTTGACTGTTTTAGCACCGCAAGAGCCCTTCAAACCTGACATGGTGCCTAAAATATATTCTAACAAAAATAAGGCCCCAAAATCCACTAGGTGCTCCTTTGCTTCTGAGGCCGGTGCTTCAGTCCAGTAGCACGCTACGGCCACATGTGGGATATTTCCTAAAACTGCAGAAACTGGGCAACAAATATTGAGTTGCATTTCTCTGGTAAAACCTTCTGTGTTATAAAAAAAATTGTATTAAAAATGTATTTCTGCAGAAAAATATGAAATTTGTAAATTTCACCTCTACTTTGCTTTAATTCCTGTGAAATGTTTAAAGGGTTAAGACATTTTCTAAATGCTGTTTTGAATACTTTGAGGGCTGAAGTTTTTAAAATGGGGTGACTTTTTGGGGGTTTCTAATATATAAGGCCCTCAAAACCACTTCACAACTGAACTGGCCCCTGTAAAAATAGCCTTTTGAAATTTTCTTGAAAATGTGAGAAATTGCTGCTAAAGTTCTAAGCCTTGTGAGGTCATAGAAAAATAAAAGGATGTTCAAAAAACGATGCCAATCTAAAGTAGACATATGGGTGATGTTAATTAGCAACAATTTTGTGTGGTATAACTGCCTGTCTTACAAGCAGATACATTTAAATTGAGAAAAATGCTAATTTTTGCAATTTTTCGCAAATTTTTGGTGTTTTTCACAATTAAATACTGAACATATCGAGCAAATTTTGCCAGTAACATAAATCCCAATGGCAGCTACAGGGCATAGGAAATAGAGTCGGGAGCCGACTATCTCCTATTCTTCTGCCGTTCTGACTGAACTGCGCATGCTCTGTGGCATGCGCAGTTCACAGTGACCAGCAGAGAAGCTGGTTTGTGGGTGGAAAGTCGGCGCCATTTTGATGAAGAATGGCAGCACAGCAGGTAAGATGTGCGTGCGTGTATATGGGGGGGAGGGAGTGTTTGTGGGGTTGGAAGGTGCGTGGGGGGGGGGGTAGATTTACAATAAAATGCCGCAAAATCCAGCAAGTTAATCTACATTTTTCCACTATGAAAATAAAAATTAAAGTGTATCTGTTACTAATTATTGAGGTGTAATTAGTATTAGTTTCTGATATATTCCCTGGTGGACATTTAGATAAATTAAATCTTTGACTTTTTTAGTGTTTGAGGGGTAATTTCACACGCGGTAGATTTGTTGAAGAAATTTCTGCAACAATCCCATTAATCTAATTAGAACCTTCAGAAATCTATTAACATATTGAAAACAACTTCCACATTCCCATGTAGGGAACGCATTTTTCAGTTGCAGGAATTTCTGTAACAAATCTGCCATGTGTGAACATACCCTAGGGGTTGGAGGCCGCAGTGAGGGTTCTGACCAATAAAATGCAGTATAGAAATATAGCCGTCTTTATCTTGACTTTTAACGCATTAAATACACGGTGGCAAGATCCTTTATCTTGACTTTTTCAATGGCTTTTGTGGTGTGATATCACGCTGCAGGAAGCTATCAGAGTCAACATAAAGATGGCTACATCTGTAGTTCAGCAAAGTATGTAAGGTCACATAATCGACCAATAAGCTGCTAATTCTTATATTCTAAGAGGGCTGGACAAGGGCGGAAACGCTGATAAATATTCATCAGCAGCCATTTTGTTAATATACATACATTTCAGGACAGCTGCAGTCACTGGGGCAGATTTACTAATCAAATTCGCCAGAAGTCTGGCTCAAATGAAGCTAAAATTCTGGTGCACACAACTTGCGCTAAAGTGCTTTAGACACTTTTTATAACTCGACAAGGGGCATGGCCTAGTGTCAAAGGGAGTGTGTCTAAGATGTACCAAATTGCACCAAGAGTTCGGCACAAAAATGTGGTCTAAAATAAGCCAACCCAGAGTCGGTATAAAATGAGATAGAAGTGTCTAAAGTTGTTACAAAATTACCATCCAGCATTTTTCCACTGTGATCAATTCAGCACATCTGATCTAATTTTAAGATGTCTAAATTTAAGACAGTATTAGTAGTATCAGAAAACTAGGGTAGAAACGTTGTTAACTTCCACCCATAGTGCAGAATATATTTATCATAAAATACTATTTTGGTGGCAGATTTTCTGTAACTCCTTGGAGACACAGACAATTTTCAGATTATTGTCCATTTTGTTTCTTCTCTCCACCTTAATGTACCAATTAATGTACTGGGAAACTGAAAAAAAATCTTTATGGGGTGAAATGGGCAAAAAACAGCGATTCCACCTAGACATGTGTACTTTTTTTCTACAGGTTGATACGATTACAAAGATACCAAATTTATATAGTTTTTATGTTTTAGCACTTTTACAAAAAAAAAAACTATTTGTTAAAAGAAAATAGTTTTGTATCGCCTCATTCTGAGACCCATAATTTTTTAAGATTTTTGTTGATTGAGTGGTATGAAAGATTATTTTTTTGCAGGACAAGCTGTAGTTTTTATTAATGCCATTTTGGGGTACATGCGACTTATTTGATCACTTTCTAATCCATTTTTTTTAGGTCGCTAGGGTGACCAAAAACAGCAATTCTGGCATTTTTTATATATACGGCGTTCACCTTGCGGGTTAAATAATGTTATATTAGAATAGTTCAGACTTTTTTTTATGGACATGGTGATACTAGTTATGTTACTTTTTCTTTTTTTAACATTACTTTTGGGAAAAGGTTTTTTTTTTAAACTTTTACAGGAGTACAAAGAGTACTTCAAAGAGTACTACCTTTATTAGGCCCACAGACTACCATGACAACCATCGGCACCCTGTGATCGTGTCGCTGGTGACCACGGCATCTAGATGGTTAACTGGGTGGAATCAAAGTGATCTTCGATTCCGCCTGTTGCAGTGGTGTGTGTCAGCTGTAACATACAGCTGACACCCACTCAGTATGAAGCATGCTCAGTCCATGAGCACACTCCATACTTCCCCCTTGGCAGCTGTTACGTTCATGTACGTGACATGGTGCATTAAAAAACATTAAAAAATTGAATATTTAAGTATGTTCCCTGCAGAGAATTTGTTAATTTTTTTCACTTTAAAAATCCACAGAATGTGCATTCATTTTAATATATTGTTTAACATAAAAAATCTTTATTAATCCTTATTTACTATATTTGCTTGTGAATTGTTTCATAAACTGCCATTGTACAGAAAGAATGAAAATTATACCTTTTATCTTCATTTTCTAGTATTCTAAACAGATCTTTAAAATACTGTGGCACCCGGACAATCACTTCTTCTGAAGAATCAATATCTTTGAGATGAGGATACATCTTGAAGTCAATGACTTTCTTCAAAAAGGTTAGCCAGTCAAACTGAGAAAATACAAACGCCCCAAGGAAATGGTTATTTTCAAAAGAACTCTTTCTACATTCTTATACAATCATATACATGATATTAAAATATATACCTAATTACAAAACATCATATCTAATATTAAAATGGTCCGACACTTTCACAAAACACTTATGCTTCGTCAGCATTGGGACAGGGGGTAACTGATATATACCCTGTTTATAGTCTGCTTCTACACCGATCCGTCTTACGGGAAAACAGTGGTAAATATGTGCATGGCTAAAGGCGCTGTACATAGGAGATTCACTTCTTGGATGAGTCCTTTAAAATATGCTCTCCTGGATCTCTACCACCACATTTTGTTTCTAAGCAAGTCCTGAGATTGGAATGAGGAGGCAGAAATAGGAAGGTCTGTATATTAATAAGTTGTCAATGGGGTATCATTTGATTAAAGTACAGAACCCCTATAAGGTAGTAAAGACATATGGCAAAACCTAACTCCTGTTTGATATACTACTGTGTGATGAGTCACATTTAAGTAATCTACTGTATAGTAGATATACACAATATGGCCAAAAGTATGTAGACACCCCTCCTAATTATTGGGTTCAAGTGATTTAGTGACACCAAAAAAGGGGCATAAAATCAAGTACACAGCAATCAACATAGACAAACATAGGTAAAAGTATATGTTGTGCTGTGGAGATCATCGATTTTAAATGTGGCGCTGTCACATGATCTGACTTTGCCACAAGTCAGTTTCTGACATTTCTCATCTGCTAGATTTGCCCCGGTCAACTGTAAGTGCTATCATTGTGAAGTGGGAGCGTCTATGAAAATCAACAGCTCAGCCACAATTCGGTAGACCACAGAGCAGGGACACCAAATTTCTGAAGTGCATGGAGCGTAAAAATTGCATATCCTTTGATATATTACTCACTACAGAGTGGATCAAGAAGTGACATCAGCACAAGAACTGTGCCTTGGGAGCTTCATAAAAAAGATTTCTATGGTCAAGCAGTTGTACACAAGCCTAAGATCACCATGCCCAATACCAAGCGTGTGCTGGAGTGGTGTAAAGTATGCCATCACTAAACTCTAGAGCAGTGGAAAATGTACTTTGGAGTGATGAATCACATCACTATCTGGCAGTCTGATGTAGGAATCTGGGTTTGGCGGATGTCAGGAGAATGCTACCTACTGAAAGCATTGTGCCAACTGTAAAATTTGTTGGATAATGGTCCAAGGCTGTTTTTAAGGGTTTGGGCTAGGCCTCTTAGTTTAAGTGAAGGGTAATATTAATGCTTCAGCATACAAAGACATTTTGGACAATTGTATGCTTTCCTCTTTGTGGGAACAGTTTGGGGAAGGCCCTTTCCTGCTCCTGCATGACTGTGCCCCTGTGCACAATGCAAAGTCCACAGACATGGATTGGCAAGTTTGGTGTGGAGGAGCTCAAGTGGTCTGCACAAATCCCGGATCTAAACCCCATCGAACACCTTTGGAATTAATAGGAATGCCGACTGTGAGCAAGGCCCTCTAGTCCAACATCAGTGTCTGACCTCAGAAATGCTCTACTAGATAAATGGGCACAAATTCCCACAGACACACTCCAAAATCTTGTTAAAAGCCTTCCTAGAAGAGTGGAGGCAGTTATATTCACACAAAAAAGGGAACAAATCCAAATGAATGCCTATAATTTTGGAATGAATGTCCAACAGGCTCATATAGGTGGAATGGTCAGGTGTCTACATACTTTTGGCCAGATAATGTATGGTGTTAATGTTCACACTTCAAACTGTTGCTTTTAAAGTGTAATACATATGAGGGCAATTCAGTATCTCTCCCCCATGCAACACTGCGATGATTTATCAACCGGTTAGAGCTGCCATTTTTTTCCACCACATAAATGAGTTACACTTGGTGCAACTCTGAAGCCCTGCCCACTTTTTCCCCAAACATTTGTATGTGTATGTAAAAGGGCTATAGGTTCTTCATAAATATGACATTTGGCCTGAAAACTAGCGTAAAGACACTGATAAATATGCCCTAAATTGATACTAAAGAAGTGAAATTGAGAAAATATGAATTTGTTGCAATAACATGAAAGTAATGTAGCTCCTGGACAATCTGTGTAAAAAGTTGTGGTTCCAGAAGTAGGATCCTAATTCACAATGACAAGAAAACAAAAGAACTTCTACACACAGCGGATCGATGCAAAAATAATTGGGTGTATTTTGGAAATACCACCATGCAAAAAATTGCTGTTTAGCATCTCACATTTCTTCGACATTTGTCGCAAGATACCAGACAATTGTTTCTGAGGAAGGTCCTGGAATGATTGATAGGTAAAAATATAATTTGGGTCTGTGGTGGAAATTCCTAAATAACTATAAAGAAATAACCACTTTAAATATCTAATAGTTCATGGAAAATCTTCTCCAATTCCATGAATATTAATTTTATTCTAAAAGAAGAAAACAGATCTAGTAACATACCTGAGGGATTGTAGAACTCAGCTCTGAGATGTTCATCTTATTATACATAGATTCACTAGTTCTGTTTTCATGGGGTACAATAATCTAAAATAGCAAAAGGTTAAATACTTCAAATTCTCTCCAAATTAGAATAAAATATTCTTTTGTCTTGAGTTGGTAATATACTATCTCTTAAATGACACTTATTGGCATACAGTATACCATGAAAAATGCAAATTCATAATATTTCTATCAAAATATTGCAAACATTAAACTTGATGGACATATGTCTTATGTACGATCTATGTAAGTATAAATGTTTATTAAAAAACACAATACTCGATAATCACCATGATTTTCAAAGGGTTATATGAATAACATATTATTTGGATTACTATATAGCAGCCTAATATTAATAGAAGGACATGAGTATATTTGCAAATGAAAGTAAAAAAAAAAGAAAAGACTGCAGGACAGATATACATCATCTTTAGGATTAAAGAGAACCTTTCACCTGCCCATACATGTGCAGCAGAGTGCAGCACGTAATAGGCAGGGCTGCACAAACACAGAGCGCTCCCTCAGTTTGTGTGTGTTCTCGCGGGATGGAACACAGAGCAAGCCGCCCTGACACTGTCTGTAGCTGATTGGACAGTGTCAGAGCGAAGAGATCACGCCATTTGGTCAGGCAGAAACACCCCATTGACAGTTCAGGGGCTTATTTACATATCAGGCGGCAATTATAACGGCACCGATTTGTAAATAATGAAGGAAGTTAGAAAAACGATTTCAAGTGAGACAGTGTTTGTGAAGCCCTGCCTATTACATGCTGCACTCAACTGTACATGTATGGGACGGTGAAATGTTCTCTTTAATGGTTTAATTGTTCAGACGTCTCTTTTTTCAACAATTCATTCTTGTATTTCTGATTAAAAAAATGTGATTGTAGACTTATTTTATTATATTTGTGTATTGATGCAATAAATTAGATATAAATTGCTTATATTAGCATTAACTTGTATTTCTATTTACACAAGTGAACATTATGTACTATGAAAATCAACGGGAGCAACTCAGGTCTGATGTTATCACCAACAATAGCAAAAAAGCTGAATTGAAACTGTCTATGAGTATTCTGTTATTTCAATACTATTGTTCCCAGCATCAGAATTTATTTATTTAGCTATAGAAAACCTTATCTGTCAATGTTAATGGTCTATTGAAGACATTGGCATGCACTGTGGAAGCAAATCATTGTCAGCAAAACATTGGAAAATATTTTTTTAAGACAAAAAACTTTAATGGGTTATCTGGTTTTATAAAATTTGCACTCAATACCTACCATAAAAAGTTATTTCACATACTAATGTAGTCCATGTGTAGGTAGTCGTGCCCCTATTCCGAGAGTCAGTACTGCCACAAGCCACATAAATAATATTACAGAAACCAGGGGCGAGTTCATCCATATCAACGTAACTGATAGTTGTCATGTTATACACAATCACGTGACTGTATCCATTACCAGGGCATTCTTATGGTCTTCAAAAAGTGTGAAGCTCGGGCAATGAATGCCACAAACATTAATGTGTGAGGCCCACCTGTCAAGGAGAGCCTTGCGCCATCCAATGAAGCCATCACATAACATCAGCTACTATTATACGGGATATGGCCATATGATGAAACTAGTAGCCAGGCACTGAATCCCAAATGGGCAACATAAATATTTGGGAAACCATTCTCCACACACTTACATTAGAATTTCTCAAAGGTATGGGGACATAACCATTGACAGTGAATTGGTCTCTTATAGGCCAGTCTATCTCTCACCTCCATCCAGGACATCCTAATTCTATTCCACCACAGCTAGAACGTTCATTATAACATCATAGTCTGATTCGTAAGATTTGAAAATGGGCTCTAACATTTGGAAACGCATAATTTTGTCTTATCTTAACAAATTATATGTGGAGCTGTGATTTGAACATGATTTTCTCCTGAAGCATGAAAGCTCAGGGTAATAGGGAATTACTTTTACAACCATAAGCAGAACATAAGAACGCACTTAAAGGCATATTATGTATGATTTAATTCTTGTGACAGAGGAGATGCGCTTAGCTCAATCCATTTTTACCGAATGACCTCTAAGTAATGTCTTTTAGCAGTGTCCTCAGCAGAATAGCTTCTCACATTGAATCACAATCTTCCAGAATGTGTCTTAATGACTATTAAAACCAGTTAATAAATATGAATGTTTTAAATGTGGTGCTGGGCTATTGGAAAATTATTATTATTATTATTATTATTATTATTATTATATTTATACATAGTTTGCAATAGTAATGTGCATTATGACAATTACAATTCAGTAAACTTAAAATAGAGTGCAAGATGGAATATAAACTGGTGGCACATTGGCTCAATAGTTATCACTGCTGCTTTGGAACACTGTCAAAAATCAATCCAATATCTTAAAAAAGTTTGCTCCATGTTTGCATGTTTGGTTTCTTTGATACCACTTCTCAAAAATATTCTTAGCCTTACTGGCTGACTATACAATTGGCCCTAGCATGTGTGTAATGCTGTGTGCCTAATAGGGACAGGGGCTAATATAATGACGTAAATTCTTTGTTTAGTTCTCCAAAATATGTTGCCACCATGTAAATAATGGATAATTTATCTCTATATCAAATCAAAGAATTTTAATCAATAATTTCTTGTTATCATTTATCAATTCAAAGTTTTGGTCATATTGTACAACCCCTTCTTAGGTAGATTTATTTGTATAAAGCGCAGACGCAATGGAAATTTTCTGTTGGTATGTAAAGTAGAGTTGGCTCACATTAGTAAAGATATTGTTATGTATAAAATAACTATTACTTGTTCTTACCTGAGCAATTTTTGTTTCCAGATCAATTAATGCCTTCATATCAGATTCGGCTCGAGTCTTATTGGCACCAAGAAAAACTGACACGTCAACCATGAAGTTAAATAAAGCATCTCTATACTGTAGAAGAAAATACAGATCATTATACTGTGAAATAAAATCCTGAAACTAAGAATAGACTTACTTTATGGTTTCCTCATTGCAACTTCCTCCTCAGTGATATATTTAAACATCTTCCTCAAATAGGTAAATTGTTTCTGTATGTATTATAAAATGTCTTCATATCTGATTCTATGTGAAATACATTTATTACAATGAAATATGAACATAAGGTCCTTTTAAATCTTTATTTCAATATTGAAAGGTTAATATATTTCCCTTTTTAGGGAGCTGCCGTCACTGATCATAGCGATGTCCTAATAAAGCATGGCTAAATAGCAGCCAAGCAGCAAACACTGAATAAATTAAATAGTAGGTGAGCAATATCCTCAGGTACTAAAAAAGAACTCCCAGATAATTTTTCATATTTCGACCCCGTTTATAATAGACATCGGGTAAATAGTTGTGCAGATAAAAATCTTTCCGATCCCTTTCTTCTTGAATTAGCAGCCTCTATTCCGGTCCTTCCGTTGTACCACGTAACTGTACTCTGACTCTTCAAATCAAACTGCGTGTTCAGTGTGGACCATAAGTCCATACTGTAGGATCCGAAAAGTTAGAGTGCGGTCATGTAGTACAATGGAAGGAACGGAATGGCGGTCAGTAAAATTTTTAACTACACAATTATTTACCTGATGTTTATTACAAATGGGGGAATGTTCACACGTGTCAGATTTGTTGCAGAAATTTCTACAACTGAAAATGCATACCATACCGCTGATCGGGTTATTAGTGCTGCAGAGCATGGATTTTTATAAACCCCATTCAGGTGTATGGTACAGCCACAAAAATGTTTGCAAAAAAACGATCACGTGCACAAATCCATAAAGTGATGCTCCAGGCTACAAGTTTAGTTGAGCCTCCCAACTCATGACCAAGCCTTGACCTTGACTGCTCAGGATCTGACAACTTTGAAACTCCAGAAAGGCAAGTAAAATTTCGGAATGAAGGGCACACTCAACTCTGGGAAAAACACAGCACCCTTCATTTTTATTTCACAATAAACTGAGGTTGAACTCCATTATACCTATCCCAAAATTAAAAGTGGTCTACAAGGGCTGAATGACTGGCTAAAATGAGTAACCAGATAAATGAGCTAGTCTTTCCAGTGCGCTTACTTCAGTACAGTATAATTCCTATTTGTTTGATAGTATTGACTAAGGAATAAAACACTTTTATCTTTTTTTTACTGTTTGTCAGCTACAGAGGCAATTTGAATGAGTCATGCTAAGCCACAATGAACAAATGCAATAAGATAAAACTGCTGGTGATTTATGCAATCATGACTGGTGATTACAATGATGGGAAGTGAAGAAAGCGGAGCTAACATTAATCTTTACTTCTATCCAATGAACCACATTTCAAATGGTGGACAAATTGTGCTTTATACAGTGATAAGATTTCTATTTTTCTTATTTTGTTCTACCTGGAATGTCCTATTGTTTGTGCGGCTGCTTTCTTATTCATTTAAAGAAAAAGATTCGCACAATAGGCTTCAACCCAAATGCTATCATGGGGATTACAAATATGACAGCATGATTTATAGGCTTTTCCAGAGTAACTGTTGCAGTTTTTTCTTGTATAGTATAGTAACGGTGAATAGAGTATAGATGTTGAAGAGTTTTTACAAGCATATGAATATTTTTGGGAAAGACAAACTATAATCCATCCTAACAAAGTAATGAGCTTTCATATGCGAAGGAGGGCTGAAGCTGAACAAAAATTTTCTTGAATTGACAGAAATTATGTTGGTGGCATCTCGAAGGAAAAACCATTGGACAGGAAAATCCAACTTAATAAATTTTTCCTTCAACATTGAATATATCTAATATCTATGGCTACTTTATAACTGCTCATGAATCTTGACAGGGTTTTCATACTAGTGTAATAAACATGACACAATTTGAGCAGTAGTGTCACGTTGTGTACGTGGACCCACTGGGCCGTACCGCCTTGACAGTATGGCAGCTGGCCAACAGGACACAGGTCACAGTCTATAGTTCGTATAGAGTACCTGTGGTAGCTCAGACAGTAGCAAGATAGGCTCGGCTGCAACTTAGGCAGCAGGCAAGCACCAGGCGTGGTGTAGCAGGGCAGGCGTAGTACTCAACACAGTACGACTCCAACTCAATACCGCACTTGACCAGGATAGCACGGGATACAGGTTTCTGGTAGCAGGAACGGGAAACACTGGGAACTAGAAAACACTTAGGAGACCATTTGCATAGACAGACTAGGGTAACAACAACAAAGCTCAGGTAAGGTAGGAAGGGGCTGGGCTCTTCTTATAGTCCAGGGTGCTCCGGAAGCAATCAGCCCAATCTCCCACCTGTGTGCGCTTTGGCTCATTAAGACTGGACTGATGTCGCGATCGCGATCGCACCCTGGTGGTTACTGTGGAACAGGACGGCCGCATGTGCAGACATCTCTGGAAAGAAGGGCGTCAACCGGATGGAAGGAGTTTGTGGTCAGCGACCATGGATGTTACAGTATCCCCCCTCTTACGCCCCCTCCTCTTGGGACAAGAATGAGAGAGAAACTTTGAGGAGCAATTAAGATTCTCTTCTGTCTCCCAGGACCTCTCTGCTGGACCAAACCTCTTCCAATCTACTAAATAAAAGGTTCTTCCTCTTACTTTTTTGGTGTCCAGGATCTCCTTAACTTCAAATATCTCGGCAGAACCGCTGGGGGCAACTGCAGGGCTAAGAGTGTTAGAGTACCGGTTCAGGACCACAGGTTTCAGGAGAGAAATATGAAAGGAGTTGGGGATCCAGAGGGTTGGAGGCAGCCGAAGCTTGTAGGAGACCAGGTTAATCTGTTGCAAGATCTCGAAGGGTTCGAGGAACCTGGGAGCAAACTTGTAAGATGGCACCCTCATCTGGATATTTCTGGAGGACAGCCAGACCTTGGTAGCTGCAGAAAACTGGGGAGGTTCTCTTCTCCTTGTGTATGCCTTACGTTTCATGTTGTCCAGCAGAACGGAGGAACGGGTCTGCTTCCAGATCCACAGGAAGTCCCTAAAAGCAGAATCAGCTGCGGGCACTTCGGACATAACGGACACCAGGCGAGGGAGTCGTGGGTGTTGGCCATAAACTATGAAGAACGGTGTGTTTCTTGTGGACTCGCTAGTATGATTATTATACGAGAACTCGGCCCAAGGAAGAAGCTGCATCCAGTCATCATGCTGCTTGGAGATGAAGTGTCGTAGGTAGTTCTCCATGATTTGGTTGATCCTCTCGACTAGACCATTGGACAAAGGATGGTAGGCTGAGGAAAAGTCCAACTTTACATTGAGGAGGTTACAGTGGGCTCTCCAGAAATTCGAGGTGAACTGAACCCCCCGATCAGACACAATATGCCTAGACAAGCCGTGCAAGCGGAAGATGTGTTGAATGAAGAGAGCGGCCAGTCGAGAAGCAGAAGATAGACCGGTCAGCGGAACGAAGTGAGCCATCTTCGAAAATCGGTCCACCACCACCCAGACCGCACTGCATCCCGCAGAGGGAGGCAGGTCCATAGCAATATGTTGCCAGGGAGCATTGGGTACATTCAGTGGCTGGAGTAGGCCAGCCGGTTTGGAGTGGGCAACTTTATTTTCTGCACACATCGTGCAGGAGAAGACAAAGTCTGTGACGTCTTTGGGCAGCGTGGGCCACCAGAACTGACGAGCAATCAGGTCCTGAGTCTTTCGGGCACCCGCGTGACCTGCCAGTTTAGAACTGTGTCCCCAGCGGAGGATTCTTCTTCTGTCTGCCAGATGCACAAAAGTCTTCCCTGGGGGAATGTCTCTAACTTGCAGAGGGTTGACTGGGATGATGCAGGATGGATTGATGAAATTCTGTGGAGACTCCATAGTTTCCTCTGTCTCGAACGACCTGGACAAGGCATCGGCCCTCACATTCTTGTCAGCCGGACGGTAGTGGAGCTCAAACTGGAACCGGGCAAAGAACAGAGACCACCTGGCCTGACGAGGGTTCAGTCATTGGGCCTTTTGGAGATAGGTGAGGTTTGTGAATATCAAGATGGGATGAACTGCGCCCTCTAGTAGATGTCTCCACTCCTCCAGAGCCAATTTGATGGCCAGTAACTACCGATCCCCAATCGACTAGTTGCGTTCTGCAGAAGAGAAGAGTTTGGAGTAATAGCCACATACCATTGTCTTGCCCTTGGAACCTCTCTGGAACAGGAGTGCACCAGCACTGACAGAGGAGGCGTCTACCTCCAACGAGAACTGTCAAGATAAATCTGGATGATGGAGGATAGAGGCTGATGTGAAGGCAGTCTTCAGGCTATAAAATGCGCATTCTGCTTCAGGAGTCCACACCTTGGAGTACATGCCTTTCTTGGTGAGGTTAAAGATAGGATATGTCAGTGAGAAGTTTGCAATGAACTGTCTGTAGAAATTAGCGAATCCCAGGAAGCGCTGTATGGACCTCAAGCCTTCAGGGCATGGCCATTCCAGGACGGCTTTTACCTTCTCAGGATCCATCTTGAGGCCTTGATCCGAGATGATGCAGCCCAGGAAGGGTAGAGCATTCTTCTCCAACTTGGCCTACAGGCGGTTCTCCCTTAACCAGGCAGCAAAACTTGACGGACATGTCTCTAATTAGTCATAGAATCTGGAGGAAAAATCAAGATGTCATCAAGATAGACCATAGCACAAACATAGAGGAGGTCACGGAAGAAGTCATTAACGAACTCTTGGAAGACCGCGGGAGCATTACACAGGCCGAAGGGCATTACTAGATATTCATAGTGTCCATCACGGGTGTTAAATGCCGTCTTCCATTCATCACCCCGGCGAATCCGGATTAGGTTGTAAGCCCCACACAAGTCTAGCTTTGAGAAAATCTTAGCTCCTCGTATGCGATCAAACAGTTCAGAAATTAATAGCAACGGATAAAGATTTTTTTTTACCATGATCTGGTTGAGACCAGGGTAGTCAATGCAAGGACGCAGAGAACCATCCTTTTTCTTGACGAAGAAGAACCCGGCTCCAGCCGGGGAGGAGGACTTCCGTATGGAACTCCTCTCCAAGTTCTCCTTAACAGAGGCGGACATGGACATAGTCTCTGGCAAGGAGAGAGGATATACACTACCACGGGCAAAGGATGTACCAGGAACCAGTTCGATAGGACAATCATATGCCCGATTGTGGGGGCAGCGCTTGCGCCTCTTTCTTGCTGAAAACATTTGAGAATGCAGAATAATGACAAGGCAATCCTGCCAAGGACCGAGGCAGAGGAGGCTGAGCCGAACGAATCTGTACCAGGCAGTGGTTGAGACACTCGGAACCCCACTGGAGAACTTCTCCAGAATTCCAGTCCAGGACTGAGGCATGTAGTCAGAGCCAGGGCAGGCCCAGCAGCACAGGGTTGACAGCTTTAGCCAGGACAAAGAACGAGATGAGCTTGGAATGGAGGGCTCCCACTTGGAGCCTCAGTGACTTGGACACAGCTACAACCGGGTCTGACAGAGGTAGCCCATTCACAGATGCAACCATCAAAGGCCTCTCCAGAGGGTTTGTGGGCAACTGGAGAAGATCCACCAGGTTTCTTCGAATGAAATTATCAGCGGATTCAGAGTCCAGATAAGCAGAAACCCGGTGCGTTTTTTCACCAGATACTATGGTCACGGGAATGGACAATTTAGGCAAAAGTCCTTCTTTGCACAGGGTTATCTCTCCCACCAACCCCAGATTCTGGGGCTTTTGGGGGCACAGACGCACAAGATGGCCTCCAAGGATGCAATATAGACAGAGTCCCGAGGTGCGTCTGTGTTGTCTCTCCTGGGTAGACAGCTTAAACTGGTCTGTCCTCACAGACTCCTTTGGAGGATCAGCATCTGAGGACAGCAGGGGTTGCTGCAAAGTAGGAACCGGGCTAGAGTGTCGTCCTTCCCGACGAGCTTCTTGTTACCGTTCTCGGATCCTTATATCAATCCGGGCGTCCAGAAGGATGAGTTCATCCAGGGTAGACGGTAAATCTCAGGCGGCAAGCTCGTCCTTAATCTCAGGAGACAGTCCCTGCCAGAATGTAGCCACCAGGGCCCCATTGTTCCACAACAATTCTCCCGCCAGGGTGCGGAAGTGGATGGCGTACTTGCCAACGAAGGTGTCCCCCTGGAGTAGGTTCAGCAAGGAGGCAGCTGCAGACGCGACTCATCCAGGCTCCTCAAATACCGTGCAAAATGTCCGTAGAAACCCCTGGAAGTCACGGGTCTCTGGTCCTTGTCTCTCCCAGATAGGGTTCGCCCTTGCAAGGGCCCTGCCAGTGAGGAGAGAGACGATGAAAGCGACCCTTGCGCCGTCAGATGAAAATGCCCTTGCATACAAACTAAAGTGGATCCGGCACTGGTTCAAAAATCCCCTGCAGGTCTTCGCGTCTCCATCATAGCGGTCAGGAAGCGTCAAAGAGAATCGAGGATCAGCACTGCCAGGAGGTGTAGTCGGATGATTTTTACTGCCAGGAGGTGTAGTTGAGGAACGGCAGCTTGCACATCCAGCCGATGTGCAACAATGTTCAATGCCTGGAAGAGTTGGTCCTGTCGAGACCGGAGGTCTAGCATATCCACGCGCATCTCTTGTGACGTCATCGTGGTCTTGGATTGACCAGCGGGGTCCATGGCCTGAGCTTACTGTCACGTTGGGTACGTGGAGCCACTGGGCCGTACCGCCTTGACGGTATGGAAGCTGGCCAACAGGACACAGGTCACAGTCTATAGTTTGTATAGGTGTACCTGTGGTAGCTCAGACAGTAGCAAGACTGGCTCGGCTGCGACTAAGGCCCCATGCACACGAACGTGCTTTTGCGGCCGCAATTCCCCCGAAAATCCACGGGAGAATTGCGGCCCCATTCATTTCTATGGGGCCATGCACACGACCGTAGTTTTTACGGTCCGTGCATGGCCCAGGAGCACGCACCGCAGAAAGAATGGACCTGTCTTATTACGGCCGTCTTCTGCGGTCCAGGCTCATTGAAAATAATAGCCGCGGCCATGTGCATGTCCCGCGATTTGCGGGCGGCTTGCGGCTGACAGTCCACAGCCGGTCGACCCGAAAATCACGGCCATGCACATGGCTACGGTCGTGTGCATGAGGCCTTAGGCAGCAGGCAGGCACCAGGCGTCGTGAAGCAGGACAAGCGTAGTACTCAGCACAGCACGACTCCAACTCAATACGGCACTTGACCAGGATAGCACGGGATACAGGTCACAGGAACGGGTAAACACTGGGAACTGGAAAATACTTAGGAGACCATTTGCATAGACAGACTAGGGTAACGACAACAAAGCTCAGTCAAGGCAGGAAGGGGCTGGGCCCTTCTTATAGTCCAGGGTGCTCTGAGAGCAATCAGCTCAATCTCCCACCTGTATGCGCTTTGGCTCCTTAAAGGAATAGTGTCATCACAAATAATTTTTTTATATGTTAAAGATGTTAGTGCTTTAATAAAAACGTTTATATTCATTTGTGTGTTTGTGTTTTACTGTTTCTTATTTTTACACTTTTTCTTCCCTATGGGGGCTGCCATTTTTTGTTCCATTTCTGTGTGTGTCGATTAACGACACACACAGACATGGAATACGGCAGCCACAGTCCCATAGGGACTGCGAACGGCTCCCGTCCCATTGACTGCCGTGTACGGCGTCTGTGTGGGAACTGCGCATGCGCCGCTCCCACACAGTCCTATTCGAAATTGGCGCCGTCCGGCGCCATTTTCCTGTGGACCGGAAGTCGCGGCCGGACAGTAATATTACTTCCGGTCGCGGCTTCCGGACTTGTGCACATGGAACAGAGGCAGCAAAGGGAGCGGACGGGCCGGAGGGAGCCGCGGCGGCAGGAGCAGGTAAGAGATTTCAATGTATGTTAGTGTTTGTGTGTGTTTACTACTGTATGTAAACCTACTACACTGTGGGTTACCTCAAAAAATGGCGACACACAGTGTAGGAGGTTAAACCTTTCAAACCCCTCGTTTATCCCGGCACTAGCCAGGATAAAGGAGGGGGGGATGCTGAGAGCTCACTAGAGCGAGGGCTTTTAACCCAATGTTGCAATGCTGCAATTTTGGGAACTAGCTCCATCTAGTGACCAAAAATGGGTAGTATTATAAATTAGAAAAAATTTATAATATTTCCTGACTCGCGAAAAAAATAAAAAAAATTTGAACAATGTTTAATCACCCACACACTAAATGTTTAATTTTTTAAAAAAAAACATGTTTTTCGGGCAACACCATGCCTTTAAGACTAGACTGAACTCGCGAGCGCACCCTGGTGGTCACTATGGAACAGGACGGCCGCATGTGCAGACATCTCTGGAGAGAAGGGCGTGGACCGGATGGAAGGAGTTTGTGGTCAGCGACCACGGATGTTACAAGTAGGAGGTGATGGTCTCGGCTTTATTGAAATAATCTTCTTGTCACAAGCTTTTAAAACATAATAAGAATGTGCCAACATATATCTTATATCTATGACTTTAAAGCTTCATCCTGACCTCTCCATATAATTTGACGCATGTAAAAAGGACAGCTCTACCAAAAAAATAATAAATACAAATGCATGCACTGCTTTAAATAGGTTTTATTCATATATAGATATACATTGCAGCAATTGGGGGGAAGGGCTTCATACAGCAGTCGGTAGGCACTACAATGACTGCTGGGGGTGGAGGCAGTAGAGGCCCCCATGTGACAGCTGGAGGAAGTTAGGGAGCCTGTAACTGCTGTGAATACTGAGGGAATAGTAGTGAGATAGTGAGATAGTGCTGTGACTCCTGTTAACAGGAAGCTTTGTTATGGTTACTGGTGAAGGAAGGAAGGAGTACATCAAATTCACTTAAAGAGGCTCTGTCACCAGATTTTGCAGCCCCTATCTGCTATTGCAGCAGATAGGCGCTGCAATGTAGATTACAGTAACGTTTTTATTTTTAAAAAACGAGCATTTTTGGCCAAGTTATGACCATTTTTGTAGTTATGCAAATGAGGCTTGCAAAAGTCCAAATGGGTGTGTTTAAAAGTAAAAGTCCAAGTGGGCGTGTATTAGGTGCGTACATCGGGGCGTTTTTAATACTTTTACTAGCTGGGCGCTCTGAAGAGAAGTATCATCCACTTCTCTTCAGAACGCCCAGCTTCTGACAGTGCAGATCTGTGACGTCACTCACAGGTCCTGCATCGTGTCGGCCACATCGGCACCAGAGGCTACAGTTGATTCTGCAGCAGCATCAGCATTTGCAGGTAAGATCGACAGAAGCTGGGCGTTCTGAAGAGAAGTGGATGATACTTCTCTTCAGAGCGCCCAGCTAGTAAAAGTATTAAAAACACCCCGATGTACGCACATAATACACGCCCACTTGGACTTTTACTTTTAAACACACCCACTTGGACTTTTGCAAGCCTCATTTGCATAACTACAAAAATGGTCATAACTTGGCCAAAAATGCTCGTTTTTAAAAAATAAAAACGTTACTGTTATCTACATTGCAGTGCCGATCTGCTGCAATAGCAGATAGGGGTTGCAAAATCTGGTGACAGAGCCTCTTTAAACCAGGTTGCGTGAACCCAGCATTTAGGAGATGGCTCCTTGGCCTGGGTACGATTTGTCTAGTCCTGCTGTAATCTGTTTTAATCAAGTTAACTTGTTTTCTAATTTTGCTGATGAAAGTATTATAAAATATGCATTCCGGTGGTTTTTCTGATTTTGTGCTTATGTGCTTAGACGGACTTACACATTTTTGTGGCTAAAACTCTGTTAGGATCATAATGCTAGTCATAGCTTACCACATTCATTCGGATAAATGAAAAGTAAAAGTATAGAGGATATGTTGAAATATTACATTTCACTTTTGCTATGTCCTAGTGGTGGTTGGCCTCTTGGTGTCCTTTCTAGGCTGTGACTACGAGCGTCATTGGTATATTTCATTACACTTTCAATGTTGTGTCGTTATTGCTCCCTTGGGGGGTTTTTGTGACATAACTGACCATTACTTCCAATTCTAGAGAGCTCTGTTTGCATACATCCTGGTGTACAATGTTTTTTTATGTCTTATGCTGTATATACTGTTGTATATAAGGATCTATATACCTTTTTCTGACATCCGGGTTGCCCACCATCTTGTTTCATTTCCAGCCTGTGTCCGCACTCAGTTTTTAATATCTATATGTATATGTTTGTCTATTATTAATAAATTAATAAAATGAAGTGATACATTTATTGGAATTTTTTTGGTCCTGCATATATTTGTTCTTTGTTGGCCTAATTCTATTAAACTTAACTTTGTTTTTCTAAAAATATCCTAAAGGATTCAAAAATATAAAAGATTATAGTCTATTAATGTAAAATATCAGTCAATTGCCGTGTTGTTTCAAGGCTCAAACAAATCAGAATCAGTTCATTTGGTGCGAAACAGACCAGAAAGGGTTGGTGAGGTTTTTGCTTGTGAGTGACAGAGTGACCTTGCATTGTGTTTTTGATAGGATATAAAGCTAGATCAATAACTGGCCTCAATAGAATCAGCACTGACGGGAGCTCATCTGAGTCGATGCCTGCAGACTTCACATCATCGTACTACATCCCCTTATGTGACAAGCCGAAGCTTAGTTTAAAAATTGTGAAATAAAGTCTTCTAATTATACAGTAAATAAACAAGTACAATGCCATAGCTGTGTGAAAACGCAGGGCAGATAAAGCAGGGGAAAAAAAAGAAAAAGCAATTGTATGATATTTTTAATAAAGGAAGGGTCAGATTAAATTAAATAACTCATTTCTACTCTATAAAGGACTGAGCTACTGTACATGGCAACATCAGCTACTGATAGTGTGCAGTCAACACATAGAGGTAATGGATCCTAACAGGGCACTTAGCCTAAGGCTACATTCACACGAGCGTATCAGATTCACACGTGTGAAAAACGCACGTGCATCTGGTCCGTGTGTGCTGCGTTATGCATCAGTGAGCTTTGCGAGTGGCATGCGTTATTCACTCACTCGCAAAGCACATCTTTTTTTAAATTAATATTTTCAATTGAATTGATGCGCAAATCACGCCCCGCACACGGATGTGCATTTACATAATTGGGGCTTGCATAAAGCTACAGTGAAGGAAATAAGTATTTGATCCCTTGCTGATTTTGTAAGTTTGCCCACTGTCAAAGACATGAACAGTCTAGAATTTTTAGGCTAGGTTAATTTTACTAGTGAGAGATAGATTATATAAAAAAAAAACAGAAAATCACATTGTCAAAATTATATATATTTATTTGCATTGTGCACAGGGAAATAAGTATTTGATCCCTTTGGCAAACAAGACTTAATACTTGGTGGCAAAACCCTTGTTGGCAAGCACAGCAGTCAGACATTTTTAGTAGTTGATGATGAGGTTTGCACACATGTTAGATGGAATTTTGGCCCACTCCTCTTTGCAGATCATCTGTAAATCATTAAGATTTCGAGGCTGTCGCTTGGCAACTCGGATCTTCAGCTCCCTCCATAAGTTTTCGATGGGATTAAGGTCTGGAGACTGGCTAGGCCACTCCGTGACCTTAATGTGCTTCTTTTTGAGCCACTCCTTTGTTGCCTTGGCTGTATGTTTCGGGTCATTGTCGTGCTGGAAGAACCAGCCACGAGCAATTTTTAATGTCCTGGTGGAGGGAAGGAGGTTGTCACTCAGGATTTGACGGTACATGGCTCCATCCATTCTCCCATTGATGCGGTGAAGTAGTCCTGTGCCCTTAGCAGAGAAACACCGCCAAAACATAATGTTTCCACCTCCATGCTTGACAGTGAGGACGGTGTTCTTTGGGTCATAGGCAGCATTTCTCTTCCTCCAAAAACGGCGAGTTGAGTTAATGCCAAAAAGCTCCATTTTAGTCTCATCTGACCACAGCACCTTCTCCCAATCACTCTCAGAATCATCCAGATGTTCATTTGCAAACTTCAGACGGGCCTGTACATGTGCCTTCTTGAGCAGGGGGACCTTGCGGGCACTGCAGGATTTTTATCCATTACGGCGTAATATGTTACCAATGGTTTTCTTGGTGACTGTGGTCCCAGCTGCCTCGAGATCATTAACAAGTTCCCCCGTGTAGTTTTCGGCTGAGCTCTCACCTTCCTCAGGATCAAGGATACCCCACGAGGTGAGATTTTGCATGGAGCCCCAGATCGATGTCGATTGACAGTCATTTTGTATGTCTTCCATTTTCTTACTAGTGCACCAACAGTTGTCTCCTTCTCACCGAGCGTCTTACTTATGGTTTTGTAGCCCATTCCAGCCTTGTGCAGGTCTATGATCTTGTCCCTGACATCCTTAGAAAGCTCTTTGGTCTTGCCCATGTTGTAGAGGTTAGAGTCAGACTGATTAATTGAGTCTGTGGACAGGAGTCTTTTATACAGGTGACCATGTGAGACAACTGTCTTTAATGCAGGCACCAAGATGATTTGGAGCGTGTAACTGGTCTGGAGGAGGCTGAACTCTTAATGGTTGGTAGGGGATCAAATACTTATTTCTCTGTGCACAATGCAAATAAATATATATAATTTTGACTATGTGATTTTCTTTTTTTTTTTTTATATAATCTATCTCTCACTGGTAAAATTAACCTAGCCTAAAAATTCTAGACTGTTCATGACTTTGACAGTGGGCAAACTTACAAAATCAGCAAGGGATCAAATACTTATTTCCTCCACTGTATATGTATGCTGTAGAAACAAGCCCAGTCAGATGCATGGAACTGACTTTTAAGGAAATGTGTCATCAGAAAATATGGTTTTAATCAAGATTTTATGTTAAACATATTTTTTAAGACTTTTTGGTAATGTTTTTTATTTGTTTTTCATGTCACTATATATCTACACATTATATATATATATATATATATATATATATATATATATATATATATATATTTATTTTTATTTTTTTAATTATATTTTAAAATATATATGTATACAAATAGTCCTGAAAGCTTGCCGTTTTCCCTCTGGCCACTGAGCCTTAAGACCCTTTTACACCGGCCAATAAGCGGCCGCTGATCAACAAGACATCGTTGATTGGCGCTCGTTTGCTCCTGTCCCACGGAGCTATGGATGGGGACGAGCGGTCGTTACTCCGTTCATCCCCATCCATTATTATCATGTCGGCAGCACGTCCCCCTGTTTACACAGGGAGATGTGCTGCCGACAACGATAATCTTTTACTTTTTTAATCTTCCAGTGTAAAACCCCCATTACAATAGACTGACACTTCCTGTTCTGTAGAGATCACATCTCAGCAGTCATGGCCTTATCATCACATGCAGAATTATGATGAAAGGTAACACCTATATATAGAAAACAGAGGATCCACCATTGACAATAGGTGATGGACACAGCTCCCTTCTATCCCTTCCTACATAATGACCTCTGCACAGGTCACAGAGCATGCCTAGAAAACTCTCCCATACAACTTAATGGGTCATCTTAAGACTATTTTTCCTATGGTCCATGTGGCTGCTGTAAAGCATATCTTTAAATGCTGTTAACAGCAGCTCAGGCAAGATGGCTGATCCCATAATCACGTACAGGAAATAGAATATAAAAATCTACAATAAGCAAATACAAATCAACAAAAAAATTTAATATTGTATCATCCTCTGCTCTTAATCAGCTAAACAAATAAATAAATATATATATATATATATATATATATATAGAATCCAAAAATCAGGCAGCACTCCAAGGTATAAGCAAGATAGAAAAAGGTGCTTTATTGGTCAATATACACACGACGTTTCAGCTCAACACAGGAGCCTTTCTCAACTTGAGAAAGGCTCCTGTGTTGAGCTGAAACGTCGTGTGTATATGGACCAATAAAGCACCTTTTTCTATCTTGCTTATACCTTGGAGTGCTGCCTGATTTTTGGATTCTACTACAGCAGGTCTGTTAGCCCTGACCTGGGCAGGTCGGCACCCACCTACGATTTACAAGGCTGTGCGGCTGACATTGTATTTGGACTTATATATATATATATATATATATATATATATGCGATACAGTCCCTTAAAAAAGGACTTTTCTTTCTAGCTGCCCGCATTCCCCTGCAATCAGTCCCATTAGTTCTCATGACCTGTACAAGTAGACTGTCAAGTGGGCAGTTCCCAGCACTCAGAGTCAATCTTAACCATTGACACTAAGCGCTGGGGACCGCACACTTGACAGTTTACTCGTACACGTCACGGAAACTAACGGGACCAATGGCAGGGGAACGCGGGTGGCTAGAACGAAAAGAAAACCAGTGCTAAACTCAGAGCTGCACTCAGCGCTGCAGCAGTTGGTACGCTATCCAACTGGTTTTAGATGTCAGAGGACATGACAGGTATTTCTTAAAAGCAAAAGACTGCATACAGTTACTGCACACAAGGATTTTACCACACAATCAAGTTTTTATATTTGGCTGGAGATATGTTTTAATTGATAATCTCCACCATCAGTTAAAGGAACTGTCGAGGCAAAACTGGTGCGGGGCCAAGACAGATTTATCAATACTGTCTTAAACTTAGACAGCTTAAAACTAGACTAGGCAAGCAGAAAATGTATCACAGTGGTTCACGCTGTATGATAAATGTTGTGTATCTTGCTGGAAATGTTAAAGATTTTCGTCTAACTTTACACAGCCTCTTGGATGATTTGCTTTTTACAATATTGGTGCAATTTGTTACATTTTAAGCCGCACCCTTTTTCTTTAAGTCACGCCCAGTTCGTTGTCTAGTGAGGCACAAAGAGTGTCTTAACCAAATCTTAAGTGTGGAGCACGGAATGTGCGTCAGTCTGGTTCAATTTGAGCTAGAATTCTGGCACACTCTAAATAGTAAATATGTCCCGCTGTGTTTTGGTCTTAAAGGAGCAGCGCACAACAATATTTGTCACCTCCAATGAGGTTAGTAGAAGTGCTTACAAAGTGCACTTGCTGAGCACAAGGAAAGAAGCAAAAGTCTAAATAATAAAAACGAATATATTTCAGAGTTCAGTAGATATATTAGTGCTCATATGGTACTTACTCTAAGTGCGGTAGTGCTATTATCAAGGTAATCCTCGTGAGAAAATAACGACAGGGATGCTTGATCAAACTGCAAATAAAAAATGAATAATTTTTTTATTTCAATAAATGTATGCTTAAAAAACGACCGAATTTTTGCAGCCGCAATTTACCTGCATTTTTGCGGATAAATTGTAGACTTATTCTCTTCTATGGCCTCGTGCACACAACCGTGATTTACACGGATCGCTGTGGGGGCCGCAAATCTGGACTGCAAAAACTCAGGACAAGTCATATTACAGTCCGGATTTGCGGGTTCAGCAATACTGGTGAATTGTTGTGGATACGTCAGTACGGATGACACACGAATGCACAACAAGGTTTTTTTGCGGTCCGGCGGACCGCAACGGACCTGTGGTTTTGCAGACCGCAAAACCAAAGCAGTCATGTGCATGAGGCCTTAAAACATAAAATAATAACTCAATACATGCTCTACAGCTGTCCGCAGTGTTTAAACATTGTACATAATTTCCTGTAGCCACCATTCATAAAAATAGGCGGTTTTAAAAAAGACTTATCCCTTTAAGATGTAGCAGATCTCTCGCGCACACTGCTATGGAGAGAGCGGCGGTGAGACAAGAAGCGGTATGTCAGCCGCATGGTTATGCACAGCGGCCAATAACCTGATTTACCATGGTAGAGATAAAAAAGAAGAAGGCATCCATAAATCACATTGATCACATTCAAGAAACTGAAGCAGTTTTGTGGGCAGATGGATATGTTCCAATGCTACAATACAATGTCATGGTACAATATGGGACGCTGTTCATAAGCATTTACAATATTGAAAAGTATGTAGTGTGTAGATTCAAAAGCAACTGACAGCTGAACACAAGAAGAACCTCATGGTGACCTCGTTCCCATTCTTCCAGCAATTCGTCGTAGAGGGTTTTTCTTAGGAAGAATCGTTACAGATGATGAAACTTGGTTATTCAATTACACTCCAGAGAATAAAGCTGACTCAATGGTATAGATGCCTCCGAGTTTCCCCGTTCAATGCAGGAGGCTGAAGTTGTTGACTATGGCCACCATATTGCTGATGGCACTCTAAATCTCTTGGAAAGTTGAGATTAAGAAATTTTAAGCATCCTTCCTAAAGCCCAGACTTAGCACCTGGTCTCCATCTTTTTATGGAGATGAAGTTATATATTTCCTGTCCAATGGCAACAAAGAAAAGAAATTCCAAAATTGTTTACATTAACAAGATAGATTTTACTATGAGGGATTTCATTAGATTATCTTAAGTAGCTGAGAAATAGAGGGTGAGTCTATTGAATAGACTAGGGTTGTATTCTTATCAGTAGAATAAAAAATTCAATGCCAATTGACTATATTAAAAAATAGATAACAGGGAGCCTTACTTTCTGACTACTCATATAATAAATACAAAAGTAGCAAAGCTGAATTTGTCATCAAAGAGAATTTGAATTTGTATATCTTATAAACCAGAAATAATAAAAATGGTAAATTATTTAGTACGCAGTACCATCTTCTGAATCTTTAACTGGCAAAAATCTTGGTGCTCTGCTGCTGCCACTAGTCCACGCTGCAAACAGTTAAATACGGTTCCCATTGACTTGAATAGATCTGAGCTGTATACAGCAATATATAGACCGGACCTAACAGTGATAGCAGCAGATTGTATTTTGTAAATACACAATACATAGATGGTTTGGACCTTGCTAAATAATGTTGTAGATTTATCTATCCAGTGCAACCAATTTGTAATAATTGATAATTATAATTAATCTTAAAAAAATTTCAATAAGAAATGAATTGGTCCTTTTTGGTTGTCAAAAATATATAAAAAATAAGGTATGATATTCCCTACATGCATAAAATTTATGTAGCTAAATCCTTACCTTTATTATAATGTTATTCGATATTTTGTCATCTGTGGCCACGAAGACACGCATGAAGACTGAAGTACTGTATTGTCCCCGTAGTTCTGCTACAGTCTGAAGAAAGTTAAACTTCCTCTCTGACCACTTGCCTTCACTTCCAATATTGGATTCTAGCACCGGCCAGCGAAGTGATGACTGCTTTAGAAGTTTTATTAGAGGTTTGACGTCAACTTTCTCTATTTCCGCTAGAACATAGCACAGAAATGAAGAACACATCAAAAAAGTAAAATAATGAAGATTCAGCCCTCATTCACGTGTTAAACATCACACTATTAGAATTAGGACAGATTAGATACTAAATACTAATTAGAATAGAACATGAATATAGAACTTTCATCTGAAAAACACTAATTTCTAATAGTAATAACTACTCAGTCTTGCCAGGTGAGGAGGATGAAGGAATGAAGGGGGTGTAGCGAGGACAAGGTTGACCGGGTTTTGTCAAGCTCCTGAAACGGACTGGAAACCAATACCTAAGTGAGTTATGTGTCACACATAACTACTCCACAAATATGTTGTATTTCCTGTGACAGTTTAAGGAGGTTGGAGCGAATTCCCAACTCTTGAAATAGACATTGCTGCCTAATTTTTATATATACCAGTATGGGTAATTTATTGGTGCACCGCTCCTCAACATGTGCTGATTTGTGCTATTACTGCTGTCTTTATCCTCCAAGGTGGTATTTTACAGGTGGAGTGGCTAGTCTGGCCTGTGTACTTACTTATGTGGCCAATAATGGCCAAGGTGTACATGATATGTCTTTGACTGTGTTTTTCCCCCAGGAGGTGATCACTTTAAGACCTGTTATGTTGTGCCAATGTTATTGCACTGTAATGTTATAATGTCACCATTTTCATTTGTAAGGCAAATGATGGTTGGCTCAGTGGCTTGGTCTAGATTACTTGCTCGGACACCATGTTTGCTAAATTTTGTACTTCTGCATTACAGCGTCAGGACAACCCAGCGTGGCTATGTCACATCCCGACACTGGGGACGGCATCTATTCTTTTAAAAGCTGCTATTCCCACGAGTGACTGTTCAAGTAAAAAGACGAGGAACCTGGCTGTGACAGATAGAGAGCAGGAGTTGCTGCGTGAGAAGATGTGGAAGCGACGGCACTATTGTTGGGCCTGAAACTGTAGCGAGTTGCGAGTGACAGACAGAAGCCTTCCCGTAATGGGAGAGAGTGGTGTGAGCTGTGGAGGGTATGAAGCTTTCTCATGTGTATGAGCGTACAGCTTGTACAGTGAAGTCATTTGCGGCCTAGTAGACCTGAAATTTCCAAAACAACCCCTGTATCAGGAAGGACAGTCCTTGGATCTGTCCCAGACAAAGTGTAAGCCAGCCAGACATCATCCACCTGCCTGAGCCATGTCTAAGAACTCTGCCTCTCATATTGTGATGTGTTATTATTTTTCCTGCTGTGCCCGGGTGTGCCATAAACACTGTACTAGTAAAGTTACGGTTGCAAGAAATCTCCTGTCTTCGTACTATCTTTGCCGTGAGACACCTGCACAGGGCCGTACACATACCAGTCCACACCCATACAACAGCACTAGCCACCAGACCTTTCTGTCTTGCAGCATTTGGGGATGATTCAATTCCTTTGGTATTTGCTATTTCTATCACAATCATAAACATTGATAGGTTTATTAGCCAAGATCGTCTGATAAGGTATGGCAAGGAATAGATTCAATGTAAATTATGACAGTGCTGTATAAGAAGAATAATAGGTATATAATATAATCACGATTTTATATTAATCATTGTAGTTATCAATAGAAAATACAGTACACAGGCCATTAATGTCATGCTAGATTCCATTTGTCACTTACTTTCATTCATACAAGAGTTGTAAAATGTCTTTGCCTTTTGTGCAGCCTCGGAATCCCGTCTTTTGCTTATAGGTTTCTCCAGAAGAGCTAGGAAATAAACAATGACAGTTTTTCTGCTTCTCTCAATAAGAATATGACTGTGCACTTCTCTATGAACACCGTGATGTCAATATCATAAGGCATGACAAATTAAATACACAACAATCAATAAGTCCCTTGTGTTGGCAGCTGAAAAGTACTGTATGTCACTTCTAATGCTATGTCTTGTATAGGGTTGGATCTAGTAAATAATTCAAACCTTAGAATGTATGATATTGCAGTGCTAAGCTGTTTTAAAATGGTAAAAACAAAAGCATATACATTGTATGTGTTTTTTATTATTAATGATCCATTTAAAGGGCCCTTATCACTATCAGTTTTTCTTACATAAATCAGTGGGAGATGTAAATACATAAAACCTTATAATATATCTTATTAGAGAAAGTGGCATCTTATTCACTTTCCAGCAGACTGTATTTCCCGTTTCCCTACCTGCAGGCTCTTAGCAAATTTAACGTACTCCGTCTCTAAAAAATCAGCAAATACTAGACAGGGAGAAGGAGGGGGATGCAGCTGCAGTTTCTCTCTCTGTTTGTATGTGGGACTGTACTCTGTAAGAGAAGAGGGCTAGCAGCAAGAGGAGAGATGTCTCCTTAGATTAGAGCTCTGAGATCAAACCATGAAGAGACAAACCTACTCAGCAAGTATGGAGAGAGAAAATATTTATTTATATAAGCCTGCAGAAGGAAAAACACCTAAATTATGCAGGCTAGATACAATATTTCTATCTATTATACGTGTAGATGAATCACCAGTGGTTTATTCCAGTATACAGCGACCTTTCGGCTTGTGTAAGCCTTTATCCAGCTTTTTCCATTTTTTTCTGTACTATTGGGGAGGCTGAGACCATGAACCTGGTTTGGCGTGCACCACTATTCCACCAGGTAATATAAAGAGTGCTGCTCCCATCCCTGCTTCCCTATCTATTATACATCTGGAATTGCCTATGGAATAGGGTTGCCAACCGTCCGTAAATTTACGGACAGTCCACAAAAATGGGTGTTTTGTTCTGCTGTCCATAGCGTCCGGCAGGAAAAAGCACCATCCGGGATTTTTCTGCTGTCTACCGGAACTTTGCACTGCGCATGTGCCAAAATGTACATGCGCAATGCATAGAAATAGTAGGCTGTGGCTGGGCATATTTTCGCTTGACTTCTGCGGAATCTGAAAATATGCAGGCTGGCCGATGCCAAGTAAGGTCGGTGCTGGGAGTGGACCAATCCAGTCACCTGACCTGTCACCTGACATGAGGTCAGGTCACTCAGGTCAGGTGACTGAACTGGTCCACTCCTGTGCCATCACCGACCCCAGTCAATAGTGATCCACCGCAGCTTCGCCGCATGACCACCTCCTTTTGACGGTGAGTCGCATCAGGCAAAGCGGAGAGTGGTTGCGGTAGGCTACTGCTCTCCAATCTGTTTGCACTAAGTACAAGAGAAGGGGGCGGCTGTGTGGCGCTATCTACAAGGGGGGCTGTGTGGTGCTATCTACAAGGGGGCTGTGTGTGGCGCTATCTACAATGGAGGGCTGTGTGGCGCTATCTACAATGAGGGGCTGTGTGGCACTATCTACAAGGGGCTGTGTGTGGAACTATATACAAGGGGGCTGTGTGGGGCGCTATCTACAAGGGTTCCGTGTAGCACTATCTACATGGGGACTGTGTGGCGCTATCTACAAGGGGTGCTGTGTGGCGCTATCTACAAGGGGGGCTATGTGGCCCTATCTACAAGGGGGGCTGTGTGGTGCTATTTACAGCGGGAGATATGTGGCGCTATCCACAACGAAGGCTATGTGGTGCTATCCACAAGGGGGTCTGTGTGGTGCTATCTACAAGGATGGGCTGTGTGGCATAATCTACAAGGGGTGCTGTGTGTGGTGTTATATGCAGGGGGCACGTTTACTGTATGGGTACTTTTATTGTGTCGTGCACTGAGGTGTCATTATTACCATCTAAGGCACTGTAGATTACGAGTTTGTTTAGAGGATGGGTTATAGGTGTGGAGGTTGCTGGATAAGCGAGAAACCAACATGTCTGTGTGTCAAATTCTGCAGAGATGAGTCGTGGCTGAAATAAGTGTTCACATCAGTCTGGGCTGGATGGAGAAAGAGAGGGATGTGAAGTTAGCGGGGGAAAGCTACAATTGGAGCTGTTATTGGTGAGTCACTCCTAGAACACTGCACAGTGCACAGGCAATGATTTTGTAATGTGTCCGTAAAAATGTTGGTCTGTCCGGGAATTTTAGATCAGTTGTCCAAAAATTTCTGAAGAGCAGGTTGGCAACCCTGCTATGGATTGATTATGATTTATCTTTTGTGATGATAGGTAGGCTTTAAGAATCAAAGTTATCCAATACCCATGTCACGCATGTGAAAAAGTAACTACCCTTTAAGAGGTCGTTTTTCATAGGGTTTGGTCTCTGCAGTAATTTACCACTGTGGGTATAGATACCATTGTAGTGAACAAGATTTCATAAAATCCTATTCACACATTGAGGCAGAGAACGGCAGCATACCCTATCCATCAAGGTATCGTTGTGTGTTTTTCCCCCATTGTCTTTCCTTGTATGGCTCCTCCTGATCAAATTCCCGCTTGACCCCTGACAGGAGAAAATGGGAGTAAAATGCTGTATCCTGAAATTCTTTAAGGAGTACTGAATGTATATTTAAGTTTTTGAAATTTTACAGATTCCTCTGTCACATCAAAATGCTTATGAAATATGTGTATCTTTTAGTAAGTGATGATTTCACAGTTTTCTTTCTGTATTACATGTTTTTCTTCCAAACATTTTTATTAACAGGACAAAATATTAAATGTTAAAGCATTTTGTGTGATGGTATACCACATACAACATTCAGTTACATGTAAACCTGTGTTTCTAATAAATTTGTACTGAATGTTCTTGGACACTAGAAATTCTTATGTATTTGGCTGAAGATATTGTTTCTGCTGCAATGTTTACAAGTGGGTTCCAAATGTTTTCTGCTTGGCAGCCCACCCATGGGACCTTATACATGCTGACTGATAATAACATATGGTTTTGAGCCAAGAAAAGTAAATAGGACTAATATTGCCACATTCTATAACAAGAGTGTTCACCAGCATTATATGCAGCATTCAACAGTGCCCTATACTTTATAATCCGCTCAGGAAGGCAGAACTCGTTGGTTTAACAAGACTGAGAATAACTCTGAAGAACAGCTCTGGTTACTCTTAACATTAAAAAAAAAGAATTAAAAAAAACAAAACATGTACCCTAACACTGGCCATACCTATAGCCACTATCATGAACCCCAAATAGTAATCTACATGAGAAACTAGATTTCTAATCCCTAATGGGCTTTATTCTGATGCATAAGCCTTTTCAAGGAGCTGCATCAGAATAAATAAACAGAGCAGGGAGCCGTTAAATCTCCCTCCACTCAGCTACCAGACGTAGCTGAGGGCTGGGGGCGTCCCTGCTCGAATGGGTGAGATTGATATCAGTATAGATCACACTCATTTAACCCTTCAGATGCGGCACTCAATAGCGAGCGCCGCAGCTGAGTTGTTTTGGAGAGAGGGAGGGAGCTCCCTCTCATCCCACTGACACCCGGTGATAAGATAGCCGAGTGTCTGTGTCTGCGATGGCAGCCAGGGGCCTAATAAAGGCCCCCAGGTCTGCCTGTAGTGAATGCCTGCTAGGATATGCCAGAGGCATGACCTAGCAGATGCCTGTCCGTTTTAAACGGACAGTCAGTAATACGCTGCAATACAAAAGTATTGCAGTGTATTATAAAAGCGATCGGATGATCGCATATTAAAGTCCCCTAGTGGGACTAGTAAAAAAGTTTAATAAAGTTAATAACAAAAAAGCAAAACCCACTTTTTGCCCCTTAAAAAGTTACACATATTTGGTATTGCCGCGTCCGTAATGACCCTGACTATAAAGCTATTACATTATTTAACCCGCACGGTGAACGCCGTAAAAAATAATATAAAAAACAATGGAAAATTTACTGTTTTCTGTGAATCCTGCCTTGAAAAAAAAATTGATAAAAAGTGACCAAAAAGTCGCATCTACTCAAAAATCGTACCAATAAAAACTACAAGTCGTCCCACAAAACAAAAGCCCTAATACAACTGCATCGGCGGAACAATAAAAAAGTTATTGCTCTTCAAATATGGAGACAGAAAAACAAATCATTTTGAGAAAAAAAATTAATAGTAAATAGTAAAAGTAGTAAAACATACAAAATCTGTACAAATTTGGTATCATTACAATTGTAACATCCACTTGAATAAAGTTATTGTGTTATTTATAGCACACGGTAAACCGTTTAGATTTAGGACGCAAAAAAAGAGAGGCGAAATTTCAGGTTTTTTCTATTCCCCCCAAAAAAAGTTTATAAAAGTTAATGAATAAATTATATGTACCCCAAAATGGTGCTATTAAAAAATACAACTTGTCCCGCAAAAAACAAGACCTTATACAGCTATGTCGACGCAAAAATAAAAAAGTTATAGCTCTTGGAATGCGACGATGGAAAAACTTAAAAAAATGGCTTGGTCATTAAGGTTTAAAATAGGCTGGTCATTAAGGGGTTAAACACATCACATGTCAAATATTGGTAAATATTGTCTAATCATTATGAGATAAAAAAAAAAGAAGAAAGAAAATACCCTAGTCATGGA
Source organism: Rhinoderma darwinii (assembly GCF_050947455.1). Classification (NCBI taxonomy): domain Eukaryota; kingdom Metazoa; phylum Chordata; class Amphibia; order Anura; family Rhinodermatidae; genus Rhinoderma; species Rhinoderma darwinii. Next base: position 401,014,695 of record NC_134688.1, on the reverse strand, counting down.
AAATATCTGTATCACATGTGAGAACTACATGTGCTGGATCAGTTTAGCAATATTTATAAAAAAAACTATAGACTATAGAATATCAATAACTACTTAACACTAGCTATATACATGTCTACGTCTACAACTACAACTAAAGGAAAAAAAATACTTTGTAGTTCCTTTATATTTTTGTGCTTCAAATTGTAACTAAATGGGTTAAAAAAATATATATATACTTTTCTGGACGGAGTCTCTCCCCCCTCCTCCTTAGACTATGGGAACATTTGGTTTGGGAAAGGGCAAGGCTTAGGCTGCATTGCCTCTTGTTGGGATGTGCTGCTCTGACTGCAATTGACTTAAAATAATTATAAGCCTAAAGCAAAAAGTTACAATCTCAAATACCTCTATAATTCTGCAAAGTCATCCTCATGTGATCTGCCTACAAATCAATTCCTGATATATTTTTATTTTATGATTTAGCTACAACAGCATTTAATTATGTGAGTAAATCCAATTATACTACAGTATTGTGGTTATGTAAATGGGGTCCACAGTATAAGGGCTTATTCAGATGAACGTATAATACGTCCGTGCTACGCGCGTGATTTTAACTCGCATCGCACGGACCTATATTAGTCAATGGGGCTGTTCAGACTGTCCTTGATTATCACGCAGTGTATGTCCGCTGCGTAAAACTCACGACATGTCCTATATTTGCCAGTTTTTCGCTCATCACGCACCATTTGAAGTCAATGGGTGAGTGAAAACCGCGCACGGCACACGGACGTACTTCCGTGTGCCGCACGTGATTCGCGCTACAGTAGTCAAAACTATGAATGAAAACAGAAAAGCACCACGTGCTTTTCTGTTTACAAACAGAAAAACAGAGTGTCATAATGATGGCGGCTGCGCGAAAATCACGTCATATGCTGCTGACACACGGAGCTTTTATGGACCTTTTGCATGTGCAAAAAGTTGCGTTTTTTGCACGCACAAAACGCACACCCTCGTGTGAATCCGGCCTTAGAATGCATGACAAGCATTGAATTACTCTTTCCTATCTTTTTAATACATAATTAGTGGTAGAATCATAGTAAATATACAGTAATACTCCAGGTGTTAAACATGGAACACGAAGTTGGGAGTATATCTCAAAATAACGTGAGGACACCGCCTAAAATAGTGCAGGATAGCAAAACTTTGTATGTTTCCACTTATGATAATTATCCAAATTTGATAAAACACACCATTAATAAATACTGGAATATTTTGAAAGGCGAGGGCAAATATGGAAATCTTTTTTATGACACCGATTTGTGTATCGAAAAGGCAAGCTAAGAAATCAGTTTGTTTTGGCAGATATTAGAAAGAGGAAGACATCCAAACAAATGTTTTTACAAACAAAATAGAATAGGAAATTCCCATGTTTAGGGTGCCAGAATTGTTAAGCTATAAGAGGTTTGTATGTTTGCCACCACACAACGGGTTATAAAATTTCAATCAGATGGTATTTTACTTGCAACTGTAAAAACATTATTTGTTTGTTAAAATGTCCATGTGGTAAAACGTATATGGGTCAAAGTTTTAAAAATTCAGGTAAATAAGAATCTATCAGCAAAAGATCATATGCACAAAAAAAAGCTATTCCGAAAGGTCCAGATAAGAAAGATAGTGAGTGTTTTAAGAAATTCGGAAAGACGATGGTAGCTAGTCATTTCTTCGAAGATAAACATAGAGCATGCAAGCTCAGGTGGTGTGTACTGGAGGAGGTAGGGGCATCAGGTGACGAGCAACTTCCGATCCGTTTATTACAACAGGAAGTGTACTGCATTTATTCCCTGAATTCACTTAGCCCAAAGGGGTTAAATGAAATATGCAATTTTAGTGTATATTTGTAGTATATTGATTCAGGGTATAGGCTATAAACTAACCCAATACCTTTTGAGCGATAAACGACTGCATCTGCTATATACTATAGTATTTTAGATGTGGTAAAAAGATTGTTTTGTAGTATATTTATCATCTTGCTATTCATAGGAATAATATTTTTCTAATAGATAGATAGATAGATAGATAGATAGATAGATCCATATATATATATATATATATCCAAAAAATGAGCAGCAACTCCAATATAAAGGGTGAAAAAGTGGGTACTTTAATGCCCGTGCAACGTTTCAGCTCCGTTCACTGGAGCCTTTCTCAAGCCTTGAGAAAGGCTCCAGTGAACGGAGCTGAAACGTTGCACGGGCATTAAAGTACCCAATTTTTCACCCTTTATATTGGAGTTGCTGCTCATTTTTTGGATTTCTATGTATCTGGGACTTGGTCTGTGGCTTTGAGCTTGCACCCACACGCTGCAGGTGCTGCTGGACTTTGTATATATCTATATATATATATATAGATATATAGATATAAATATATATATACATATACCGTGTGACGTAGACTGCACTGAGCTCTGGTGATTTTCCCATTCGTTGATGAATCAGTATATGAGTACTATGTAGAGGGCATCCCTAGATATCACAAAGATATTTTCTATCATGTTTAAAAGTTTCTATGCAACAAACATAATGTAAAGTCCATGGTCGCTGACCACGAACTCCTCCCATCCTGTGAACGCCCTTCTCTCCAGAGATGTCTGCACATGCGGCCGTCCTGTTCCACAGCCACCACTAGGGTGCGCTCGCGAGCTCATTCCAGCCTTAAGGAACCATAGCGCACACATGTGTGAGATTGAGCTGATTGCTCCCAGATCACCCTGGACTATAAGAAGGGCTCTGGCCCTCCCTGCATTGTCTGAGCTTTCTTGTCGTTACCCTAGTTTGTCTCTGCAAATTGCTTCCTAGTATCGTCCAGTTCCCAGTGTTTCCCGTTCCTGCTACCTGTAACCTGTATCCCGTGCTATCCTGGTCAGATACCGTATGGAGTTGGAGTCGTGCTGTTTTGTGTACCACGCCTGTCCTGTTACACCACGCCTGGTGTCCGCCTGTTGCCAAAGTCTCTTCCAAGCCTGCCACACTACTGTCTGAAGCTACCACATGTACACCTATACGAACTATAGACTTTGACCTGTGTCCTGTTGGCCAGCTGTCATACCGTTAAGGCGGTATGGCCCAGTGGGTCCACGTACCCAACGTGACACATAATTCCATATGTGTAATATTTACTACAAAGCTGACAAAAACGTACCTTTAATTTTAAGGTCCACGTTATTCCTCAACCATGGATAGATTCCAAAGTTTGATTGGTCATCAGGAATTGGATTACTTTCGATCCAGCTACCACAAGAAAACTGGAAAAAGTTGTCACAAGGATCAACAGAAAGGTTCATTTTGTTTCGTACAGATGCAGCTGAAGAATGGGGAAAAGGTTTTATATTAGAAACTTTTACAATTGTATATAACAAAAATACTTAACAAATATTTGCACACCCTTAAGTAAAGAGCTATAATAAGGCATTCTTAGAGGTACATGCAGTTTAATATGGAGGCATACAGATGTTTTTTACTGTTGGATTCAGCATTGCTAAAAGGGGAGAATAGTACCATGCATGGGGCACTAAACAGAGGAACGAATCGGCAGCATACAGAGTCCCTGTGTCTCTATAGTGTGTGCGATGGTCTTAGCTACAACATATTGAGAAATGCGGTCCTAAATTTTAACAGATACCTAACCAATGACCAAATGATTGCTCTAACAAATGACGAACTTGTATTATCAATCTAAATTTAATTTACCAGAGTTATTACATTTATTACAGCATTATCAGATGTACAATTTACTATGTTTTAGTTATGTGAATATATTTTGTCTTAAGCTGGCTATACACATTAGATTTCGATTGGTTATCGTGTGGCTGATCAATCAAACATCATGAGACTGAATTGATAGATCAACTTGAGGAACAAAATATGTGGTAAAAAATTTACTTTGGCGAAATGATGAACGATTGACGGATAATCACCCCATATGTAAATAGTTTCAACTGTAGACCAGCCCAAAAAAAGTCTAACATAACCTCAGTTACAGGTTTCCCATGATAATCATACAAACACTTGAGCTCAAAGAAACCATTCAGATACATTTCTTCATTTTTTTTTTAGATTTTTTTTTTACCACTGCAAGAAAAAGGAAAGATGAATCCAAATTGATTTCCATGAGGTCAAGTTTTTAAGGTCCAGGAAGCATAGTGTTGTTGGCCGACAATTTCATTCTATAAAATCATTCATTTAATGTGTTTTGTGGTAGTCAACAGTCAGACATTGTTGGCCTCTCCTGAGAATAGGCTATCAATGTGTAATCGTAAGGGGTTTGACCCCTGAGGCCTACGTCAATCAGCAGAATAAAGGAGCCACTGCGCTGACTGGATACCATTGCTTACACAGTCGCAGCAGTCGTCCAGGGGCTGTGACTGGTACTGTAGCTCTGACTCCCAGGCTCCTGTCTGCAGTACAGTCTGGTATGACTGGACATATGCTTTAAAGAGGCTCTGTCACCAGATTTTGCAACCCCTATCTCCTATTGCAGCAGATCGGCGCTGCAATGGAGATAAGAGTAACGTTTAGTTTTTTTAAAAATGAGCATTTTTGGCCAAGTTATGACCATTTTTATATTTATGTAAATGAGGCTTTCTAAAGTACAACTGGGCGTGTTTAACGTAAAAGTACAACTGGGCGTGTATTGTGTTCGTTACATCTGTAGCTACTTACCTGCAAACGCTGATACTGCTGCAGTATCAACTGTAGCCTCTGGTGCCGATGTGTCCTCGCTCGTCCGACACGATGCAGGACCTGGGGCAGGAAGTGAGTGACGTCACAGCGTGATCTCTCGAAAACACGCTGTGTGTCTGCACTGCCAGAAGCTGGGCGTTGTGAAGAGAAGTGGATGATACTTCTATACACAACGCCCAGCTAGTAAAAGAAGTAAAAACGCCCATATGTACGCACATAATACACGCCCAGTTGTACTTTTACGTTAAACACGCACAGTTGTACTTTAGAAAGCCTCATTTACATAAATATAAAAATGGTCATAACTTGGTCAAAAATGCTCGTTTTAAAAAAAAAAAAACGTTACTCTTATCTCCATTGCAGCGCCGATCTGCTGCAATAGGAGATAGGGGTTGCAAAATCTGGTGACAGAGCCTCTTTAACCACTTGCAAACCACACTGTAAACAATTCTATAAGTATGTACAGAATATATTCCTCCTAGTGAGTGATTGTGAAAACATAGGACAAAAGAACAGACTCAAAGTGACTGCCAAGGTCTCCAGGGAGAAGACAGTGTTTTTTATTTCCTTTACTGCTTTTACCATCTTGATTATTATATATGCAGCATTTAATGAGCGCTTTGTATATAATACAATATATATATAATGTGTATCTGTAATGGCCGTGGTCACGGACCGCAGCCTTCCCTTAGCTACAGACCTCAGACCTCCTCTCTGAGGCCGACATCGCCTTCCCCAGAGTGGGGGCATGTGCGCACTGGTTCCCGGCCTTGAAGGGCCAGCGTGTGCATATGTAATTAATTAATTCCCAGACCACCCCAGACTATAAAAAGGGCCCTGCCCTTCCACTCCTTGCTTGAGCGTTGTTGTCATTTTCCCATATCTGTATTGCAAATGTTCCTTTAGTGTTTTCATGTTCCCTGTGTTCCCTTGTCCTGCCTACTATATCCTGTATCCCATGCTGTGCCTTTTTCCCGAGTCTGTATAGTACCTGAGCCGTGCCTTGCTCTGCCTGCTGAAATACTCCACGTCTGGTTTTGCCTGTCATCCGCCACATCTGGCGCAACCCACCACCTCCAGCCCCATCTGTGCCAGAGCCCTTGCTGCCATCTGGACTATCCCAGGTACCCTCGTGCTAAACTCCTACCAAAGACTTTGTGCATAGACTGTAAGTTGGTCAGCTGCCTCTCCGTTACGGCGGAGCAGCCTATTGGGTTCACATACCCTTAGATCGTGACAGTATCACATGGGTCAAAATATTTCTAGTATCAGTTAATCTGCAGAAACGCTACTGGCTGGTCCAGCAGATGTTATACCAGAATCTCAAGTAACTTAAAGAGGCTCTGTCATCAGATTTTTCAACCCCTATCTGCTATTGCAGCAGATAGGCGCTGCAATGTAGATTACAGTAACGTTTTTATTTAAAAAAAACGAGCATTTTTGGCCAAGTTATGGCCATTTTTGTATTTATGCAAATGAGGCTTGCAAAAGTACAACTGGGCGTGTTGAAAAGTAAAAGTACAACTGGGCGTGTATTATGTGCGTACATCGGGGCGTGTTTACTACTTTTACTAGCTGGGCTTTCTGACGAGAAGTATCATCCACTTCTCTTCACAACGCCCAGCTTCTGGCAGTGCAGATCTGTGACGTCACTCACAGGTCCTGCATCGTGTCGGCACCAGAGGCTACAGTTGATTCTGCAGCAGCATCAGCGTTTGCAGGTAAGTAGCTACATCGATTTACCTGCAAACGCCGATGCTGCTGCAGAATCATCTGTAGCCTCTGGTGCCGATGTGTCCTCGCTCGTCTGACACGATGCAGGACCTGGGGAAGTGACGTCACAGCGTGATCTCTCGAGAACACGGCTGTGTCTGCACTGCCAGAAGCTGGGCGTTCTGAAGAGAAGTGGATGATATTTCTCGTCAGAAAGCCCAGCTAGTAAAAGTAGTAAACGACTTCCGGTTCCGGCGCTGGGGATGCAGGACGCGAGTGACTGAGCTCCCGCTCCCGTCCAGCCTGTAAGCTCGCAATAGTCGCTACGGCGACGATAATCAGCGGGGAAGTCACCAGCCCTGCACACGGCAACATCATCGGTGGTGCCTGTATGGACAGGTACCTCCTCAGAAGCGCGCAGAAGCCAGCCATGGAGGAATCAGCCGCGGCCGTGGTAAAGGGAGGTAAGATGGCGGCGCTTCCCGCCACTGCGACCCTGCTATACACACAGGAAGATGAGCTGCAGCACCATCAGTCCCAGCTTTCAAGCCCGGCAGAGCATGTACTGTCCGCTCATCCAGTAGCCATTGACTATGTAACCCTGGCCCGTGAAGTAGCCAAACAGATAGCGCCAGACCTGCAAAAGGCGCTGGAAAAAACGGTGCAAGATTCTCTAAACCGCGTGCATGCGGAGTTGGCACAAGTCACTATGAGAGCTGATGAGTTAGAACAGCGTATGACGCTGCTGGAGGATGAAAATGAACGCCTGCAATCCAAACTCAGAGGGGTGCTGTCTGTTACTGCGCAGTTGGGGGACAAGGTGGAGGATCTGGAAAATCGCTCCAGGAGGAGCAACCTGCGACTGGTGGGGCTGAAAGAAGCGGTGATATCTGCTGATTTGCAACGAGTGTGTGAGAGGACATTGCCGGAAGCCTTAGGTCTCCCCCGTCCATGCCGGGTGGAGAGGGCGCATAGAGTGGGGCCGGACCCCAGAAACCTCCCAGCAACAGCTGACCACAATTCACATCGTCCCAGACAAGTGATCTTCAAACTGTTGGATTACAATGACAAGGTGGCACTCATGAAAGCTTTCCGCAGCAGATCGCGTCCTTTGGAAATAATGGGCATGAAAGTGCTACTATTTGAGGATTTCTCGGCGGAGGTTGCAAAACGAAGGCGGGCTTTCAGCAAGATTTGCACCGCGCTGTTCCAAGCGAGAATACGCTTTAGCCTGCAGTACCCAGCCATCCTGCGGGTGTTTCAAGAGAACGGGCGGAATAAGGTTTTCACCACTCCACAGGAAGCGGAGGACGCACTTGCGGAGCTTTGTGGGAACAGATCACAGCAAGAGGAGCGTCACAGTCCAGTACATAGTCCGCAGCTCAAGTCAAGAGAAGACAAAAGGAACCGGCTAAATATGGAGCGTACCTGGGCAGAAGCCTTAATGCCCACACCTGGAAGATCCCGAGGGGGTCGAGCCGGAAATAGAGGTGACTCTCCGAAGCCGCAGAGGCGAACACGGGACCGCACCCGATCCACGTCTCCTGATTGACGGACGAAGTCCTTTTTGGCGCATTTTATTTAAGCTGTTGTGATGATGATTTTGTGGACGCTGTAGACCAATTGCAGATTCCGACCAGCTACAGATAAGTTTACAGATAATCTGAAAGTTATTGAGGGGGATATTTTGCGGTCTTATACAGCACTATGTACCGGTCAATAGTTGACCTATTGTTACAATGTTACAATGTTATCAAGGTTGAAGTATATGCATTCTGATATTTCCCTGCTTTTTCACTGCAAGATATTTGTGAGGGAGTTAGATCAGGATCTGAGATTGTCCCTGGTGGGCGGGATTGACCGGGAGTGATACAATGCCTCCCCCACGCAAGGGATTAGTGTTATCTGTTACAATGGCAGACTGAGGGAAATTGTGGTAGGAGATAGGGGACACGGAGGTAGGGAAACCTTGAAGCGAAGCAAGGTTCATAGGGAAATGTGAGGATGCAATCCTAACGGACTCTAGGCTGTTAAAGTAATGATAAGGGAATGTACATAAGGGTGCGCAGGCGACAAAGAGGTACTGAGGGGGCAAGGGCAGGTGTTACTTCCTCATGGAAGGAGCCATATAGGCAGGCTGGGGGGGGAGGGGGAGGGAGGGGCGCGTTCTGGCATAACAGAAAAAAGTGAAGTCACATACACCAGTGGGTATTAAGGGAATGCTAACCCTTGCCGCAGGTGATTTTATGATTTTGTTAGGTAAGGGATGGTTGGCCTTGTTGGTTCTGGCTTACAAGCCAGGGTTTGGTTATGATGTTAATGTTAATGTTTGTACATGGCTCTTGGGAAAAGACGGATCTGACTCCCTGGACTCCACACGACTTTTAGGCACTTTAGCTCATCTTAAACACGGTCCAATAACATGAAAATAGTTTCTTGGAACGTTAAAGGGCTGAGATCCCCACAGAAAAGGACTAAACTTTTAAGGCACATGAAACGATTGCATCCTGATGTGGCCCTATTGCAGGAAACTCACCTTACCGAGCCGGAGTTTAAGTATTTGCAAAAGTTCTGGGTGGGTCAGGTTTTTGGCTCGCCGGCAAGGGAGGGTAAGGCGGGAGTTATAATTCTGGTACATAAAAACTTTGCGTTTACGCTGGTGTCCCTGGAGCGGGATGACGAGGGCCGTTGGATCCATCTAGTGATGGAGCATGCAGGGGAAACCATCAGTATTTATAATGTGTATGGCCCAAATACGGTTAACACTGGTTTTTTTGGTCACTTGGAAACCCAACTCCAGCAGGATCGCACTAGGTTTTTGATTTTAGGGGGAGACCTTAACACTGTAAGGTCTTCAAAGGAGGATAGGAGCGCAGGGACTAGTTCGCAGAGAAATAGAGATAAGATCTTGCCCGACTTTTTAAGACACACGGCCCTAATAGATGCGTGGAGGAGTTTACACCCAGATGCGCGGGAATATACACATTTCTCTCATGTTCATCAGTCATGGTCGCGTATTGATTATTTGTTAGTTAGTGACGCAATGGCGCGACGTTTACGTGAAGCGGCAATTGAAGATCTAGTTATTTCGGACCATGCTCCGGTTACCATTACATTGGCTGACACAGTAGCTAGAGGAACGGATTTTATCTGGAGGTTTCCCGCTTTTCTGGCAAAGGATGAGGGCTTTACACAGAAGCTTAAGGGGTGGTGGATGGAATTCGATGGGGATAATGTAGCGCATCGCTCGGAACCGTCATTGTATTGGCGTACAGCCAAGGCGGTAATAAGAGGGAAAATCATGCAGTATATGTCTAATCTTAAACGTAAGACGACCGAAGGATACAAGGCAGCGAGCGACAGATTGCGGCGTGCGTACACAGCATTCCTACATTCGCCATCAATGCTATTGGGGGAGGAATGGAAGGAAGCCAAGCGACAGTTTGATCAATGGTTAGACAAAAGAGAGAGTATTTACCGGTCCCAATTTGATGCTGATTTAATGCGTTTCGGCAATAAGGCGGGCAAATTATTAGCGCGGTTAGCAAAGGGGAGGTATGCACCGGCACATATTTCAACACTTAAAGAATCAAACGGAACTCCTACCTCGGACCCAAAAAAAATCAATACCATATTAAGTAAATATTACCAAGCCCTTTACTCAGAAACACCCATAGATCTCCAAAAAGGGAGGGAATTTTTGGAGAAGGTGAAGTTGCCAGGGCTTACCCAGGAGCAGAATGGTCATTTGAGCGCGGAGATTACACTAGAGGAAGTTTGGAGCGCCATTAAAACATTATCTAACGGGAAGGCCCCGGGTCCGGATGGATTCACAGGGGAGTTTTTCAAATCTCTGAGAGAAGAAATCAGCCCTACCTTGGTGGCATATTATAATACTTTACTAGGAACGGGAGCTTTACCAGCAGAGGCCAAGGTAGCGCATATAAAGGTGTTACCCAAGAAGGGGAAGAATCCTCTTGACCCGGGGTCGTACCGCCCCATCTCGCCGATAGATCAAGATCAGAAATTGCTCACAAAAATTTTGGCCAATCGACTGGCTATGTATCTACCCATACTGGTGGGAAAATCTCAGGTAGGCTTTGTAAAGGGCAGGGCTGCAGTGACAAATTTACGCAAGGTATTGACGGTGCTAGAAACAGTCAGGCACGATCCCCAGCCAGGTACCAGGCCGGCACTTTTAGCGCTAGACGCAGAGAAAGCCTTTGATAACATACAATGGGAATGACTGGGGATGGTGCTAGACAAAATGAACATTCAGGGAGATTTCCGGGTCTTCCTGAAGGGAGTCTACAATAGCCCGCAAGCACGTGTTCACTCCTTGGGGTTCCTATCAGATCCCTTCCAATTACATAAAGGAACACGACAGGGTTGCCCCTTGTCGCCCCTGCTATTCAATCTAGCACTGGAACCTATGGCCAGATTCTTGGAGGAATCGGATATGTTCAGAGGCATTCAAGTGGGATCTTGTGCAGTGAAATTAGCCCTGTTCGCTGATGATGTCATACTTTTTATGTCAAACCCTCAGGAGCATTTAGGGAAGGTTTTTCAATTTTTGCAGGAATTTGGGCAATGCTCGGGGTACAAAGTCAATATAGCTAAGAGCGAACTGCTGGAGTTGGGCAGGCCACTGCCAAAGACCTTTTGGCAATCCTTGGGTTGCGGGATATCACCGGTTGAGCATTGCATTACCTATCTGGGTATCAAAATAGGGAGGGTACCAGATACTCTGTATGGCTTAAATTATCCCCCGTTAATTAAAAAAATACAAGCGGAACTCACTAGATGGGGCCAATTGCCGTTGTCCCTCTTGGGAAGATGTCATCTGATCAAGATGGTTAGTTTTCCTAGATTGCTATACCCCTTTCAAACACTTCCTCTATTATTGAAGCATGTGGATGTCTCGAAATTGACGGCTTCATTCACTAAATTTATATGGGCAGGAAAAAGGCCGCGTATAGCGCTCACCAAGTTCATGATGGGTAAACAAGAAGGGGGTGTGAACTTTCCGAATGTCAGGGGTTATAACGTGGTCTGTCTTTTGCGTCATGTAGTAGATTGGCTTCATGAAACAAGTAATTATTCCAATTTAGATCTGGAAGGGGAGTATGCTTCACCCTGGAACCTGAAAGCTTTGTTACATTATAGAATCGCTTCTCTTCCGTGCCATCTCAAAACCTCCATTGTATTGAGAGATACAGTTCTAGCTTGGAAAGTGGTACGTAAGCAGTTTGGGTTACCCCACCTGGTATCGAAGTATATGCCGTTGAGCGGTCATCCGGAGTTTTTACCGGGAATGGACAAGGGGGACGGAATTGCCTCATGGGGGAGGGTAGGCATTGGTAGCGCAGGGGATCTTATGCATACAGAGGAAAAGAGGTGGTTAACTGGGGAGGAAATCACCGCTAAACTCAGACCCATAGTAGATAGAGTCAATTTTTTGCAAGTACTTCAGGTACGAACATTTTGTACCTCCAGGCTCAGGGATTTGAGTAAGGAAGCTACTACGCACACTCTGGATGAGGTCATAGGTCCAACAACTGGGCGGGCGACCATTACAGGAATGTATAGAGCATTGAGAGAGGGTTTTGTTCGTCCGCAATTAAGGATTCGTTTTAAAAGCTGGGAACGGTGGACTCAGGATCCAGATATAGGAGAGACCATACTGGGGGGTTGGGAGACGGTATGGAAGAGTGTGATAAATGAGAGCTGGAGGGAAACCTATTTTAAGTTGATGCATGCAGCTATATATGGCTTTAATATCTTGCCCTCACATTCTTTCCCTGATCGCATTACAAATTGTCCCAAGTGCAATACACCACTGACGAATTTGTGGCATGGAGTGTGGGGGTGTGTGCATACGAAAAGATTTTGGGAGATGGTACAGAAATATATTAAGGACCATTGGAAAACGAATCTCCCAATGACGCCTCAAGCGCTACTATTCCATCAGGCGCGGCCGCCAGAGGAAGAGGGTGCTCGAGGAGTGAGATCACCTCCCGTGTTGGTGCACACGATTTTACTGGTAGCTTTGAGATGCCTCCTGAGTCACTGGTTAGAGGCAGACACGCCGGGGTTAGAATTGATTGTGTCACGGCTGAAACAGTTATTGGTTCTTGAGAGGGTGGAGGTGGAAAGGCGGAAGGAAACGGGAACCAAGAAGCTATTTGATAAGTGGCAAGTATTTATAGAAACGCAATGTACAACAGCCGAAATAGCGGAAATTGTTAGGCCTTTCCAGTACACAAAGTGGTATTACACGCAGCTCTTGGCAGGCGTTTTAGGGAGGATGCAACTGTGAACCAGCTGGGGGAGAAAGGATGAGTGGAAACTCATTGATGATCTAGGTGGTGTTGGAGTTGGGGGAGTCATGTTTGTTTGGTCCATCTGAAGATCGACAATTATGCCATATTTTCTATGTTGGTGTGTTTATATGTTATGTTGAATTTAATTTAAAAGTTAATCCCATGACAGTTGAGTGCTGCGCACTCATGATGTAACTCTTACGTGAAATGTTTGTAAGAAAATGTGAAAACTGACAACAAAAAGGATATTTAAAAAAAAAAAAAAAGTAGTAAACACGCCCCGATGTACGCACATAATACACGCCCAGTTGTACTTTTAAACATGCCCAGTTGTACTTTTGCAAGCCTCTTTTGCATAAATACAAAAATGGTCATAACTTGGCCAAAAATGCTCGTTTTTTAACAATAAAAACGTTACTGTAATCTACATTGCAGCGCCTATCTTCTGCAATAGCAGATAGGGGTTGCAAAATCTGGTGACAGAGCCTCTTTAAATGTGCAGAATATACAATAAAGCATGGAGTACTCCTGAAAATGTGTTTCTCTACCCTGTTATCAAGTGTAAATAAACTTTTCCTGCAAAGTCAAGTAGCAATACTACAACTAGTGTCATTCAGCTTATCCCCGGTAGTACTGGAGTCTGACCCCAATTATAAAGTATTGATGACGTATCCACCAAGGCCATCAATATAAAAATTCTATATTATAGCTGTAATGACAGGGTAGGGAGACAGACAGGTGAGCCCTAATCTACCCACCACTCAGTCCCTGCCTACTTGCAACGACCCGTCCTAAGCGACGGGGTACAACTGGGCAACGGTCCCTACGCTCAGTAAGTGCAAGACAGAGAAAACAGACAAGGGTACACAGAAGCAAGGGAAACGGGGCAGCTGCCCACGGAGACACCGTGAGCAACAAGAGTAGTGAACGAGCCGAGTCAAACCAGGAGAGAGCGAGGTACAAAACGCTGAGCAGGAGAGTGGTCAGAAAGCCAAGATCAATAACAAGCAGAGGATGAGTAGTACAAGCAGCAGCAGCAAGCCAGGAAACAAGCATAGAAGAATCACAGGCAAAGGAGGAACAGGAAAGGCAGGTATAAATAGACAGTGGGCGGGGGCTAGATCCGTCTGGCCAGGCTGTGATAGGCTCTCCCACTCCTAAGCCTGCCATCCTGAGTGGTGGAAGATGGAGTCAGTCTCACAGACATAGGAACTGGTGCAGACTGATTGCCCACGGGTGTTGACACAGAAGCTGTGTCTGGCAAATCCTTTACAGTACCCCCCCCCCCTTTTATGAGGGGCCACCGGACCCTTTCTAGGTGTACCTGGTTTATTGGGGAAACGAAGGTGGAACCTCCTGAGTAATACCACAGCGTGAACATCCCGGGCGGGTACCCAAGTCCTCTCCTCAGGCCCGTATCCTCTCCAATGGACCAGGTACTGGAGGGAGCCTTGGACCATCCTGCTGTCCACCATCTTGACCACCTCGAATTCTACCCCCTCAGGGGTGAGAACAGGGACCGGAGGTTTCCTCGAGGGAGCCAAGGATGGGGAGCAGCGTTTAAGGAGGGAGGCATGAAAGACGTTGTGCACTCGAAAAGACGGGGGTAACTCCAGTCGGAAGGAGACAGAGTTAAGGACTTCAATGACCTTGTACGGCCCTATAAACCGGGGAGCAAACTTCTTAGACGGGACTTTAAGGCGCAAATGTTTAGAAGATAGCCACACCAGATCCCCGACCACAAACAAGGGGTTAGCAGAACGTCTTCTATCTGCCTGAGTCTTTTGTATGCTCTGGGACGCCTCTAGGTTCTTCTGAACCTGGGCCCAGACTGTGCACAGTTCCTGATGAACGACCTCTACCTCGGGATTGTTGGAACTACCAGGTGAAACAGAGGAGAACCGTGGATTAAACCCAAAATTACAGAAAAAGGGGGAGACCCCTGACGAGTTACTGACCCGGTTATTAAGGGAAAATTCAGCGAGGGGAATGAATGAGACCCAATCATGTTGACAGTCAGAGATAAAACACCTTAAATGTTGTTCTAGAGAGTGATTAGTCCTCTCCGTTTGGCCATTAGTTTCAGGATGGAAAGCCAAGGAGAAGGACAGATCAATCTCCAACTTTTTACAGAAGGCTTTCCAAAACAATGAAATAAATTGTACCCCTCTGTCAGAAACAATATTGACAGGAACCCCATGGAGACGCAGGATGTGTTTGACAAACAAGGTAGCTAACGTCTTAGCATTGGGTAGTTTCTTGAGGGGCACAAAGTGGCACATCTTACTGAAGCGGTCTACTACAACCCACACCACCGACTTGCCTTGAGATGGAGGCAAATCGGTGATAAAATCCCTGGAGATATGGGTCCAAGGTCTCTGGGGAATGAGCAAAGAACATAGTAAGCCCGCTGGTCGGGACCTGGGAGTCTTGGACCTAGCACAAACCTCACAAGCGGCAACGTAGGCTTTAACGTCTTTAAGCAACCCAGGCCACCAGTAGTTTCTGGCAATGAGGTGCTTGGTACCCAGGATGCCTGGATGGCCAGATAGTGCAGAGTCATGATTTTCCCTAAGTACCCTTAGCCGGAGTTGCAGGGGAACAAACAGCTTGTTCTCAGGAAGGTTCCCGGGAGCTGAACCTTGATCAGCCGCAATTTCGGAGACTAAATCAGAATCAATAGAGGAAATTATTATACCTGGAGGCAAAACACAAGCAGGATCCTCCTCCGAACGAGGGCTGGCCATGAAGCTATGCGACAGTGCGTCAGCCTTAATATTTTTAGACCCAGCCCTATAGGTGACCAAAAAGTTGAATCTGGTGAAAAATAACGCCCATCGAGCTTGTCTCGGGTTTAGCCTCCGGGCAGATTCTAAGAAAACCAGATTCTTGTGGTCGGTAAGGACCGTTACCTGGTGCCTAGCCCCCTCCAGGAAGTGGCACCACTCTTTAAATGCCCATTTAATGGCTAAGAGTTCGCGGTTGCCAATATCATAGTTACTCTCAGTGGGCGAAAACTTCCTGGAGAAGTAGGCACAGGGACGGAGATGGGTGAGGGACCTGGTACCCTGGGACAAGACAGCACCCACTCCCACCCCGGAGGCGTCAACCTCCACGATGAATGGCTCCATTTGGTTGGGCTGAACCAGCACTGGGGCCGAGTCAAACCAGGAGAGAGCGAGGTACAAAACGCTGAGCAGGAGAGTGGTCAGAAAGCCAAGGTCAATAACAAGCAGAGGATGAGTAGTACAAGCAGCAGCAGCAAGCCAGGAAACAAGCATAGAAGAATCACAGGCAAAGGAGGAACAGGAAAGGCAGGTATAAATAGACAGTGGGCGGGGACTAGCTCCGCCTTGCCAGGCTGTGATAGGCTCTCCCACTCCTAAGCCTGCCATCCTGAGTGGTGGAAGATGGAGTCAGTCTCACAGACATAGGAGCAGGTGCAGACTGATTGCCCACGGGCGTTGACACAGAAGCTATGTCTGGCAAATCCTTTACAATAGCAATTTATTATATATAAACACTTTTAATAACTTTATGTTTATTTAACAGTTACATGAATTTAGTGTATTAGATAAGTAAATTGAAATGCTCGAGTCTTATGGTACAATGAGTTTTGATATCACGCTTTAATTCTCATGATAGCACAGTGTTTCTGGAACATGGTGGACTCGCATACATTCAGACAAACATCCTCTGGACTGGAACAGAGCAGCTTTACTTTCCAGGATGTAAAATAGATGTTACAATAAGCTGCAGAGAGAGCAGCTATGTTACAAGAGTTCTCAATCAATGAAACTGATCAATACCCCCACACAGGTGGGTCATCACAACCAAGACGATTGCAGAATTCAAGATGCCAGTTTTAGATGAAGTCAGCGGCTCACATCAAAGAAGCAGTTTGCCAGCAAATCCATCTTACTGAAAAAAAACTAGTTAGAGTTACAATTTACAACACGTATCATTTTTTATAGTTATCTGTTTGCAGGCAGATAATTAAGGCTTGGAAGCATGGATTAAAAGAACTTTTCAGTTATAGGAAAGTTCTTAATAGACTGTTCATAGACTTCAACATTTTAAAGTCCTTACTGTTGCCTGACATTAAAAGAAATACATTATTAGAATGTCTAGGATATATGGTATGTGCTTCACGGTGCACAATAAAGCTGCTACATGTTACACTTTGCTTTATTTTGCTACATTTGCTAAATATTTTGCAATTTACAGGCAAAGATTCCACCTTTTATGTGCCTAACTTCTAACACTATCTTAATAGTGGTTGGAGATCCAAATCCCCTACATAGACATAATTTTTAAAAATAACATGCTGGCTACCTGCAGCCCCCACTAGAGGGAGCTTAGGAGCTTACTGCATACTATGTTATTATAAAGTTTACTGTATGACAGAATGCAGTTACCTCCTAATCTGCGTCTAGTGGAGGCTGCAGGTAGTCAGCTTGCTATCTTTAAAGAATACCTAACCTTTCATGTGAGTTTCAGAATAAGCGGTTACATGCTTGTACATGAGGAATAAAACTATTTCTGGCCATTATACAGATGTAGCTGTCTTTACCTTGACTTTTAACACATTAAATAAATAATCACTAGATCTTGACTTTTTAAATGGCTTTTGTCGTGGGATATCACGCTGCAGCAAGTTATTAGTATCAAGATAAAGATGGCTACATCCGTATGACTTATACAGATGTAGCAATCTTTAACTTGACTTTAACGTGTTGAATTTGCAGTGGCAAGAAACTTTAACTTGACTTTATCAATGGTTTTTAATGGCGTATGTGATAAGTTATCATGCGGCAGTAAGTTATCAGTGTCAAGATAACTTCTAGGATTGCTAAATCTGTATATGGCTTTTTTTTTAACAGTTTTCCCCTCTTCAGGCTCTAGCTCTAATTTTCAGTTTTTTCCCAGCTAGTGGGCGGAACGTAACTGCTATCATGTTTGCTATGCACCTCACACATAGAAGAGCAGAATGCTGCTCTCTTATCTCAATCTAGTACATATAAATAGAAGCTGCAGCCCCATAGACATTATACAGCAGTAATGAGCAGTGTAGCTGTGAATCCAGCACTGGCGTGAGATAAAACACTTAAAGGCTATGGATACATTTGAGGGCATTTTTTTTTTTTTAAATAAATAAATAACAAATAGATTAGTCAGTGTGTTTAGTGTAACTTTGTAATTAGTCTTTATTACAAAATGGTTTTACTTTTGGAGATACTTTTCATTCTCTATACAGAAAAGCTGTAGCGCTTGTTTTACACTGAATCTGACAGTCCCGTGGACCTGACGGGTTCAGTGTCGGCGGGTCCTGCATGTCTCTGACACTAAATACACCAGTTTGTATGTCCAGGTTTAGACTGCGCACGGATCCTCGTGGCGGCACACGGTATAATCGGAACAAGTGGAAAAGATGCAATCCAGCACTGGTATGTTTAAAAGGAAATGGTATTCCAACTTTATTTCAGATAAAAATAAAATCCAATATGTATGGGGGTGGTTGCCTCAGCAATAAGCCTACGCGTTTCAGACAGATCGCTTGTCCTTAGTCCTGGCACATTATAAAAGCTGCAAACAAAACAACCTGCATTTATATCCAGTCATACATATTGGATTTTATTTTTTATCTGAAATAAAGTTGGAATACCATTTCCTTTTAAACATACCAGTGCTGGATTGCACCTTTTCCACTAAACACACTGACTAAGCTATTTATTTTTGTTTAAAAATGCCCACAAAGGTGTACATGGCCTTTAATATAAACTGTTGCAGCATCTGTGCCTCTCTCCTCTGTCTCCATCAGCCCCATAAACACTAAATAAAGCGTTAGGGCATATGCGCAACCACTACTCTATTTAAAAACCTCCTTACTGCAATCATACATTGAGAAGGAACAGGGGCTTGGGACCCCCACTCAACTAATCAGTGGGGGTCCCACTGGTACTTTCCCCAGTGATCATACATTTATCATCTATCCTGTGGATAGGTGATAAAGGTTCTTAGTGGGGAAAACTCTGTTAATATATCGGTTACATTGGTTGGAGCTCTAATTTATTTTGACTCTAAATCCCCTGCATAGACAGTTAAATGATAAAAATCTGTCTGACTGCAGCTGCCACTGCGGGGGGGGGGGGGGCGCTTATTGCATACATTTATACATTGAACCTTTCAATAAAACAGTATGCTGTAAGCTTCTAGGCTACCCTTAGTGGTCCCTAGAAACAGACAGAATTTGGAGTTCTGAATCAGCTAAAAAAGAGCTTAAACTTCTGAAAAGTTATATTAAGAAAGCAGCACAGAATATTGGACCTATAAACAACACGTTGGTAAAAGAAACGTTTGTTTTTATGACATATCAACTAGATATGCCATGAATGTCTGATAAGTGGAAGTCCAACTGCTGGGACCAAACCATATTTCCAGGTGATGAAGAGGCCATGTCTATCTGAAGACGTCAACATCGCATCCTTGTGCCTCACAGAGTTCACATACTAAGGGGGGATTCACACGAGCGTGATTTGGCAGCGTGTAGGCCGCGTGGTTTTCGCGCGGCACGCAATGCCCTATAGAAGTCTATGGGGCAGTACACACAGTCCGTGTATTTTGCGCAGCGTTTGTTCGCTGCGAAAAATACGCGACAGGTTCAATAACTCTGCGTATTTCATGCATCACGCACCCATTGAAGTCAATGGGTGCGTGAAAACCAGGCAGGTCGCACGGAAGCACTTCCATGCAAACCGACTGAAACAGCGCACGAGCTGTCAAAAGGATGAATGGAAACAGAAAAGCACCACGTGCTTTTCTGTTTCCAAGCATCCAAACGGAGTGTCTTTGCGAGGAGCGAACCCCGACAACCGAAGCTAACTTCACCGGTTTCGGCCAAACTCGTTTTGGCCGAACCCGGCAAAAAAATTTCCGGTCCGCGACGTCGGAGACATTCACTGTGCATGGTGCTGAAAGAGTTAAACTGTTTCAGCACCATGGACAGTGACTTGCGATCCCAAAATACATGAACCTGTAAAAAAAAACGAAGTTCTAACTTACCGATTACTCCTGTCTCCTTCCTGCAGTCCGACCTCCCGGGATGACACTTCAGTTCAAGTGACAGCTCCAGCCAATCACAGGCCAAGCACAGGCTGCAGCCAATCACAGGCTGCAGCGGTCACTTGGACTGCCGCGTCATCCAGGGAGGTGGGGCCCGATGTCAAGAGAGGCGCGTCACCAAGGACGCGTCACCAAGGACGCGTCACCAAGGCAACGGCCGGAAAGTTCTCGGTAAGTAGGAACTTTATCTTTTTTTTTACAGGTTTTTCGCTGTTGTGTTCGGCATTCACTGTCGAGGGTGCTGAAAGATTTAGCTCTTTCAGCACCTTGGACAGTGACGGGCGTCGACAAGCCTCATCTCTATGATGCCGGCTGCGCGAAAATCACGCAGCCGCGCATCAGACACGCATGACACACGCAGCTGTCAAATGGTTTTTGCACTCGCAAAACGCCGCGTTGTTTGCGCGCGCAAAAACGCAACGTTCGTGTGAATCTGCCCTAACACCTCTCATTCACAGTCTAAGGCCCCATACACACGACCGTATTTTTGTCCACTCGTAAATACTGGCGTAAATACGGGTCCTTGGTCACACGTATTCGACCCGTATTGAACCAGTATTTACGGACCCGTGCCCGTAAATACGGGTCCGGTGTCACCAGTATTCCACCCGTATTTACGGGCACGCTTTCTCTGCAAAATTGCACTGCACAAATCAGCAGCCCCTTCTCTCTATCAGTGCAGGATAGCGAGAAGGGACAGCCCTTTACGTAGTAAAAGTAAAAGAAATTCATACTTACCCGGCCGTTGTCTTGGTGACGCGTCCCTCTTTCGACATCCAGCCCGACCTCCCTGGATTACGCGGCAGTCCATGTGACCGCTGCAGCCAGTGATTGGCCTGTGATTGGCTGCAGCGGTCACATGGATTGTAACATCATCCCAGGAGGCCGGACTGGAGGAAGAAGCAGGGAGTTCTGGGTAAGTATGAACATCTTTTTTTTACAGCTTTATCTATATTGTGATCGGTAGCCACTGTCCAGGGTGCTGAAAAAGTTACCGCCGATCGTTTAACTCTTTCACCACCCTGGACAGTGACTATACACTGACGTCGCCTAGCAACGCTCCCGTAATTACGGGTGCACACATGTAGTCACCCGTAATTACGGGAGCCCCATAGACTTCTATGGGCCTGCCCGTGCCGTAATTACGGCCTAAAATAGGACATGTTCTATATTTTTCAACGGCACGGGCACCTTCCCGTAAGCATACAGTAGAACAAAAACTCAGATCCCTTACTACTCGCCATTTAAAATATTACATAGCCTAATTTATCTACTGTTTAACCACTGCATACAGTAGATTATGTCTATAGTACGTAGAGATATAGCAGATGCCAGTCTACCAAGGAAACCTTCTATATCTGTTGGCAACAAGCTCTACAGTTAGATTTGAGTTATGCTATTGTACCACCATCTAGTGGATAAAATTATAACTGCAACATCATTGAGTGAAAAAAAAATATCCGTTGCACGTCTCCATTTTTTACTACATTGTTTATTATGGTTTTTTTTTATTATTCAAAAGGATATGTAAAATATCCCATTGTTTTCTATGGAACCAATGTATATCAAAATGTGTCATTTCGGCATACATTTTTCTGGCAAATGTCAGGCACACTTTCCCTTTTTTACGATTTTGTTTACACTATAATGTATATATATATATATATATATATATATATATATATATATATATATATACACAAACAAGATAGTATATCAGTGACAGACATATCCAAATATATGGCTCTATAGTTGCATACGTTTACACAGTATATGTAAGAAATGTCCCTTCCACTTTAAAAAAAAAACGGATCCGTCAAACAGATGGCAACTGTATGCCTATTTTTCACAGACTTGTCAATAGAGAGTATATAGTGGGCATACAGTTGCACCTTTTTTTTTCAGCATACCTTTAAAAAAAAAAGAAGAAGCTCCTCTTACATTACATTGCCATGTGCTACTTGAATTGAAAGCATTGCTGTACAATAAATAGAATTTTTGCAGTTGTAAATTGAAATTCAGTAAAATAACGTACTGATCGAATATCTCCACCCAGTAAATGTCTATTGTTATTTGGACGTCAGGCAGATGTGCTTGAGTGGTGCCGCTCATATGCTCCATTTGGCACCACCTTTCAACTTTGTGTCCGCAAATCATAAAAATTAAAACTAGATTAGATTTAGATACAAAAAAAAAGCACAAAGGAAAAGCTGGAATATGGTCTGAAATAATTTTACTTGATGCAGAAGTATATGGTGCATGCTCGGACCTATCCAAACTTCACAACATGGCGTTTTTAGTCTTAAAGATTAGTTACTCCTTCCTGCATCATGACATCACCCTAATAGAGTTATTATTTATGGCTTGAATGTTCCATGTCCCGCGACTTAGCGCAATGTGTCTAAGAATATAATGCTTATGGAGATTAAACTAAAGAACTAAATACCAAGGAAAAACGTCCAAAATTCCTAAAATATATATAGAATTTCCATATGTGGGAACATAATTGACGACAAGATGCCAAAACAAGCGAATAGTAAAAGGTTTAAAATTGTTCTGACCTGCCAAGTGCTAAATATTCCACAAACCTGACACTTGAGAAGTGAGGAATATAATCTTTATTATGACTTACTTCAGAGCAAATGTATACTTTAAATGTTAAAATAGAACATCCTACTGAAAATGTCACATTTCTATTAATAATAGTGATGTGTTAATGTTACATTGTACAAGTTATAATTACAAAATGAGAGGCAGAAGAAAACGGTTCAGCGGACATCTTGAAGCCTTTTCCTTTTTTCGGAAAAATAATCTTATCTTATCTTTGGATAAGTCCGTTCCACATGCCCTATTAAAGAAGGGAGTCCCCCAATTGAGGTCTCTTTATTAGCCAGAACAAAGAGATGTTATCACTCTACATACATCACATCTCTATGGGCACCATGTTATTTTTTTAATGATCAGACCACTCCCCCAGTTAATCTCTTTAACAGGGAACTTGTCAAATGGAGAGGTCTTGTTCAAAGGGGACAATTCCTTTAACTCATGAAGGACCAAACCATTTTTGGTCTTTCGGACTACACAAAATGTTTCTATTTTTTAGCATTTCTGAACCAATAACTTTAAACATTTTGCATCAGCACAGCAATATGCTGGACAAGTTGTAGTTTCTACGTGTACCATTTTGGAGTACGTACATTTCACCACGTTTTGTTTTTTTACGTTATATTTTGTATCTGCAGACTTAAAATAAGTGACTATATTTATAGTACATGTTGTGATGGATATGGGTATACCAAATATATTGGGCTTACATTACTTTATATGTGTTTTATAAAATTAAAATAAAATTCAAAATACTTTATTTTATAAAAAAATTTTATCCCATAAGTGGACTTTAATTTGACATTAAGCTACACTATACTGGCACACTAATTGGTACACTCTAACAGGGTTTTACAAAAGGCAACCCTGATGACCTTTGTCTAATGCCAGGGTGTCTCCATAGTGAGGCCAGGCGATCATGGATACAGGGTTTGATCTTGGCACTGAACGGGTTAACTGACAAAATTTGTCCCTGATCCTAGCAGTTGCAGCAAAAGTGTAACTGTGTATTACAGCTATCCTCCTGCCCCACTGTGCCCATACAATCACCTTGATGTCATAGTACTTCAATGTGCCTCAATTACCCGACGCTCTTGACGTATTATTAAGCCAATGTGTGTAAAGGGGTTAAACAAAAATATAAGCAAATTGCTGCACGGCTTAAATGGGTTCTCTACTTTGGACAATACCATTTTGTTAAAAGGTTCCCCAACTATAGGGTAATCAAATCCTGCTGCTGGGAGTCCTAGCAATAAACTACAATGTGTGAGGGAACTCGGTAGTAAGTGTTTAATTGCACTGCAGCGCCACCACAGGAGAAACAACACATTACATCATTTAAAATCAATGTGCTATTTATGTAAGGCATGGACATGCTAGGCCCTCCAGAGCTTTTTGTAGCTAAAATGGTTATCTCACACCCTTGTATTAATTTAGAGTTCCTATATATTGAAAATATGTTTTCTAAACCAAGCAACCCCTTTAATATGTTATACAAAACAGCAGAATGTAATATATAAAAGAGCAAAATGAAACCAATGTAGCCAAACTGCAATTATTCCCACCTATATTATATTGTTTCTCCATTAGTCTAGTATCAATCCCTTTAAAGCTGATTATAAAATGATATATGGAAGTATATTTGAATTTAACAGCTATTGCCAGTTACTCCTTGTATGACAATTAGGCCTTAAATTCTTGTTCCACTCATTAAAATACTTCATCCCCCTAATACACATTCTTGTTCATGCAGCATTTTCTGTTCCTTATGCAGAATACCAGTATAGTTTAATGAAGAACTTCTAATCAGTCTTTATGGTCATGAGTGTAGACAACTTTGAGTCAATAGAGAAAAAAGTAATGAAGTGTCAGATTGGGATCTTCTACTAGTCCAGTGCAATGGGGCTTGTGTTATCCCTAAACTGCTGTTACCTCGCACACCATGTCCTAATTTTCCCTCTTTATATTGGTGTGCCTCAAGATTTTATCCCTGAACCCCTCCTCTTCATCATCCATACCGGCAGTCTCAGTCTGTTCATTAACTTCTATGGTTTTCAAGGCCAGCTAGATTGAGAGATATGAGACTCCACTATATCTCTTTGGTCCTGATCTTTCTGCATGCCAATGTTACCATTTGTACATCATCTGTCCCATCCTTTTTTCTTCCACCTTAAAATCTGCAGTAATTATTGTCTAATACATTATTCCTCCCCACCTATAATATTCTTATAATCTTGTGATGGTGACCTTACAACAGTAGCAGTCTTTACAAGCAATCAAACCTCGCAATTGCGTGGTACTCCATAGGTCAGGGGGCCCTTGTTGGGTTCCGACAGTGCCAAAACTTTCAACTGTATCTTTCAACGCAGATACAGTTGTCATAAGCCCCAGATCTTTGGCCCGATGCCACCGGCGACTCCCACATTCAATTATATTTGCACTCTCAGGATGTAGATAAAATGAATACTATGGCAGTGCAGGGAGCTGTCAGGTCCTTGCTCCATCATTCACTAGGCTACATGCCATGTAAGGCCTGTAGCCTATGAGACAGAATCCCTGCACAGGCTGGCACAATGACATTACTGCATTGCGCCGGTCTATGCACGGGTCCTATCTCGGCGTCTCATCGGTTGCAGGCCTAATGTGGCCTAAGGAGGCTTGCTGTGCAGCTTTGTCCATCATTGGAACATGCATAGGTAAGCATAAGTTTTATTATTTGTTTGGGGGGCATTCTCTATTTGGGCACTGTGTGTGGCACTCTACAGGTGGCATTGTGTGGCACTCTACAGGGGGCACTGTATGTGGCACTCACTATTGGAGGCACTATGTTTTGCCACTCTCTACGGGGGGCACTGTGTGTGGCATTCTCTACAGAGGGCATTGTGTGTGGTACTATCTAAGGGAGAATTGTTTGTGGAATGCTACATGGGGGATCTGTGTGTGACACTCTTTACAGGGGGCTTGGTGTGTGGCACTCTACAGCGGGCACTTTGTGTGACACTCTCTACAGGGGGCACTGTGTGTAAAACGCTCTAGAGAGGGCACTGTCTGTGGCACTCCCTACAGGACGCACTGTGTGTGGCACTCTCTACAGGTGTCTTTTATTAGGGCCTCCAAACTTAACTTTCCTTGGGGCCCCAGAAATTCCAAATCCGGCTCTGACCATGACAACACACTATCGCTGTCGCAAGGCGTGAGATTACCATGGACAAAACATAATGGTTCATGACAGCAATTGATCATGTGACATAAAAGCATTATGAACGACACTGAAGTCATCATGTCACCATCACAACATAGAGTAGTAGATTACCACAGAGGCAAAATTTTAAAGGTGGGTATATCACAAAGTTTATTATTATTTGATGTGGGACAGTTTTAGGGGGATTTAACATTTCAATTGAGTCTCAGACATATAAATGAATGTGTTGCTTCCAGTAACATATCAATGTGTACTTATTTATGTACTCATTTTAGTTATCTGCCAGACTACAGGAGAAATGAGATTAGAGGGGAAATAAATGTATTATTTTTTTCTTCTAGTACAGGCTTAAAAAACAGAAATGAAAAATGCCTCCTCATTAGCATAAATAAACAGGAGAATTGTTCATTCTTCCATTATATTGTACTGGAGAGCAAGGTAACAAATCAGCTTACCAACCAGCCTCAGAACATAACTTGAGCGATGGTGTGTATAGTTTATGAGTGAGATCATCTGAATTCCATGGGGCACACTGACCAAGCCAACTTTGTGATAACATCAGTATTTTAACACAGCAGTTCAGCTCCAGGAATATTCCCAAAATACTGACAACGCCTCATCACGTAACCAAAGAATTAAAGAGAAAGAAAACCCTATGAAATACAGTGATCCTGCTGTACTTACTTCTAAATGTGTTGCCTCAAGTAAGGCATATATTGCAATCCTCCCATTACATTGCATTACTGTCATTGAAAGTGTTCTATACTAGAAATAGGGCTACAATAGAATCTGGTGTAAATATATAGCCCGTCCTGAACCTGCCCCTGTACTAAGGTTATGGGATAATATACCTATCTAGCGCTGTTACACACTCATTTATGTTATATTATGAGGGTACTCCTAGGAATGTAGAAGTGACGATTTTATAATATTCATAGAGTAGAGTTGGATCCAAAGTAAAGGAAAATGTAACATCACTAGTTACGCTAGTCCACCTGTAAGCACAATGTCTCCTCAGAAGCAGGATAAATATGAGATTTATTTTAGAACGTTGACACACAGACATTCCATGGTGAGAAATGTGTAAATAAGTTCCTTAGTAATATATGTACTGCATATAAACAAGCCATGTAGCCCTTGTGGCCAGGGTGCCAAGATCAGAGCCTAGGGATCAAAATGCAACATATAATATGTAATAAATGGAGAGAAAACATAGTGTTTATCTTATACAATAAAGTTGATTTATACAGACCTGAAAATTTTTACATACTGTACGTAAATCTTAGAGATTTACAAAAAAAAGTTTGAGCAACTTTGTTAATGATAGGTTTTATTTATCCGAGATACAGATTGTATTATTGCCAAGTCTTGCATACACAGTTTGGTGGTTACTGCCTACTAAAATCAGTCAACAGCTTGTTGACAGACACACCCCTAGCAGCTTAGCACAGCCCCTATAATGCGATGCTTTCTGCTGCAGTATGTTCTAGGAGTGATCGTTTTTCCTATACCATATTACTATACAATGCCTGATGTGAATAACTATAGTAAATTTGGCATAGATAACATCTGTACGTAAACTTTACAATGGTTTTCAAAGATGAAACTCAGCTGATCATTTATTTTTATTTTTTTGACTAATTGACATTCTTTCAACAGGACGTAAAAATTATTTATTTGCCCTTTTTCTTCTGTGTTCCTATTCTTCTTACCTTGGACCTGAGCATGATGCTCTGTCACTTCTCATAATACATGGAAAATGACAATGCTTTATCAGATATTCCTTCTCTGTCACAGAGCAGAAACCAATAGCAGCTTAGGCTTCGTTCACATCTGTGTCGGAGCTTTCCGTCAGGGGAATCCATGAACGGAATCCAAACTGAAGCAAAGGGAAACCATAGGTTTCCGTTTGCATCACCATTGATTTCAATGGTGACAGATCCGGTGCAAATGGTTTCCATATGTCCCCGTTGTTTAAGGGTTCGGTCTTTTTGACAGAATGAATAGTACAGTCGACTACGGTATTGATTCCGTCAAAATGACGGAACCCTTGCACAAGGATGACAAATGGAAACCATTTGCACCTGATCCGTCACCATTGAAATCAATGGCGATGCAAACGGAAACCTATGGTTTCTGTATTTTTCAGTTTGGATTCCGTTCATGGGTTCCCCTGACGGAAAGCTCAGATGGAACCCATGAACGGAGTCCCAACGCAGATATGAACGAAGCCTTAGTATGGACATTTGTATGTTATATTATAATCTCTATTACCATAATATCTTAGGTATTATTGTAACACTAAGGTCAATATTCGTACCGAAAAATACAAAACACTGGAAACTTCCATGACCTCATGCATTTTATACATCTGATTTTTGGATTGCTTCAAGAATTAGCATTTCTTTGGAATTGAAGATGATTCAGCCACAGTTATACTAAATAAAATACAGCTTCTTCATGCAAATCTTAGATAGTCGTGTGTATTACGACTGGGTACAATCTTACTGTAATTTTATTCACATTGTTATAAGTTTAAGTTCAGACACATGCATATATATCAAAAGGTTTTGACAAACCACGATTTACACATCTACATAACCATAGGTCTGTGACAAATTAAATTTATTTCACATTCATTTAAGCAGTGCAAGCATATACTGAAGATCAAATTGTCCTCATTTGCTGCAGACACAGTGGATACATTAGAAATCTGTGCTCAACACCAACATCTGTTTCTATTGTAGACTTACTCTTTACTACTCTTAGGCTCCGTTCACATCTGCTTTGGGGTCCCGTTCTGACGTTCCGTTAGGGGTTTCCATCAGAAAGGGACCCTGAGCAGACCCGCTATTGTTTCCGACAAAACGACGGATCCAGCGCACAAAAGAGACAAACGGAAACCACTGGCACCGGCTCCGTCACCATTGAAATCAATGGTGATGGAAACGGAAACCCTCTGTTGATAGTGCCACCCCCCTGTATATAGTGCCACACATCCCCAGTACATAATACCGCAGTGCCCTCTTTAGATAGTGCGACACCCCCTGTATAAAGTGCCACACCCCCCCCCCCCGGTATATAGTGCCACACATGCCCCTGTAGATAATTCTGCAGTGCCCTCTGTATATAATGCCACAGTGCCCCCTGCAGATAATGTCACACAGCCCCCCTGTGGGTAGCACCACACAGCTCCCTTGTAGGTAGCGCCAGACAGCCCCCTTGTAGGTAGCGCCACACAGCCCCCTTGTAGGTAGCGCCACACAGGCCCCTTTGTAGTCAGCGCCACACAGCCCACAGCCCTCTTGTAGGTAGCGCAACACAGCCCTTTTGTAGATAGCGCCACACAACTCCCTTGTAGGTAGCGCCACGCAACGCAGCCCCCTTGTAGGTAGCGCCACACAGCCCCCTTGTAGGTAGTGCCACACAGCCCACAGCCCCCTTGTAGGTAGTGCCACACAGTCCCCTTGAAGGTAGTGCCACACAGGGGATTCCGCTCCTAGCTCACATCCACCTTCCCACCGGGTGCTGCCGGAAGGTGGATGCGGCAACACCCGGCATTTATCCAGCCACCGTTAAAATAGATAGGATATGGCGCCAGACCTCCATGGGAGCCGGAACCAAAAACGTTGCAGGTAACGTTTTTAGATCCGGCTCCCAGGGAGGTACGGTGCCACAACTGATGTCCTCCGTGCCAGAACAGATCCCATAGAAAGCTACGGGATCCGTTATAGCATCAGTTTGCCTCCGGCTTTTCTTCTACACGCCGGAGGTAAACTGAAGCGGACGCCGGACATATGTGAATTATGGCTACATGCTTATTCCATTTGCAGTGAACTTTAAAGAAAAAGAGAGAGGGAGATTTTGGAGTTAACTTAAAAATAAAATAAAGGGGAGCTCCACCTATAAATTTACTTGCAAATCTCTAATCAGGGGTATTTATTCAATTGAGACATTGCTCCTCTAGTGCCTAGGGAGGTAGGGAATGATGGGGCCTGCGCCTGGGCTCATATTTGTTAGGGTTTTTTTTATTGTTTCTTTTATCTTTCCTTCAGTTTCTGCTTTTAATGATTTCTCTCCTCTGCACATATGATTTGCCATGTGATATGCTGTTCTGCCAATGCAGTTCTCCCTTGCCCTGAGCACTTTTTTGGTATATAGAGAGGGATGACTGCTGTAAACTGTGACAACATGGCAGACAGCGCAAACAGCAAATAAGAGGTAGTTATGCTAAGGGTTGGTTGATGTGGGCGTTGTGCCAGCCTGACTGCAACTAACATTATCAATAGAAAGCTGGCAAGTGAATAGCGATTGATAATAATGGGGGTCTATTTGAGTCTGTATACCTTGGCAGTTTTGGGCTATTATTTTTAAAGTGATAGCTCCTCTGCCCATCCTAAGCTGCCCTAAATATGCTGCCAGTAAAAGATTTCTCTATCCGTCTAATTATTATTACCAGGTACTTACAGTCTTGTTCTTAAAGGGTAACTAAATCTTCAATAAACTTCTGACATGTCATAGTGATATGTCAGAATTTTTGGAGGGGGTCCAAGTACTGAGACCCCCACCGATCGCTAGAACAAAGCGGCAGAAGTGCTCGTGTGAGCGCTGAGCCGCTTGGTTTCTGATCAACTTTTCTCGGAATGCCGATGTAACTGTGTACGGACTCAATAGAAAGTCTATGGGCCCATACACCGCTACATCAGCTTCCCGAAAAAAGCCGAACAGAAACTAAGCAGCTCAACGCCCACTTCTGCAGCTTCGTTCTAGTGATCGATGGGTGTCTCAGTGCGCGGACCCCTACTGATCGAAAGTTCTGACGTCACTATGATATGACAGAAGATTGTTGAAGGTTTATTTACACTTTAATTGATAGAACCATTTTGCACATGTTATTGCAGTCCATATGATTCAGGATTCTGTGCCTTTTATTTCACCATATTTCCTACTAAATATCTTACTAATAGTCAGACATTTAGTGAGCGCCAATCGCACACCATGTCCCATTTTTTTCCTCTTTATATTGGTGTACCTTAAGATTCTATCCGTGAACTCCTCCTCTTCTTCATTCATGCCTGCAGTCTCAGTCTGCTCATTAACTTCTATGACTCAACTATATCTCTTTGGTCATGATCTTTATATATGTCAGCATTTCAATTTGTACATCATCTGTCTCATCCTTCTTTTCCTTCCACTTCAAACTCTGTATCGACAAAGCACTATAAGTTTTCTCTCTCTGCTTCTTGCCTAACCAAACATACAATAACAGTATAGATAAATGTAATATATATGTAATTAATACTGAAATAAGTTCGATTTTAAGAACTTTTATTTACTGTACGTAACTTTTTATTTTTCACTCTAGTCAATTTGTAACAACTCTTTTTAATAATTTTTTTTATAGGTTTCAAATATTCTGGACAGCAGAAGAAGACTTCAACAAATCATATGATACAGATGACAAGAATTATATATTCAATATCTTCATAAGGTAAATTTTTGGGTAGCAGAGCCACCGGTATTTCTTAAATAAATAATCTTGCCTTCTTCTTACCGTATTTTTCAGACCATAAGATGCAGTTTTTAGCAAGAATAAATCTTGCTAAAAAGTCCCTGCGTCTT
Source organism: Rhinoderma darwinii (assembly GCF_050947455.1). Lineage (NCBI taxonomy): Eukaryota > Metazoa > Chordata > Amphibia > Anura > Rhinodermatidae > Rhinoderma > Rhinoderma darwinii. Next base: position 400,983,391 of record NC_134688.1, on the reverse strand, counting down.
ATAGTCGGCAGTCGAGCCCCCTGACCTCTTCAGACCGCTTCTTACTTAACCGCTGTCTCTCGGACACTTCCTGGTCAGATGGTCGGGAGTTACGTAAACAGCTGAGCGCTCATTGAGATATGCTGTTTCCGTAACTCCCATAGAAGTGAATGGGAGTTACTGAAACAGCGTAGCAACGCAAGCTACGCTGTTTCCGTAGCTTCGAAAACTGCGTACATGGTCGAGTTACGGAAAAAGCGTAACTCGCTGAGCTACGCTGTTTCCGTAACTCCCATAGAACTGAATAGTAGTTACGGAAACAGCGTAGCATGCTACGCTGCTTCTGTAACTGCCATTCACTACTATGGGAGTTACTGAAACAGCGTAGATCAGCAAGTTATGCTGTTTCTGTAACTCATTCATGTATTGCAGTGATTGCTGGTTTAAGTCCCCTAGGGGAACTAATAAAATGTGTAAAAAAATAAAAAAAGTTAGATACATTTTCAGGAGTGTAAAAAAATATTAAAAGTTAAAAATAAAATATTTTACAATTTTTCCCCAAGCACAATGTAAAAAATAAAAAAAAGGGAATGAAATAAAAAGTGATAAAAAATATTGTATGTACCAAAAAGTGTCCCTCAGAATGTGGTGAAACAGAACAAATTAGTTTTTTTTAACAAATAGTTTTTGCTTTGTAAAAATAGTAAAAAATTTATTTTTTTCCAATTTTTTTGTGGTCTAAAATCTGGGTGCGTCTTAATCAGGTGCGTCTTATAGTCCGAAAAATACGGGATTTATTTTTCTTAAGAATAATTAACTGTTTCTTCAATATACTTTTCTTCTATTCTCTAATTAATATGCCTATCATAAACCGTTCTTCCTTATATTCACTACTCTAATTTCTTTCTATATTTTTACTTTCAAAGTAGTTATTTCTAGATTAGAAAGATATATATTATATTTTTCTTGAACCTGGCACTTTTCAAGGGAGTTATGGTACTTTCCTTAAGCCTTTCCCGCTGTGGCCACTTTTGACCTTCCTGACAGCCTTATTGTTCAAATCTGACATATCTCACTTTATGTGGTAATAACTTTGGAATGCTTTTACCTATCCAAGTGATTCTGAGAATGTTTTCTCGTGACACATTGAAATTTATGTTACTGGTCAAATTTGGTCGATACATTCAGTATTTAATTGTGAAAAACACCAAAATTTTGCAAAAAATGGCTAAAATTTGCATTTTTATTAATTTAAATGTATCTGCTAGTTATACCACACAAAATAGTTGCTCATTAACATTTCCCATATGTCTACTTTAGACTGGCAACATTTTTTGAACATCCTTTTATTTTTCTCACATTTTCAAGAACATTTGAAAAGGCTATTTTTTCATAGACCAGTTCAGTTCTGAAGTGCTTTGAGAGGCCCATAAAATACAAAGACCCATAAGTAACACAATTTTCAAAACCGCACCCCTCAAAGTATTCAAAACAGCATTTAGAAAGTTTCTTAACCCTTTAGGCGTTTCACAAGAATTAAAGCAAAGTAGAGGTGACATTTACAAATTTTCAGTTTTTTTTTGCAGAAATTCATTTTTAATTTAGTTTTTTATGTAGCATAGAAGGTTTTACGAGGGAAACGCAACTCAATATTTATTGCCCAGATTCTGCAGTTTTTAGAAATATCCCACATGTGGGTCTAGTGTGCTAATGGACTGAAGCACCGGCCACAGAAGCAAAGGAGCACCTAGTGGATTTTGGGGCCTTCTTTTTATTAGATTAGATTTTACGCACCATTACAGGTTTGAAGAGTAATGCCAAAACATAGGAAACACCACAAAAGAGACCACATTTTGGAAACTACACTCCACAAGGAATTCATCTAGGGGCGTAATGAACATTTTAACCCCACAGGTGTTTCACAGATTTTATTAGAATTTGGACGGGAAAATAAACATTTTTTAATTTTTCCAATAAGATGTCGTTTTAGCTAAAAAAAAACAACAATTTCCACAAGGAATAAAGAAGAAAAAGCCCACCAACGTTGTAAAGCAACTTCTCCAGAGTATGTAAAGACCCCATATGTGGTCATAAACTGCTGTTTGGGTACACGGCAGAGCTTAGAAGTGAAGGCGCCACAATAGGCTTTTGAAGCTCAGATTTTGCTGGATTCGTTTCTCGGCATCATGTCGCATTTGCAAAGCCCCTGAGGGACCAGTACAGTGAAAACTCCCCAAAAGTGACTCCAGTTAGGAAACTACACCCCTTGAGGAATTCATCTAGGGGTGTAGTGAGCATTTTGACCCCACAAGTGTTTCATGGTTTTTATTAGAATAGGGCAGTGAAAATAAAAAATATTTTTTTTCCCAATAAGACGTAGTTTAGCTCAATATTTTTCAATTACTCAACAAATAGAAGGAGAAAAGGCACCCCAACATTTCTCCCGAGTACTGCAATACCCATATGTGATCATAAACTGCTGTTTGAGCACACGGCAGGGCTCAGAGGGGAAGAAGCGGCATTTGGCTTTTGGAGTCCAGATTTTGCTGAATTGGTTTCTGCGTGCTATGTCGCATTTACAAAGCACCTAGTGGGACCAAAACAGTAGAAACCCTCCCAGAAGTGACCCCATTTTGCAAACTACACTCCTCAAGGTATTAACCTAGGGGTGTAGTGAGAATGTTAACCCTGCATGTGTTTTACAGAAATTAGCGTACACTCGATGTTGCAGAGTGAAAATGGCAATTTTCCCATAGGTATGCCAATATGTGGTGCCCAGCTTGCGCCACCATGAAAAGACAGCACTCTAATTATTATGCTGTGTTTCCTGATTTTAGAAACGCCCTACATGGGGCGCTAATCTTTTGCCTGGATGATCGACAGGGCTCAGGCGTGAAAGAGTACCATGTCAAATTGAGGCCTAATTTGGTGATTTACCAAGTATTGGTTCACAATTGCAGGGCTCTGATGTGAGATAATAAATGAAACCCCTGAGAAGTGACCCCATTTTGGAAACTGCAACCCTCAAGGCATTTATTAAGGGTTGTAGTAAGCATTTTCACTCCACAGATCTTTTCCATAAGGGCATGACCACACATGGCGGAATTCCTCCGCAACTGTCCGCATCCATGCCGCACAGAATCTGCGTTGCAGATTCTGCTGCGGATCTGCACAAAATGTGCAGTACATTGATGCGGACTAGCTGCTGCGGACTGCGGGAAAAGTGCTTCCCTTCTCCCTATCAGTGCAGGATAGAGAGAAGGGACAGCACTTTCCCTAGTGAAAGTAAACGACTTTCATACTTACCGGCCGTTGTCTTGGTGACGCGTCCCTCTTTCGGCATCCAGCCCGACCTCCCTGGATGACGCGCCAGTCCATGTGACCGCTGCAGCCTGTGCTTGGCCTGTGATTGGCTGCAGCCGTCACTTACACTGAATCTTCATCCTGGGAGGCCGGACTGGAGACAGACGCAGGGAGTTCTCGGTAAGTATGAACTTATATGTTTTTTACAGATACATGTATATTGAGATCGGTAGTCACTGTCCCGGGTGCAGAAACAGTTACTGCCGATCGCTTACCTCTTTCAGCACCCTGGACAGTGACTATTTACAGACGTCTCCTAGCAACGCTCCCGTCATTACGGGAGCCCCATTGACTTCCTCAGTCTGGCTGTAGACCTAGAAATACATAGGTCCAGCCAGAATGAAGAAATGTCAAGTTAAAAAAGCAAGACGCATCCGCAGCACACATGACATGTGCATGACAGCTGCGGACTTCATTGCGGAACTTTGAATCTCCATTGAAGTCAATGGAGAAATTCCGCCATGAGTCCGCCACTGCTCCGCAACAGACAGAGCATGCTGCGGACACCAAATTCCGCTCCGCAGCCTATGCTCCGCAGCGGAATTGTACGCATCGTGTAAACGAACACTGCTAAATTAAAGTGGAGTGTCCGCAGCGGAATTTAAGTGAAATTCCGCCATGTGTGAACCCGCCCTAAATGATTGCGCTGCGGATGGTGTAAAGTAAAAATGTTAATTTTTCCCTAGATATGCCATTTCAGTGGCAAATATGTTGTGCCCAGCTTGTGCCACTGTAGACACACACACCAAAAATTGTTAAAAGGGTTCTCCCTGGTTCGGCAATGCCATATATGTGCAAGTAAACTGCTGTTTGGGCACACTGTAGGGTTCAGAATAGAGAGAGCGCCATTTGGCTTTTGGGGCGTGGATTTTGCTTACTAGCAGTTTTGTTTGGAGTTTTACTGGTATTTCTGTTTATAATGTGGGGGCATATGTAAGCTGGGCAGAGTACATCAGGGGCATAGTCAGTTGGCATAATAATGGGGTAAAAAAAAAACAATAAAATAATCCATAGATGTGTATTACGCCGTGAAGCAATCCTTCATGCACAGGCCAGTGTCGTACTGATAAATGGTGTAGTTTCTTATCCCCCTTTTGGTCCACACTCCGCACATTTTCAGTTTGGGGAATTTTGCTGGGAAGTGTTGTCCAGGTATAATACGGGAGCCCTCGCTTCCAGCAGATATGTTTGTGTCCTCCCCTTCCTGTTTCCCTAATTTTAGGGCCATGATAAATCGCCTCTTGAAACAGAAGAAATGTTCCCCTCGGGCCTGCACAACTGCATGTTTTTATTTCCTGACTTATTGGAGCTTTAACTAATTCTATTTTTTCATAGATGTAGTGGTATGAGAGCTGTTTTTTTGCGGGACGAGCTATAGTTTTTATTGGTACCATTTTGGAGTTTATGCGACTATTTGATCAGTTTTATCTATTTATTGGGAGGCGAGGTGACCAAAAAAACAGCAAGTTTTTTTTTTTCTTTTTTTATATAGTGTTCACCATGCCTTATAAACTACATGTTACCTTTATTCTGTGGGTTAGTACGATTCCGGCAACACCAAATTTATAGCACTTTTTATATTATCCAACTTTTTGCACAATAAAATTCCTTTTGTTTAAGGAATGTATTTTTTCGCCATGTTGTGAGAAACATGACTTTTTAATTTTTTCATCAACTGAGCTGTATGAGGGCTTTTTTTAAATTTGATACCAAATTTATATAGTTTTTGTTATGTTTTCGTACCTTTTAACCCCTTTAGGACACAGCCTGTTTTGGCCTTGTGGACACAGCCTATTTTTTCAAATCTGACATGTGTCACTTTATGTGGTAATAACTCCGGAATGTTTTTACCTATCCAAGCGATTCTGAGATTGTTTTCTCGTGACATATTGTACTTTATGTTAGTGAAAACATTTGGTCGATAAATTCAATATTTATTTGTGAAAAACTTCAAATTTTAGCAAAAATTTGCAAAAATTAGCATTTTTCTAAATTTAAATGTATTTGCTTGTGAAACAGATAGTAATACCACACAAAATAGTTACTAGTTAACATCCCCTATATGTCTACTTTATGTTTGCATCATTTTTTTTCACGTACTTTTATTTTTCTAGGACGTTACGAGGCTTAGAACTTTAGCAGCAATTTCTCATATTTTCAATAAAATTTCAATAGGCCATTTTTTCAGGGACCAGTTCAGTTCTGAAGTGGCTTTGAGGGCCTTATATATTAGAAAGTCCCCATAAATCCCCCCATTTTGAAAACTGTACCCCTCAAGGTATTCAAAACCACATTCAGAAAATATTTTAACCCTTTAGGCGTTTCACAGGAATTAAGGCAAAGTAGAGGTGAAATTTACAAATTTCATTTTTTTTGCCGAAATTCATTTGTAATAAAAAAAAATCTGTAACACAGAAGGTTTTACCAGAGAAACGCAGCTCAATATTTATTGCCCAGATTCTGCAGATTTTAGAAATATCCAACATGTGGCCCTAGTGTCCTAATGGACTGAAACACAGGCCGCAGAAGCAAAGGAGCAGCTAGTGGATTTCGGGGCCTCCTTTTTTTAGGAATGTATTTTAGGCACTATGTCAGGTTTGAGGAGGTCTTGTGGTACCTAAACAGCCGAAACCCCCCCAAAGTGACCCCATTTTGGAAACTACACCCCTCAAGGCATTTTTCTAGGGGTATAGTTAGAATTTTGACCCCACAGTTTTTTTGCAGAATTTAGTGGAATTAGTCTGTGAAGATGAAAATCACCTATTTTTCTGTGGAAACATAGAATTTTTTCATTTTTACAAGGAATAAAGGAGAAAAAGCACCCCAAAATTTGTAAAGCAATTTCTCCCGATTACGGCAATACCCCATATGTGGTCGTAAACTGATGTTTGGACCCACAGCAGGGCTCAGAAGGGAGGGAGCGCCTTTTGGATTTTGGAGCGCAGATTTTGCTGGATTGGTTTTCAGTGCCATGTCGGGTTTGCAACGCCCCGGAGGGACCAAAACAGTGGAAACCCGCCAAAAGTGACCCCATTTTGGAATCTACACCCCTCAAGGAATTTTTCTAGTGGTATAGTGATCATTTTGGCCCCTCAGGATCTTTTTTAGAGCTAGGGTGACCAAAAAACAGCGATTTTGGCGCTTTAAATTCTTTATTTATTACAGCGTTCACCGTGCGCAATAAATTACGTTTTAATTTATTCTGCCGGTCGGTACGATTACGCCGATACCATATGTGTATAGTTTTTTTTACGTTTTGCAGCGTTTGCACAATAAAATTAAGTTTCTATAAAATAATTTATTTTCTGGGACACGCTATTCTGAGCCGTAACTTTTTTATTTTTTCGTCAAAAAAGCTGAGGGAGGTCTTGTTTTTTGCGGGACGGGTTGTAGTTTTTATTGGTACCATTTTGGGGTAAATGCGACTTTTTGATCACTTTTTATTCTATATCTTGGGAGGGGTGGTGACCAAAAAATAGCGATGCTGACAGTTTTCCGTTTATTTTGTTTGCGGCGTTCACCGTGCGGAAAAATTAACATTATAGTTTCATAGATTGGGTCGTTACGAACGCGGCAATACCAAATATGTGTACTTTTTTTTAACGTTTTCATTTTTTCCCTATAATAAATGACTTATTATAGGAAAACAAAACCTTTTATTTTTACACTTTTATAAAACATTTTTATTAACTTTTTACACTTTATATTTTTGTTTATTAACTTTTCTATTACTTTTTACACTTTCTTTTTTTGACCTGCAGCTCTGATCGCTGCTGGAATACATTTCACTACCTAGGTAGTGTAATGTATTCCAACTGTCAGTGTGACGTCACAGTCACTCTGACAGTTGGTCTACGAGGATCAGCAGAGGCTGATCCTCATAGGCTGACATACATGGCAGACCTGGGGGCCGTTGTCTGGCCCCCAGGTGCCATCACAAGCATCAGAAGCCCCCACGATTGCATGGGGGCTGCTGATGCGCTACAAACCCGCTACATGCGGAGATCGCAATCGAGCCCCGCATGTAACGGGTTAATTGCCGAAATCAGCGGCGATGAGCCGCTGATCGGCAACACTGGTGAGTGTCAGCTGTCGGGGACAGCTGATCTCCAAGTTCCCGATGCACACTGTCGCCGACAGTGTGCATCGGGAACGGCACAGTGACTTTCTGTCACTCTGACAGGAAGCCTATCAGGACCAGCCGAAGGTTGGTCCTGATGGGCTTCTGTCCGTGGCAGACCCGGAAGCCATTGTTTGGCTTCCGTTTGCCATACTAACTATCGGCAGACCCCGCGATTTCGGACGGGGGTCTGCCGATATGTTAGAAACCCCTAAAATTCGGCGATTGCACCCGATCGCCGAATTTAAGGGGTTAATGCGCCGAAATCAGCGGCAAAGGACCGCTGGCCGGCAAGAGGGGAGTGTCAGCTGTCGGCGACAGCTGACCTCCTGGTTCCCGGTGCACACTGTCGCCGACAGTGTGCACTGGGATTAACTCAGTAACTGTACGTCCTCGTGCGGGAAGTAACTTCCCGCAACGACGTACAGTTACGTCCTGGTGCGGGTAGGGGTTAAAAAATGTAAATGTTTGAAAGAAACAAAACTTTTTTTGCATCTCCATATTGTGACTCCTGTAAGTTTTTTATATTTGTGTGTACAGAGCTGTGTTAGGCCTTATTCACACAAATGTGTGTATTTTGCACGCGTAACAAAAAAGCAGCGTTTTTCCTGCATTGCAGTTTTGTGTGGCCTCCGTGTACGGTACGTGTCTGCATTTTTTATGCGCGTATGTCATCCGTATGTCACGCGTTTTTTACATCAGCAAAAAAACTGAAGGAGGTGTTTTATTTTTTCCTCATCATTACTATAGCAACTGGTACGTGAAAAACACGGACAGCACATGGCTGACGTCTGTGTGCTGTGTTTTTTTCACGCACCCTTTGACTTCAATGTGATGCGCAAAAAAAAGTATAGGACATGCAGTGAGTTTTACGCAGCGGACACACGCTGCATGAAAAACCCTGAATGTCTGAATGGCCCCATTGAATTGCATAGGTCCGTGTGACGTCTGTTGTTTTAACACGCGTAACACGGACGTGAAATATGCTCGTGTCAATAAGGCGTTAGGCGTCTTTTTGTACATGGAAAGATGGAAAGGGGGGTGATTTATATTTTTATATTTTTTTTAATATGTTTTTTTATTACTATTTTTTAGCCCCAGCTTGAACGTGCGATCATTCGTTTTTTTATGCCATAGACTGCAATATCACAATATTACAGTCTATGGCAAAATCAATGCATTGCTATAGCAGGGCTGGGAGCATTCAGAAGGTTCCCAGGTGCTAGAAGAGTACACGGACTCCCGCAATCTCGCCGCGCAGATGTTAGTGGTCACATCTGACACCAGTATCTGAGGGGTTAAATGCTTGCGATCAGAGATGTTTCTAATCACAAGCATTGCCACTGGGTCCCTGCTGTGTAATACAGCAGAGACCCGGCGACTATGGTGCCCGCTCAGCTTCTGAGCTGGCGCCATTTTTTAAAACCCTTTCCCAACGTAAATCACCGGTGGAGCGACGGGAAAGAGTTAAACGTATATGGGAGGCACAAAAGGGTATTTAATTAATGTGTTTGCAGAGTAATGGGGGCCATTGATTCTATTTGGTGCACAAATTGTGGGTTATTTCTGTGTAGGGGCACAAAGGGGAGTGTCATTACTGTTTGGGGGCATGAAGGGGGCAGAGTTACTGTGTGGGGTACAAAGGGGGCACTATTACTTTGTGGGGAACTAAGAGGAGAACTATTACAGTGTGGGGCCTAAAGGGGTCACTATTACAGGGTGGAGCATAAAAGAGGGGAACATTACTGTGTGGGGCACTAAGAGGAGCACTATTATAGTGTGGGATCTAAGGTGGCACTATTACTATGTGGGGCGCAAAAGGGAGCACTATTACTGTGTGGACACAAAGTTAGTGATTTTACTGAGAGGAGCACTATTACCATCTGGGGCACCATTATTCTCTGGGTTACTATCTTTCTGGCACTATTGTTGTCTGGCAACACTTTGTGGCACTATTAATAATTTCTGGAGTACGGTCTTTGGGTTTTTTGTACAATACAGCAGGTATAGCAATAGGTGCAAATTGGGCAGCAATAGGCACAAAATTTCGGGTAAGAGCAGGATGGCTAGTTTGGGTAGACAGTGAGGAAAAGGTGGGGAGGGGTCTGGAAAAGCAAGGAGATGTCTGGGAAGCAAACTCTGGTAGAGACAAATCATGACTGGGCGAAGTGTTTATGGTGGTCCCTAACAGGGCCGCTATCAGGAATTTCTGGTCCCCACACAGCCAAGATGACTGGGCCCCCCTCCATTACCAGGGATGGGAACGGAAAGTGTGGCGCACATGTTTGTACGTTATACGCGTTAACCGATTTTTGTGCCAACGTCAATTACAGTGAACGAAAACATGAAGCAGGCAGTGACCGGTTCATGCCCTGGATTTTGTTCAATTTAGCCAAAACATATCCCAGTGTATGGCATACAGTGGGATACGTCATCCGTGGAGTGGAGCTTTCCCAGGGCTGGAGTTCCCGGGCAGATCTTCTACTAGCCCAGGGACTATGGGGCTGTTCCTCATGTCCATATATGTAAGGCTTCATTCACATCTGCGTCAGGGTTCCGTTCATGGGTTCCGTCTGACTTTTCCATCAGGGGAACCCATAAATGGAAACTAAACTGGAACAAATGGAAATCATTGCTTTCCATTTGCATTACCATTGGTTTCAATGGTAACGCATCCGTTGCAAATGGTTTCCGTTTGTCACTGCTCTGTAAGATTTTCGTTGTTTTGACGGAATCAATAGCGTGGTTTTGATGCATTTTTTTAACTGTACCTCAAACGCTACAGGTGAATATACCCTCCCCCGCACAAAAACTATAACTAAACTTTTTACATGAATGAACTACAAGGTTCTCTTCACACGTCGAGGTCAAATCACGTTTTTTGCAACAGTTTTCCTTAAACTGCTTTATAACAATGACATTTGCCATGAATTTGCGAATATCTCTGCAAAAAAAAGAAAAACGAAATATGACCGTAACCTGTGAATATATGCTAAATAAGTTCCCACACACATGGCATTTACAGTCAAATCCCCCCTCCCCCACAAAAACTATTTAAAGGCTACACCTTTGAAAACTTTTTTTTAATAAAAATTTTTATCAGTTTGTTTCGTGCAACTTCGCAATTACATTTTATTAAAAATTATTTAAACTTTTTGAGATATAAACCGATAGAATACCAACAGACAGAATGCAATAAAACGTAGTGCTAAGAAAAGATAACCAGTAAACTGTAAAGCATAGTTGCCAACTGTATTACATGCACTATATTGGATCCTGAGTAATGACCAAGATATACTTGGTGCATCGATCAATGATTGACAAGAGACTAAACCAAGAAAATATGATCGACTACGGCACACAATATTGGAAAAAATATACAAATTTTATTAAATTACAGACATAGGACAATTTAAAAGATGGAATAGGGAATAAGTCACACAATAAAAAGACGTCGCATCAATCAAAAGGTCGGATATGAGTATTGTATCAACATGTAAGCAGTTTACATTGTGGCAGCAAGAGGAAATGCATATGATCACAGAGGAAACTGTGTCCAGTTGAGATCACAGCAAATAAGAGCCAGACATGTCCAAAAACAACGATATGGTCAGTACAAAGATGAGGTACTAGTGATTATAGCGATATCCGAATAGGAATGAGAGGTAAGTATAAATCGCAGGAAGTTAGGTAAACAATGTTAGAGGACAGTGTTACATATCGAATATATTTGGAGTCAAAGGGAAGTAACCAAAGATGATGGACATAACAGGGCAATAGCTGCTAGACAGGATAAGAGTTATGAAACATACCGGTGGACATGATGGAAGTGTGAGATGAGACGTCTGAACCCGACGCGCGTTTCGGCAACTGCCTTCGTCCGGGGTTAGGGTCAAACTACTTGTGCCCAGCTATATATAGTACACAGACCGTATATTTTATTACTTGATTAATTAGAACAGTGAAGGAGGAGGTGGCATGAACAAGGTGGAGGGAATCGGCGTCTGATGCGGGGTACAAAGATGGCGCTGCCCCACTTCCTGTACCACGTCATCAGAGAGGATGCGAGACGGCGAGGACTGACCACGCCCCCCCACATCCTACACTCTTCCTCGTCTCATCCTTTACAGACTATTCAAGCGATCCCCATTGGACAGTTCTTACGAATAAGGAGGATATGCTCTTCTGACTCATTATTCGAGAGACAGGCAAATGACCTCAAAGACCGTTTTTTGGAACGGGGATACAGCATGAGATCCATCAAAAAAGCCTACCAAAGGGCTAAACGTACACCCAGGGATGACCTATTATTTCCCAAGAAAAGGCCAGACAAACACAGTCAGGTAAGATTCATTACTGGGTATCATTCCCGATGGCCACAGATGAGAGAAATCTTAAAGAGGTATTGGCCGATCTTACTGACTGACCCCACTTTAGACAGATTTATTACGAAATATCCTAGCGTCACAGCTAGACGATCTAAAAATCTGAAAGACCATCTTGTCAAAAGCCATTATGACCCGACAAAAACAAAATATCCATTCGGGACCAAGGGTCCAAAATGGGGTTGCAAGCCTTGTGGACAATGTGTCGCGTGCCCTAACGTAGAAAAAGCTACTACCTTCACTGATGCCTCTGGCAGTAAGACCTTCAATATCACTCACTCCATCACATGCACCACTAAAGCTGTCGTGTACTATGCGGTTTGTCCTTGCCCAAAAATTTATGTTGGTCTCACTTCCAGAGAGTTGAATGTTCGTGTACGAGAGCACATGGCCGACATAAAGCGGGCATCGGGGGCAGAGAATGTGGAGAACTTGAAACCTGTGGCCCGGCACTTCAAATTGCATCATTCCTGCGACCCCTCTAAATTAAAGGTGAGGGGAATTGACCACATCATATGTGGCATGAGAGGTGGGGCCATAAAACAAAAGCTCGCACAATGCGAGACTCGCTGGATCTGGACTCTTGGGACAATGTTTCCACATGGATTAAATGAATCTCTGAGCTATGCTCCGTTTTTGTAGCCATTGACTCCTGTTGTGGGTCTTGGTTTTTACCCTTCCCTCATTTCCGTTGTCACTTTTTAGTACTAACTACCCTCTTTCTGCTCATTTTTGTACACAGAATCATGTTGTCTCCTGGTGATTAGGAGGTCACTGATCGGACTTCTGTCAAAAAAACTTTTCAACAAAAGAAAACAAGAACGAGAATTTGAATCTTGCACATTTTGTCTGTGTTTATGTCTACATTAACTTTTGCTGCGATTTTAATATTAACATAAAATATAAATATAGTATATCTCACTGTTTTATTACCGTCTTTTTTTATATATATATATACATATATATATAATGTTAACATTGCAACAATATTTTTAGTCACTTTATTTATACACGTGGTATATGTTTCCTTACGCAGAGGCATTATATGCACCACTTTTAGTATGCTCTCTTTATGTGATATACGATTGCATTTTCGTTTAATACAATACGCACTTCACATGTGTGGTCGTATCAGGCACTTGTATAAGTATAAATCTCTATTCCTTTTACAAGATTTCGTCATATGTACTCAACACACGCTGCATCACAGCTCCTTGTTTAGGGGCAGTTCCTCTTTTATTGAATATCTCTTTTGTATACGCCTCTCACATCAATCCACCGTTTTTCATTCTTTTGCTTGTTTTTATCTTTTATTCTTCATCACTCATATCATCGGCCCCAGAATTATTCTTCTGGCACCGTCTTACACTTTCATGTTTCACGTATCCTCTCACTCATGCATCAATATCCCTGCACAACTTCATTCATCCACTCTTCATTCATCACTGCCCATCCACTCCACCATATTATTTTAACTTTTAACTGCCGTTTTTTCTCATTGCTATCCTCCCCTCACATTCTCATTCATTATTATACTTTCATGTTTGCATTTACTCATTTATCTCTGCACTTACATATCTCAGGTAATCCGCTTCACTTTCCTTCTACATCGTACCACTCATGTCATACCCTATTACACTCACTTTCGCTGCATCACTCATTCACATATCATTCCCGTTCAACACATTGCCGGCATATGTATCATGGGTGGCTGTGCGCTGATGGTGTTTACAATTTGTAACAACATACTCTCGGGGGGGGAGTGGCTCTGGCCTCTTCCGACCGCTGTCTGCATTTGGAGTAGGATGTGGGGGGGCGTGGTCAGTCCTCGCCGTCTCGCATCCTCTCTGATGACGTGGTACAGGAAGTGGGGCAGCCCCATCTTTGTACCCCGCATCAGACGCCGATTCCCTCCACCTTGTTCATGCCACCTCCTCCTTCACTGTTCTAATTAATCAAGTAATAAAATATACGGTCTGTGTACTATATATAGCTGGGCACAAGTAGTTTGACCCTAACCCCGGACGAAGGCAGTTGCCGAAACGCGCGTCGGGTTCAGACGTCTCATCTCACACTTCCATCATGTCCACCGGTATGTTTCATAACTCTTATCCTGTCTAGCAGCTATTGCCCTGTTATGTCCATCATCTTTGGTTACTTCCCTTTGACTCCAAATATATTCGATATGTAACACTGTCCTCTAACATTGTTTACCTAACTTCCTGCGATTTATACTTACCTCTCATTCCTATTCGGATATCGCTATAATCACTAGTACCTCATCTTTGTACTGACCATATCGTTGTTTTTGGACATGTCTGGCTCTTATTTGCTGTGATCTCAACTGGACACAGTTTCCTCTGTGATCATATGCATTTCCTCTTGCTGCCACAATGTAAACTGCTTACATGTTGATACAATACTCATATCCGACCTTTTGATTGATGCGACGTCTTTTTATTGTGTGACTTATTCCCTATTCCATCTTTTAAATTGTCCTATGTCTGTAATTTAATAAAATTTGTATATTTTTTCCAATATTGTGTGCCGTAGTCGATCATATTTTCTTGGTTTAAACTTTTTGAGATACAGAGCAGCTGTAAAGTGAATCCATCAGGTCAGTGGGACTAACGGGTTCAGTGTCAGCGGGTCCTGCGTGTCTGTGGCACGCAGGATCTAGCTGTTAGGCTGGGTTCCCACGAGTCAGATACGCTGCATAAAAATCATGCAGCGTGTCCGACCTGGAACACGCAGGACATTGTGGTGTGGTCTTTAGGACGGAAATTCCGCTCCGCAAAAAAGCGCTCATACTTTATCCCTCCTTTCATGTTCGCTCCAGCCTCTCTGGATGACATTGCAGGCCATGTAATGCTGCAGCCTGTGATTGGTTGCAGCGGGTCACATGGGATGGAACATCATCCCAGGAGGCCGGACTGCAGGAAGAAGGGTGGCGTTCTGAGTAATTCTGGGTATGTATGTTGTTTTTTTTTTTGCAATTTTTGCATTGTAAATGCTGTAATTACGCCACAAACGTCGCAACACTTGGCTTTCTGTTGCGGGTTTTGCATCCCCATTGAATTCAATGGAGAAAACCAGCAACAGAAAATCAACAAAACCACAGCATAAATTTATATGCTGCGTTTTATTTCCGCACCATTGGTCAATTTATTAACGTTTACGCGGCGTTTTATTTCCGCAGCATGGGCATGAGATCTCATCCTCTTTGCTGCTACTGTAAATGCTGCAGAATTTCCACACAGATTTCCGTTGCGGAACTTACGCAGCGTTTACGCTATGTGGGAGCCTGGACTTACTGATCACGTCTAAGTTATGAACAAAGATGTGATCGATAACAGCTTGATTCGACCGCTGTCACTGAACCCGTCAGTCCCGCTGACCTGATGGATTCAGGTCTGAGAACTAGATACAGCTGCCCTGGTAAAAGGATATAAAGCAGCTGCATGTCAAAAAGTAAAAATAGTTTTTAATAAACTGTAATTGCAAAGTTACACCAAATACACTGGGAGCCATTTTTATTTAAAAAAAAGTTTTCCAAGGTTTACATAGCCTTTAAACAGAATCCCCTCACCCCACTAGGGATGTGCGATGCATCTAAATTTTGATACTATTTCGATGCTGTGCGCTGGGAAACAATTTGATACCGTCAATTTACATATTTCGATACTAAGTTGTGCGTCCGCACAGCTTACTATTGAAATACATGTAGAGAACATAGCGCGCGCACAGTACAGCACCCGCGATGTTGTCTTCCTTCAGTGATCGGGGCGATCACTGAAGGAAGACAACATCGCGGGTGCTGTACTGTGTGCGCGCTATGTTCTCTTCATGTATTTCAATAGTTGAATAGCGTGACGCTCATCATTAATTCTGGGCGCGTCAGAGTAGGAAGGAGGAAGGCTCTGCTTCTTTGTGTAGGGGCAGGGAGGGAGGAGAATGACACGAGTGGCACAGGCAGTGGGTTCCTGTTGACATGCCTGTGTCGCTCGCGCCTTAAGTTTGGAATCAGGACCGCGCTGCAGTGTAGTAACTGAGAAGAAAGCCCCAGGCAGGTATTAAACCAGAACAAAAGCCTAAAATATAGGCAGTACTATTTGTTTCAGCCAGCATTAAGGAACATTGGGGTTAATGTGACCAACATTAACCCTAATGTTGCCATTACTATTAAAGAGGTCTTCCCACAAATCACATTAATCCCCCAGTGATGAGGAGAATGAGACCGAAAGTCCCCCGAAGTGCTCCATGTGAATGGAGCATTGGTGTGCATGTTCAGCCAGAGCTCCAGTGATGGAGACAGCAGTCCCAGAAGAACCATAGAAATGACTGGAGCGCTGGCCAATTATTCTCACAAACACTCCATTCTCATGTAGCACTTCGGGGGACTTTCGGTCCCTGTTCTGCTAATTGCTGGGGGACCCAGTGGCCGACACCCAGCAACCACACATATCCCCTATCAGATTCAATCCAATAAAAATTTTATGTTCAGAAAATGGAAGGTCTTTATATATTTATTTTTTTTCTTCTTATTGTTGGCAAAGTATCGTTTTGGTATAGAGAATCACAATACTACATGTAGTATCGGTATCGAAGTCTAAATTCTGGTCTCGTGACAACCCTACACATAACATTTAGCCCTCCCACACACGAGCATGTTCGGTCCGTGATATACGGTCCGTGATATACGGTCCGCATGTCGGCAGTATTTCCCGGACCGAACACAGTGCAGGGAGGAACGCTACTTGCATCATAGTTATGTACGATGCCAGGAGCCCCTGCCTCGCTGTGGGAAAACTCTCCCAAACTGTAAATCATGTTTTCAGCACGGGACAGCTTTCCCGCAAGGAGGCAGAGAACCTTGCGTCATACATAACTGTGATGTTAAGAGCCCGGCTCCCTGCACTGTTTTCGGTACGGGAAATGCGTCCGACATGCGGTCCGTATATCATGGACCGAACACTGTCCTGTGAATTAGGCCTTAGGGTAAGTTCACACGTAGCATAAATATTGTGGTTTTCAGCAACGGAATTCGTTGCGAAAAGTCAGCGGCAAATACAGTAGCAGCAAACAAATCTCATCCACACGCTGTGTAAATAGTGAGCGGTAAAACTGCTCAGAAATTGACCTGTGGTGCAGAATTTTATTCCGCAGCATGTCAATTGTATTTGCGTAAACTCCGCTTATTTGTTTTCTCTATTGAATTCAATGGAAAGGTAAAAACCGCAACAAATAGCAGTTGTTGCGGTTTTTTTCAGCAGGATCACAGCGATTCCACCACAAAAAATGCAACTCATAAAAAAAGATATATTATACTTACACAGAAGACTGTGTTTCTTCCTCCCTCCAGCGCAGCCTTCTGGAATGACATTTCATCCCATGTGACTGCTGTAGCCAATCACAGGCCAATCACAGGCTGCAGCGGTCTGAATGCTGCAGTTTCCACAGAGGATATTCCGGGCGAAAAACTGCACCACAGTTTGGTGTGGATTTTCACTGCGTGCTTTTACGCAGCCTATCCGCCCTGTGTCAACTCAGCCTAACAGTTAAGTTCCCCCAACCCCAAGAAAAATTAATAATGAATCCCTTCCTCCACATTTGTGCTCTTCCATAAGACAGACATTTGATATCTATTTTTACTTAGTACATGTAGAATTCTCATAGGATGTACTTGCTTGTAAGGATTCCAGCGGACATATTTAAAGATACTATTACCTAATATATGTTGTTTACTGCATAAACTGTGGGTAAAGAAAAGCACCACAGAATATGGTACAATTTAAATAAGAAGCTACTTACCATGTAAAGTGGTAAATAAACTTTAATATTGGGATCTGTTTAATTTAGATTAAAAAAAAAGTCAAAAATCATAACCCTGACATCAAGAGTTTTTAAGATTGCCCTTTAATGCCTCATGGAAACTCAATTTAACTCAAGTTGTATGAGGATATTGTGGCCTTCTATGTACCATTATTAAGTTTCTTTCTATTTGGAATTACCATAAAATATCTGAATATATAGACAGGTAACAGTATGTTTTTACCATGCCTATCCAACAATCCTGAATTTTTGCTATCTTAAATTCTGGATTAGAAGGGTTTTTTTTTTCATATAACGATGTGGAGATTCCAGGTGACATCAGAACTTTGTATTCAAGTTGAATTACAGCATTGCAATATGAATTTTGCTCATATAACCATACAGAGCAAGCTACCTAACTAGAAAACAGTTAATAATCACTTTACTTACCATGATTCATACTACTACTATCACTGTAAATACACTATAAATATAACTACACATAAAATTTATCTGCCAAAAATTTGAGATATTTAAATGTTATTGATTCATAACCAGTGAATAATTTCACTTAATTTTACCATATAATTTCAACCTACTGCAATGTCTTTTGATGTCGCTGTTGGTGTCGATCTGTTACGAAACTAGTTTTGAAACAGCTGGAAAGCCACAGGTTGGTGACCACTTGTGTATACAATAGTTCCTTCAGCTGTCATGCTAGGTGTTGTAGTTTTACAGCAGCTGGAAAGTCACACGTTGAAGACCATTACAATAGGGGAAGCAGCCGTAACTGCACCTCTTAGCTTTGATTGTGAGCAGTTCCTGTTACATACTGTACATACATATACCCCATCACCCTAAGCTGACGTTAGGGTTAATAAATATATTAATAAAAAAAAGTATTGCCAATCCTTTCCATTCCTCTAGTCCCAATGTAAAAACCCTAACCTCTATAAAGTATACATCAAAATAAGCAGCAGACAATGACCAATATTTTTTTACCTTTTTCTTGGGTTAATAATGCTTAATACTGCTGAAAAAAAGATTGTGTACCTTAAGTAAGACATATCTGTCATTAAGAAAAAAAAAGAAAAAATTCAACAAATGTATAATATTGCTAAAAATTGTCTTTGCCCAGTTCCTGTTTGCTATTAGGTTCCCCTAAGGATAAGATGATCATAAGGTACCCTGCTCCTGGGACCCAAGAAATCAGCTGTGATTGTGGCGGTATCCAGCAGCAAGTGTTCAATTCCCCTGCAGCACCACTGCAGGGGAGATGAAGAATTACACAGTTCCCTCTGAAATCAATGGACTAGTCTATGTAATGCCTGAACATGCTGGGTTATTCAGGGAGGGAGACGCTCTTTGTAGCCACTCTTGACAACAAATGAGAGTTCTGAATAGAAGATCGACATCTATTAACTCATAATTCCCTAATAGCGCCTTTAAAAGTAGGTTTTGTAAACTAGAGAACCCCTTTAAGGCTAAAAATCTACTAGTTATCAATAGGTTTTATATTAGATAACCCAATGTGATTGTCGAGACTCTTTTGGTGTCAATGCAATGTAGTTTAAAATATTGCTGCCCCATATGTATTAATATGGA
This sequence comes from Rhinoderma darwinii, assembly GCF_050947455.1. Classification (NCBI taxonomy): domain Eukaryota; kingdom Metazoa; phylum Chordata; class Amphibia; order Anura; family Rhinodermatidae; genus Rhinoderma; species Rhinoderma darwinii. The sequence continues at coordinate 400,964,128 of NC_134688.1, read as the reverse complement.
ATCTACAAGCCGTGTCCTCATACCTAAGAATATTGTAGATTGTATTGTTATATTTTGCCATATCTGAGCATTAATTTGCTATATTAGCATGTTTGCTATTTCTACAATGCCAGCTGAAGTAGGGATTTAATGCTTAGAATCCGCACCGATAACAAAGCCTAATGTCTCCAGAGAAATTAAAGCAGAGTAGCAGCTTCAGTGTTAAAAGTCCTAAGACAACATTTAGGAAATAAAGGAGACTAATGAAAGTTGTGTTCATATGACTTTTTACAGTTACTTAAGGGATTATATATTATTGTATCTTTTGTTCCGTCTTACCAGCTTCAATGCATTCTGGAGTTAAACAATAGCGTTCCTTGTGAAAGTTAATAAATCCTTGAGTGACTGTTAAAAAAATAAGAAGACAGATTTGCATTAGTTATCGCCATTATGACATTTCGCAGAGTGCTGCATCCTGTAAAATACAAATACCTACTTTGTGCACAGAACTGTAAAGCGAAGAACATTCCCTTTTATGGTGATTATTATAGATACTACAATCTGGTTCCCCATTATTACATACAGATGTTTTTCATGTTCTGTTCACCCGTTTCTTAGAGCTATCAATTTACCTTGTGTCCATTTTAATATAAATGTACTTGCTTGGCTTTTTAAAATAAGTTTTATGGAACAAATTTATAGGGAAGACTTAACGCATAAAAGCGAATGACACTGACAAGTATACAAAATAAAGGTACATATAAATTTCACATATTAGATACATATCAGAAATTCAGAATAAAAAGGGCAGATTTATGATATATATTATAGATTATATGATATCATGCAGCAGAATTCTAGATTCATGTAGCATTGTGCAAGGACAAAGAGCAAATTTTCAACAGTATAAATTAAAGTGAATATCTATTATAACACCATTTTGTCTTTTATTTTTCAGAATGTGTCCAAAATGTTGTACTGATTACTTTCTTAATGTATTTTTATAGCACCTGGACCCCCATTTTTATGATACAGAGCTTCAAATCTCCTGTATAGTAATTTAGTTACAAAAAGTAGCACCTATCGCATCTCCCTCAAATGTCAAAGGTGTCTAAAATGCACTTAGACATGGTTAACATACCAAAATCAAACAAATAGTGCAGGACCAATATAAAATAAAGAAAATATTCAGCTTTATTATATCAAGTCGTTAAAAAAGTCAGTACAAAAATAGAACTTGGGAGACCTGATCAGATCACATACGTACAAAAAAACAAATGACCCTTAGCAGTATTGTAGAAATATACTAGTATAGTAAACACTGATCCAAAAGTAGTTAAAGAGATATTGCTAGAATGCACAATTTTCATCTATCCACAGGATTGGTGATAACTGTCTGATTGCTGGGGGCCCCACTACTAAAACTCATAGATTGCGAAAATGGGGGTTCCATACCCCAGTTTCTATTCACTGCACCCCCTGTAGTAAGCTCGACAGGAGCAGTGGTCAAGCATGTGCCCGTGCTCCATTCAATATCTGTGGGATTGACGGAAACAGCCAAGCGCTGTACTCAGCTGTTTCTGTCATGCCTATAGTCTTTGAATGGAGCGGTATACTCAACCTCCACTTCATTCAATGTCCTCCTCACTGCGGTTAACCCCAAAAGGTAATGGATATCGATCAGGAGACCCACCACACTCGACGCCCATTTTGCAAATACTTCACGGACGTGATTCATTGCTGGTGTGCAGTTACCACTAGTGGAACGTAGAACTTTGCTGCATTCTGTTTATAAATTGAAGTCAACAGTAGTTTTATAGTCCCCCTAGTTGTGACTGCAGGAAGCCAGAATTTAAAAAATGTACCTCTATGAAAATGTTGTTTTCACTTTTTATGGCTCATTGAGCTTCTTAGGAACAGCAAGATTCAACATTTTTGTTTTACCACTTGTTGTTCTGTCTTTTCTAAACCTATGTATATTTTACTCTATTGTATATTTGCTTAAAGGGGTTTTCCAGCTTCTGACAACTGATGAACTATCCACCGGATAGGTCATCAGTACATGATCTGTGGGGGTACATCACCTGGGCCCAGCACTGATCACCTAGTCCGGTGCCTCCGTGCACCAGACGTACTGTACATGCCTGAAGCAGTTATCTCCAGCTGCGGAATAGCGGCCGAGCTGCAGTACTGCAGCTCTGCTCCTATTCAAATGAATTGGAGCGGACCTGCAGTTGTACAGCACGGCCGCTATTCTACGTATGGAGCCAACTGCTTCCGGCTCCGTACATAGCATTATGTGCCACAACATCGGGTGCTTGTAGGCCACCGGAGCAGCTTATCGGTGCGGGGTGCGGGTGTCAGACCTACACCGATCACATACAGATGACCTATCTGGTGGATAGGTCATCAGTTGTCAGAAGGTGGACAACCCCTTTAATGTTGACACCTAACATTTTTTGCCTTCATATTATTAGAACTCCTGACACCTAATACAATCATTCAAAATACAAGCACATGATATTTGTTGGGGTTGTTTTAGGGCTTGAAAAAGACCGTAATACATTTCAAAGAAGATAAGAAGATGAGAACTTTGTATTTCAATGTGTCTCATTCAGTGAGCTGATGGTGGAAAAGTCTCCTAAGGACGAAAGATTACCTTTTCACATCCATATAAATCCCAGTATATGGACAAACATCTATGGGTACTATCTGGGTACACCGGATTCCTCCTACACTCCAAAAATATACTGATACGTCAATTGGCTTCCTATGATATTGTCTCTAGTGTGTAACTGAAATAGGAAAATTAGATTATAAACCCCAAAGGGGACAGAGACTGATGAGAATGGTGACAATCTCTTCACAGGGCTGCAGAATATTTTGTTTCTATATAAGCAATGGGAAATAAGTTAATGAATAAAGCGCATATTTTGAGTCATAAACAAAGCCGGTACATTTTATATTGAAAACCATAATCAAAATGTGTTTGTGTCTAAATGAGCACTGACATGCAATATCTAATGTTTCAGTAATATTAGAATATCCCTAGAACACCAGAATGAAGAAATACTGAACTTAGAAAGGACGAAGATACCAACTGGGCCGATTTTAGCTATTCTGCTGCCTGAGGCAAAACTTGAAATGGCGCCCCCCAGATTTTTATTGACATCCCCCTGGCTGTTCCACATCACTAGCAGCCTCCTCCAACTCTTGCTGGTGCACCGTCGCCTTGTAGTCCACTGGCATGCGCGGTGCAGCGATGAAGCCGAGCAGAGTACACCTCGCTGCACGATGCGTGCCCAATGGCAATGGCACATACGAGAAGGTTGTAGGAAACTGGTAGTGATGTATAACAGACAGGGGGATGTCAATCAAGCATGGAAAGGTGGGTTTGGAGGCAGGATTATGTGACTCTTCAGGATAGCGGCACCACCCTATGACCCTTTAATAAGAAATTAGCATATAGTGTGTGCCGATTTAAAAGCGGATTTTATAGATTTTGCTGCATCTGAAAAAAACATACAAGGGAATGTTTGTAAAAATTGTCAGGTCATGTTTTACCGTATGGTGGCGGGTTCAAGGGGTTAAAACTACCTGACAGGTTCCCATTAAATATACAATGAATTGAAAACCATTCCATCTGCAATTTTATTATAAATATATCCTTACATTACATTATAATTACAGCTCCAGAACTAAGCTCATACATATATACAGTACCAGAACAAAGCTCTGTACATAAATACAACACCAGAACCAAGCTCAGTGCATAAATACAGCACCAGAACCAAGCTGAGTGTAAAGGCCGTGGTCGCGGACCACAGACCCCTCTCATCCTGCTGACGTCTCCCTCCCCGGAGATACCAGCACATGCAGCGGTCCAGTGACCACTAGGGTGCGCAGACGAGCTCATTCCCGGCCTCAATGGGCACATGTAAAGAATTTACTAATTACTCCCAGATCACCCTGGACTATAAAAAGGGCCCTGCCCTTTCACGCCTTGCCTGGTCCCTTAGTCGTATCCTGTTCCCAGTGTCCCCGTGCCCTGCTACCTGTATCCTGTATCCCGTGCTGTATTTGTTCCTGTGCCCTCTCTAGTGTTGGAGTCGTGTTGTGCTGTCTGCTACACCTGAAGTCATACACCCCGTCTAGTGTCATCTTCCACGCCTGGTACATCCTGCCACATTTTGCATCACCTGCCGTCAAAGTACCATCTGAGCCTAGCCTTGCTACTGTCTGGACTATTACAGGTACCCTTGTGCTTGGACTTTGTAGAGACTTGGTACACTGTTGTTTGGTCAGCTGCTACTCTGCTACGGCAGGGCGACCTAGTGGGTCCACATACCCACAGATCGTGACACTCAGTACATAAATACAGCTCCAGAACCAAGCTCAGTACATATATTTAGCACCAGAGCCAAACTTAGTACATAAATACAACACCAGAATCAAGCTCAGTACATAAATACAGCACCAGCCCAAATACAGCTCAATTTAGTGTGCCCCCTGCCATATAGGTTTGTACAGCGTAAAACTACAGCTCCCAGAATGGCCCAAACAATGGTAAGAATATACTGGGAGCTGCTGTTTCACACAAAAAAAAATAATAATACCACCCATCATCTCGCGCAGATCATACAGTGACTACAGTACTGTTTAGAGGCAGAATAAACATTTACATTAAGTGACTCACAGGTGACGTCTTCTCAGATTCTAATTGTTCTTTTTCTCTTTTCTGCTCCATCTGGTCCACACCTCTATGATGACTTCTCCTGGCCACAGCCCATTTCTGTAGTATGTCGCTCAGATGTCTTCAGCTTCTCACTTTTCAAACATTTCTGCACCTATAAATGAAGATAAAATTCTCATGGCGCCACACACTATGCCCCTAAATATAATAGCGCCATACACTGCACCTCTAATTATAATATCGCCATACACTGTGTCCCTAATTATAATAGCGCCATATACTGCGTCCCTCAGTATAATAGCACCATACACTGTGTCCCATACACAGTGCCTCATGTTGATATTGCCCTCCATAAAGCCCCCTGTAGATAGTGTCCCCCCATAGAGCCCCCTGTAGATAGTGCCCCCATAGAGCCCCTTGTAGATAGTGCCCCCATAGAGTTCCCTGTAGATAGTGTCCCCCATAGAGCCCCCTATAGACAGTGCCCCACATAGAGCCCCCTGTAGACAGTCCCCCACATAGAGTCCCCTGTAGACAGAGTCCCAAATAGAGCCCTCTGTAGACAGTGCCCTACATAGTGCCCCCTGTAGACAGTGCCCCACATACATATTGCCCCCTATAGAGCCTCCTGTAGATAGTGCCCCGATAGAGTCCCCTGTAGATAGTGCCCCCCATAGAGGCCCCTGTACATAGTGACCCACATAGCTTCCCCTGTAGATAGTCCATGTAGATAGCCCCCTGTAGATAGTGCTCCCCATATAGTCCCCTGTAGATAGTGCCCACATATAGCCCCCCTGTAGATAGTGCCCCACATATAGCCCCCCTGTAGATAGTGCCCCACATATAGCCCCCATAGATAATGCCCCACATATACCTACCCATGTAGATAGTGCCTCACATATACCTACCCCTGTACATAGTTCCCCACATATAGACCCCCTGTAGATAGTTCTCCACATATAGCCCCCCCTGAAGATAGTGCCCCACATTTAGCCCCCCTGTAGCTAGTGTCCCACATATACCTACCCCTGTAGATAGTGCCCCACATATAGCCCTCCCTGTAGATAGTGCTCCACATATAGCCCCTCACACTTTTAACAGAAAAAAAACTTTACATACTCACCTGATCCCATTCCCACGCCGTCCTCTTGCAATGGAGGCCTGCTCTCTTCTGAGCATGTCATGACGTCATTGCATCGATTGCGTCATTAAAAGCATTAAAGCATTAAAGCATTAAAATAGCAGGGCAAGGCATTCTGCCCCGCCAATCAGAACCTTTCAACGATGCAAACGGTGCAATAACATCATCGCGCTTCTTGCGTCATTGAAAGGCGCTGATTGGCAGGGTGCCTTGCCCTTCCATTCAACGATGCAAGCAGTACGATGATGTCATCGCGCTGCTTACGTCCTTGAAAGGCGCTGATTGGTTGGGAACGGAATGTGCTCTGCCATCCAGCGCTTATGCAGCGCATGTACAGTAATTGTATCTGTCTCCTAGATGCAGGTACAATTATAGTGCAGCAGGAGGTGGCGGTGGCAGCAGCTGGTTTCAGTGGCGCCGCCTGAGGTACCCTGGGTACCAATATGAATAAAGTACCATGCATATGACTGTATTATGTTTTTTTGAATACACTGGCCATATACTTCTATATGCGGAGCCACGCACAGTTTTTTTTCTCATGGATTTTATGTGAATCTGCGAGAAAAATTCATGGCATAATGCATCCCTTCTACGGATGAACTATACGATGGCACATGGGTTATTACGAACTTGTAGGGACTCGTTGTCCCACCATACAGGGTCTGTGCACAGTGCATTGCCCTAAGTAGTCTACTCATATTATGTATTCTCTTTTTAAAAAAAGGACATTATATTGAAAAATGATTCCTTTATTTATACAGTAACCATATGACCATTGACATTCATGCGTCAGTAAAACTGTGTTGTTGTTCAGTAATAACAGTAACCTACTGTCAAACAACCCACTGCCGTTTTCAAAACATGTTTTGTTTCTCTTAAGTATTTCGTATATAGATGAGTTCAGTCTTTGATCTTACAACATTACAGATGTAGAGTATATAACGAAAAAAGCAACCAGCAAATGTTAACCACCATCTTATAATACATGATCAGAGTAAACATTATTATATTTCAAAGATGTGAAGAAGTCTAAGGGGTTTGCCTACCCCTGTATAATTCTTTGGGGTGGAGTTTGTATATAGATGGCCTCATCCAATCACTCTCATTATTGCTCAGCTGTAAATATTAAGCCAGACTGACAGGACAATTATCTATTTATTTTTTTAATGCAAGCACCTCATAGGTGTCTAGCACACAAGGTCCTGAACATGGTGAGAGAAGCCAAGAGAAGGAAGAGATAAGTATAAGGCTGGGTTCACACACCCTATTTACGGACGTAATTTAGCCCGAATTACATCCGAAAATACGGCTCCAAAGCGTCAGCACACATCTGCCCATTCATTTGAATGGGTTTTACGATGTACTGTGCCGACGGTCATTTTTTTTACGCGCCGCCTGGAATGGGTTTAATGAGTGCAGTGCAGCTTCAGTGTGAGCAGCGCTGCACTCTCATGTGAGGGGCTGTGAGAGCCTCGGCATACACCCCCACTGTAGATAGCGCCACACACAACCCCCTGTAGGTAGCGCAAAACCCTCTGTAGATAGCGCCACCTAAGCTCCCTCCAGCATCGGAATCCCCAGCCAGCGCTCTGGCCGAGGATTCCCCTCCTAGAGGGAGCCCCCACCATCTCCCCATCCCCACTGTAGATAGTGCCACCGACCCCTGCAGATAGCAAACCCCCCCCCCCCCGCTGTAGATAGCATCGCACCCACCACTGTAAATAGCGCCACCTGAACTCCCTCTAGGAGCGGAATCCCCGGTGTCAGATCACATTGGCCAGGGATTCCGCTTCTAGAGAGCCCCTGATGGCACTGTCCATTTGGACAGTGACGTTAGCGGCTCTCTCTAGGAGCGAAATCCCTGGTCGACGCTCTGGCCGCGGATTCCGCTACTGGAGAAGCCCCTGGTGTCACTATCCATATATGGACAGTGACGCCAGGGGCTACTCCTGGAGCGGAATCCCCGCTCTGGCAGGGGATTCCGCTTTTATAGTTAACCCTGACGTCACTGTCCATATATGGACAGAGACATCAGGGGCTCCCTGTAGGTACAGAATCCCCAGCCAGAGGGATTCCGCTCCTACAAGGCACTACAGTGGTGATATTTACAGGAAGGGGTTGCTATTTTCGAGGGGGGTGGCACTATCTGCAGGGGGGATGTTGCTATCTACAGGGGAGAGGCGCTATGTACAGGGGGCTGGTGCAATCTACAGGGGTGCTATATACAGGTGGTGTGGCCTTATATACATGGGCACTGTGGCATTATATTGGCACGACCTACAGGAGACACTGTGGCACTATCTACATGGGCACTGTGTGTGGCACTATGTGGGAACTATCTACAGGGAGAACTGTGGCCCTATCTGGGCACTGTGACACTATTTACAGTGGGCATTATTTATGTGGGCACTGGCACTATCTATGTGGGCAATGTGTCACTATCTACAGTGCTATTGTGTCACTATCTACAGTGCTATTGTGTCACTATCTACATGGGCACTGTGGTGTTTTCAGGGGGTTGGGTCAAAAAAAAACATACAATTAAAAATGTATCCATTTCTTTTAATGTCCATGAAAAACAGATGGCAAATGGCGGTTAAAAACGGTCAGAGGGCCGGGAAATAGATTAAAAGTTTGAGACACATTGATGTAAAACAGCCATGAAAAACTGACAGTTGATCCGTTGTTGACTTTTTATTACTGTCGTGTGCATATATCCCTCTTCACTCTCCCCCCACAGCGATCCAGGGTGACGGAGAGAGAAGAAGACTAATTGTTACAGAGCTGTACAGTGTATGTATGTATATATATATATATATATATATATATATATATATATATATATATATATATATATAGTATAGTATAGATAAATATATATATATATAAAAAATAACAATTTATTTTAAATTGGTTATTTTTTCACATTTTTTGTGATTTGTCTGCTCATAATAAAAATTTAAAACGCAGAATTAATTAAACTAATCTAGAAAATTAAAGCCTCATAAGTCTTGTATAAAAAAACAAAGTAAAAATAGTTGTGATATTCAAAGCGGTTGCAAAGATATTATCGTAAAGAAGTGCATATCAGAAATGGAAAGTTCGACCTGTACACAGGGGCATCAATGACCTTTGGTCATGAAAGGGCTTTTTATCTGAGGTATGATTTAATTTAGGAGTCTCATCTGGGCTCCGAGTTTATTTGTCACCGTTCTGTCAGGTTTCCTTTTTTCCGACGGAATCAATAGCGCAGTCGACTGCGCTATTGATTCCGTCGAAAAAGCATTAGGGCATGACCACACGTGGCGGATTTCCTCCGCAACTGTCCGCATCAATGCCGCACAGAATCTGCGTTGCAGATTCTGCTGCGGATCTGCACAAAATGTGCAGAAAATTGATGCGGACTGGCCGCTGCGGACTGCAGGAAAAGTGCTTCCCTTCTCCCTATTCAGTGCAGGATAGAGAGAAGGGACAGCACTTTCCCTAGTGAAAGTCAAAGAAATTCATACTTACCGCCCGTTGTCTTGGTGACGCGTCCCTCTTTCGGCATCCAGCCCGACCTCCCTGGATGACGCGCCAGTCCATGTGACCGCTGCAGCCTGTGCTTGGCCTGTGATTGGCTGCAGCCGTCACTTACACTGAAACGTCATCCTGGGAGGTCGGACTGGAGACAGACGCAGGGAGTTCTCGGTAAGTATGAACTTATCTATTTTTTTACAGATACATGTATATTGGGATCGGTAGTCACTGTCCCGGGTGCAGAAACAGTTACTGCCGATCGCTTAACTCTTTCAGCACCCTGGACAGTGACTATTTACAGACGTCTCCTAGCAACGCTCCCGTAATTACGGGAGCCCCATTGACTTCCTCAGTCTGGCTGTAGACCTAGAAATACATAGGTCCAGCCAGAATGAAGAAATGTCATGGTAGTAAAACGAATACGCTCCGCAGCACACATAAGATCTGCGGACTTCATTGCGGAATTTTGACTCTCCATTGAAGTCAATGGAGAAATTCCGCCATGAGTCCGCCACTGCTCCGCAACAGACAGAGCATGCTGCGGACACCAAATTCCGCTCCGCAGCCTATGCTCCGCAGCGGAATTTTACGCCTAGTCTAAACGAACACTGCTAAATTAAAGTGTAAGTCAATGGACAAACGGCACCGCTGCGGATTAACGCTGCGGAGTGTCCGCAGCGGAATTTCAGTGAAATTCCGCCACGTGTGAACCCGCCCTAAACCTGCCGGAAAGGTGACAAACGGAAACCATTAGGAATGTTTCCGTCACCATTGATATCAATGGTGATGCAAACGGAAGCTGTGGTTTCCGTTTGACTTTCCGTTGCGGGGTTCTAAGACAGAAACCTCCGATGGAACCCCTCAACAGAAAGCGAACGCTGATGTGAACCGACCCAGACAAGTAAAGATCTTTACCAGCCCCATTCTCCTGTGCATGGAGTGGAACAACCCCTATGGGCAGCACAAAATGGTACCCAGAGTTATCGACTAGGACAATAACAATGGGATAGCTGCTGCTACATGGACATTAGCTTTTATTCAGCAGATCTAGTTGAAGGGACCACTTCACAATCTGATTTTTATAGCACTTAGCAGTTCACAACCAGGGCAAGCACAGATTGCTGGGGTTGAATTTTTACCTGCCTGATCCTGTTCTTTTTTGGCTGCTGCTTACCAATCCCTTTTATTAAAAGAACATGTGCATTTAGTCGAGCAAGACGACCCTAAATTAATGGTATTAGGCCCCTTGCACACGTTACAGATTACATTTTTTGACTGAAAATCAGTTCTATTCATCTGAATGTAGTTATTTCTGCAGCAAGCACAAAATCTGCAACAAAATCTGCAGCGTCTGCAGGGGGTCTTAAAGACACAGTAATTATATAAATATTTGCATATATGACATGGAAGATTTCCAAGAAGTCCACAAACTGGTGCTAGAATGTTTACTATCAGCTTGGTCTTGTTAGCAGTTCGTACTGGAAAATACATCTAAATTAGGCCCCCATAATAAAATGCCTCATAATGATATGTAATGCTGCATATTTTCCACAAAATGCAGGAAATGTAGTCTTATGTAAACTATTTCCCTTAAAGATCTTAGATTATTTTCAAATTACATATCATTTTAGTCTTAACCAGCAGCATTTTTTAATATCATGTACCATTTTGTGTTGCTATTACAGCAAATAAGACGATGCACTGAAGTCGACCCCATCTGCATTGCACTGATAATAGCAAAACAAGAAAAAATAAGCAGTGTCTATCAATATAAATTCACAGATGTTGCAAAGAAATACAGATGTAGCAGACCTAATTGTCATACTCAGATGTGATGTTGGTAGTTTTCCATAGGACTGTAGGTAACCCTTCTGTGCTAGCCCATGAGCTTATTTACACGAGCGTGTTAAACGTCCGTGGGACAGCCGTTGAAACAGCGGCCATCCCACGGACCTATGTAATTCAATGTGGCCGTTCACACAGCCGTTGTTTCAATGGACCGTGTGAAGGGTCCATGGGAAAACAGGACATGTCCACTCTTTTCACGCATCACACATCCCTCCATAGACTATCAACTATGGGGGATGCGTGACATTGCGTCCCAGAGCGCTGAGCACGGATGCACCTTGGATGTGAAAAACTGAAGTTTTTCATGTCCGAGATGCGCAGCGCTCGTGTGAATCAGGCCTTAGTCATTGTGTTTGCAAAAGAAACAATTCAGTCACATATTCAGCTCTGCTGCGTCCGGATACCCCATAAACTCGTCAGATTTGTCATGTTTTTGTAATTAATCTCATGAGAAGATGATGGGATGAGCTCACAGCGACCATGCGACACGTATTGAGCAGTGGAGAAATAAAAGGCATTTTAGCAGTGTAATGTAATTGTGGTTGGTAATGTGGTTCTGTTGTCTTCTGCTGTGTGAACTTCAGCCTGGCACAGATTCTGCCGAGCAATGCAGAAAGCTCTTGTCATGTGTGGTGCGTTTGATGTGATTTCTGAAGAGCACTTCCTGTCACAAAGCCCGATTATCTGCTACATTACTTCAGATAGGGTCAGTCACGCCTCAGGAGACTGAAAAAATATTTTGACAGGCATAGAATGTGCCACAATAAGGGTCATTCATCAAAGGCTCCTGAATGCAAAGCAAGGCCAGAAGCCTGACGCACAAGAAGTGGACTGGAGTTACCACTGGGTACCTGTCGATTTGTCTACAGCCTAATTTTGAATGAGAAGGGTTTCAATTATCTTGGGCTGCTACAATGATTTTTTCAATTTGGTTAAGATTCCATTGTAATAATATCAATTTTTTTTGAAACATTGGCATGCAAGAACCATAATGCATTGCAGAATAATCTCATTAGCTCCTTAATATTGCATTTATAATTATCACCTACAACAACCAATAATAATTGACTTTGTTGAAATTTGCATAAAATAAGAAACAAATATAGAATCCATATCAAATGGGTTTCCGACATAGCTTTCTATGAATAGCAGATATGTCAGAAAAATCGGATTTTTGACCCAGCCTCCAGAATGCCACTGATGGTGTGTGCATATGTCTGTGTAGCTTCCTCCTTCTTCATAAAAGCCTCCTTTCCCCCATTGGATTCCAATGTCTGTTTTTTTTTGGGGGGGGGGGATTCCTGACTGTTTCATTATGTTGAGTTTAGGGTTCTTTTAACATTCCTCAATGTATATATTCATGTAATTAAAATAAACAAAAATCATTTTCTTAAACTGCGACCCCAGCAGATTGCTCTTACAAGTGGCCGAAATGTCCACTGAAATTTACCTGGACCAGGTTTGTTGTTAGTGTAAGGCTGGATTCACACGAGGTCATTACGTCCGTAATTGACGGACGTATTTTGGCCGCAAGTCCTGGACCGAACACAGTGAAGGGAGCCGGGCTCCTAGCATCATACTTATTTACGATGCTAGGAGTCCCTGCCTCTGTAATCATGTTTTCAGTACGGGACAGTTGTCCGGCAGCGAGGCAGTGACTCCTAGCATTGTACAGAAGTATGATGCCAGGAGCCCGGCTCCCTGCACTGGGTTCGGTCCGGGACTTGCGGCCGAAATACGTCCATCAATTACGAACGTAATGACCTCGTGTGAATCCAGCCAAAGGGTATGTGCACACACAAAATCAAAAACGTCTGAAAATACAGAGCTGTTTTCAAGCCACTCACGATTTTGGCGGCATTTTTTACGGCTGTTTTTGGAGCTGTTTTTCTATAGAGTCAATGAAAAACGGCTCCAAAAATATCCTAAGAAGTGACATGCACTTCTTTTTTATGGGCATCTTTTTACACGCCATTTTTGGAAAGGCAGGCGTAAAAAATCGCCCTGTCGGAACAGAACGCCGTATTTCCCATTGAAATCAATGGGCAGATGTTTGTAAGCGTTCTGCTTCTGTTTTTTCAGCCGTTTTCCGAGACATAAACGCCACGAAATACGCCTGAAAACACTACGTGTGCACATACCCTAATGCTAAATAGAAAGATTGGGTTGGGATTGAACACTTTTGAAACACCAGGGGTTTTTCTTCAGGCATGTTACAAAACTGAATGTAAAAAACATACAATTATAGCCAAAACATAAAAGCGGTTACAATGTTTCCTCCATGATACACAAGATGAAAACACATCAAGTATTTATTCCAGATTTTGAAACAGATTTTTTTATGCAAATGTTTGGGCCAAAGCCAGAAGTGGATTCAAAAGGAATGGGAAACATAAAGGAAGAACAACTTCTCATTTCTCCTGGATCCACTACTGGCGTTGGCTCAAGAATCTACATTAACATCGGCAGCAAAACTCGGTGTGCGTTTCCAGCCTAAGAACGCAGCCAATTCTGGACTTGAGGATGCGGGGATTTTTTTTTCCCTTTGTCTCACTGCGTTTGGACAGACATAACTTTTTAATTTTTCAATTCACATACATATAGGAGGGCTGTTTTTTGTAGGACAAGTTGTATTATTTTGGGGTACATACTGTATATCTTAGCGTTTAAAGAGGCTCTGTCACCACATTATAAGTGCCCTATCTTGTACATAATGTGATCGGCGCTGTAATGTAGATTACAGCAGTTTTTTATTTAGAAAAATCAGCGTCATACACTTCTCTCCATTCATTTACTCAGCACATCGTGATCTTGCTAGATCAGTATGTGCTGTCACTTACAAATTAACGTTACTGAAGTGTCTTGAGAGTGTATAGACATCGCTTCCAGCCAGGACCTGATGTCTATTCATAATCCCAACACTTTGGTAACGTTTGTGTGGGACTTAATGACAGCAAGCGTAATCTTGCGAGATCACGCTGTAAATGACAGCTTACAGCAAGATCACGCTTGCTGTGCTGTAAATCCCACACAACGTTACCAAAGTGTCCGGATTGTGAATAGACATCGCGTCCTGGCTGGAAGCGATGTCTATTCACTGTCAAGACACTTCAGTAACGTTAATGTGTGAGTAAGTGACAGCCCATCATTATCTAGCAAGATCACTATGTGCTGAGTACATGAATGGAGAGAAGTGTATGACGCTGATTGGTCACTGATTGGTCAGCGTCATACGACATTACAACGCCCACTTGGTCAAAAAGTAAAAACACGCCCAGTTGTCTATTGGGAAAGTCATTAGCATAAATCTAAAATAGGTCATAACTCCGTCAAAATTGACAGATTTTCTAAATAAAAAACACTGCTGTAATCTACATCACAGCGCCGATCACATTATGTAAGAGATAGGGCACTTATAATGTGGTGACAGCCTCTTTAACTTGTATTAAAAAATGTTGAAGGTTTTTGCTTTTACATACTGTATAAAACATATGTTACCTTCTTTCTGCAGGTTGTTACAATAACGGGGATACAAAATAGGTACAGTATTTTTATGTTTGATTTGACTTTTATTCAATAAACGTTAGTCTTTGTAAAAAAAATGTGTTTATACTTTATTTTTATTTAAACAACTTTATTAAAGTTTTTGTTTTTTTTGTTTCAGTAGCGGGCTTTTACCTATATATTCCATTGAATTAGTGCCTGACAGTGAAAAACTAATAGGCACCAGCTGTATTAGGCAATGCCTAAGGCATAGCCTAATAGGCAACTATATATGGCAGCCATGGGGGCCTTTCTGAGGCTATGTTCACACGCTTAACAAAAAGCGGCTATAAAATACTGAGCAGTTTTCAAGGGAAAATAGCTTCTGATTTAGGCTATGTTCACACGGAGTATTTTGGGGGAGGAATATCTGCCTCAAAATTCCGTTTGGAACTTTGAGGCAGATATTCCTCTCCCTGCACGCCGATTTTCGCGGCAATTATCGCGCCGTTTTTCGCCCGCGGCCATTGAGCGCCGCGGGCATAAAACAGCGAGAAATACGCTTTCTCCTGCCTCCCATTGAAGTCAATGGGAGGTCGGAGGCGGAAGCGCCCGAAGATAGGGCATGTCGCTTTTTTTTCCCGCGAGGCAGTTTTACTGCTCGCGGGAAAAAGACGCCGACGCCTCCCATTGAAATCAATGGGAGGAGTTCTCGGGCCGTTTCTGCCGAGTTTTGCGACGCGGTTTCCGCGTCAAAAAACTCTGCAAAATACCCCGTGTGAACATAGCCTAAAAGTCGTTTTTTATGCATCAGGCATTTTTTGATGCCTTTTTTTACGGCCATTTTTGGAGCTGTTTTTCTATTGAGACAATGAAAAATGGTTCCAAGAACGTCTCAAGAAGTGACATGCACTTTTTTACGGGGAGCTTTTTTACGCGCCGTTTTTAAAAATGGCCGTGTAAAAAACGCCCCATGGGAACGGAATGCCGTTTTTCCCATTGAAATCAATGGACAGATGTTTGGAGGTGTTCAGCCACCGTATTTTTAGCAGTTTTTCATGGGCGTTTATGGCCCGAAAAATGGCTGAAAATAGGCTGTGTGAACATACCCTTAGGGTTATCGCCAATGTTAACCGCTGCCATAACAAGCTGGCGGTCAATCAATTAGCAACAGCAGGGGAGCTACAGGATAGGGACCATTGATCCTCAGTGTTGAAATGGGGTTAATTGATTCTGAGGTCCCATCTATACAGAACATGTGCATGTCCACTTTTTATTGCTTTGTAATCTTGTTGTAATTATTGCACAAGCAGGATTTATTCTTGAACGAATCAAATAAGTTATTTGTGACTCTTCCCATAATAAATAGAGCCTATAGGTAAATGCTTTGTTTCAATGTCAGATCCAAATTAGAATGTCTTCTGCTGAGGCCCATTATAAGAGTGCCAGACCCTGTTGCCATTGAAGATCCCCTGCAGTGGCGTAACACGGCATGAGGGGTCCATGCTGCCATGCCTGGAGGCGCCGCTAGCAGCCGCTATGGCTGCTACAGCAGTAGCGACACCACATTCAATAGTGTCTGCTACCTTCAGTTGCTATTGAACACTATGACAGAGCAGGTAGGTATCGCCCTGCTCTGCCATAGGCTACTGTAACAGTGACGTAGCTCTAGGGGTTGCAGGCTGGGCCTCTAAGCCTGGGGGGCCCACAGGGCTCCCGTAACCACACAGCACTGACCACGCTGGTCCCACTTCCTGAATGCTGGAGCAAGGAGCAGACGGCTCCTTGCTCCAGCATTCACTCTGGCGTGAGTGGCCTCGCACCTGTCTGCGCCGAGTCACTCACAGCACAGACCGGAGGGAAAGGATCCACCACCCGTCATGTTATTTTTCTATTAGGCACTATTTGGCATTATACTGGGTAGGGAAGGGGGGCAGATATGGTGGCAGCTATACGAGCATTTTACTATATGAGAGGCATTATACTGTATGGACGGCATTATACTGTGGGAGCATTATACTGTGGGGACAGCTATGGGGGCATTATACTGTGGGGGCATTATACTGTGGGGACAGCTATGGGGGCATTATACTGTGGGGGCATTATATTGTGGGGACAGCTATGGGGGCATTATACTGCGGGGGCATTATACTGTGGGGACAGCTATGGGCTGCATTATACTGTATGGGGGCATTGCAATGTGGGGACAGCTATGACGTGCATTATACTGTCGGGGAATTATACTGTGGGGCAGCTATGGTGGGCATTATACTGTGGGGAGAGCTATGGGTGGCATTATAGTGTGGGGGCAGCTCTGGGGGGCATTATATTGTGGGAGCAGCTATAAGGGGGCATTATACTGTGTGGGGCATTATACTGTATGGGGGAATCTGTGTGGGCATTATACTGTATTATACAGGGAGGGCTGTACAGCACTGTATGGGGAGGCTGTATAGCCCTGTCAACAGGGGGCGCTGTATAGCACTGTCTACAGGGGGGCTGTATAGCACTGTATGGGGAGGCTGTATAGCCCTGTCTACAGGGGGCGCTGTATAGCACAGTCTATAGGGGGGCTGTATAGCATTGTATGGGGAGGCTGTATAGCCCTGTCTACAGGGGGCGCTGTATAGCACTGTCTACAGGGGGGCTGTATAACATTTTATGGGGAGGCTGTATAGCCCTGTCTACAGGGGGCGCTGTATAGCTCTGTCTACAGGGGGGCTGTATAGCATTGTATGGGGAGGCTGTATAGCCCTGTCTACAGGGGGTGCTGTATAGCACTGTCTACAGGGGGGCTGTATAGCACTATCTACAAGGGCGGGCTGTGTGTGGCACCCAGGGGAGGGGGGCCCAGTCAAAAGTTTGCTATGGGGCCCCTGATCCCCTGGTACTCTGGTGGGCCAGTCTGACTCTGCGGTACCTGATCACTATCTGTATAACTTAAAGGAACAGTGTCATCACAAATAATTTTTTTATATGTTAAAGATGTTAGTGCTTTAATAAAAACGTTTATTTTCATTTGTGTGTTTGTGTTTTACTGTTTCTTATTTTTACACTTTTTTCTTCCCTATGGGGGCTGCCATTTTTTGTTCCATTTCTGTGTGTGTCGATTAACGACACACACAGACATGTAGTACGGCAGCCACAGTCCCATAGGGACTGCGAACGGCTCCCGTCCCATTGACTGCCGTGTACGGCGTCTGTGTGGGAACTGCGCATGCGCCGCTCCCACACAGTCCTATTCGAAATTGGCGCCGTCCGGCGCCATTTTCATGTGGACCGGAAGTCGCGGCCGGACAGTAATATTACTACTTCCGGTCGCGGCTTCCGGACTTGTGCACATGGAACAGCGGCAGCAAAGGGAGCGGACGGGCCGGAGGGAGCCGCGGCGGCAGGAGCAGGTAAGAGATTTCAATGTATGTTAGTGTTTGTGTGTGTTTACTACTGTATGTAAACCTACTACACTGTGGGTTACCTCAAAAAATGGCGACACACAGTGTAGGAGGTTAAACCTTTCAAACCCCTCGTTTATCCCGGCACTAGCCAGGATAAAGGAGGGGGGGATGCTGAGAGCTCACTAGAGCGAGGGCTTTTAACCCAATGTTGCAATGCTGCAATTTTGGGAACTAGCTCCATCTAGTGACCAAAAATGGGTAGTATTATAAATTAGAATTAATTTATAATATTTCCTGACTATTTCCTGACTCGTGAAAAAAATAAAAAAAATTTGAACCATGTTTAATCACCCACACACTAAATGTTTAATTTTTAAAAAAAAAACATGTTTTTCTGGCAACACATTCCCTTTAAACTAGAGTAATTTAGGAGCTGACATATGGCTTGGAGATAAGCTCCCTTCACACATCAAAGCTCTTTCGCACAGAACTTTCATCAGACTTACATGGCAACAAAGTTTTTGTATTTAGTATAGCGACACATTTACCTTCTCAGTTTTAGCTTCCTTCTCGAGTTCTGAATTTGCGTAAAAATTAATTACAAAAGGCAGAATTTTTGAGGATTACAACAATGTTATTGCCATGTATATTGTCCATGATCAAAGCTCTACAGACACTGTATTTCTAACACCTCACACTTGTGAAGTGTGAAGAGAGCCACAACTAATCATCATGTGTCGGTTCCTTATTATCTCTGATCCTGATCGTTTTACCCTAGGGTTCCATTCAGACATTAAAGTGGCTCTGTCACCAGATTTTGCAACCCCTATCTCCTATTGCAGCAGATCGGCGCTGCAATGTAGATAACAGTAACGTTTTTTTTTGTTTTTTTTTAAAAACGAGCATTTTTAGCCAAGTTATGACCACGCTGTGTGTCTGCACTGCCAGAAGCTGGGTGTTAACGAAGAGAAGTGGATGATGCTGATTCGTCAGCATCATACACTCCCATTCACAACGCCCAGCTAGTAAAAGAAGTAAAAACGCCCAGATGTACGCATATAATACACGCCCAGTTGTACTTTTACTTTAAACACGCCCAATTGTACTTTAGAAAGCCTCATTTGCATAAATATAAAAATGGTCATAACTTGGCCAAAAATGCTAGTTTTAAAAAAAAACAAAAAAAACCGCACTGAAAAATCGCATCATTTGGTGTGTTTGTTGATGTGGTTGCGTTTTTTTTGTTTACCACAACCTCATCAAAAACGCACCAAATTATGCGTTTTTTAAGTGCGGTTTTCTATCGCTGCTCATACGCAATATCAGACTGGACCTTCAATATTCCATGTATCTTTGATTTTATAACAGCTATTATCCTTCATGTGTTTCGGAGGTAACATTGTAACTTCTCTCATGTTTTAGCTAGAAATATATGATTTTTACATTCAGTTCTGTAACACGCCTGACAAAGAAACGTAAGGGGTTTTGAAAGCTTGTACTTTCAACTTTTCCAGTTAGAGCCTGTTCACATCTGCGTTGAAGGCTCTGTTAGGGGCCTCCATCGCAGATTCCATAAAAAATATCAAAAACGGTAGCGCAGAATGCAGGAGCCCATTAAAGTCAATTGGTTCTGTCAGGCACCGGTTGTCACCATTGTACAACGGAGCCAGGCCTTTCAGAATTTTGGTTGTTCTGCTCCTCTGACAGAGCAGAACATCGGAAATCCGAATGCATATGTGAACAGGGCCTAACCAATAGAAGGTATCACTACAACAACAACCTTCTACTTAAATCACAGTTAAAAGAAACAGCTGTATCTTTCTAACTTAAAGTGCCACTGTCATTAGACCAACCAGTGGCGGACACAGACTGCAAAAGGCCCCTGTGCAGATAATGTGCCAGGGCCCCCCCCCCCCCACCCCGCAAACTTCTCATGGCCGACGGTCCGCTTTCAGCTGCATCGCTGGGTCTCCTAAGTGACCCAACAATGCAGCACTAGCAGCCGGGGCGTCACTAAGGCTGGGTTCACACACACACTATTTACGGACGTAATTTGGGCGTTTTAGCATTGAATTACATCCGAAAATGCGGCTCAAAAGCGTCGGAAAACATCTGCCCATTCATTTGAATGGGTCTTACGATGTTCTGTGCCGATGGTCATTTTTTTTTACGCGCCGCTGTCGAAAGGCGGCGCGTAAAAAACTGCCTGTCACTTCTTCAGATGTAAATGGAGCCGTTTTCCATGGACTCCATGGAAAACCAGCTTCAATTACTTCCGTAGTGGACGCAGCAAAAGACGCCTGCACATGCCATTACGGCTGAAATTACGGTGCTGTTTTCTCCTGAAAACAGCACAGTAATTTCAGCCGTAACAGACGCTGCCGTGTGAACATACCCTCAGGGCTTAAAATGTCCGGGAAATAGCCCCAATACATATGTGTCCGCCCCAAAAAAAAGTGTGTGTATAGGAGACAGCATAGCATATCTATAGCACTACGACCCTATAAACTATGGATAGGATTAGATACAGTGGCTGAGCAGACAGTATCACACATGATAGGATTAGATACAGTGGCTCAGAAGGCAGTATCACACATGATAGGATTAGATACACAGCTCAGCAGACAGTATCACACATGATAGGATTAGATACAGTGGCTCAGCAGACAGTATCACACATGATCGGATTAGATATAGGGCCCAGCACAGTATCATACATGATTGGATTAGATACACAGCTCAGCAGACTGTATCACACATGATAGGATTAGATACAGGGCCCAGCTCGCTGACATTGCGGCTCCAGCGCTGGACCCAGGAAAGGTAAGAATAATAATTTTGCTTCTTTATGTGTTACTGATTATTTTTGTGTGTTTGTGTTTTTTTTACAGGTTCGGTTGTTGGACTTCGGATACGAGGACTTCAATGACGGCGTTTTTTTTATTCTCAATAAAATGGTTAATGAGGGTTGTGTTTTTATTTCAATAAAAAAAATTTCTATGTGCTTGTATCTTTTTAAACTTTATTATCACCGCCTTAGTAATGGCCGCTGGCTGATTGACAACCTCCATTACTAAGGCGAGGCTTAATGTTAGCCGGTGCAGAGTCTACACTAACCCCCATTATTACCCCGGTACCCACCGCCACCAGGGGTACTGGGAAGAGCCGGGTACAAACCAGTACCCGACCAGCTGTAGTGACGGGCAGGCACCGGGGTGGCCGCAGGCTGGTAGTATTAGGCTGGGGAAGGCCAAAAACAGTGGCCCTTCCCACCCTTGTAATGCTGCCTGCTGCTGCTGTGTTGTATCTGGCTGGTTATGAAAATTGGGGGGGACCCGACATCGTTCTTTCCAATTATTTTTTAAATGACGTGGCGTCCCCCCCATTTTCATAACCAGCCAGATACAATAAAGCAGCAGCAGCCTAGCATCACCAGGGTAGGAAGGGCCACTGTATCTGGCCTTTCCCCTCCTGATAATACCAGCCTGCGGCCACCCCAGTGGCCGACCATCACTACAGATGGTCAGGTACTGGATCGTACCCGGCTCTTCCCAGCACCCCTGGTGGCGGTGGGTACCGGGGTAATAAAGGGGGTTAGTGTTAGCCTCTGCACCGGCTAACACTAAGCCCTGCCTTAGCAATGGATGCTGTCAATCAGCCGGCGGCCATTACTAAGGCGGTAGTAATATAGTTTAAAAAAAACCACAAAGACATAGAAAAAATATTTTATTGAAATAAAAAAAAAAAACACAACCCTCATTAACCATTTTATTAATAAAAAAAAAAGCTGTCATCGAAGTAGTCCTGGAATCCGCCGTAGTCCAACGACCGAACCTGTAAGAAAACACACAAAAAATGATTAGTAACACATGTGTTAGGGTATGTGCACACACACTAATTACGTCCGGAATTGACGGACGTATTTCGGCCGCAAGTACCGGACCGAACACACTGCAGGGAGCCGGGCTCCTAGCATCATAGTTATGTACGACGCTAGGAGTCCCTGCCTCGCTGCCGGACAACTGTCCGGTACTGAAAACATGATTACAGTACAGGACAGTTGTCCCACAGCGAGGCAGGGACTCCTAGCGTCGTACATAAGTACGACGCTAGGAGCCCGGCTCCCTGCAGTGTGTTCGGTCCGGTACTTGCGGCCGAAATACATCCGTCACTTACGGACGTAATTAGTGTCTGTGCACATACCCTAAGGCTTAGATACAGGGCCCATGTGTGATACTGTCTGTGGGACCCTGTATCTAAGCCTACCACAAGGTAGGCTTAGATACAGGGTCCAGCAGACAGTAATCTTATACAGTATAAGATTACTGTGTGCTGGGGCCCTGTATCTAAACCTACAGTGTGGTAGGCTTAGATACAGGGCCCAGCAGACAGGATCACGCATGGGCCATGTATCTAAGCCTACCATGTGATTGGCTTAGATACAGGGCCCAGCAGACAGCATCACACAATCTGTGATCCTGTCTCATGGGCCCCCTAAGCCTGCTACATCGTAGGCTTAGGGGTTGTGCAGTCCCTAAACATTGATGGCCTATCCTCAGGATAGGCCATCAATAGCTGATGTGTCGCCCGGGACCCGCAAATCAGCTGTTTTGAAGGGGCCGCAGCACTCGTACGAGAGCTGCTTCCCCTTCATTTCACTACTCGCCCACACTGTGAATCGCCGAAACCGATTCACAGTGTGACCGGAATGAAGTGACAGGAATGAAGGGGAGCAGCTCTCGTACGAGTGCTGCGGCCCCTTCAAAACAGCTGATTGGCGGGTCCCAGGAGTCGGACCCCGCCAGTCAGGGCTATCTTACCTTCCTCTTCGGCCGCGGCGGGAGTTCTGTCGTCTCGATGCTGTGCGCGGCGCATAGCGCTGTGACGTCATGTGCTGCGCACAGCGCCTGACGTCAGGACCTCCGCTGCGATCCGGAACCAGGAAGGTAAGTAAAGTATGTTACTATAGTAACAGGGGCCCGCGGCCCGAGTTACTATAGTAACTTTTTATTGATGTGGTGCGGGGGGCCGTGGGCCCCCCTGGCTTCGGGGCCCGGTCGCAATTGCGACCGCTGCGACCCCTATAGCTACGCCAGTGGTCCACGGGCCTCTGTCTCAGTCCTCAGCATCGCGCAGCTGAGAACTGAGTCGGCCAGCAGAGGAACGGGCCCCCTTCCCACGCGGGGCCCTTGTGCAGCTGCACCGGCTGCACATGCGGTATGTCCGCCCCTGAGACCAACCTCCCTAAGGGTGTGTTCACACTTTCGCGATTTGGTATAGGCAAATTTGTAGTGGATTTAAAAAAAAAAAAAAAACATGGAAGAAATCCAAGGCTGAAACTTGGATTTCTCCCGTGGATGTGCCACAGATTAGCCACATTGCCATTCAATGGGGGCTAATCTATAGCTTTTCTGTACGGAATCCATGCAAATAATGAGAATGCAGCAGATTTTAAATCCGAATAATGACCAGTTTGAATAATGACCACAGAGATTTTTTCCACTTCATGTGAATGGGTTATAAACTATCCCATTCATTTGCATTGAATGTGGAATGTGAGCGGATTTGATGAGGATTTAGACATGGAATCCACGCTTAAATCTACATCAAATCATGAATGTGTGAACATGGCCTAAGATACCAATGAGTAGTCAAGACAGTGGGTGCAGAGCTTTAACACTTGGCATCAGTGACTGGAAAATAGCAGCTAACTGACAGAGCCATCAGAACAAAGGAGAACAGCACCCCCGAGCTCTGCTATACACCCACTGTCCTAACTGCCTCTAGGCATCTTGTGCCTGCATTTAAGTGTAACAAATAATTGTTTACAATAATCAGAAAATATTTATATATTTTCCATTGCTTATATGGCATCAACATATTCCAGGGAGTTGTACAGAAGATTGTCATCACTCACATCAGTCCTTGTCCCCAAAGGAGCTCCTAATCTAATTTCTCAGAGAGAGTCACTGAGGTCAATTTTAAAGGCAGCCAATTAACCTATCAGTATGATCAGTATGTTTATGTGCATTTGTTCTATAGTTTATAGCAGATTGAGAATTTGTGTTCAATATTTTCTATTTTATTCTATCGTTACTGATAATTGTAGAATTTAATCATTATTCAATCAATATTGTACTGCAAAATACAAGTGATAAATCAGGGAAATCATTTTAATCATTGTAGATTTCTTGCAATGTATGCCTGATACAGAAAAATACTGGAGCAAGAGTTGCATTGGGGCAAATTGACCCATCTATGGCCAGCAATAGACCTGATTCTTATCCCGTTTCTGTGCATATAGTACTCAACACAGGAGCTCATTCCAATAGTTTTCTCTCCTGTTAGCAGAAACACCTTTGCTTTGCATGAAAATAAAAAAAACACATCCCGGAGAGTATGTTAAAGGGTAACTAAACAAAACAATAGATAGTCTATGAGCTCGTACACCAATTGTTCGAGTTACCGAGAAAAGCCAATTAGAAACTAAGTGGATCAGCGCTCACCTGAGCGCTTCTGCAGCTTTGTTTTAGTGATCGGTGGGTGTCTCAGCGCTCGAACCTCCACCGATCAAAACTTGTGACATGTCAGACGTTTTTTTAAATATTAGTTGAACTTTTGTATCATATTTAAACACAATCAGTGCAGAAACGGGGTGGATATTATGATGACGGAATTCCAATTACAGCATAATTTCTATGTAACATAGGAAATCTTAAATGAAGCTACTTCTAGGGAAAATTTATTTATTTATGCTCTCTTCCAAAAAAAAAAAATGTTATGCTTTTTTAATAATTTTTAATTAATGTCAATGGACCAACAGTTTACAAAAACATTGAAAAGCTCCAACAGTTCACGAAAAACATAAAGAAAACTTGTCACAGCGTAAAGTTTTTGGTTTTTTTCTGTAGCTCTATTTACCTCACTATCAAAAAAGGAAGGAAAAATATATCTTTTTTGGATGTTAAAAAATGAAATTCCAATGGAATTGATGAAAACTAATGCCAAAATAAGTATTATAGTATCCATTTACAGCACATTAAAAACTGAACTGGATCCCTAATCTAATCACAAAGTCTTAACATGTGGAGCACATTGTATTTACCTGTTACTAAACTATTCGACACTCTCAATGTGATGTCCAAACCACAATCCTCCTATCCTTCCGTAGCTATCACAACTTTTATTACCCAGATAGTTCACGTAAATTAGCCAATCCCCCCAAATATATTAAGAATTATATGTAATATACGTTTCACCAAGCTATACACTAAGTTTGCTTATATATACCCCTCCGTGCCCATTGGTAGATACTTTTATAATGAGAGTATATTCTACATGTATCACATTGTACTTCTATGCTGTGTATTATTCATATGCAAATTATTATTTAAACTTAACAATCTAGACATTCCAATGTAATTTATCATTTTACACATGTTGTTACATTAGTTACTTACCTAGTAGAAGCAGTAAAGCAAGTATCCCTGTAATGCATATGAAGATGATCAGGGCTATTTTAATTGTTCTACTTGTAGAACTTTGGTTGCCTGACTTTGAAGTGCCCATGTCTTCTCTTTCCATAGACCGCTTGTGAGAGAAGAGAAAAGCCTGAGGACAAATTTCCTTCTCCCTTTAATGTTCCTCTTGAGGGTTTTTAATCACAAACCCATGTTCTGAATGAGCTTCTAGCCTTTACGACTTCTTCATAGAGTACACATCTTTACAAGTTTTCAATCATCAGACTCTGTCTCTCCTCCTTCTATAGAGGGGTGGGGGAATGGAGCACAATAAAAAAAAAATCTAGGGCTTTCCCTATCCCTCCTCTTCTGAAAAAAAAAAAATACAAAAAATACACACAGCTCACCGGCTGGGACTTGCTAAAATGAATGGTGACTTTTCATATTCACAAACTTTTGTGGTCTGTAAAGTATGCTGCAGTGCTGGGCTGTCATGTGAGCCTCAGATTATCTACATATTGCTAGCTGGATGGTTGGAATCATATAAAGCTGGAAAGGAGTGTATATTTTGTGACATACACTATTTGTAACATTGTGTTCAATGAGAGTTCATAAACTTCAGACCTAGTACGGTTAATCCTTTTCTTATCTCTAGTTGTAAAGCTTCCAGGGTTCAGCTTGCCAAAATATGACATGATCTATCCTTACCCTACACTTCTCAGAACTTATTAGAAACATGTAAAACTTTAGTTGAAAAAAGTTTTTATTATTTAAGTATTATGCCTTTATTAAGACAATATAAACTACATTTAAGGTATGTACAGCATATATATGTATATATAGACTGTATATATATATATATAAATATATATATATATATATATATATATATATATATAGTCCATGTGTATATATATATATATATATATATATATATATATATACATGGACTAGTAAAACAGCAGGCCACTTTGAGGACCTCATGTACGATCAACACAAATCTTAGCTTTCTGGACTCCTAGAAAACATATGGGGAAGGGGGGGGGATCCTCCAGCTCACCGTTCATTGACTCTTGTTCAGACAGCGCTTGGATCTCCGTATGGCCAACGGTAGACAACAGAAGAAAAAAGGACTATGATCCACCGCTTGTGCATGAATAAAAGGAATCACGGATCCAATTTTATTGTATAACGAATTAAAAAAATGTATCAAAGTGCAAAAAGGGTTAATCGCATTCGTATTTCGCCTACGCGTTTCAGACACGTGCAGTGTCCTTAGTCATGGCATGTATCATCCTTTTTCTTTTTGCATTTTGATAAAAAAAAATAATTCGTTATACAATAAAATTGGAACCGTGATTCCTTTATTCATGCACAAGCGCTGGATCATAGTCCTTTTTTCTTTCTTGTCTCCTATAAGTATAACTTGGGGGAGATAAAGGATGGTGCTAAATGCGGTAAAATAAAATAAAAATCTGAATTTGGCTATGCATAGTTTTTAACTTATATTATTATAATATAAATTAGTCCCATCACCAGTAGGGCTGATCATTTCTCACATTGAATTTCAGAGAAAGCTAGATCGACACACACAAACTTAGGGCCTGTGGGCAGGGATACATACTTTGTTCTGTGTGAATGAGAAGTTTTGTGTATATATATATATATATATATATATATATATATACACAGTATATATGTCTATATATATATATATATATATATATATATATATATATATATACATATACACTTCCTTAACATTTTACTTTCACATGATGTTCAGCTGTGCTCTGTTGGCGAAAAAGTCTCAAATGTTACATTGTTTGTATTTTTGTATCTTAAAACATATTCTTAAACATAAGAGCTTGGTGGACTAGGCTCTGTTTATACAAGCAATGTGGTCTGCATTTCTAAATGATCTAGGATGGATATGATAGATCCGTTCTGATCTGTTTTATTTCTCCATAAGCTTACAATGATTATATGGTTTCTTTTTTTTTTTTACTGGATAAAATAGAGCAGAATGCTACGCTGATCTGACCATCAAAAAGCAATAGGAACCTGACAGAAAAAAAACACATGCAAGTGTGAACAGAGTTTAAGGCCGGGTTCACACGAGCATGTTCAGTACGTAAAATACGGACCGTATGTCGGCCGCATTTCCCGGACCGAATACACTGCAGGGAGCCGGGCTCCTAGCATCATAGTTATCGCTGCGGAAAACTGCCCCGTACTGTAATCATGTTTTCAGCACGGGACAGTAGTTCCGCCGGGAGACAGGGACTCCGAGCATCATAGATAACTGTGAGGCTAGGAGCCCGGCTCCCTGCAGTGTGTTCAGTCCCGGAAATGCAGCCGACATACGGACCGTATATCATGGACCAAACACGCTCGTGTGAACCTGGCCTAACAGTTGCTTTCATATTTTTTGGAAGAAACCATCATGAAAAACTCCATACAGATGATGTCTCAGTCATACTAGAACTAGACAGAACTAGAAATTTTTTAAAAAAAAATAGAACTCAGGGTCCAATGCCGCAGTAGTGCTAACCACTCTGCCAACATTATTAATCAATAAACCCTTGTATAAATCCACAGGATATGAAATCTTTGAATTTTATGTTACATATGGCATACTTCCGTATCCCCTTATGGTCATTTGGCCCCATAGCAGCCACTTCATACAATATTGTTTTCTATGCCTCTGGATATCCAAATGGGCACATCCCATGTGTGTTTTAGCACCATTTCACGCTTATGTATTCATAGTCAGCTAACACTTGGCTGATGTCTTCCTGTTTAATCTAAAAAAAATATGACAGGTTTAGAACAAAAACACTGGCTGGTAATTTAAATCCCACCTAATCACTGAGGTTCTTTCAATGTGGGGAGCCCACATCTACTCTGTACACGGAAAACCACAAAAAGTCCTGCAGTGTTGTATAATTGAGACCAAATGTTTGCCTTTCTCAACTCTAGACAGAGGGACTTATAATTAAAGTACTAAATATAATGATTTCAGTAAACCAAATTACTATGTTGTTTCCTCCTCCTTACCTTAACTTTTCAACCTGAATGTTTCTTTTTCTAAGTAAATAATATATACTGTGTCTGTCAAGGTTACAAACATTTAGGTCACTTTATATGGTCGACAGTTGCAGAGCGAACTTACATCTTCTTATATAAAGCATCCTTCATTTACATTGCTAGGGTGTCTTTACACGTTTTCATAATGCGCACAATTCGGTGACATCTTGCTCGCATGACTATTTACTACTGTTCTTGGAACATTTCTCTTTTGGAGTATCTAAAATGCTTGTTGATCACCACATATCATATGGCCTGTTTAACCCATTCCCGACCACTCACTGTCTTTTGTCGGCAGACGGTGCAAATCCGTAGACTACAGCGACATCTTTTGGCGTAGCTGTAGAAAAGGCTTATGAGCGACTCATTCTCTAAGTAGGAGCTGAAACTAACAGCTCCTGTACTTAGAGCAGCCTCCTGAATACAGCTGAGAGCAGAGAAAACTCCGACCCCATCTATTTAACCCTTTGGTCGCTGCTGTCCGTGACCGCAGCGTGATCAAAGGGAACTCCCCTCTTTGATCGCGTGACTATGTGTTGCCTGAACAGCATCATAGTGACACAGTATAATGTACTAGCACACAGGAGTATACTAATACATTCTAAGTCTAAAATAAAGTTACTAAAGTGTTATCAGTTCATGGGATTAAAAAAAAAGTAAGAAAAGATAAAAGTAATAAACAAATGTCCTCAAAAAAGTCATTATTTTGTATCAAATATATTTTATTGCCCATACATTACATAAAAACAAAGAAACCTGCACATATTAGGTATCTACACGACCATAATAATCTGATGAATTAATTTAATTTTGTGTAAAAAAGTATAAAAAATAATCTTTTTTAATATTCACGCCGCAAAAATAAACGATTTAAATTACACAGTCATTTATTTGTTCTCCCAAACTGTGCAGAAAAAAAAAAAAATTTCTCCCGCATTAAAAAAAACCACTTCATATAGCCAGTTTAATGAAAAAATAAAAAGTTATGGCTGCTGAAAGGCAGAGATTATTCTGGGGTACCAAGTAATAAAAATAGCCATTTCTTAAAATGTTCTGACAAAGTATACAAAGCTTACACCTCACCATTGCCCACCCCTAATACAACACTTTTCCAAAACGAAATCAAAGGGCGCCAGATAAAACTTGCCCCTGTAAGTATGACATACTACATAAATACGTTGTAAAATATATTCATTAGTAAAGTAAGATGGCTCAATTAATATTATTGCATTTCAAAGCCATCACTTCCTGCTTTATTATTTGGCTTGATACACTGTAGACCCCCCAAGGTCATAGATCTGGTCTGCTCAAAGTTGTTAAACTGATAAGTTCCTGATTGAAGAAAAACACATGGACTACATGCCTTCCCCAAGAATGATTGATGAGAGTCAGATAAAGGTTGTTGGTAAATCCCTAAGTCTTGTGGACGTGTGAAATTGAAGCTGTTTACCAAATTTGTAAACATTTGCTCTAATCTCTTATAAAATGACCTAATAGAAGCTTTGTAATAAATCTTTCCATCCAGTTGTTGTTAGGAGCATTCTTTAGGTGGACATTGGTGAAGTTGCAGTACTTTATAGCATTGAATGCATTGACAAATTTGCTATTGGTTATGAAGATTGTGGAAATATTTGGAAGCTAAGGGTACTTTTACATGATCCGATGAGGGCCGTATAAACGAGTGCCGATCCACGAGACAGAGCTTTGACCGTTGCTCATTTTCTGGTTTCACAAGGAGCTAGTATGGGGACGAGCGATCATTCCCCCTTTGCTCGTCCCCATATATTTCTATCATATTGGCAGCACGTCTCCCTGTTTACACAGGTGGATGTGCTGTCGACAACGATAATATTTTGGTCTTTTAAAACGATACAATCAGACGATGAATAACTGTTTGTTAGTTCATCGGCTGATCGTTGCCCTGTTTACAAGGGCAAATATAGGGATCGAGCGATCTGTGAATGCACGTTTGTCCGATAATTGGCCAGTGTAAAAGGACCCTTAGGCTCCATTTGTATCACATCCACAATGCAGGTAAACGTCTGTATATATTTAACATACAATACTGTATGAGTTTCCATTGTAGCCCATATAGTCAAATACAATGCAGACTAATGTACTGCGATTAACCTTTGCTATGTGAAGAATGTTTTTATTAACTGATAGATATAAACAGCTCTTTCTAAAAAAAACAATATGTAATTTCCTGGCCCCTTTGTGACATTTGTGATATAAACAGTTTCCTAATAATATGTTTCACTGCAATGTAAAGGGCAGCAGTTGAGGCGTCTGTTGCATAACATTGGTAACGTGTCATGGTGAAAGGCGTTCATAATATTCTTAACCCCTGTGACTTTTTTCCTCAAAAACTGTTTTCCAATTAACATCTTGACTTTGTTCCTGAAGATTTCCACTAATATCATTTATCTTCACACTGAGATCATATGGCAATGGATCTTCTAATTATCAGTACAAGCTTGATACAAGACAGATGATAAGTTTTAGAAATGTAAGAAAATATATAAAGAATTACTTCCAGGGGACCACAAAAGGGTATGAGGAAGGTGGAATGAGCATGATGAGTTTTTATAGGATTATTCACAGATAAGACATAAATCAGTACCTATATGTGATACTTATCTGCTGTTCATTTTCATCAGAGTTTGTTGCTTGGCTGATTTTTTTTCTCAGCTCCATTAGCGCAGAGCTATGATGTGACTACAGCCTAGTGACAGTCTCTATGGGAAGTCTTGGGTAGTCTGAAATCCAACTCCTGCTTCATCATTGGTTCAGGCTGCAGGTCACTCTTCTCCTCTGCTATACCTTGGCAGCAGAAGTTGCCTGGAATAACAAGGCCTTGGTAGCAACTTTTTGGCAATGACTGGCTCCTTAAATTAAGGATGAGCTGGCAGCTCTTGACCTGCCATCCACCTTGGATGCCCTTATTCTGTTGGCAACTCGGGTCGACATGAGGATCTGGGAACACACTCAGGAAGTTCACCGGGAGAAAAAGTCCTATCAGCTGACCCCCAGGTTCCAGAGACCCATACTGCCTCCTCTGGTTGTTCCTTCTGAAGAGCCCATGCCGGTGGACAGACTCAGATTGTCCGACCAGGAGCGACAGCGCAGACGCTCTGCAGGACTGTGTCTGTACTGTAGCTACAAGGGTCATTTTGTGCATCAATGTCCACAGAAGCAGGGAAACTCCCACACCTAGGGTTGATTTGAGAGACAATCCTAGGTGGATCAACGCCAACTGCTAAATCCTCCCAAATTATCTATTCCCTTCGCTATTTTCTCTGGTGAAGAATCGCACTCTATCCCCGCTTATCTGGATTCTGGAGCGGCTGCAAATTTTATTCAACAGGACTTAGTAGGCCATCTCCACTTGGCCACAGTTCCTCTGGAGAGACCTCTGGCGGTCGGTTCTGTAAATGGGCAACCACTGCCATATCCTGTTCTTTCCATCATGAAACCTCTGAGACTTCAATTAGAAATTCTTGACTCTGAACTAATTGCTTTATATGTCCTGCAAAAAGCTATTAACCCCATCCTGCTGGGACTGCCTTGGCTTCGCCAACACGCTCCTGTCCTCGACTGGAGTTCCGGAGAGATTCTCCAATGGGATGTCTTCACCGCTGCCTGCCTCAGTTTCGTCCTGTTCTGTTCCCACTGCCTCAGTCACTCTCTGGACTGCCCCCACAGTATGCCAGTTTTGTGGATGTTTTTAGCAAGGAGGCAGAGGTTCTTCCTCCTCATCGTCCCTACGACTGTCCTATAGAGTTGATCTCTGAAGCTTCACCCCCTCGTGGACGGGTTTATCCTCTTCCCTTATCTGAAACCCAGGCCATGTCGGATTATGTCAAGGAGAACCTCAAGAGGGGATTCATCAGGAAGTCATTATCACCAGCTGAAGCCGGATTCCTCTACATTCAGAAAAAAGATGGATCACTCCGACCACGTATCGATTACCGTGGTTTAAACCAAATCCCCGTCAAAAACAAGTACCCCTTGCCGCTAATCTCTTCGATAGGATTCATGGAGCCAAGATTTTCATGAAGCTGGATCTACCCGGGGCTTATAATCTGATACGTATCCGCAAGGGTAATGAATGGAAAACCGCATTCACAGGGGCGTAGCTAGGGGGGGGCAGGCGGGGCACGTGCCCCGTGCGCAGCTCAGAGGGGGGCGCCAGCGCCACCTCCTCCTGCACTATAATTGTGCCTGTGTCGCAAGGACACAGGTACAATTAGAAGCAATGAATGACCGGACACGTTCCGTGCCCGGCCATTCAGCGCCTTTCCACGAATGAAGCAACTGGTACCTTTTGTACCAGTGAAGCTTCCGTCGATGAAAGACGCTGATAGACTGACAGGGAAAGTCATCCTGCCCAGCCAATCAGCGCCTTTCATAGACGCTGTGTTCAACCCCCTGGAGACCTGCCGGACGGCGTGGGAGTGGGAATAAGGTGAGTTTGAATATTTATTTTTTTAACTGTAATAGACGTGTGTGTCTGTATCTGCGGGGGGACTATATCTACAGGGGGACTATATCTACAGGGGGGGCTATATCTACAGGGGGCTATATCTACAGGGGGGCTATATCTACAGGGGGCTATATCTACAGGGGTGGGCTATATACAGGGGGACTATATCTACAGGGGGGCTATATACTGGGGTGGGCTAACTACAGGGGAACCATATCTACAGGGGGTGGGCTATATACAGGTGGACTATATCTACAGGGGGGCTATATACTGGGGTGGGCTATCTACAGGGGGACCATATCTACAGGGGGTGGGCTATATACATGTGGACTATATCTACAGGGGGTGGGCTATATACAGGGGGACTATATCTACAGGAGGGCTATATACTGGGAAGGGCTATCTATGGAGCACCATATACAGGGGTGGGCTATAGCTACATAGCTATATAGTATATAGCCCCCTGTAGATATAGCCCACCCCTGTAGATATAGCCCACCCCTGTAGATATAGCCCACCCATGTAGATATACCCCACCCCTGTATATAGCCCACCCCTGTATATAGCCCACCCCTGTATATAGCCCACCCCTGTAGATATAGCCCACCCCTGTATATAGCCCACCCCTGTATATAGCCCAGCCCTGTAGATATAGCCCACCCCTGTAGATATAGCCCACCCCTGTAGATATAGGCCCCCCTGTAGATATAGCCCACCCCTGTAGATATAGCCCACCCCTGTAGATATAGCCCACCCCTGTAGATATAGCTCACCCCTGTAGATATAGCCCACCCCTGTAGATATAGCCCACCCTTGTATATAGCCCACCCCTGTAGATATAGCCCACCCCTGTAGATATAGCCCACCCCTGTAGATATAGCCCACCCCTGTAGATATAGCCCCCCTGTAGATATAGCCCACCCCTGTAGATATAGCCCAGCCCTGTAGATATAGCCCACCCCTGTAGATATAGCCCACCCCTGTAGATATAGCCCACCCCTGTAGATATAGCCCAGCCCTGTAGATATGGTCCCCCTGTAGATAGCCCACCCCTGTAGATATAGTCCCCCTGTAGATATAGTCCCCCTGTAGATATAGCCCACCCCTGTATATAGTCCCCCTGTAGATATAGCCGACCCCTGTATATAGTATCCCACAAATAGCTCCCCCGTATATACTATATACAAGGGTGGGTTATCTGTGGAGCACTATATACAGGGGTGGACTATCTAGTGGAGCACTATATACAGGGGTGGACTATAAGTACAAGGGGGGCTATATACAGGGGTGGGCTATCTGTGAAACACTATATACAGGGGTGGACTATATGTGGAGCACTATATACAGGGGTGGGCTATATCTACAGGGGGGCTACATACATGGTTGGGCTATCTGTAGAGTACTATATACAGGGGTGGGCTATATCTACAGGGGGCTATATACAGGGGTGGGCTATCTGTAGAGCACTATAGGGGGAGTTATTTGTGGGACACTTTATACAGGGGTGGTCTATATGGGGGCACTATCTACAGGGGCTCTATGGCAGGCACTATCTACAGGGGGCTCTATGGCAGGCACTATTTACAGGGGGCACAGTGTGTGTGTGTGTGTGTGTGTGTGTGTGTGTGTGTGTGTGTGTGTGTGTGTGTGTATGTGTGTGACACGGTGTATGGTGCTATTATAATTAGAGGTGCAGTGTATGGCGCTATTATATTTAGGGGCATAGTGTGTGGTATAATGATAACTTTATATTTATTTATAGGTGCAGAAATGTTGGAAAAGTGAGAAGCTGAAGACATGTGAGCGGCAAACTGCAGAAATGGGCTGTGACCGGGAGAAGCCACCATAGAGGTCTGGACCGGATGGAGAAAAAGAACTAGAATCTGAGACGTCAACGGTGAGTCACTTAATGTAAATGTTTATTCTGCCTCTAATCAGCACTGTAGTCACTGTATGATCTGCAGCGAGATGATGGGTGGTATGATTATGATAGGATTTATTTTTTGTGAAAGAGCATCTCCCAGCATATCCTTATCATTGTTTGGGCCATGCTGGGAGCTGTAGTTTTACGCCGTACACACCTATACGGCAGAGGTTGCACTAAATTGAGCTGTATTTGTGCTGGTGTTTTATATATGTACTGAGCTTGGTTCTGGCGTTGTGTATAGAACCATATTGCTTGTAAAATGTACAAATGTTTTTATGCTTGCGTTTCATAAAAATAAATGACACGTCGATTGGTAGAGAAAACAAACACGGCGATGGGGAAGGAGATGTCGGGAAAGAGGTTGGTGGGGGAGGGGCGCCAAACAGAATCTTTGCCCCGGGTGCTGGAGAACCTAGCTACGCCTCTGGCATTCAACACACGAGACCATCACTATGAATATCTCGTGATGCCCTTTGGACTGTGTAACGCTCCAGCTGTGTTTCAGGAACTGTGAACGACATCTTCCGGGATCTTCTGTATGTCTGTGTGGTGGTTTATCTGGATGACATCTTGATTTACTCATCAGATCTGACGACGCATCGGAAGCATGTACGCCAAGTCCTGACTTGGTTAAGGGGGAACAACCAATACGCTAAACTTGAGTAGTGCGTATTTGAAAATAAATCCTTGCCCTTCACGGGCTATATAATCTCTGATCGTGGACTTCAAATGGATCCGGAGAAAGTAAGTTCCGTCTTGGAGTGGTCCCGTTCTCAAGGCCATACAGAGATTTCTAGGATTCGCATATTTCTATTGTCAATTCATCCCAAATTTCTCAACTCTTACTGCTCCCATCTCAGCTCTTACCAAGAAGGGAGTGAATGCTAAGGACTGGACCCCTGAGTCGGCATTTATCAATCTCAAGACCCGCTTCACTTCGGCTTCTGTTCTTCACTATCCTGATGTGACACGGCAGTTCTCATTGGAGGTTGACGCTTCTTCCATTGGTGCTGGAGCACTCCTTTTGCAAAGAAATTCCAAGAGTAGGGCAGTATCCTGTGGAATTTTTTCAAAACGCTTCTCTCCTGCTCATTAGCAACCGTGAGTTACTGGCGAACAAGTTAGCCTTAGAATAGTGGAGGCACCTGCTGGTGGGCGCTATTCATCCCATCATCATCTTCACCAATCACAAGAATCTCACATATTTAGGGCCAGTTCGCACAACGTTTTTTGACACGTTTTTTGACGCGGAAATTTCAATGGGAGGCGGAGGTGTTTTTTTCCCACAAGCGGAAAAAACAGTCTCGTGGGAAAAAGAAGCGACATGCCCTATCTTCGGCCGTTTACATCTGTGACCTCCCACTGACATCAATGGGAGGAAGAGAAAACGTATTTCGCTGCATTTCTTGCCCCCCGGTGCTCAGGCAGAGTAAAATCTGCCTGGAATTTTGAGGCAGATTTTCCGCCTGCAAAAAACTCAGTGTGAACCCAGCCTCACAGTCTGCACAACGACTGAACCCCCGTCAAGCCAGATGGTCACTGTTCTTTGCCAGATTCCGGTTCCTGTTCCACCCTGCAGATAAAAATATTAAGGCCGATGCACTGTCCCGGTCATTTGAAACTGACGACTCTGAAGAAGACCGTCAACATATAATTGATCCTTCTAAGATTATTGCTGTTAACCCTCTGCAGATCAAAGACATTCCTTTTGGAAAAAGTTTTGTTCATCCTGCTGATAGGAAAAAAATTCTCCTCTGGGGACATAACTCCAAACTGGCTCGGCACTCGGTGTCTGTAAGACTCGGGACTCTATCTCTCATCACTACTGGTGGCCCACGCTGCCTAAAGATGTTCTGGACTATGTCTCTTCCTGTACCAACTGTGTCCAAAACAAGTCTGGTCTGCTCCAACCTCTGCCTGTTCCTGATGGTCCCTGGCAACACATTGCCTTAGATTTTATTACCAATCTTCCTCCTTCTGCTGGATGTACCGCTGTCTGGGTCGTGGTGGATCGCTTCTCTAAGATGGCACATATCATCCCTCTAATTGGCCTTCCCTCAGCTCCTCATCTGGCAAATCTGTTTGTTCAGCATATCTTTCGTCCACACGGACTACCCATCCATATCGTGTCTGACCGGGGTGTACATCTCACATCTAAATTCTGGAGAGCCCTATGTAAACTTTTATATGTGAAATTGGACTTTTCCTCTCCTTACCAACCACAGTCTAACGGCCAAGTTGAAATAATTAACCAAGTGCAAGAACATTATCTTCGTCATTTTGTATCAGTTCAACACGACAATTGGGTACATCTTCTACCATGGGCTGAATTGACATAGAATAATCATACGAGTGAGTCTACTGCTTCATCTCCATTCTTCATTGTGTATAGTCAACATCCACGTATTCCTCTTCCGGTGCCAGCTATGTCTCAAGTGCCTGCAGCCAATTCTTCTTTCGGAAGCTTCCTTCACATCTGGCAGCACACTAAGTCCACGATCCTGCAGGCAGTTGATCGCATGAAGAGATATGCCGACAGGAAAAGAAGGGTTCTTCCTCAGTTTCCCCCCGGAGTCAAGGTTTGGTTGTCCTCGAAAAATATTCCTCTGAAGATCCCTTCACACAAATTCGCTCCCAGATTCCTCGGTCCATTCAAAGTTTTGCAACAGATTTAGGGTATGTAAACACGCTAAACAAAAAACGGCTGTAAAATACGGAGCTGTTTTCAAGGGAAAACAGACTCTGATTTTCAGCCTTTTTTAAGCATCAAACGTCTTTTGTTGCGTTTTTTTGCGGTCGTTTTTGGAGCTGTTTTTCTATTGACACAATGAAAAATGGCTCCAAAAACGTCTCAATAAGTGACATGCACTTCTTTTTACGGGGCTTTTTTTACGTGTCGTTTTTTAAGCAGCCGCGTAAAAAAATACGTCCCATTGGAGTGAAACGCCATTTTTCCCATTGGAATCGATGGGCAGATGTTTGCAGGCATACAGCTTCCAGCTTTCAGAAGTTTTTGGAGGCGTTTATGCAGGGCCGGCTCCAGGTTTATGTGGGCCCTTGGACGAAACAGACTTAGTGGACCCCTTTGCGGGGGAACTCGCGGCAGCAGTACAATGGCAGAATACATTTTGCCCCATATAGAAGTTAGGCCCTGTTTATGCCCCACATAGAAGTTAGGCCCCCATTTTGCACCCCCATATATTTAGTGCCCTCTGTAGATAGTGCCACAGTGCTCCCTGTAGATTGTGCCACATAGCCCCCCCCCTAGTGCCACACAGCCCCACTCCCTGGTGGTGCCACACCACCCCCCCCTCCTTGTAGATAGCGCCATTGGGGCTCCCTCTGGGAGTGGAATGCCCAGCCAGAGCATTGCCGACGCTCTGGCTGGGGATTCCTCTCCAGGAGGAGCCCGACGTCACTATCCAGGTATGGGTAGTGACGTCAGGGGCTTCTTCAGGAGCGGAATCCCAGGCCAACGCTCTGGCTGGGAATTCAGCTCCAGGAGGTGCCACTGATTTCACTATATAGGAATGCATAGTTTGTTGTGGTTTTTCTATAAAGTTGGCCACTGCGTCTACTGCGCAGTGTACAAATAGATGATGTATACCATTGTATGGATCGGGAGATTTTCCTGGCATATATGGCGAATGTAGACACTAAACATGATGTGTACATATATATATACACAAGTGTGTGTGTGTGTGTGTGTGTGTGTGTGTGTGTGTGTGTGTGTGTGTGTGTGTTAGTGAGTGCATGTGTTTTTCATTATATATTGATGTATTATATATTTATATATATATTTATTTATATATTAAAAAGTATAAATTTGTTAGATAGATAGATAGATAGATAGATAGATAGATAGATAGATAGATAGATAGATAGATAGATAGATAGATAGATAGATAGATAGATAGATAGATAGATAGATAGATAGATAGATACTGCTGGGGAGGAGCAGACATGCACACGGTGACTTCTTGCTGTAGCCATTCCTTTCCCTCTAGGTCACGAGGAAGAGGGAAACAGCTAGAAGTGGACTGATTGACTGGACGGCACAGTGGGTGGGCCTGCCCAGCAATGTATTGGATTCATTTATTGCAGTGCTACTGCGCCGGCTTCAGCTATGCCACTGTCTGGGGCTCGTCCAGTAGCAGAATCACCGACCAGAGCCTCGGCAACGCTCTGGCCGGGGATTCCACTCCTGGAGGAGCCATGACTGCAGTGTCAGCACCTGGCAGCCAAGTGGGCCCCCCCCCAAGGGTAATGGGCCCCGGCACTTGCCCGGGTTCGCCGGGTGCTGACGCCGGCCCTGCGCTTACAGCCCGAAAAACGGCTGAAAATAAGCTGTGCGAACATACCCTAACCCTGTGTGCTATAAGCTACGGCTACTTCCTACCCTCAAAACTCGTTCTATGTGTCCCTCCTAAAACCTGTGGTCCTGAACTGATACAGCAAGTCCCCTGGCTCTGCGGTTGCTCCTTGCGGTTCTTCTGATGTCTGTGAGGTAATGGAGATCCTGGACTACCAGAAGGTAGGAGGAAAGACATTCTACTTGGTGAACTGGAAGGGGTTTGGTCCTGAGGAGAGGTCTTGGGAGCCTGAAGAAAAAGTGGATGCCCCAGCTCTCATCAGGAAGTTCCTCATACGATCTGGACCTAAGAAGAGGGGCGTAAGGTGGGGTGTTCTGTAGTGCTCGCGGTTGCTGACTGCCGGCATTCCCCACTTACCGGCATCCGCTACCGCTAGTCTCCCAGGACTTGCCGGCATCTTCTCCCCCAGAGACGCCGCCACACACTGCTGTCTCTCCTCGCTTCTGATTTCCTAACCAAGTCCAGTGTCCGAGACGACTGCACTACTCCAGTCCGGTGTCCTAGCCAAGTCCAATGTCCAAGACAACTGCACTACTCCAGTTCAGTGTCCTAGCCAAATCCAGTGTCCGAGACGACTGCGCTACTGCAGCCCAGAGCCCTAGCCTCACTTTATCAGCCTGCACAGGCCTACTTCCCCCTGACTGTCTGGCATTTACCCACTTCTGACCTTCCAGGTGCTTTAGCATTACTGACTCTCACAGACTCTGTTAACCAGCAGCTGCTCCATTATGGCGGAGCGGCCCAGTGAGTCCATATACCTGCAAGTGGTTACACTTCTATTACAGCAAGGGTAGAAGTGCAGACTACTAAACAACCAGTGAGAAAAAGATTAGCAGGTAAGTACCACAAATATACTGAGATAAATCAGCCTTAGTAAAGGGGAACTTAGAGAATTGGGAACAACTTCCTGGTTACATAGAGGACTATATATGGAGGTGATCTGACCATATCAAGCAGATTGGTAAATGAATGCCTTTTGTATCTTAATGCTCCTTCAGAAATAAATCAAATGTCATTCTATTTCAATGTGGGCACTTCAAAATACAATTTCCTGTTAAGTAAGAAAAAAGTAGTATATCTTACTTAGGTAATGGAAATTGCTTTATTCTACAATCTTAGGTGTTGGGTTTGCACCACACATAGCCTATCCCATGATAGCCAAAAAGTTCAAATTTAGTCTCATCTGACCAAAGGACCTTCTTCCATGTGTTTGGGGAGTGTGCCACATGGTGTCTGGTGAACTCAAAACGTGTTTTCTTATATTTTTCTTTAAACTCTTAAAGAAACAGCCAATTTTGGCCTTGAGGACTGAACAATTTGTATATATTTGCCTCTTTGCATCCCGGCGCTCATAACTTGTGCATTTTTTGTCCGATGTAGCTGTATGAGACTTTGTTTTTTGTGGGACGAGTTGTAATTTATGTAGGTACCATATTTTTGTACATTTACATTATTGTTTAATTTATATAAAATTTTATTTTGGCAAAAATGTAGAAAAAAAAGCAGGTCTGCTTTCTTTCTTTTTGTTTTTTTTTTACACCATACACCGATCATCATAAATAACGTTATACATTTATTGTACAGGTTATTACAGAGGAGGCGATACCAAATATGCATATATTATTTCATGTTTTGGGACCTAGATTTTATAGAGATTATTTGTTGTAAAACAATACTTTTTTTTACTATTTTTTTTACTTAACTTTTTTTTTAATCCCATAGAGGGATTTTTCATTTTGATTTTGATTTTTGAACTTTAATGTACTGGCATATATCTATCTGGCAACATCACTACTGAAGGTCATCAAATATGAAAAATATCTCACAACCAGGCCGTTTTTTGCTTAACCTGCTGTGGAATAAAATCTGCTTCTTATAACTGCATGATCACTTTTTGCAAAAAAATTTAAAGAGATGTTGACTTGCAGTACTAGGGTCCTAGGGTCAAGTCCAACCAGAAGCAACACCTGTATGGACATTGTATTCTCCCAAGTTTCTTCGGTTTTCATCCACACTTGTAATTAGTGCGTCTGATATTGGGAAATGAGATTGTGTGCCCAACTGGGGACAGGGACTGATGTGAGTGACTACAGTCTTTGTACACCATTGCAGGTGTTTGTGCTATATAATCAATTGGAAATCAATACAGCTCCTATTTAAAAAAATAAATTTGATAAAAGATAAATCAGACATAAGGTTCCATTTACATATTAAATCTTTATACTTATATTCTTAATCAGATGTTGGTCCTTTCTCTTTGGGCTTAAAGGGGTTGTCTGGGCATGGTGCAATTTTTCATACTGGTGACCTATCTAAAGGATAGGTCTTCAGTATATGATCGCACAGATCATCTTTTCCGACTGACTCCAGCACCGTAAGTTATATAGCAGTCGGTGCTGGAATACTGCAGCTCTGCCTCTATTTAAGTGAATAGGAGCAGAGCTGCAGCACAAGCGCTATACAGTGTACGGAGCCGTCTGCTTCCTGAACTGACCTCAAGAAGTTAAAAAATTTTTAAATAAAAACCTACATAAAAGTTACTTAAAATTACATAATACAAAAGTTTTACATATCCTTTAATAGTCTTAGCACAGAAAATAGATCCATACAGAAAGTTCATTATTTTATTCAATGGAGTTATTCAATTATTGTAAAAGCGACTGTGTGGTTCTATTACTAATGTTTGGTTAAGCAGTCAGACTTTATTAACCTCTTATTGTACCCCAATATTTCCCCCCTGATTGGATGCTGGGATCGGCAGAATCCTAGATGGGGTTTGGTTGGATTCCAGAGAGAATCTTCACGAGGGCACAGTAGAGGTATTGCACTTAGCATGCATTGAGCAAACCAAGTGTGTTTAAACTGTGCAAGCTCAGTGTACGTCTGAGCATTTCCGGGACCCCTTGTACTTGACATACATTGAACTGGACGAAAGGGAGCAAGGACAGTAAAAAAGATGCGACGTGAGCGGAAGCAATGAAAAGCTAAGGGGACAGTATAACATAACATGCGGCGTGATTAGGAAATAGGTGGAGCAAATATATTTTCTGGTCTGGATGATTGAGGATTAGGTGTTTGGACACGGAGAACCCATTTAAGTTATGTTTTAAATGTATTGATTAAGGGGGTATATAACATATGTATTTTTTTTATGTTTGATTACCATTATTGAATAAAAACAGTTTTCATTAAAAAATAATTGTGTTAATTCTTTATTTTTAACAAATTCATTTCTTTTTAAACTTTATTGAAATTTTTTTTGTCCCAATAGGTGATTTTTACTTTAAAATGTTAATTTTTTTTATAATGCATTGTAATACCTATGAAGCAATAAATAAAAGTAGAAATGTCAGCTCACCCTCTCAGGTGCACGAAATAAACAGCGATCTCCACGCCACAGGAACAATATTCAGGAGGAAAAGATCAGCACTTTTTGTGGAATTTTAAAATAAATCTCCTTTATTTTAAATAGCAAGCAGAAAAGCTGAGCAACTTGAAGTGGACAAATTACATAAAGCGTCTGTCTCCTCTGACGCGTTTCTAGCTCTCAAGAGCCATTACTCATAGATGGCTATTTAAAGTAAAGGAGATTTAGTTTCAAATTCCACAAGGAGTGCTGATCTTTTCCTCCTGAATATTGTAATACCTATGTATTCGAATGCATTACTGCCTGTGCATCAGGTATGACCTAACAGAGATGAACACAGGAAAGCCCTAGAGGCCTTTGGTAGGCCCATGGTAGTACCTAAAAACCGTCAGCCTCAGCGATCCCTACCAGTCACCTTCTTTGTGATGATGCGATCACTATTTATCATGGCATCACAAGGGTCAGCCGACTGGGATCAGAGATTTCTCCGATACTGGACTTTGCCAGGGACTGGCAGCTGTCAATCACAGCCAACTCCCCCTGCGATCATAGCACAGTGAAATTACAGCGCTGAGCGTTAAGTGCTGGCTCCCAGCACAGTACATTTTGGCTGCAGGGTGGGAATGGGTTAAAGAGCATTTTTAACATTTAACATTTAAAATTGCCAATAACTATAAGTCCTAGATAATGCAGATGACAAATGTAGTCAGCAAGTCTTAACAATTGATTTCAATGAGAGGCGGAGGCGTTTTTTTCCGCGAGCAGAAAAATCGTCTTGCGGGAAAAAGAAGTGACATGCCCTATCTTCGGGCGTTTACGTTTCTGACCTCACATTGACATCAATGGGAGGCAGAAAAAGCGTATTTCGCAGCGTTTTTGCCCATGGCGTGAGCAAGAAAACGCCGTGAAAAACGCCTCGAAAAACACGGCAAACGGCGTGCTGGCAAATCAAAATCTGCCTCAAAATTCCAAACGTCATTTTGAGGCAGAATTTTCTGCCTGCAAAAAACTCAGTGTGAATATACCCTGAGACCTTACAAGATGAGATCTGATCCGGACCTTGGCTCCTATATGGAGCTGTCATATTAGTGGGCACTCTAAAAAGCCATGCTAATAAATTCTTATTTTTGACTGTTTCTGGGAAGGCTGAGTGACAGCCAGAATGGCCAACATTTCAATTCCCATAAGGCCAGGATCACACACAGAAAGGAAAGGTATAAAGAACAGACAGATGCATCTCCTTTCATTTGTGTCCATTCCTGTGTTTGGCTTAAAAAGAAACAAACGGAGCCAAAAACTGCATCAAAACTGTGTGTGAGATCCTGGCCTAAGGCGGGATTCACACGACCGGGTCCCGCCCGAGCCCGAGTATCGGCCGGTAAAATCGGCCATTTTGCCCGGCCGGTTTGCATAAAGTTTTGCATCCGTTCCGGGCCGGGCAGATCTGGACAGTGACATCAGCGGCAACTCCTGAAGGGGAATCCCCATGTGTTCGGGGATTCCGCTTCAGGAGTTTCCCCTGATGTCACTGCCCAGATATGGACAGAGACATCAAGCGCTCTGTCCAGGAGCGGAATCCCCGAACACACAGGGATTCCGCTCCTTCAGGGAGCTAAAATGGAGCTAGCACATAGCAGAGCGGGGAGATACCTCCCTGCTCTGCTATAGTGGCGTCGCTACAGTAGTAGCAGCCGCAGCAGCAGCAGCTGCTAGCGGCGCCATGGAAGGTGTCGCCGGGCCAGGGCGCTTTTAACAAGCAGGGGAAGGGAGCCAGCCAGTACCTGCTGTACACCCCGGCCCTGCCACACAGTGTACAGCGTAGCCATTCGTCCGAATGGCATCAACTCCTCCTCCTCACATGCACTCTGCGCTGTGAGGAGGAGGAGATAGAGCGCAAGCGACGGAAAACCCGGCCATCACTCGGGACACATTCCGGTGATGGCCGTGTATTACCTGGCCCCATAGACTTCTATGGGAGCCGGGCGGCCGGGTACCCGGCCGAAAATAGAGCATGTCCTATTTTTTGACGGCCGGTTTTCCCGGCCGTCAAAAAAATCGGTCGTGTGAATAGCCCCATTA
Source organism: Rhinoderma darwinii (assembly GCF_050947455.1). Classification (NCBI taxonomy): domain Eukaryota; kingdom Metazoa; phylum Chordata; class Amphibia; order Anura; family Rhinodermatidae; genus Rhinoderma; species Rhinoderma darwinii. The sequence goes on along the minus strand of NC_134688.1, from coordinate 400,919,288 downwards.
GGGGTCTATTATTCCTAATGCAGCCGGGTGCCGGCAGATTTATGAACGGCCGGCACCCGGACGGGAAACCCTGTCGTTTGAATGAGGCCTAAGGATTGTCAAGCAGCTTGAGCTGCATAGTTATGCATGGATATCTGTTTAAGATAGGCATGAGACTGCACAACTAGGCAGATTGTCCGATCAGGACAGAATTAATTTCACAAACTGCTTTGGGAAATATAAAGTCGCACGGTGATTGGTTGCTTAGAGCAACAAGACCAGTTTTTTCATTTTGATAAATGAGGAATATGAGCTTTTCCTTACCAGACATCTATTTTTCATTTTTTTTGCTTAAAGAGGTTCTGTCACCAGATTTTGCAACCCCTATCTGCTATTGCAGCAGATAGGCGCTGCAATGTAGATTACAGTAACGTTTTTATTTTTAAAAAACGAGCATTTTTGGCCAAGTTATGACCATTTTTGTAGTTATGCAAATGAGGCTTGCAAAAGTCCAAGTGGGTGTGTTTAAAAGTAAAAGTCCAAGTGGGCGTGTATTATGTGCGTACATCGGGGCGTTTTTAATACTTTTACTAGCTGGGCGTTCTGATGAGAAGTATCATCCACTTCTCTTCAGAACGCCCAGCTTCTGCCAGATCACGCTGTGACGTCACTCACAGGTCCTGCATCGTGTCAGACGAGCGAGGACACATCGGCACCAGAGGCTACAGTTGATTCTGCAGCAGCATCAGCGTTTGCAGGTAAGTAGCTACATCGACTTACCTGCAAAAGCTGATGCTGCTGCAGAATCAACTGAATCACCCGGGGACCCTGGACGAAGGCAGTTTGCCGAAACGCGCGTCGGGTACAGACATCTCGGTCTACATCTTCACTATGTCCACCGGTATGTTTCACATTGTTTCCTTGTTAGATAGCTGCAATTGATTTCCATCTGTCTGCTCTCTGTCTGTTTGAGCCCATGCACGTTATACATTTGACATTCCAGTGTTTATCTTGCAGCATCCACATCATGGGTTGCGGTTTTTGTTAACCCTTTATGTCTACTAAGATAACTACTACGCCCATACGCCTATATGTAAATTATATCATATACCTTCACATAGGTGTGCTGGATTGTATACATCTGTTGGATGTCATTGGATGTTCTTTTGTTTTTCACAAATTTACTTTGGCTCTATCAGACACAGCTGTGTATGAGACTATATACAATTCTCTTTTGCTGCTCCAATATTATGTATACTATTTATATACTTACGTAACATTCATACCTGGTTTCTGACCGATTTGATGTCTTTTTATTGAGTGACTCATTCCCTGTTCCAGTTTTTTACTGTTTCATGTTTTTTATTCTAATAAAATTTTGTACATTGTTCTATAAACTTCATGTGCTTCAGTCGATCATATTTTCTTGGAGTTATCTTATGTCAATTGTTGATCGATGCACCAAGTTCATCTTGGTCATTACCTAGGATTCAACACAGTAGATGTTATATAGTTCAGCAACATTGCTCTACACTCTTTTGACTATTACTCTGTGTTGGTATCCTTTTCTGTTGGTATCTTATCGGTATATATAGTATCTGCCATCACTACCTCTTGGGGTAGGGCATTCCATAGCCTGACCACTCTAACTGTAAAGAACCCTTTCCTATATTGATGTTTGAAACGTCTTTCTTCCACATGCAATGGATGTCCCCTCGTCCTTTGTAGAGTCCTTGGAATGAATAAATCATGTGCTAGTTCTTTATTCCATTTATTGTGTTTGCATTAATACTATTATTTCGTCCTAGGTGCATTACTTTACATTTATCAACCTTTTTTTTTCATTATATTTCTCTTTATTTTCCAATACAATTATAGAATAACATTCGACATATCCATAACATTAGGATTGTCGAAGAATGAAAACTACATATAAACGCTTAAAGCCAATATTCTAAGACCGAGAAATTACAACTATTTTCCTCCCCCCCCCCCCCCTCTTTACCCCTCCCTCCCTCTCTTTTAACTTTACAGTTATTTCCTTTTAACATATTATTTTCCTGGGGATGGCCATCCGAGGTACAACAGTCCATGTTTATATAAAAATTATAACATTTCTCTAACCCACGGAAGAGAAAAAAAAGTCCAATTATACTTAGGTGAAATAGAGACGCGTCCATTTTCTGTTCTTGTCTTTTTCCTCTTTATCCCCTTCCATTTTATTACGCTTTACCCACTACTTTGTCTTTCAGGAATTCATTATATTTAATTTATCACGTCCCTGGGGAGGCATACCCCAGGTTATCTTTACCTCCCATAATATATCAGTCTGAGGTGGGACCAGCTCTTGGGGGGCATCCAGCAGTCTCCCCACCCACTTATGACAGGGGAAGAGTTTAAGCGCCACTTTGCCTATTTCCCCTTAAGGGATAATCATCTTTTATTATATTTCATTAATACCTGATTTATTATACTTCTTTAAAGAGGTCCGCAAAAGTATTCCTCCGTCACCGCATTGTATGCCGAAACTTATGGTCATTTCTCCTATATCGGATGTCCTATTGGAGTGTACCCAGCACCCTCTCTCATATAAGGAGAGAGAGAGAGGGAAGAGAAAAATAAAAGAACAACCAGGGGAAAGAAGCAGTAGAGATCAAAAATATTTTTCTAAATCAAGACAATGTGTCTATATTTGATGCTTTCCAATATTCAATCGTCTAAGACGTTAGGACATTCCATATACTTACCCCTCCTCCTGCCCTCTCCTCCCATACCTGCTCATCCAAACCCAGTGTCATGTCCATGGCCGCGAGCTGTCAGGCTCACTCACCTCCTGATGGCCGCAGCCTTGGGTCTGCGAGCGCTGGCCCCAGTCTCCTCCTCAGGAGAGGCCAGTGCTCACTTCCGCTTACCTTGGCCAGGTCCCGTAGGGTGCACCCGCACGCTCGTGCCCGCTCTTAAAGGGCCAGCATGCGCACCAGAGTTAAATGTCAAAATTAGCCCATGAGTACCCTGGACTATAAGAAGGGCCCAGCCCCTTCCTCCCAGGCCTGAACGTTGTTGTCGTACCCTAAGTTTGTCTAAGCAAATGGTCTCCTAGTGTTTCCCAGTTTCCAGTGTTCCCTGTTCCTGTATCATGTATCCCGTGCTACCTGGTCAAGTGCCGTGCTGAGCTGTAGTCATGCTGTGCTGTATTCCACACCTGTCTTGCTACACCACGCCTGACATCTGCCTGCTGCCTAAGTCCCAGCCGAGCCTGTCATTGCTATTATCCGAGCTGCCACAGGTACTCTATACGAACTCTAGACTGTGACCTGTGCCCTGTTGGCCAGCTGCCATACCGTCAAGGTGGTACGGCCCAGTGCGTCCACGCACCCAACATGACACCCAGTGATACCTGACCAATGTTTCCCGGATGGCCAGCCCCTTACAATCATCATAACTCATAACCTTTGCTCTGCCGCCCCCTACCCCAACCCACCCTCTACCAATGGCTGCAGGGAGACAAAAAAAAACCCTCATAAATAAAACATATAAAACTTTGTCCATAGTTTGCTTTTTAATCGCTGAATAATTTTTCCTCTTGTAGTTTATAACTACTTCATAAGCCATAATATTATCGACCAAGTTCTTTCATTGCCTCTCAGTTGGTACTGTTTCTCGAAGCCATATTTAAGCCATGTTCAATCGGGTCGAAAAGATTATTTTATAAATTACAGATGCTTCTGGCATGTTCTTTGAATTCCCACTCATATCTCCTAATATTCTACATGCAAAGAAGTTGGTAGGTACAAATTTATATATCCCTTCTATGATTTAAAAAATATATTTCCAATATTCTATTACTTTAACCCCTTCCCGACCACCCCACGTAGATTAACGGGCTGCAGCACTGGTCCTTGTGCCTCCAGCCCGTTAATCTACGTGTGCTCTTAACAGAGCATACAGGCACTCCCCGCAGCTCGGAATCTCCCAGTACAGGCTGCTACTACCAGCCTTAGTACTGGGGGAAAACATCGGGTCGGATCACAGCGGTGATCCCCGCCGATTAAACCTTTAAATGCGGCAGTCAATAGCGACCGCCGCATTTAAGTTGTTACAACAATATCGGCACCCCTCTACGCTATTGCGGGGGCCGACTGTTGCTATGGCAACCGGAAGCCTAACAAAGGCTTCCGGTCTGCCATCTATGGAAGGCGATTAGGTACTGCTAAGACCTTTTTCAAACAGTTGGATTGCGACGTCCGCCGCTAGCAAGAAAATGACCTCATTTTTCTCAGGTTTTCTTCCAAAATACTATAAAGTACAATATGTCACGAGAAAACAATCTCAGAATCGCTTTGATAGGTGAAATCATTCCCAAGTTATTACCACATAAAGTGACACGTCAGATTTTAAAAAATCGGCTGCGTCCACAAGGCCAAAACTGTCTGTATCCTGAAGGGGTTAATACAGTGCCACCACTCATGTTCTTAATCAGCCCCTTCATGACCACATCTATTATGATGTGGCCTACTTGTCAAATTTACTCAATAGCATTGTATCATTTTATCCAGTAATCTTCATTTTTCTCCCCAATCGTGCTTAACCATTGTGATTTAGCCCTACTAACTATTTTATTAGATATTTCATTTAATATTATCCCATATATTTTTGACGCCTTTCCCCTGTGCTTATCGGATCTTTTAACAATCTGAGAAATCGTGCTATCTTGATTTATAATAAATCTACTTTTGTCTGCGCATGCATCAAACCTTGTGAATATCTTAAATAACCTATTTGTGTTGTGTTCATCGCATTTATCTTCTCTGTAGTGTTAAAGAAATCCCCTTTAAAAAAAATGCAACCCTATATAGTCCTTTACTTTGCCAATATTTACTCTCTTCTTCACGAAGTCACCAATAGTAGGATTACCGAAGAGAGGTGTAAAACTAAGAGATCCTATTTCCCCCAAAATCTTCCTAACGTCTTTCCAAATTAGTGATAATAATCGAAGTATAGAATTATTTTTTTTCCTTATCATGTAGCAATATTTCCAAAAACTCAAAGACATTTTTTATTTTTGCTGGATGGTTCTTGATGGTCTCCCTTAACAAGTCTAGGTTCTTCCAATTTAATACCAGTGTTAACTGTGTGGCCAAAAAATAACAATAAAAATGTGGGACTCTTAAACCCCCCTGCTTTTAAGGCAGGGAAAGATGTATTTATTTTATCCTAGCTCTTTTGCGGTTCCAAATGTTAATTCATACTCCTTTCTATCTTCCTAAATATTTTTTTCCCTATCCAGATCCGGGTATTCTTTAGAACATAAAGGATTTGAGGAAGGATTACCATTTTTATCAACCCAATTTTATCTGATTTTGAGAGCGTCATCCTGTTCCAGATGTCGACCTTTTTCTTAATTTTGTCCAATAATGGAAGATATTTAAGTCTATATAACGCCTAGGGTCTGCTGTCAGATTAATCCCAAGATATTTACAATGTCCTGTTGGATCAACACTTTGCATCACAAAACGATTCAGACTAATCCTTGGGTCCAGAGGGAGAATTGTCGATTTTGGCCAATTCATTTCTAACCCTGAGTATCGCCCAAACTCCGATAACAAGTCCTTTAGGTATGGGAGACTATTTTCGGTGTCAGACAAAAATACTAACAAATCATCCGTATACACACCTTGTCCTCTCTCCCCCTCACTCCAAAATCCCCTATAAAATGATCACCTCGAATTCTAATTGCCAAAGGTTCAATTGCCAGGGCAAAGAGCAAGCTGAGAGAGGATAACCCTGCCTCGTACCCCTACTCAGGGCAAACGGCTCTGAAAGCTCTCCTGGGTCGTTCTGCTCGGCATGAATCCAAATTGGTCCTGGTGAACTATATGCTGTATTAGTTTAGGAAGCCTATCAGCCAATATTTTCGCTAATATTTTTGCATCTGTGTTTATAATGGATATGGGTCTGTATGATGTCGGATCTTACATAGTTACATCGTTTGTACGGTTGAAAAAAGACACATGTTCATCAAGTTCAACCACGGGATGGGAAAGTAACAAATTTCTACACATAGGAGCTGATATTTTTTTGTTCTAGGAAATGATCTAAGCCTTTTTTAAAGCCATCTACTGTCCCTGCTGTGACCAGCTCCTGCAGTGACTATTCCATAGCTTCACAGTTCTCACAGTAAAGATGGCTTGTCGCCTCTGCAGGTTGAACCTTTTTTTCTCCAGATGGAGGGTGTGCCCCCTTGTTTTTTGAGGGGGTTTTACATGGAACAGGATTTCACCATATTTTTTGTATGTGCCATTAATATATTTATATAAGTTAATCATGTCCCCCTTAGTCGTCTTTTTTCAAGACTAAATAGGTTTAGTTCTTTTAATCTTTCCTCATAACTTAGATTCTCCATGCCCCTTATTAGCTTCGTTGCTCTTTTTTGTATTTTTTCTAACTCCAGGGCATCCTTTCTATGAACTGGAGCCCAGAACTGAACTGCATATACTAGATGAGGCCTCACTAATGCTTTGTAAAGTGGTAATATTATATGCCTGTCCCGCGAGTCCACGCCTCTTTTAATACACGACAATATCTTGCTGGCCTTTGAAGCAGCTGATTGACATTGCATGCTGTTATTTCGTTTATGATTTACAAGTACACCCAGATCCTTCTCAACAAGTGAATCCCCCAGTGTAGCTCCCCCTAGGACATATGATGCATGCAGGTTGTTGGTACCCAGATGCATAACTTTACATTTATCTACATTAAACTTAATTTGCCAAGTGGACGCCCAAACATTGTTTAAATCCACTTGCAATTCACGAACATCTTTGATCCAATGACCTGTTGGATCTTTATCTGGTTTTAATATTAATACAATGTTTGTGTCAGACATTGACGTCGGGAGTTTACCCGTTCTACCTGCACAATCAAGTACCCCTTTGAATCTTTCCACCATAAATTTCTCAAACTGACAGATGCTTTATCTGAGGGCATATTCTTTATTACCTGCCTTATTTCTGTTATGTCTATAGGTCGATTCAACCATTCCCTCTGTTGCTCGTCAAGCCTAGGAAATCCTATTACACCGATGCCTCTGTGTATGTTGCTCTAGTTGCATAAAGAGATTTCTAAAACTCTAGAAACACCATCATCACTTCCTCAGAATTTCTAACCGGAGTTCCACTATTGTCTCTTATCTCGGAGACATAATTATTATTCCTTTGATTCTTTACCAAATTGGCCAAACGTTTTACAGGTCTCCCCCCTTGACTATAGTAATTTGCTCCATAAACAAACCTTGTCTAACACTCTTCTCTCGAAGATGACTTCCTACTGCCACTATGGCATTCTCCCACCTTTTCTTCTGTTCTATCCCCTTCTCCTTTAAGTATATGGTTTCTGCAATTTTTATTTCTTTACATCTTACATCTTCCTCTAAATGGAATGTTCTCTTTTTCCTGACTATTTCTCGGAACAAAATTCCCCTAAAAAAAAGCTTTTCCGGTTTCCCAAACTACCAATTCTGAGGCAGACCCTATATTTTCTCTGAAGAAGAAATCCATTTCTTTCTCCAATCTTTCCTGTTCGTCCAATGGGGTTAGCCAAAATGGATGAAGCCTAAATTCTTTACCTCCTTTTGTCTCTTCGAACCCAAGCTTTACCACTACAGGGACATGGTCTCATATGCATCTGCTCTCAAAATTTATCTCTTGGACCAGCGGTATAGCCCTTTTATTTCTCAATACTAGGTCTATTCAAGAAAATACCCTATCTGTGGCATTGTAGCAGGTGTATTTCCTTTTTTCCGGGTTCATATACCGCCATATATCCACCCATTGAAATTCTTTCATGACCTTGGCTAATTGTGTTTCATGTACCTCTAATATTCCATATCAGTATTGTAGCCATGTCTACTTATAGAAATACCAACACCGATCAATCGCAATGATACAAGAAAACAAAAAGGATTTTTTTTTATATATAAAACCCCTGCAGCCATTGAACCCTCCCACTCCCCCCACCCCCACATTGACACTGAGGCCCAACAGCTGGGCTAACCAGTATCACCCCACTTGGTGATAAGACATCTCCGCGGCACCAGCTCCCCACACATTCTGCACAAACTTCTGCAATTTCCGACACTAACCCCGTTACCAAAATTCCCATTAATAAATTCTCTTTTCCCTTTCTATTTAATCCCTTTTGATTCCAGCCACTCCCCTGCCAGTTTGACGGAATCCAGAAACATTACTCTTCCTTGGTCAATAACCCTTAACTTTGCAGAATATATCATAGATTATTGTATGTTTGCATTCCTAAGTCTACGCTTTATGTCAATAAACTTGCCTCTCTCTTTCTGGGTTACTATCGAGTAGTCTGAGAAAATAAATATTTTCGAACCATTAAATTCCACCTTACCTAGTTCCCTCATTTTTTCTCTATAAAATCCTTATCTTTTGCACAAGGCAATTTGCCTTTTATAGTGCGAGGGGGGGCCCTGCTACTGGTGGTTTGAAGGGAACCCGGTGAGCCCGTTCTACACAGAATAAGTCTGAAACTTTCTCCTTTCCGACAATATCACCAAGCCATTTCTGGATAAATAACATACAATTCTTTTCCTCAGACCCCTCCAGGATTCCAATTATCCTAATATTTGATATACGGCTTCCAAGTCGGCCAATTTCTTAGACAGTTTGTTCTTTTTCTGATTTAATTTGATTTAGTTACTTCAGTACCTCGTTCATTCTGTCCTCAACCTGGCTTACTCTTATCTCAATCTCAGCTACCCTTTCTCTCATCTTATTTGTTTCTGAAAGAATAACGGAGATATAATTTTTTATCTCGCTTATCTGGGGTGCCATATTGCTTAGAGCTTCATTACTCCGTTTGACCGCATTTAATATGTCGGCCAAAGTGGGGTTATCCTTAATCCCAGCCTGGGGTTCCAGACTAGCAGAAGATAAGCTATCTTCCACTGGTTCTATATGGCGACTCCCCTTACCAGCCTCAATAAGTCTTTTAGGCCCCCTGTATGCTGTGACTGGGGACGACAAATATTTATCCATTTTATTGTCTCCTTTCTCTCCTCTTATGTTCCTCCTATGCAATTGGTGGAAAAATCCAGGATCAGCCCTTTTTTTTGACCATTGTATCCCTTTTCCTCACAATAAATATGCAACTATACAATTCTTTCAATTCTTATATAAATTTACAATTGGAATGATAATTCAACAACAAATTATGCAAGGAATATCAAGACCCCTATTTTGCACCAAGGGTCATGTAAAAAAAAAAAAAACAACAAAAAAATATATATAATCCTATTTATCTTAATATGGAGGAAGTCTATATACAGCAACCAACATTAATGTAAACTGATTCCTACAGTGCAGCCACTGGGGAAATACAGTGTATTGTAGATATCACATTGTCTAACGCCTCATACACACGACCGTCTGCGCCGGCCGAGTCTCGTCATTGATCCGACGATAGATAGAACATATCTTTCCTCGGATCGGAGACTCGGATAATTTTTCATAAAGTGAATGGGTCCGTGAAAACTATCGGGTGCCACTTGGATGCCGTCAAAAACGGCCCGAGTGGCACAACGGTCGTGTGCATGAGGCATTAGTTCTTATCTTATGAACGCCATAGTCGTGCTTTACAACTCGATCAAAGCCAGGCAGAAATAAAAAATAATTAAATAAACAACAGTTGTGTGTTTCCCATCGTTTATAGTGTGGAATAAATACTATATAATCAGAATAACCTATCCCGGATCATGGAGTAGTATGTCCCACTGGTGTTCTTCCTAGTTCATGAGGTGAAAGGAGGCAAAAACGAGACAGGAGCCAGCATACAGCTAAATGAACAGTGAAGCACGCTGATCACTACGATGTAGGCATCATGCAAAACTGGGATAAAACATCCTGGGCCCAGTATCCAACCAGGTAATTTAGTAATGCCAGGGAGCAAAAATGAAAAAATTCACCGCCAAGGCAGGGACCGGTACATCAAGCACCCACGAGGACAACGGGAGGGATAAGGGTATCGCCGGGCATCGGCCCCAGGGGACAGACATCAGCAGGCAATTCGATAGTCATAAGACAACATGTTGCGGCGTGGCATCCTACGTCATTACGCCCTGTAGCACTGACAGGCCCCATCCGATCACAACGATGTACATTTATCAACCTTAAATTTCATCTGCCATGTTTTTGCCCATGCTGCCAGCTTATCTAGGTCTTTCGGTTATATTTTACAGTCAAGTTGAGTTTGAAGTATCCTACAAAGTTTTATATCATCCACAAAAGCTGACACCTTGCTATCAATCCTATCCACAAGGTCATTAATAAAGAGATTAAAAATAATTGGGCCTAACACCGATCCTTGTGGTACCCCGCTGCTGACTTCAGCCCATTTTGAGTTCTATTTATAATGGCTCTTTGTTTTCTGTCCCTTAACCAATTCTTTACTCACTTGCATACACCCCCAGTCCCTGTGTCTGTATCTTCAGAACAAGACTGTTGTGTGGAACATTATCAAATGCTTTTGCAAAATTCAAATAAATCACATCCCCGGCATGACCAACTTCCAGATTTGCAGTTACCTCCTCATAAAAACAGAACATGTTAGTTAGGCACGACCTGTTTTTCATGAATCCGTGCTGGTTATCAGTAATTAGACTTTTTTCTGCTATATACTATTGCAGTTCTTCTCTTAGAATACCCTCAAATACTTTACATACCATAGATGTCAAACTTAAGGGGCTTTTACACAGGACGATAATCGTGCAGACGAGGGTTAATATTACGCTCATTGCCCATAATTGCCCTGTGTAAACAGGGGAATGATCAGCAGTTGAACGAGCAAACGCTCGATCATCTGCTGGTCGTATCGTTTAAAAAAGTAAAAGATTATAGTTGTCGGCAGCACATCTCCCTGTGTAAACAGGGAGACGCGCTGCCGACATGGTAATAATGCATGGGGACGAGTGATCGGAGTAACGACCGCTCGTCCCCATCCATAGCTCCGTGTGACAGGAGCAAGCAAGTGCCGACCAACGATGTCTCGTTGATCGGCACTTGCTGCACCGGCCGCTTATCAGCCGGTAACAACAAAAACCTAAAGTTCGGAGTCTGACACACCAAAATAATTTAAAACAAAGATTTCTTTATTAAATACATCTTAAAAACAACATAAATAAAACAGAGATGATTTCCACAGTGTAGAAAGACAACCAGATAAATTGTATATAGTATATCCAAATATATGGGTAATGGGTGACACTGTTCAAATATAGGATTATATCAACGGTATATTACAATTTATATAATGTACATATACTGATACATACATCAGTAGAACAAACTAGTCAGCAACAAGACAAATTATTTATATATTTATTCACATTTAAAGTATGATTGGAGTAAATATAAGTTAATGAGTGTACACCAGTGTACATACCCCTGATTAAAGCCAATTAGAAAAATCAGTATTAGTACTATACATGAACCAAATACATGGCTCCGTTTGACCTCGTAAAAAATCCACAAAGCAAAGTCAGGGCAGTGGCTGTGTTGTCAGCCATAGGTGCAGACACTCAATGAAAAATAGGTTTAATCTAATGAAGATCATTTGCTGAACAAAGTGCATAGCTGAAAACCAAGTTCATACCCATTAGAACAGGTCACCGTCTCTGGCGTCAACCCCGACACGCGTTTCGGCCCGGAAGCCTTCGTCTGGGCCAAGTGTAAAAGGGCCTTTACTGGACGGTAGTTACTCAGTTCCACCTTTTTACACTTCTTAACTATTGGTACAACATCAACGGTCCTCCAATCCTGTGGCACTGATCCTGTTACAAGAGAGTCTAAGAAGATGAGATACAAAGGTCTGTCCAATACTGAGCTCAATTCCCTTAATACCCGTGGATGAATGCCGTCTGGGCCAAGTACAATAATAAAATTGTGGCTGGCTGCAAATACTAGTAAGGGAAGCTTAGTACATATGGAATTATATGATTCAACTCAAAACTAAACACCAGCTCTGTCACCAACAAAACTTTATGGTGCAGTTTGGCTGTGGGACCCCCTACTGGTCTGGGATTTAAGGTGGGGCCCAATTGACCAAATAGTCAGGCAGCCCCTGCTACAGACTGACAAACACTTTGGAGAAGTTTTTATTCTGTTTACTTTTATAAATAATTTCTAGGTTTAATGTTCCTTTAAGACATTTTTCTGTTTTGTTTTTCAGCAGGGGCGTCGCTGGAGCTTATGGCGGGTGGAGGAGTGTTATGGCTTTTTATTCTTAACTGCAAGATATATCTATCATTGTGTAACTGTAAAAGGTGGAGTAGATGTATGACAGAGCTGATGTAGAGCTTGTGTCTGTTTTATATTAGGGAATGTAACAAAAAGTTTGGCGTTTCAACCCTGAACTACTATCTATCTTAGGCCAGGATCACACACGGTGTTTTGATGCAGTTTTTGGCTCAGTTTCTTTTTCTCCAAAGCCAGAAGTGGATCCAAAGACAAGGAAAGGTATAAAGAAAAGACTGATGCATTTTCTTTCTTTGGTGTCTACTCCTGTGTTTGGCTGAAAAAAACTGAGCCAAAAGCTGCACCAAAAAATGAATTAAAACTGCATGTGTGATCCGGGTCTAAGGGTAAAGTCACACACATGAGATTTTGTTTCAGAAATCTCTGCGACTGAAAATCAGTTCCATTCATCTGAATGGACCTTGCAGAAATCCATGTACCTGCTGCAGAAACAACCCCATTCAGATAACATTTCTGCAACAAAATCTGCTGCATGTGAATCCACTCTTCAAGATAAATCAAATTAGTGATAGCTTTCACATATGGCTAAACATGTCCTTAACCCTTTAACATACCTCCCAACTTTTGAATTCGGAAAAGAGGGACATTTTAAGCCACGCCCTAACCACGCCCAATATCCGGCATAAACACATCAAATCGCGGCCAGATCCTTCTGCAAATAAAACGCGCACATTCCCACTGCGGATCTCTAGATTGTCTGGATATCACAGATATTATGGATCCGGTTATATCATCACGGCGGCAGCTGCAGGACAAACCAAAAGGCTGAGAACAATGAAAGTCAAGAGGGAGACCCTGTGGTGGATGACTTTTCAATTGACAGGTAGCAAAGTTACATGATGGGGATTTTTTTTTCCAGTTGTGTAACTCTGCTACCGGTCAATGGAAAAATCATCCACCAGAGCCACCCTGTAGATCGCTCCACACACAGCCCCCCCTGTAGATAGCTCCAGATACAGCCCCCCTGTACATAGCGCCAGATACAGCCCCCCTGTACATAGCGCCACACACAGTCCCCTGTAGATTGCTCCGAACACAGCCCCCCTGTAGATAGTTCCAGATACAGTCCCCCTGTAGATAGCTTCAGATACAGTCCCCCTGTAGATAGCTCCAGATACAGCTCCCCTGTACATCGTGTCACACACAGCCCACCTGTAGATAGCTCCACACACAGTCCCCCTGTAGATAGCTCCAGATACAGCCCCCCTGTAGATAGCTCCCGATACAGCCCTCCTGTAGATAGCTCCAGATACAGCCCCCTGTACATAGCGCCAGATACAGCCCCCCTGTAAATAGCTCCACACACAGCTCCCCTGTAGATAGCTCCAGACACATCTCCCCTGTAGATAGCGCCAGATAAAGCCCCCCTGTAGATAGCTCCACACACAGCCCCCCGGTAGATAGCTCCAGACACAGTCCCCCTGTAGGTAGCGCAACACACAGCCCCTTAGGCCTTATTCACATGACAGGGTCCGAGTGTCGGACGATAAATACGGCCGTTTTGGGCCATTTTTACCGGCCATTTTGCATCCGTTCCGGGCCGTGTTGCCATTTTTAACAGTCGATTTTGACCCGTTTTGCATCCGTTTTTTTCCCTGTCCGTTTTAAAATCGGATGAATTTCATTTAAATTTGTTGCCACACACTTCCCTCTGTAGATAATGCCACAGCCCCCCTGGTAGGTAATGCCACCCAGCCCCCTGTAGATAATGCCACCCAGCCCCCTGCAGGTAATGCCACCCAGCCCCCTGTATGTAATGCCACCCAGCCCCCTGTATGTAATGCCACCCAGCCCCCTGAAGGTAATGCCACCCAGCCCACTGAAGGTAATGCCACCCAGCCCCCTGTAGGTAATGCCACCCAGCCCCCTGTAGGTAATGCCACCCAGCCCTCGGCAGGTAATGCAACCCAGCCCCCGGCAGGTAATGCCACCCAGCCCCCTGTATGTAATGCCACCCAGCCCCCAGCAGGTAATGCCACCCAGCCCCCTGTAGGTAATGCCACCCAGCCCTCTTCAGGTAATGCCACCCAGCCCCCAGCAGGTAATGCCACCCAGCTCCCTGTATGTAATGCCACCAAGTCCCCTGTAGGTAATGCCACACAGCCCCCTGTAAGTTGCACCCATCCCCCCCCCCTTCCAGGAGAAGTCACTAACTTCAATGTCCATATATGGACAGTGTAGTCACTGACTTCGACTGGAGAGGAATTCCCGGCCACAGGGTCGGGGATTCCGCTTCAGAAGTGAGTGACATCACTGTGTCCATATATGGACAGTGTAGTCACTCACTTCTCCTGTAGCGGAATCCCCAATCCCTGGCCATAGGGGATTGGGGATTCCGACTCCTACAGGGAGCAAAAAAAAACAAACTCCTCCTCCTCCTCCTCACATGCACTCTGCTTTCACTCACCGTCAGAAGAAGGCAGGAGTCTTGCAGCGGCGTTCTCACTGGTGTCGATGCCAGCCCGGGAGTGGAAAAGTCCAGTCACCTGACCGGTGAGGTCAGGTGACAGGTCAGGTGACTGGACTGGTCCACTCCCGGGCTGGCATCGATCCCAGTGAGAACACCGCCGCAAGACTCCTGCCTTCTTCTGATCGCTGCTGCAGTCAGCGGTGATCAGCTGTTTTGATGCAGCGCCCAGCGGGACATTTTGAAGACCGGCCATGACGGCGGGACAGTGGTGAGAAACCGGGACTGTCCCGCCGGAATCGGGACGGTTGGGAGGTATGCCTTTAAGGCCACAACCTATATTGATGTTCGAGTGCTACAATTTTTTTTAGTTTTTTCATCAATGCATTCCAAGAGCCATAACTTTTTTACTTTGCCGGCCGTCATAACTGACAGGCATCCTATTAGGCACTGCCTTTGGTAGACCTGGGGGCCTTTGTTATTGCATTCCGGACATGATCGTGTTAGAGAGACGTCGATGGGCTAATAATGGGAGCCTATTGAAAGAGTGACTACATTCGCACGACAGTGAAAAATGGCCGTGTGACGGACGTTTTTTTAGCGACTGTCACACGCTCGTTTTCAGAACAATGAAGTTCTATGGGTGTATTCAAATAGCCATTTTTTTTAACGTGGCCGTCAAAATTGGCCATATTGGCCGTCCAAAAATAGGACATGTCCTATTTTTGGCTGTTTTCACGGCCAGACGACTCCCATAGAAGTCAATGGATTAGTTTTTACTGGACGTTTTTCAGGAAACAATCCTTGTAACGGCTGGTAAAAATTGATCCTGGCCGAGGACTCCCCGCACACATCGCTACTTTGAGCGCTGAGCCTGAGGAATCCCTTGACATTACTGTGCATATAAGGACTGTGAAGTCAGGGCTTTCAACAATGGAATTCCCAGCCAGAGCATCTCAAGATCTCTGGCCAGGGACCAGTTTTGTAGAAAGCACCACTCCATCTAGATAGCACCCCCTGCCTGAAGATAGCAAACCCCCCAATCCCCCGTAGATAGCGCCACTGTAGCACCCAGTGACATCAAGGGGTTACTCCCGGAGTGGAATTTCCAGCCTGCTTCGGCAGGGGATTCCGCTCCTAGAAAAGCCCCTGGCTTCACTATCCATATATGGACAGTGACGTCTAGGGGTTACTCCTGGAGCAGAATCCCTGGCCAGCTCTTGCAGGTGATTCTGCTCTCCTGACGTCACTGTCCATATATGGACAGAGACGTCAGGGGCTCTGTCTATGAGGAATCCCCGGCCAAAGTGATTCCGCTCCTACAGTGAGCTACAGTGGTGATATCTAGAGGGGAGGGGGTGGTATCTACAAGGGAGTGCTATTTACAGTGGGCGCGCTATCTACAGGGGGGTGCTATCTATAGGGGGGGCTGCTATTTGGGGGGTGTGGCACTATATACAGGGGACACTGTGGCGCTATTGATTCTGTAAAAAAATGTAACCCTTACAGAACGGTGACAAACGGAAACCATTACCAAAGTTTCCATTACCATTGAGATCAATAGTGATGCAAACGAAAGCTAAGGTTTCCGTTTGCCTTTCCGTTAAGGGGTTCCCCCGACGGAAAGCTCAAATGGAACCCCTCACCGGAAACACAACGCTGATGTGAACACAGCCTTATTCAGACAGCTGTACTGCACCTGTGTTGATTCCAGATCCCCAGTAGTTCTTACAAACCAAGCATCAGTTATAGGTATATGATTCTTAATTTTGTGTAAAAGAAAGGTGACAACAGGAGTTCATTGCGTTATGTTTAGAGCTGTCTCAAAGTCAGTATTTTCCAACCAGTGTTTCATGCAACCATGGTCTCTTGTAAAAATAGTCAGGGTTCCTTGAGAGATGACTGACGTAAAAGCTGTCACTTCAAGGCTACATGCACGCTTTGCGTATTTTACTGTAGAAAATACGCCGCAAAAAAACGCAGGAAACCACAATAAATTCGCAGGAAAAAAACACACCTGAAGGTACGGTTTTTGATGCGTTTTTCGGTGTGTTTTTTACGTTTTGCTGCGTTTTGATGCTGCACGTTTTGCTGCGTATTTCTTTAGAACTACAGGGATAGAATTCGCAAGCGGAATCGCGATATAAATTCACATGCTGAAGTTTCGAAAAAAAAGCACTGCGAGTCAATTTACATCCCGAAAAATACCGCAGCGTGGATTACCTGGAATCTCATAGACTTTGCTGGTACTGTATTACGCTGCGGTTTTGCCGCACACGAATACGCACGGCAAAACTGAATGTAATACGCAATGTGTGCATTTGTCCTAAGGGTGCGTTCAAACTGTGCAGATAAATCAGGGTTTATTAATCGCTGCAAAATGCTATGGTTTGGCAATGGTTTCGCAATCACGGTGTGATTATACCATTACAGTGCAGAAAGCAGTCGTCCTGCACATAGTACTGGAAAGCTTTGCCTGTCCACACACAAGAGGGCCTTTTGGTAAAATGTTTAAGGTAAAAAGTTTGTGAATCACATACAGTGTATTCAAAATGTGATGCAAATGCTCAACTTGTATGTTATTTTATATAACTATTACATTTAGAGTTACTATTACAGTTCTTATGGTCCTGCTAATTTTTTTGGGCTTTCAATGTGTATATGGTTGCAGGGCCACCATCATGGCAGTACTAGTAGTACTCCCGTCAGGGGCCTGGCCACATGGATGAAGAAAACGCAACGCTCGTGGCCCCATCCCTAGCAACGGTCGTGCCCCCCTATTAACGGTCGTGGCCTCCCCTGCATACCTGTTGTAGCTTCACGAACCTGACGGGGAAGATGCAGCATGTGCAGAAGCTTCGTATGGAGATCCCGCCCCCCAGCCAGCTCCTTTACACAGCCGACCGGACCTGCAGGCTGGTGAGTGTTTCCCCCTCTCCATCCTGCTTCCCATTCTTCCTGACCCCATTTGTAGAATGTATAAAGTATGTTAAAATGTTTTTTGTTTTCGTTTTCCTAGGGTTTTTTTTGCCGCGATTTTCGCAATCGCGGCAAAAATGGCACAGTGATTATAAAAATTGCATAAAAAAAGAATACAAAACATGAAAAAATAGTGCTGTTAGGCTATATTCTCACAGTTGCGGTCAAATCACGTTTTTTCCGCGATTTTGCAAAAATTGTTACAAAAAAATGGGATTTGACCGCGCTGTGTAACAAGACTAAGGCCTTATTCAGACAGCCATGTTTTGTCCGTGATATATAGAGCGTGTATCGGCTGTATTTCCCAGGCTGACCACAATTCATGGAGTCGGACTACTAGCATCACAGTTATCAATGCTAATAGGAGTCCCTGCCTCTCCGCGGGAATACTGCCCCATAATGTAATGATGCTTTCAGTGCGGGACCGGGGACAGTATTCTCACGGGAAGGGAGGGACTCCTATGATTATAGATAACTGTGATGCTAGAAGCCTGGCTCCCTGAACTGTGGTCGGTCCGGGAAATATGGCCGATACAGGGGCCGTATATCCCAGACCTAACATGGACATATGAATAAGGCCACTTACTTGTCTCTTGTTTTTGGTGTGGATTGCGCACTGAAAATTCACTACATATAACAATATAAGGCGATATTCAGACCAACGTGTGTGAAATCAGACGTGAAGACGTTAGTCTGAATAAGCCCTAACTCATGTGAATGGGGTTTTTCAAAACCTCATGCACGTGCAGCAGAAAAAAAATCTGCATGGAATATAGGACGTGCTGCTGTTTTATAACCCCTTAACGCAATATCACGTAACTGTACGTGATAAGGGTTAGGTATGTATGGGAAGTATAGAGCGAGCTCACGGGCTGAGCGCGCTCCATACATAGCGGGTGACGGCTGTGTTACACAGCCGACACCTCACTGCAACAGGTGGAATCAAAGAACACTTTGATTCCGCCCCTTTAACACCTTAAATTCCGCAGTCAATCGCGACCGCGGCATTTAAAGTGGTAGAATCAGGGGCGCCCCCTGAAACAAGCCATCGCGCAAAAAAATGGTGTAATGGCTGTTTTTGCCCATTTCACCCCACAAATAATTTTTTTCAGCTTCCCAATACATTATGCGGTACAATGATGCCATGAAAAACTACAAGTCCTCATATGGCTATATAGATGGAAAAATTAAACAATATAGCTTTTGGAAGGTGGAAAGGAAAAAACAAAAGTGAAAATCCGAGGAGGGAAGGGGTTAAATCAGCTGCATGCCTATTAGGTTATGTTCACACGCTTAGCAAAAACCGTCTGAAAATAGGGATCTGTTTTCAAGGGAAAACAGCCCCTGATTTTCAGAAGTTTTTTAAGCAAACTCGCGTTTTTAGCTGGGTTTTTTACGGCCGTTTTTGGAGCTTTTTTTCTATAGTCAATGAAAAATGGCTCCAGAAATGTCTGAAGAAGTGGCACGCACTTCTTTTTCACGGCCGTTTTTTTTTTTTAAAACGGCCCGTCGGAACAGAATGCCGTTTTTCCCATTGAAATCAATAGGCAGATGTTTGGAGGCGTTCTGCTTCTAATGTTTCTGCCCTTTTTCGGCCATTTATGGCCCGAAAAACGGCCAAAAATAAGCCGTGTGAACATACCCTAATGTTGCAGAATTGTAACATATTTCATCCTTTACAATGTAAAGGGTTAATTTGCTGTAAATCCCCAGCAAATTCTGTAACATTGAGGAATTTGGTGCACAAAATCCGCATCAAAACCGCAGGTAATTCCGCAGGTAAAATCTGCACCTAAGGCCGGATTCACACGAGCGTGTGCGTTTTGCGAGCGCAAAAAACATAGCGTTTTGCGTGTTGCACTGCCGTGTGTCATCAGTGTTGGCTGCGTGATTTTCACGCATATGCCATGCTTATGACACGCGGTTTTGAAGTTTAGAAAAAGAAATGAAGGAAGTGCTTTTATTTTTTCCTCCATTTCTTTATCTACTGTTGCGCGAATCATGCGCGACACACGGAAGTGCTTCCGTGTGCCGTGCGCGATTATCACGCACCCATTGACTTCAATGGGTGCGTGATGCGCGAAAAACGGCCAAGTATAGGACATGTCATGAGTTTTAAGCAGCGGACATACGCTGCGTGAAAATCACGGGCTGTCTGAACGGCCCCATTCATTAACATAGGTCAGTGCGACGCGCGTATCAGGGACGTAAAACAGGTTCGTGTGAATAAGGCCCAGTAGTGTGTTTTTTTTATACGTTTTTAGGTGTGGTTTTACAATTTGATGCGGAAATAGGTGCAAGTTATATGCTGCTGATTTTTTTTTATTTTTTTTAAACTAGTCAGAAACAATTCGCAAGTGGAAACGCAAGATAAATTGACATGTAGCATATTTTCAAATACGCACCGCAGGTAAATTTTTGTGCAGAAAATGCGACATGTAGATGAGATTTCTTGATCTCATTTACTTTGCTGGTACTGTATTACACTGCGAATTTGCCGCACGAAAATACCCGTGACAAATTTGCACGTAATAAGTATCGTGTGCATTTGGCCAAACATAGTTTTTTTTAACTCACCCTAAGGCCTCATTTACACGAGCGTAATATACGCGCGTGCGACGCGCGTGCTTTTCACGCGTGTCGTACGCACCTATATTACTCTATGGGGCAGTGCAGACGATGCGTGATTTTTGCGCAGCGCGAGTGCGTTGCGTAAAACTCACGACATGTTCTATAATCGTGCATTTTTCGTGCATCACGCACCTATTGAAGTCAATGGGTGCGTGAAAACCACGCATGCCGCACGGAAGCACTTCCGTGCTAACTGCGTGATTTGCGCAAGAGCTGTCAAAAGGATGAATGTAAACAGAAAAGCACCACGTGCTTTTCTGTTTACAAACATCCAAACGGAGTGTCAAATTAGATATGAGCGCACCGAACTTCACCGGGTTCGGCCGAACTCGTTTTGACCGAACCCGGCAAAAAAATTTCCGGTACGCGACGTCAGGAGACAGTCACTGTCCACGGTGCTGAAAGAGTTAAACTGGTTCAGCACCCTGGACAGTGACTTCCGATCACAATATACACGAACGTGTAAAAAAAAAAAGAAGTTCTGACTTACCGATAACTCCCGGCTTCTTCCTCCAGTCTGACCTCCCGGGATGACAATTCAGTCCAAGTGACAGCTGCAGCCAATCACAGGCCATGCACAGGCTGCAGCCAATCACAGGCTGCAGCGGTCACATGGACTGCCGCGTCATCCAGTGAGGTGGGGTCGGATGACAAGAGAGGGACGCGTCACCAAGGCAATGGCCGGGAGACCGGACTGGAGGAAGCAGGAAGTTCTTGGTAAGTATGAATGTCTTTTTTTTATTCACAGGTTGCTCTATATTGTGATCTGAATTCACTGTCGAGGGTGCTGAAAGAGTTACTGCCGATCAGTTAACTCTTTCAGCACCCTGGACAGTGACTGAAGTCGACTAGCCTCATCTCTATGATGGCGGCTGCGCGAAAATCACGCAGCCGCGCATCATACACTGATGACACACGGAGCTGTCAAGTGCCTTTTGTGCACGCCAAACGACTGCGTTTTTTGGCGTGCGCAAAACGCACACGCTCGTGTAAATGAGGCCTAACACATACATACATGTTGGATTTGATACAGATTCCGATGACATCCCGATGATTCTGCATCCTTGTATTTCCGCAATGTGTATTTTTGTCCGCACCATGAAAAGAAATCCACCACAGTAATAAGTAGCATGTGACTTATATTACATGGAAAAGCCGAGGATAAGCAACTTTGAATGACAATGGGACTTAGGCCTTGTTCACACAGTATTTAGCAGGCAGAAAAATCTGCCTAGAAATTCCTTCAGGCTTTCTCTGCCTCCCAATGATGTCCATGGGAGGTCAGAAACGGAAATGCCTGAAGAAAGGGCATGTCGCTTCTTTTTCTCGCAGGAAAAAAACGCCTTTGCCTCCCGTTGAAATCAATAGGAGGCGATTTTGGCTGTTTTTTGCCGCAGTTTGCAATGCGGTTTCCACTGCAAAAAATGTGGCAAAAATCTCTGTGTGAACAGGGCCTTATTTTTGTGCGTATCTGCTACACGCTTGTGGCACATCTGCGTCAGAAATCAAAGGGTAAGGGTATGTTCACACGGCCTATTTTAGGCCGTTTTTCGGGCCGTAATAGCCCGAAAAACGGCCGAAAAATCAGAAGCAGAGCGCTTCCAAACATCTGCCCATTGATTTCAATGGGAAAAACGGCGTTCTGTTCCAATGGCCGTGTAAAGAAACGCCCGCGAAAAAGAAGTGCAGGCCACTTCTTGGGACGTTTTTGGAGCCGTTTTTCATAGACTCTATTAAGAACAGCTCCAAAAACGGCCGTAAAAAACGCAGCGAAAAACGCGAGTGCCTTAAAAAATGTCTGAAAATCAGGAGCTGTTTTCCCTTGAAAACAGCTCCGTATTTTCAGAAGTTTTTGAGTTTGCGTGTGAACATACCCTAAACCTCCGATTTTTGTGTGGAAAAACACATTGAACTTTAAAGCACAGATGTAGCGAAAAAAAATAATTCTTATATGTTTTTGGTTTTAGTATGTTAATAAAATACATTTTATTTATTTGTGTTTTTGTGTTTTACTTTTCTTAATTTTACTTCTCTATGGGGGCTGCCATTTTTTTTTCCATCTCTGTGTCGATTAACGACACATACAGAGATGGAATACGGCACATACATCCCCATAGTGAATGCGAACGGGAGCCATTCCATTCACTATAGCGTACGACGTCTGCGCATGCGCCGCTCCCACCCAGTCCAAAAGGAATGTCTTCGGCCTAGCGACATCCGGCGCCATTTTCATGTGGACCGGAAGCCGCGGCCAGACAGTAAGATGACTACTTCCGGTCGTATAAGGGCTTGTTTTTTGCGGGACGAGTTGTATTTTGTAATTGTACCATTTTTAGATGCTTATAATATATTGATTAACTTTTGTTAACTTTATTTTAGGAGAGAATTGAAAATAAGCAGCTATTCCAGCATTTATTTTCACGTTATAAATTTACGCCGTTTACTATGCAGCGTAAGTAACATGTTCACTTTATTCTATGGGTCAGCACGATTACGGGGATACCAAATATGTAAGGGTTTTATATGTTTTCCTACGTTTGCACAATAAAAAGCCTTTTAGAAAAAAATTACTTGTTTTTGCATCGCCGCATTCCAAGAGCCGTAACGTTTTTATTTTTCCGTCAATGTGGCCGTATGGGGGCTTGATTTTTGCGGGCCAATGTGTAGTTTTCCTTAGTACTATTTTGGGGTACATAGGACTTATAAATAAATTTTTATTTAATTTTTTATGGGGGGAATGGGAGAAAAGAGCGAATTTTGCCGTTGTTTTTTGCGGTTTTTTGGACGCCGTTCATCCGGCAGTTTAATTAATGTGTTCATTTTATTGTTCAAGTTGTTACGATCGCGGGGATACCATATATGTGTATGTGTGATTTGTTTTGACACTTTTACTAAATAAGTTATAATAGTATAATAGTTTTATTTGATTTTCACTGTAATAATTTTTTATTTTTTTTCACCAACTTTATTTAACTGATTGACATTTTTTTTTTTTTGTCCCACCAGGGGACTTCACTATGCAATCTGCTGATCGCATATATAATGCTTTGGTATACTTAGTATACCAAAGCATTATTGCCTGTCAGTGTAAAACTGACAGGCAACCTGTTAGGTCATGCCTCCGACATCGCCTAACAGGCAGATGCTGAAGGCAGACCTGGGGGTCTTTGTCATGGAAACCCGACGGCGACCCACGATTTCTTTGCGGGGGCGCCGATGGGGTGACAGAGGGAGCTCCCTCCCTCTGTCAAACACATTAGATGCCGCTGTCACTATTGACAGCGGCATTTAATGGGTTAAACTGCTGGAATCGGAGCGCACTTCGATTCCGGCAGTTGCAGCAGGAGCCAGGCTGTGTATAACAGCCGTGCTCCTGCCGCTGATCGCGTGGGTACAGTCTCAGTACCCGCGCCATCACAGGACGGATATATCCGTCCTCCTGCGCGAACTAGCAGCTGCTGAGGACGGATATATCCGTCCTTCGGCGTTAAGAGGTTAATGGCAACGTAAGAACGGAGCATTAGTTCTCCTTAGATCCTCACAAGCGCTTCCCCCTCCTTTAAGGCCCCCTTCACATCATGTTGTTGCCCTGAGTTTATCGTGTAGGCCAGGAAATCTCCTAACGTACACTATAAACAACGTAGACGATAATTCACAGGGTTCCATTATGTCCTTTTAGCCTCCGTCGGGCTGGTAGATGCCGGTATACCTTATTTTTGAAAGATGGAATAGCGTAATAGACTTTGCTATTCCGGGGTCCCCAGGCAGATCATCACAAGGGCTCTAACCGTGGACTTTGTCACTGGGGAAGCTCCTGACATCACTGTCCATATATGTAAAGTGACGTCAGGGGATTCTCCAGGGCCAGAATCCCTAGCCAGAGTGTTGCCGATGCTCCGGCCGTGGACTCAGGCTTTGCAAAGCTTCAGACATCACTTTACATATATGGACATCTGGAACAGCGCCATAGTCCCTGGGCCGAGCGCTAGTTGAAGGCTCCAGCCCTGTTAATGGACAGTGAATTCAGGACTTTCCCCTGGGCCATTCCCCGGGTGATGTATGCCATACAGTCGGATACGTTTTGGCTAAATAGATCAAAATCCAGAGCATTAACCAGTCACTGCCTGCTCCATGGTTTCCTTTACTGTAATTGACATCAGCACCAAAATCAGTTCATGCGTATAACGTACAAACGTGAGTGCAACAATTTCCGTTGCCCACCGCCGGTAATGAAGGGCTCCCCCCCGGCAGATATCTTGGCTGTATGGGACCCAGAAATTCCTGATGGCTGCCCTGTATGGTTGCGGCTGTCCTTTTTTTCACCCTTCTGTAACGCGGCAGTTAAAAGGGTTTTACGATCAGGGACATTTATGACATATCCAAAGGGTATGCCATAAATGTACGATAGATGCGGGTCCCACCTCTGCTACGGGGCCCGCGGCATGGGGGGATCCGTGCTGCCCGCCGTCTCGCCCACCCCCATGCCCGGTGGGCTGCTAGCAGCCGCTAAAGCGGTAGTGATGCCACATTTAATAGTATCTGCGTCCTTAGGACACAGATACTAATGAAGCCTATGGCAGAGCTGGGAGGTATCTGCGGCTGCTACTGGGCCTGAGGCGGCACCCTCATTTATGGGCCACAGCACAGGCACCATAATCCCCAGTGGCGTCGCTAGCACCAGAGGGGACCCCGGTGCTAGCGACAGCCACATTCACTTGTATTTGCATCCTCAGGACGAAGATACAAACAAATACTATAGGCTGCAGGCCACGTTATGCCTGCAGTCTATAAGGTGCTGGGAAGACTCCCTGCGCAGGCCGGCATGATAATGTCACTGCCTCACGCTGGTCTGCGCAAGCATCCCTCCCGAAGGTTGTGCAGCGCTCCGTCTGTCGCGGGAATGGGCCAAGATAAGTACAATATGTTTTTGGGGCTATGTGGAATATACACGTGGGGAATGCTGTGTAGCACTCTATACAATGGGGCTGTGTGGCACTATATACAAGGGGGTTTGCTGTGTATAACTATATACAAGGGGGAATTTCTGTGTAGCACTATATAAAAGGAAGGATTGCTGTGTAGCACTATATACAAGGGGGCTGTGTGGCACTATACACAAGGGAAGCTGTGTGGCACTATATACAAGGGGGCCTGTGTGGCACTATATACAAGCGGGAGCTGTGTAGCACTATACTAAGGGGGGGCTGTATGGCACTATTTACAAGGGGAGATGGGCTGTGTGGCGCTATCTACAGGGGGCTGTGGGGCACTATATACAAGGGAGGGGGGCCGTGGGGCACTATATACAAGGGAGGGGGCTGTGTGGCACTGTATACAAGGGGGGCTTTGTGGCACTATATACAAGGTGTGGGAGGACTGTGGCGCTATCTACAGGGGGTTGTGTGTGGCACTATCTACAGGGGGCTGTGGGTGGCACTATCTACAGGGGGCATTATTATTGTGGAGGTACAAAGGGCGCATGGTTACTGGTGGGCACTTTTATTTTGTTGAGCACTAAGGGATCATTATTATCATCTGAGGCACTGTGGATTGCGAGTTTGTTTAGGGGATGAGGTATAGGTGGGAACGGTGCTGGAAAAGCAGGAAACCAACATGTCTGTGTGTAAAATCCTGCAGAGATCAGTCGTGGCTGGAATTAGTCGTCACAGTGGTCTGGGCCGGATGGAGAAAAAAAGGGAAAGTGAATGACTCTAATCTGAGTCACTATGTGGTTATGGTGTGGCGGTATTATTCAGTAACAGTATGGGGGGGTATTATTCAGTAACAGTGTTGGGGTATTATTCAGTCACTATGTGGTTACGGTGTGGCGCTATTATTCAGTAACAGTATGGGGATATTATTCAGTCACTATGTGGCTATGGTGTGGTGGTATTATTCAGTAAGGGTATGTTCACATGCAGTGTTTTCAGACGTAATTCTGGCATTTTACGCCCCTAATACGCCTACAAACATCTGCCCATTGCTTTCAATGGGAATTACGATGTTCTGTTCCCACGAGCCTTTATTTTACGCGTCGCTGTCAAAGTACGCCCGTAAAATGACGGCTCGTCAAAAGAAGTGCAGGTCACTTCTTGGGACGTTTTTGTAGGCGTTTTTTCATTGACTCCATTGAAAAATAGCTCCAAAAACGTCCGTAAAAAACGCAGCAACGTTTTTGGTCATTGCGTCTGAACATACCCTCACAGTATGGGGGTATAATTCAGTCACTATGGGGTTATGGCATTGCGGTATTATGTGGACCTTACATTGTTATTAATGGTTGCGATCAGTATGCAGGTAAGATTTCATCTGGTATAGTGGTATGATTTAATAACTGTATATAGATAATAGTTTTGAGTGAGAGGGGAACATATGCTTTGGGGCTTACAACATCCTGGTTGCGCTAGTAATCAGCGATGCAGTCCTCTGCACACCGCCATCTGAATTGACTGCATTATTGATACAGTAAGGGTGTGTTCACATCAGCGTTTGGTTTCTGTCGACTGCACTATTCTTTCCGTGCAAAAAACGAAAACCTTACGGAACAGAGACCAACGAAAACCATTTGCAACGGGAACAATACTGTTGAAATCAATGATAATGCAAAGCTATGGTTTCCGTTTCTGGGTTCCCCTGATGGAAAGGTCTAACGGATGCCATCAACGGAACCCTGACGTAGATGTGAACAGGTCCTTGTTCAGCATTTGGGGCCCAACTTTTAACTTTGACCAGGGTCACACTTTGCCTAAAACCGGCCCTGGCTACAGGCCACATTCGGCCTGCAGCCTATCCGGCACAGGGACAGGATCCCAGCACAGGCTGGTGTGAGGACGTCACTGGAACACGCCGGCCTACTCAAGGATCCCTTCGGCGTTAATTCCCCCCGTTCGTCGTGGGAACCAGGGCCTAGACGAGCATGAAATATTTTGCTTTTTATTGTTTGGGGGTCGCTATATACAGGAGGGGGGCTGTATGGCGCTATCTACAGGGGGGGGGATGTATGGCACTACCTATAAGGGGGAGGTGGGGGCGCTATCTACAAGTGGGGTGTGACACTCTACAGGGGGGCTGTATAGCACAGTCTACAGAGGGGCTTTAAGGAACCATTTGAAGGGGGACTGTATGGCAAAATCTACAGGGGCACTATCTAAAGGGAGCACTATCTACAAGGGGGGCTGTGTGTGGCACTAAGGGGAAGGGGGGCACAGTCAAATGTTTTCTATGGGGCACAGTCTTTCCTAGTTACGCCCCTGGCTGTTTCCGTAACTGCCATTTACTACTATGGGAGTTACGCAAACTACGTAGCTCAGTGAGCTACGCTGTTTTCATCTAACATGGTCGAGAATCAAACGAGCCAGCCGGAGCACAGAGATAGAATGGGGTTTAGGGGGCCCCATTCTAGAGATAAGTGCAGGTCCCAGAGGTGGGACGCACATCTATCTGACATTTATGGCATATCCTGTGGATTTGCCATAAACGTCCCTGATGGAAAAACCCCTTTAAGTCAATCAGAAAAACAGATACGGATGTCGAAATTCAGTCAAGTCACCTGGAAACGGTTTCTGCTATCAATTGTCTTGATCCCTCTTCGCGTAATCATTCCCAGTGTTACGCTCAAACATGGTGGCCAAAGTTCTCAATTAGAAATACTCACAATACAACAACTCATGGTACATATACTGTGTGTGTACATGAGGAATAACACTTTTTATGGCCATTACAATACTTGTATCCTGCATTTTTTTTTTTTTTTTTCCCCTGCAGGCTCTAATTCTCAGAAAAAACAACTACATTTTAACAGTAAGCACAATACAAAGTTTATGTATACTATATGGACAAAAGTATTGGGACATATGCACATTAAACCTAAAGGAACTTTTATGACATACCATTCAAAATTCATAGGCACTAATATGGAGTTGGTCTTCCCTTTGCAGCTAAAACAGCTTCCACTCTTCTGGGAAGGCTTTCTAGAAGTTTTTGGAGTGTGTCTGTGGGAATGTTTGCCTATTCACCCAGGAGCTTTTTTGAGGTCAGCCAATGATGTTGGACGAGAGGGCCTGGCTCCCAATCTCCGTTCTAGTTCATCCCAAAGGTGTTGTATGAGGTTAAGGACAGAGATCTGTGAGGGCCAGTCATGTTCTTCCACACCAAACCATAACTTTATGGACCTTGTTTTGTACACAGGGGCAGTCATGCAGGAACAGAAAAGGGCCTTCCCCAAACTGTTCCCACAAAGTTGAAAGCATACAATTGTATAAAATGTCTTGGTATGCTGAAGCATTAAGATTTCCATTTGCCGGAACGAACGGGCCTAGGCCAACACCTGAGAAAGAACCCCATTGCATTATCCCTCCTCCACCAAACTTTACAGTTGGCACAATGTCAGGCAGGTA
Source organism: Rhinoderma darwinii (assembly GCF_050947455.1). Taxonomy (NCBI): domain Eukaryota; kingdom Metazoa; phylum Chordata; class Amphibia; order Anura; family Rhinodermatidae; genus Rhinoderma; species Rhinoderma darwinii. Next base: position 400,890,564 of record NC_134688.1, on the reverse strand, counting down.
ACGTTCCCCTGGAATTGGTAAAAACCCAGACTCCATCAGACTGCCAGATGGAGAAGGGTAGTTTGTCATTCCAAGGACCACGTTTCCACTGAATCCAGTAGCAGCGTGCTTTATATCACTCCATCCGACTTCTCGGGATTGTGCTTGGTGATTTAAGGCTTGTATGCAGCTGCTCGGCCATGGATCACATGCCACGAAGCACCCTGGGCACAGTTTTTGTGCCGATGTTAATGCCAGATGAGATTTGGAACACTGCAGTTATTGAGTCAGCAGAGTGTTGTCGACTTTTATGCACTATGAACCTGCGCACTCGGCTACCTGCTCGGTAACTTTACGTGGTCTGTCACTTCATGGCTGAGTTGCTGTGGTTCCTAAACACTTCTACTTTGTAATAATACCCCTCACAGTTGATAGTGTAACATCTAGGAGGGAAGAACTTTCACAATCTGACTTGTATAAATACACAAAATGACTCCTATAGCAAGTACGGGGCTAGATGCTTTGAAAGAAGTGCAGCATACTACCCGGAAGATACTGATGGTGTGACACTCCTTGAGGAAGCATACCGCGAAACGCGCGTTGGGGTTCTTCTTCACGCCAGTCTGACTCCCCTAAACATTTTTTACATGGGTAAGTCTTTTCTAGGAATGGAAGTGATGAGTGGCTCATTTAGGTCTTAGACCTGTAAAATGTTCACTATTAGCATCTGACGCATACCTTTACATTAGGTCTTAGACTTATTGCCTATTTACTATTAGCACGTTACTCATGTCTATATATCTATAAGCATTGTCTGTATGTATACCATGGTATGGCTCCTAGTGCTTTATACACCTACCACCCATACTTCATATCCATTTCCTTGATCACCCTATACCATCATTTGCATATCACAGGGAGTCTTTCAGTCGTGTTCACACTGGAATTTTTACAGTGTCCTCTTGTCCTGTTTTGTACCTTTTTAACGTTTTCTATGTATGTAATTATGTGTTGAATAAAGCTATTTTATTTTTTTTTAAACTTGTAGCTTTCATGCTCTTCTTTTCTCTAGTGTATAGAACTAACTGACTTGTAGCAATGGTGGCATCCTATTACAGTTCCACGCTGGAATTCAGTGATCTCTTTAGAACGACCCATTCTTTCACAAATGTTTGTACAGGCGACTGCATAGCTGGGTGCTTGATTTTATACATATGTGGCAAACGGACTGTATGAAAAACTTGAATTCTATATAGTGTATATTAATTCTGCATACAGTTCGACAGTATCAGAAAATGGAGTCCCTGGAAATTGCATAACTATTAATCCGTCTAGCAAACTTCAATTAAAATTACATTGATACGTTTCTCTATAATTTCTGCAATACTTATGAATGGCTTTCAAACAGAAATATCAATATAATCCTCAATACTTAATAGTGTAAATATTTACCCACAACTGTCTAAATATTTAAAAAATATAATTACAGCCATTTTAACCCGTTAGTGACCGGCCCATCGTGTTTCTACGTCGGTCACTAACAGGCCTTATTCCGATGCCATAGACTTTTTACGTCGCGGCATCGGAATAAGTTTACAGAGCAGGGAGCTGTCAAATCTCCCTGCTCTCAGCTGCTAGAGGCAGCTGAGGGCTGGGAGCGTCCCTGCTCTGCCGGGTGAGATCGATATTAGTATTGATCTCACACGTTTAACCCCTCAGATGCGGTGCTCAATAGCGAGCACCGCATCTGAGTGGTTTTGGAGGGAGGGAGGGAGCTCTCTCTCTCTACCCCAACGACACCCGGCGATACGATCGCCGAGTGTCTGTGTCTCTAATGGCAGCCGGGGGTCTAATAAAGGCCCCCAGGTCTGCCTATAATGAATGCCTGCTAGATCATGCCGCAGGCATGACCTAGCAGATGCCTGTCCGTGTTAAACGGCCAGGCAGTAATACACTGCAATACAAAAGTATTGCAGTGCATTATAAATGCGATCGCAGAATCGCATATTATAGTCCCCTAATGGGACTAGTAAAAAAGTGAAAAAAAGTTTAATAAAGTTAATTAAAAAAAAAATGTGAAAAAAATGAAAAACCCAGCTTTTCCCCTTACAAACTGCTTTACTATTAAAAAAACCAAAATAAAGTTAAAAAGTTACACATATTTGGTATCGCGCGTCCGTAACGACCCGACTATAAATCTATTACATTATTTAACCCGCACGGTGAACGCCGTAAAAAAAAGAATAAAAAACTATGGAAAAATTGCTGTTTTCTGTGAATCCTGACTTTAAAAAAATGTAATAAAAAGTGATCAAAAAGTCGCATCTACTCCAAAATGGTACCAATAAAAACTACAAGTCGCCTCGCAAAAAAAAGCCCTCATACAACCGCATCGGCGAAAAAATAAAAACGTTACGGCTCTTCAAATATGGAGACACAAAAATAAATAATTTTGAAAAAAAAGTGTTTTTACTGTGTAAAAGTAGTAAAACATACAAAAACTATACAAATTTGGTATCGTTGCAATCGTAACAACCCGCTGAATAAAGTTATTGTGTTATTTATATCACACGGTAAACGGCGTAGATTTAGGACGCAAAAAAGTGGCGAAATTTCAGATTTTTTTCTATTCCCCCCCAAAAAAAAGTTAATAAAAGTTAATCAATAAATAATATGTACCTAAAAATGGTGCTATTAAAAAATACAACTTGTCCCGCAAAAAACAAGACCTTATACAGCTATGTCGACGCAAAAATAAGAAGGTTATAGCTCTTGGAATGCGACGATTGAAAAACGTAAAAAATAGCCTGGTCATTAAGGTCCAAAATAGGCTCGTCATTAAGGGGTTAAAGGTTACGGGATGTATATGCATAAATCCATTTAAGCCATTGTAAAATATGATATATAGAACTCTGCTTGTAAACACAGACAATCCATACATACTGTCCCGCAGTCGTAGCATTAAAGTAGTTTATTTCATAAAAACCACTTGGTCAAAACATTCCATAACCACACAGTCCAAATGTTCCAGAGAATCTGTATTAAAAGGGGTTCCTGAAGTTTAAATACTAGCTCAAATGTCAGTCCCAAGAGCAGATCTGAGGCCATGGCTACTAAAACAGTGCGGTTTGTCAGATCAAATACAGATCTCAGAACATTATTTTTTTTTTTACATACGAGTCCATGGACAATGTAAGCACAGAAAACATGAGCTTGTACAAAGAAAAATGCAAGGAAGACAGATCATGTGCTCCCTTCTCTGCTGGGCACTAGTTTTAACAATAAAGACAATTTAAAAAGTAAAATAATGAAAGAAATAAAAAAATAACCAATTCTTTCACAAATGTTTGTAAAAGGCAGAAATGACTAGGTGCTTGATTTTATACCCTGGGACTCAATGAACCACCTGAATTGAATGATTAAGGTCCCCTGCACACGGTCACAGCCGTTATCAGGGTCTGTGAGGACGGGCACAGATGGCCGCGGACTGTCACCCGCATTTGTGGGCCGTGCTCCCATTATAAAGTATAAGTAAATGTAAAAAATAGGACATGTCCTATTGTTTGCGGATCATTTCTATGTCGCGGACACTTATCCGTAAATATGCGTGAAATTGTCCGTGGGCCATATAAATTAATGGATCAGTATTTTGATCCGCAATTACGGATCAAAATTACGGTCACGTGCATGGGGCCTAAGAGGCGTGTTCCAATACATTTGCCATATAGTATACGTGTGAAGGAAGCCGTAAAAGCATTGTATATTTACGAATATTAAATATAGTTAAATATTATGAACACTTTATTCCCAGATAGCGGGTACAGAGGAGCTGTGAAAATGAGGGGACAGGGAAGGAACTGAGAATTTGGTGAGTAGTTTATCAAGAAACAACACTACTACAATGTTTTTATTTTTATTTTTAAACAGAGTCAATAAGAATACACTGATGCATGTCATAAGAGTGTACCTTTACTTAAACATAGGTACTACATGGTGCAGCAGATGCAAGGCAAGCAATCTTCTTGCAAAAATCAAATCATTAACAATCAAGTTTTCTAAATGCATCAGGTTTCCAGATGGAAGCAGGTTTGTAGTGCAAACAATCAAAAAAAAAATATCAATCAGTATTTAACATCCGTTTGTACACATGGAGAACTTATGTGTCCTGTGCAACTTGCCAAACAGACCAACAAGAGTTGTCAATAGATCTCAGTCTAAATAGGGTTTAAAAGCTCATTTCCGTGGCATCTGTAACCATACTAAATAAAATGTCAACACTCGGTAGAGAGAACATCTTTATCCGAGAGTATTCTCTGCAGAATTGAAGGAATAATCTCTCACAAGACGAACACACCAAGACCAGGGATCGAAGAAGGATTCCATGTCTGGGTAGTTCCACATCAGTGTTGTATTAGTTCTTCCAGACAAATCTACAAGTTCTGTGGAACCATTCTTCAAAACAGCATTTTTGTTTATATAAGCAAATTAATACAATTTAGGAAAATAAAACATACATGCATATAAAAGCTTGTAGATACAGATTAAATAAATTTGGTTGACATTTCTACACCCATTGGCGCTCACTTATGAAAACTAGTGCAGAGGAATCATAGTGGTGATGCTCATAGGAACCAATAAGCTCATTGATTGATTTATTTTTTGCCCTTATTTTGATGTTAGAATATTTTTGGTTACACTTTTCTTTGCACTACTTTTTATAAACATGTCCCATTATCTTTAACCAAGTAGTTGGTGATACATATGCTACTGATCTTCAATTATCTTCGGAAGTAGGTAGTGGCCACAACATATTATGGCTGGAAATTACCATCCCCTCCCGATCCACTGATTATTACGCTTGGACCAATGTACATTTTAATTTATTTCTATGGAAACAATAGATGTGATTAGCGGACAGGCGCTGCTCAACGGAAACCAATAGGAATCAGGAAAATCACTGGCAGAACTCTCCAGAAAACAGCCTGAACCATAGTCAGGAGGCATCTCTTTTGATAAGGAATCCATTAATTCTAAGTAGTAAATAAATTGTATAATTAGAGAATGTTGGATATTAATGTTTTAATGTTTAATAATTAAAAACATTCACATCTGTGACTAAAATAAAAGGAAGAACTCCAGTGTGATTTTCTCACCAGTAGTTTATAACACATTTCTTACACAACAGGAAAAAATTTTACTCAAAAAACAAAATCTTAACTTTCCTACAAAAATTTAATTACCATATATTACTCAAATGTATCTGTATAACATGGTCATGTTCAATTTTATAGTCAGCATTTAGTGCAAATAGACGATATAAAGATTTATGTGCCTGTTCTACATACAGAATCCTCAACTCTACGCTTCACTCTCCAAATGATCACAATAACACTTTAAGTCGTGTGAAATTGCAAGTACTTTAGTTGTATTTTTATGTTTTTTCTTTCTTATTTGCATTGCTGCTACTCTATGTTCTGGAATTGGGCAGACAGACACACAAATGCACCACATAAGAAAACTTTTTTTTTTTTTAAACCGCATGATCTATATTTTGTCGATTTTACTACACTCAGTATATGTATTTGATGGAGATCATAAATAGCTATCAATATACAAAATCAACAAACCAAGCTGTACTCCAATGCAATATCGCTCCGACTAAACGTAAGAGATGTCTAGTCAAATGTAGGGCATTTGTCCTGATGGCTCCTTTTCAAAAATAAAACTTTAAAAAGGCAGGGAATTAACCCTTAGAATGCTGTAGTGATGGGTTTATTGCTTCTCACAGGAGATGCTACGTTTCTGCATTACGAAGTCCGAAGGAACTCCATATGGTGCCTCTTTTGGGCAATGTATTTTTCCCCTACAAGGTATACTTCTAGGGAAGAATAGTTCAGTAATAAGTCATGCGATGCAGCAGGCCACATTTTTTTTCTCTCACGTATTCATACAGAATCAGTGTTAAAAAGCCTTGATGTGCCTCCATATAAAATGTGAAGCACACAAGGGCCCATAGCAGTAATGTGCATAAATCCTAGTGGTAAGTTTTACTATATTTGTAATAGAGATCTGTAGGACTTTTATCTAGTTCTATGTGGCCTCCAGCTTTCTGTAAGACTCCACATCTCTGGTTATTACTAGGCACAGACTATCTCAAATGGAAGCACTGATTGATCAACGTCTATAAAGTGTGCAATATTAAGTCTGCAAAACATAGCACCAAACAATACACCAAACATAAAAAGGAAAATAACATTGCTAAACAACTGTTGCACAAGGTTTGAAAGTTCATTGTAAATAAGGGATATTACTATTATGTATTATTCTCTGATCAATTACTAAAAAGCAGTAAGGTCTATGTTTAGTACTGTATCAGTTCTGCAGGCTAACTTCCCTGCAAAGTTAGTTACCAATTCCCTTAAGTTTTTAAGGTTTTCTTGACGGTGGAACAAATAGGATAAAAAAATATACATGGTACCACATCTGGTTTTGAACAATTTGATTGCAAAAGTCAATATCTACGTCAGAAGGTAGAAGGCCCCGTCAAATGGATCAATGATGCATTTTTACCACTCTATTGATGGCTTGACAAATGTATGATGCATCCTGAAAAACCTAATGGTAAGTCAAGGCCTTGTGGAGGACACCAAGAGTCTACGGTTAAACGGCTGTTATAAAACGGGGGCTACCAGACCATGCTGGGAGTTGTATCAGTTTTCCCTGTTCTTAAGGGAGCACTCCCACAATTTTTTTTGTTCTCTGGCCCATTATGTAAATTGTGGTGAAGATAATCTCCTTACCGGTGGCTGTATTTGTGAGATCTCCATTCCCTTCAGGTCCTCAGCTGTGTCATGAGACCAGCATAGGGCCCGCCAACTGCCACCGCGTCTTATGTGTGGACAGGAAGTCAGTTTCTCCATTCATTACTGTCACAGCCTCGATGTGAGTCTTCTAGGAATGAATGGAGAAACGGACTTCCTGTCCACACATGAGACGCGGTGGCAGTTGGCGAGTCCTATTGCTAGTCACATGAGGAGTGAATAACTCACAAATACAGCCAACGGTAAGAAGATTACCTTCACCACAATTTACATATTGTGCGTGACTAATGTGCCAGAGAATAAAAAAAAATTGTGGGAGTGCTCCTTTAAAGTTAATATAGGTAAGATTATAAATGGAGAACAAATAGCATCTCTCCATGTATATATAGAAAATATATACACCATCACTTTTTTTTGTAGACCTGCTAAAAATACTAGGAGCCTAATGACACACAAATCTTAAAAAACAAAACAAAATCACATTCTTTAGGTTCAAGTGCATCAAGCAGCTTATAGCTTGCTAACAATCTCCAAGCTGACTTTTCAATAAAAAGAAAGAAAGAAAAACATAAACACAATACAAGATGAAAGTAACATCATACAAGCTCATACAAAAATTATTTTTATATTCACTCTTTTTCAAACTTAAATAGTATCTTAAATCGCCACATACACTTGTATTAATCCTTTTTAGGATTATCTACACAGTATAATTTAAGGTTTTCACAATGCCCACATGCAGCAGGTGCTAAGCCTAATATGCTCCATGCAGCGTGGAAGGGGTTGATCTTCAGAGTACTCAGGAACTGCTTTTCTTCCATATACTGTAAAACACCCATCTGGAGGAGAACGTTCATTAAGGAGAATGATATTGAACAGACACAGACAGATAACGTTTTCTGGCTCAAGTTCCTAGAAGACTAGCACATTCCAATAGGAAAAATACATTTTTAGTTAATGATGAAAGGATATTGTGTACTTACATAGAATTATAAAAAAAAATGACAAATTGTTCACATCCCTATAGGCAGAGCTGTTGCCGTGTATCTACTAGATGGAGCGAACACCAGTGAGTATGTGATGGAAAGCCGAACACCTAGTGTTTTAATTCTGAAGAATACACAAGAGTTGCTAACAGCAGCAGATGTTGCAACTGGACCTCGGCTTCAAAGGGGAAGCCTCTTGCCACATGAAAGAACAGAGGTGCAATTAGGTGTGATGCTAATAATTATGTAATTGACTTATACGGAGTATACCTTCCAACTAGGTCTGGGCGATTTTGCCTAAAAAATAAAATCTAGATTTTTTTTCAACCCTATGGGCGATTTTCAATTTGAATCTCGATTTTCTTATTACTGTTAACTGGTTCCCGACAGCTAGCTGTGTATTTACGGCCAGCGGTCAGGGTCCTTAAAACCCGTGCCATAGGCTATTTATGGCGTGGGTTTTAGCTTGCTGCCCGAGTGATCGGGCAGCTGAATGTCGGGTCTCCGACAGTCAGTGACTGCCGGGGACCCTGAGGAGAGGATAGAAGTAGCTTTCGCTGCTTCTGTCTTCTCCGATCTCTTTTCTCAATGAGCGCTGTGTATAGGAATAGAGGCAGCGGCCGCGCCAATGTCTCTATTGGTCCCAGTGATCATGTGACTGGTCACATGATCGCCAGGAAACCGTTAGTGGCAGACTGCTGCTTACTAGACCCAGCACAGCCCTATTAGTGACAATAGTCACTATGAGAGGGCTGATTTCCCCTGTAACTGGGGCAGCTGTGCAGCTTCAGTTACAGTGGAAAAAGATGGTGTAAAAAATAAATAAAAATTATATATATATATATATATATATATATATATATATATATATATAGTCCCCCAAAGGTCTTTTCTGAGCTTTGAGGAACAGACCATAGTAATAAAAAAATAAAAGTAAAGTAAAGTGCAAAAAAAATTCATAATAAATACACATAAAATACCCATCCCAAAAAACTTCCCCCCCCCGCCAATCATTGTCGTAATGCTAGCCCTGAGCTAATTACCCGAATATAGACATGTAATATATTAAAATTGACGGTAGACAATGACGATCACAAATAAAAGGTCTATTTTAGGGTAAATTTATGTTATTACCCAAAAAAATAAGCTGAACATAAAAAAAGCTTATTTTTTTTACTATTATTTTCAAATTTTAAGCCTAAAAATTCTAAAATAGCAAAAAGGATGTGTATAAAAATGATTAAAAAAAAAGAAACCTGCATTGTCTACAGAAAAAACATTGCAAAAATCACGTCGCTAGCCCAACAAATAAAAAAGTTATAGCCATTTAACACGTGCTAAAAATGGCTTAAAGTTGTCTGGTCCTGAAGGCTCAAAATAGCCCGGTCCTGAACTGGTTAAATAAACTGAAAAAAATACCAAGAGATCATTTAATAAATTATTTTCTTTATATAAACAACTTTTTATCATATATTACTATAATAATTGTATGTAATTTCACAACTTTTAACCTCTACAAATACTTTATCAGAAATACTATTGGAAAAATGTCTATCTAATTGATTATAATTTCTGTGTTCCCCGGCAGGGAACAGGTTAACAGAATCTATAATCAATAAATGCGCTGCGTGCACTAACATCCCTCTCTGCCCGTCACCACCTCATCCACTCCACATATAGTGACACAGTGTCCCCAAATAGTAACACAGGGCCCACATATAGTAACACAAGGTCCACATTTAGTGACACAAAGCCCCCACATAGTGACAAAGGTCCCCCATATAGTGACACAGGGCCCCCATATAGTGACACAGGGCCCCCATATATTGGCACGGTACCCCCATATAGTTATACAGTGCCCCATATAGTGACACAGTGCTCCAATATAGTAACAGTGCCACCCCACACACTTGCAGATAAGCACCCCCTTGCAGAAAGTACCCACACCACCTATATACCGCACCCCCAACCCCCTCATTGTAGATCGGAGCACCACCGCACACCCTTGTAGATCGCACCCCCATATGTAGATTGCAGCCCCCACCCCCCCTTGTAAATCGCAGCCTCACATGAAGACCACACTCCCACCCCCCCTTGTGGATTGCAGCAACCCACCCCATTTTTCTTGTAGATAGCGGCGACTGTAGCTGCCACTAGGGGCTGAATCCCCCGGCCAGAGGTTGCCGACACTTTGACCAGGGATACAGCTCCTAGTGGGAGCTACAGTAGTGCAATCTGGAAGGGGGGGGGGGGTGAGATCTGAAAGGGGGTGTGCGACCAGCAAGGGTGGAAAGGCGCGATGTGCAAGGGGGAGTGCTAAATACAGGGCAGTGTAGCTATATACTAGGAGTGTCTGCTTCCCCAAGGAACTGCTGTTTCGTACTGTATAATTTTGTTCACTACTGAACAGCAGTTCGATAGAGAAGCAGAGATGGAACGGGCGCAGATTGTCAGACGGGAAAGATCAGGCAGTGACGAGGCGGCGGGGTGGAGCTTCCTCATGCAGCACAGCGCCACTAAAAAAATAGATTTAACGATTCTGTTACAAAACAGAATCGCCAGAGGCCATGAGGACGAATTAGTCAAATTAATTAGACTATTCGCCCAGCGGAATTGTCTTATAAACGAGTCACAAAGTGGGCAGAGCCTATCTATGCAAATTTGCATAAAAGAGTGAGTTCCCTTGATGTTTAGTGGGCATTGCCAGGTGAGTCAGGGGCAAGGCTTAGTGTGTCCCACGAAAGGAATGCAAATGTTGGGAGGTATGTAAGGAACTATACAGGGTGGGCCATTTATATGGATACACCTAAATAAAATGGGAATGGTTGGTGATATTAACTTCCTGTTTGTGGCACATTAGTATATGGGAGGGGGAAAACTTTCAAGCTGGGTGTTGACCATGGCGGCCATTTTGAAGTCGGCCATTTTGTATCGAACTTTATTTTTTTCAATGGGAAGAGGGTCATGTGACACATCAAACTTATCGAGAATTTCACAAGGAAAACAATGTTGTGCTTGGTTTTAACGTTACTTTATTCTTTCATGAGTTATTTACAAGTTATGGGTGACATTATGGGTGTCAGGTCCGAGCATTCCTAGATGAACAGTTTCCTGGAAAGTGGATTGGTCGTCGTGGGCCAGTTGAATGGCCCCCTAGGCCTCCCGATCTGACCCCCTTAGACTTTTATCTTTTGGGTCATCTGAAGGCAATTGTCGATGCTGTGAAGATACGAGATGTGCAGCAACTGAAACTACAGATACTGGAAGCCTGTGCTAGCATTTCTTCTGCGGTGTTGCTATCAGTGTGTGAAGAGTGGGAGAAGAGGGTTGCATTGACAATCCAACACAATGGGCAGCACTTTGAACACATTTTATAACTGGTCAGAAACTTGTAAATAACTCATGAAAGAATAAAGTAACATTAAAACCAAGCACACCATTGTTTTTCTTGTGAAATTCTCGATAAGTTTGATGTGTCACATGACCCTCTTCCCATTGAAAAAAATAAAGTTCAATACAAAATGGCCAACTTCAAAATGGCCGCCATGGTCAACACCCAGCTTGAAAAGTTTCCCCCCTCCCATATACTAATGTGCCACAAACAGGAAGTTAATATCACCAACCATTCCCATTTTATTTAGGTGTATCCATATAAATAGCCCACCCTGTATAATTATGCAAAATATTACGGAATTTTTTAGTGTGTTTTTAGAGATCTATCACAAGTTATCCCAGTAATTGGAATGTAAAGATATTGCTGGGTAAGCAGATGTCCACCTTTTTAATACCACGTTGTCTTCAGGTCCAACATACTGTACTGATTAGGACTTTACTACATAGTATATTATTACTGAGTACACTGTGTATACAGTATGCCCTAAGAGATGTCTAAGCAGAGGGTTTGGAGATCTGTATCAGAAACAACGAGCTAATATCTATATAAATAAATATGAAGTTATTAATCAGCACAGAATTTGGTACCTATTTAGATAAAAAAAACTAAATGACGTTTAACGGTGGACATCACTTCTAAATTCGTGCTAATAAAGAGCTGCGCACACTGGTGCGTGGCACGTTGCAATGTGTTCGCTCTCTTTTAAACAAGCCTGCAGCTGTAAGCAAAACATGGTCAGGATAGGTTTTAAGCCGCCGGAAGTAAAAAATAAAAACAAATTCTTCTATTCACTGAATGCAAGCAGAGATCTTGAAAATGGCGAGGGATCAAAATACAAACTATATGAGAAAAATCATCTAACATTGCATTTTATAACGCATAAGCTTTATTTATATAAAAGCCGGAGAACCCCTTTACTGTGGACTCTTGTATTGCATGTGGTCTTACCGACTATTCTTATTCTTTCAAATCTTAGGAACTAAAAAAAAACAATGGATGGTATCTACTCAGTTACTGAGAATTCTTTTAATAATAAAAAAAAAAGCTAGTATATGACTTTTATCCATGGTCAAGCTTTGCTCAGACATCCTTGAGTGTGGACGGTCCATAAATAATGCGATGAAGGCAGTACATGAATGAATGAACAAGGACAATGTAAAAGGAAAGGGCTCATGTCTGGCACAATCACAACAAAATGGACATGATGAACGGCCTGCGTCCCTGTTACTCAACATTACCTATTTTGCTGTCACTCTGTCATACTTATCGTTCCCTAGTCACGGTTGTTGGTTTTCATGTTGGACCCGATTTAGACTAATGCTGTAATTTTTAACACTAGGTTAGTCCTTCAAAAATAAACAAATTGAGACAGACCAAGGAGAAGAGGAAAGGAAAGCAAAAAATAAAAATCACAGGCAATTTATTTTAACCACAGTAAAAGTATTTCCGATAACAGGTCTCAGAAAAGTGTACTACCTCCATAGGCTGAAACAGCTGTAATGTCAACTAGACCTATGATTCTGGGGATACCCTGGGAGTGGTTGTCCTTTGCAGGAGTTCTGGAAGCGGGTATCCATACGTGGTGGCAGCAATTTAACTGGATGCGGGTGACAAATCTCCACATGTGCTCATAGATCTGTATGTGAGGCCACCATCTCAGGCCTAGCATATTTTGGTCAGTATTTTGCATTAGTATTTGTAAGCCAAAATTAGGAGTAGAAAAAGTATTATTTAAAGGGTAGCTAAATGTTCGACAAACTTCTGACATGTCATAGTGACATGTCAGAAGTTTGGATTGGTGGGGGTCTGAGCACGGAGACCCCCACCAATCACTAGAACGAAGCAGCTGAAGAGTTTGTGTGAGCGCTCAGCTGCTTCGTTTCTGTTCGGCTTTTTCCGGAACGGTGCACCGACTCAATAGAAAGTCTATGAGCCCGTACTCCGATACATCGGCTTTCCGGAAAAAGACGAACAGAAACGAGAGTTAAACAAGCTTCGGTGTAATGGAGAGAAGCGTATGATGCGGATCGGTCAGCGTCATACACTTCTTTGTAATACGCCCACTTGGTTAAAAGTTAAAAAACGCCCACTTGGGCATTAAGAAACTAATTGACATAAATGTAATAAAGGTCATAACTTGCTGAAAAAATTTTGTTTCTCAAAATAAAAAACACTGCTGTTAACTACATTCCAGCGCCGATAAAATGATGTAGGAGATGGGGCATTTTTAATCTGGTGACAGAGCCTCTTTAAATTGGAGATTCCGCAGATTTCCTAATTTATAATGGTATGTTCACATGGCCTAAAAAACTGAAGCAGAACGCCTCCAAACATCTGCCCATTGAGTTCAATGGGAAAAACTGAGTTCGGTTCCGATGGGCCGCGAAAAAGAAGTGCAGGTCACTTCTTGGGACGTTTTTGGAGCAGTTTTTTATCGACTCTATAGAAAACAGCTCCAAAAACGGGCGTAAGAAACGCAGCGAAAATCGCGAGTGGCTTAAAAAGCTTATGAAAATCAGGAGCTGTTTTCCCTTGAAAACAGCTACGTATTTTCAGAAGTTTTTGAGTTTGTGTGTGAACATACCGACTGTTTGGACCTGTTGTTAGCGCAGTAACAGCCTGTATGTGTTTTGGTCTTTCCTTATCAGGCTAAGGTTTCATTCACGCTTGTGTATTTTGGTCAGTATTTTGCATCAGTATTTGTAAGCCAAAATTAGGAGTAGAAAAACTATTATTTAAAGTGTAGCTAAACGTTCGACAAACTTCTGACATGGCATAGTGACATGTCAGAAGTTTGGATTGGTGGGGGTCTGAGCACGGAGACCCCCACCAATCACTAGAACGAAGCAGCTGAAGAGTTCGTGTGAGCGCTCAGACGCTTCGTGTCTGTTCGGCTTTTTCCGGAACACGAACGCTTCAGCTGCTTTGTTCTAGCGATTGGTGGGGGTCTCCGTGCTCAGACCCCCACCAATACAAACTTCTGACATGTCACTATGACATGTCAGAAGTTTGTCGAACATTTAGCTACACTTTAAAGACGTGTACCTCATCGGTGTTTTGGAACCACTCTTGGTTTTAGCTTACAAATACTAATGTCATTTACTGCCCAAAATATGCTAGGTCTGAGATGGTGGCCTCACATACAGATCTATGAGCACATGTGGAGATTTGTCACCCGCATCCAGTTAAATTGCTGCCACCACGTATGGATACCCGCTTCCAGAACTCCTGCAAAGGACAACCACTCCCAGGGTATCCCCAGAATCATAGGTCTAGTTGACATTACAGCTGTTTCAGCCTATGGAGGTAGTACACTTTTCTGAGACCTGTTATCGGAACTACTTTTACTGTGGCAAGAATAAATTGCCTGTGAATTTTTTTTTTTTGCTTTCCTTTCCTCCTCTCCTTGGTCTGTCTCAATTTGTTTATTTTTGAAGGACTAACTTAGTGTTAAAAATTACAGCATTAGTCTAAATCAGGTCCAACATGAAAACCAACAACCGTGACTAGGGACCGATAAGTATGACAGAGTGACAGCAAAATAGGTAATGTTGAGTAACAGGGACACAGGAAACATTACTGCTACGGTTAGACTTGTAGTACACAGAAATAAGTAGCCGGATTTCTCTTTGCTACCAAATGTATGTGACGTACCTCAATTATTGCTGAAATGTCCAAACTAATTTTTTATGGCAAATAATTGTAATCCTAGAAAATCTGCACAATCACGCTGTGTAATGACGGCACATCTGTCTGCTTGGAGTTAAATCTTTGTGTGTATCTGAGGTACTTGGAGATAATAGCACTTTAGATGCTTCTTGCACTATGTTAATGGTCTAAATGCCCAAGCCTTGCACCGTAATAATCATTTATCACATAAGAAACCGAACTAAAACTACCAGGACATGAGTGATGTGAAAAATATTTCCGTTCCATGGATATAAATGAATAGGCTTCCTTTCTTTCAGACATGTTGTCATTGGTACCCTGTCTGTGCCATCCTGTGCATCCAAATGATCTAACTGCACCCTAAAGGCAAGCACCGACTCAAGACAGCGTCTGTGGAAAACGGATGATAAATGGATTTAAAAAGTAGCTTTTTATTTTTTTTAAACTGGAGTGAAAATGCAGCAACAAATTGAAACGGAGGCCAAAAAGAGCATATTAGCATTCATTACAAACCCTTGAGATCTGACAGAAGAATAATCCATTTATATATTTATTTAAAATAAATAAAAATGTAACACTGAAATGCTATTGTGATCATACCCTAAACATGTGAAATTCACATAGGTAGTTTATGGCCTATAAATTGAGTATCCCATGTTCTTTAAAAACACAAAACATTACTGAAAGCTACAAAACCAATTGCTATAAAAAGCACAACAACAACAACAACTAAGTGGAAAAACTTCTGAACATACAAGTGTGTTCCATCATTTCTCTCATCTGCTGAAGTGATTCTCAGCCTGGCACATGTTCACCAGATGTTGAGCTTCTGCACTTTTCAGTTCACTGGTAGTTTGATAAACTTCACAGTTTCAGTGAAGATTTTTGGTAAAATTGAAGTGGACTTAATTGAAGTTTATTTCTAATTATAGGAAAAATATTATATAAATTGCTGCAAGCTAAACAATGTTTTATTTCAAGTAAGGCCCCAGTCAGATGATGTTTCTGCCCTTCGTTTATTGTGTACATTGTAAAAGCTCTCGACATACACAATAAACGTCTCCATAGGGCTCCATTAGCCTGAAAGGTGTCCTATTGGGCTCCGTCAGGCTAGTATATGTTAGTATACTTTATTGTCTTTTCTTTTAAGAAGAATGGAATAGTTTAGTAGACTACGCTACTGCATCCTAAAGGAGCCTCCGCCAAAAGAAATAAAAAAATGTAGTAATTTTTCTAATCTCTTTGAATTTTTTTGATTGCAGATTTTTTTTTAAATTCTATTTTCTGTACATAATTATGGGGCAGCCACCTAGCCTGGGCTGCTATAAACAACATTTAGAGATACGATTTAAAGCAACCTGTGAACAGGAGGGGACCCATTGATTTCTATGGGATTGTTTTCTAGACCTGTGCAGAGGTCATTGTGCAGGTACGGATAGGAGTTGTGTCCATCACTTAATTTCAATCATAGATCCTGTATTATCTATATATAGAGGTGTTACCTTTCATTGTAATTCTGCCTGTATAATAAGGAGATCACTTCTGAGAAGTGATCTCTACAGAACAGGAAGTGTCACTCCATTGTGAGGATCATTATTTTTAATATAGATAATGACATTAAAAAAAATTATAAAAAATATCACCAGGAATTCTGAAAAAAATATGTTTAACATAAAAACTTGGTTTAAACAATAGATCATTTTCTGATGACACGTTCCCTTTAACACTACAGTATGTCCATGCAGTGATTTGGTGCTCTGGAGGAAGATATTCTATTGGAGCCTAAAGCGGTAATAGAGGGGATACCTGGAAAACACATTTTATTAGGAACTGTGTAATGCTTAGCTGCGATATAAGCGGATTCCAAGAAACAACATGATCAGCGGCCACGGAGCAGGGATTGTTAAAAATAAATAACTTCCTTAACTGTTTGTAGCGTCTTTAAAGGGAATCTGTCAGCAGTTTTGAACCCACAGACCAGGGGGAAGGGACAGGCAGTGTTCAGTAAAAAGCACACAAAAAATGGACAGACGCAGCACTTCCAAAAGAATATCAGCAGTTTATTCACCCGTGCAACGTTTCAGTCCAACAGAACCTTTCTCAAGCATGCCTCTGTCCATTTTGTGTGCTTGATACGGAGGACCGTGGACCGGGTCTTATTGAGGCGTGCACTCAGCTGCGATCCAGTGCTGTGGAATCTCTTTGTTTTGTGGTATTGTTCAGTAAAGAGAGCCCAAAGCACTGAACATGAAAGGGCTGCCTCCGTGGCACTTGCGATCGCGGCATCGGGGACATATAAACGTAGATTTCTCGGTCATGCAACTTGCCACATCACAGGTATGGTTACTCTGCTCTCCTGTCCTGTGTATAGCACTGTTCGCTGTTTTAAAGAGGCCAAAACTGCTGACAAATTCCTTTTAATTATATAAAAGGGACTATGAATAGGAATTTAGGTGCTTTCTGTGTATACAGACTGCATTTAAAGAGGCTCTGTCACCAGATTTTGCAACCCCTATCTGCTATTGCAGCAGATAGGCGCTGCAATGTAGATTACAGTAACGTTTTTATTTTTAAAAAACGAGCATTTTTGGCCAAGTTATGACCATTTTTGTATTTATGCAAATGAGGCTTGCAAAAGTCCAAGTGGGCGTGTATTATGTGCGTACATCTGGGCATTTTTACTACTTTTACTAGCTGGGCGTTCTGACGAGAAGTATCATCCACTTCTCTTCAGAACGCCCAGCTTCTGGCAGTGCACAGACACACAGCGTGTTCTCGAGAGATCACGCTGTGACGTCACTCACTTCCTGCCCCAGGTCCTGCATCGTGTCGGACGAGCGAGGACACATCGGCACCAGAGGCTACAGTTGATTCTGCAGCAGCATCGGCGTTTGCAGGTAAGTCGATGTAGCTACTTACCTGCAAACGCTGATGCTGCTGCAGAATCAACTGTAGCCTCTGGTGCCGACACGATGCAGGACCTGGGGCAGGAAGTGAGTGACGTCACAGCGTGATCTCTCGAGAACACGCTGTGTGTCTGCACTGCCAGAAGCTGGGCGTTGTGTAGAGAAGTGGATGATACTTCTCGTCAGAACTCCCAGCTAGTAAAAGTTGTAAAAACGCCCCGATGTACGCACATAATACACGCCCAGTTGGACTTTTGCAAGCCTCATTTGCATAAATACAAAAATGGTCATAACTTGGCCAAAAATGCTCGTTTTTAAAAAATAAAAACGTTACTGTAATCTACATTCCAGCGCCGATCTGCTGCAATAGCAGATAGGGGTTGCAAAATCTGGTGACAGCCTCTTTAAGCTAATGCCGTTGGAAAAAGTGTAGTAATAATGGAATCCTCAAAGCGAAGCGGTAGATTCTCATTCATCATGCAATACTAACAAAGGGAAGGGTTGGAACAGTCCCATCTTCACTATGCAGAAGGGCTATGACCCCACAAACACGGGAAAGGTCATAAATGATTATCTTTAGTGAAAAATGAATTTTGAAACAGATTCAAGGTTGTATGAGATTACCTGCATAGGTAGATCCAAGTGAGACAGTGAAAGTCTAAAGAAGAATAGTTGCAGGATCTCCAAGATGCATGGAATAGCTAACCCGCCCATGTCCTCATAAAACTTTTGAGAAGTGTATGACGCTGATTGGTCAGCGTCATACACTCCTCTGTACAACGCCCACTTGGTCAAAAAGTAAAAACCCGCCCAGTTGGTCATTAAGAAAGTAATTAGCATAAATCTAAAATTGCTCATAACTTGCTCAAAAATGATCGTTTTTCAAAATAAAAACAACTGTTGTTATCTACATTACAGCGCCGATCAGATTATGTAGGAGATAGGGCACTTATAATCTGGTGACAGAGCCTCTTTAACTACTATAGCTTTTAATTTTTAGCCATAAAGTTTATCCTGACCAACATTTTGTAATTCAGGGATGATTTACCTCTTAGGCCTCATGCACACTTCCGTCGGCTGTTCTACGGCCGCGAATGACAGTTCCGTGAAACACACGGACCGCACACGTATGGCTTCCGTGTGCAGTCCGTTGTTTCACGGACCAAATCAATAAAAAGGCTGAGACTTCTCCGTCAAAAACGGACAGGAGTAGGACCGGTCCTATTTTTGATGGAACGGCTGCACGGTTCTGTTAAAACAACGGATAGCACCCTGACGAAAAAATCTGAAGTGGGCATGAGGCCTTACAATGAGGCTTGATTATATGCAGTAGGTATAGAAGTCTGACCACTATTACTTATTGAGACATAACTGCAGAAATACAAATGTTTGTACTATCACAGTGCTAATATCCCACCTATCTTTAATATATAAATTACTACAATAATTACTTGTTTTTCTAACAGAATTCTCCTTCCTAGCAATATGAATGTTGAGGCAGAATTGTTAGTTCCGAGTTTACAAAGGATACAGCTCCATGTAGGAGGGAACACACACGATCTCCTTCGAGAATTCTACAGGGCAATAAAGCACGTTCAGCTGTTCTTCATAGAGTGTCAGAGCCTCAGTCAGGTTTACACAGTTTCCCTGTGGGAGGAAGCAGAGAGGAAAAGTAAAGGTGAATTATAAGCTTATTGACAAGTATTATAAATGATGACCTTGTGAAGGCTTCGATAGTAAAATAGGAACTTGCCATTTATCACAGGAAGTCTGGGAGTCTGGGCTAAGCATTAAATAAATCCCAAATTCAGTTAACCCATGAAGATTAAACAGCTTCTTGATAATCTCGGTAAGAAATTATCTGTGTTACACAGAAATCATTTGCTTGATTATATATAATGCAGTTGTGAAACTTGTCATTATATATACACACTACCGTTCAAAAGTTTGGGGTAACCCAGACAATTTTGTGTTTCCATGAAAACTCACACTTATATTTATCAAATGAGTTGCAAAATGACGAGAAAATATAGTTAAGACATTGACAAGGTTAGAAATAATGATTTTTATTTAAAATAATAATTTTCTCCTTCAAACTTTGCTTTCGTCAAAGAATGCTCCATTTGCAGCAATTACAGCATTGCAGATCTTTGGCATTCTAGCTGTTAATTTGCTGAGGTAATCGGGAGAAATTTCACCCCATGCTTCCAGATGGTCCTCCCACTAGTTGGATTGGCTTGATGGGCACTTCTTGCGTACCATACGGTCAAGCTGCTCCCACAACAGCTCTATGGGGTTGAGATATGGTGACTGCGCTGGCCACTCCATTACAGATAGAATACCAGCTGCCTGCTTCTTCCCTAAATAGTTCTTGCATCATTTGGAGGTGTGCTTTGGGTCATTGTCCTGTTGTAGGATGAAATTGGCTCCAATCAAGCGCTGGCCACGGGGTATGGCATGGCGTTGCAAAATGGATTGATAGCCTTCCTTATTCAAAATCCCTTTTACCTTGTACAAATCTCCCACTTTACCAGCACCAAAGCAACCCCAGACCATCACATTACCTCCACCATGCTTGACAGATGGCGTCAGGCACTCTTCCAGCATCTTTTCAGTTGTTCTGCGTCTCACAAATGTTCTTCTGTGTGATCCAAACACCTCAAACTTCGATTCGTCTGTCCATAACACTTTTTTCCAATCTTCCTCTGTCCAATGTCTGTGTGCTTTTGCCCATATTAATCTTTTCCTTTTATTAGCCAGTCTCAGATATGGCTTTTTCTTTGCCACTCTGCCCTGAAGGCCAGCATCCCGGAGTTGCCTCTTCACTGTTGACACTGGCGTTTTGCGGGTACTATTTAATGAAGCTGCCAGTTGAGGACCTGTGAGGCGTCTATTTCTCAAACTAGAGACTCTAATGTACTTGTCTTGTTGCTCAGTTGTGCAGAGGGGCCTCCCACTTCTCTTTCTACTCTGGTTAGAGCCTGGTTGTGCTGTCCTCTGAAGGGAGTAGTACACACCGTTGTAGGAAATCTTCTCGCATGGAATAGCCTTAATTTCTAAGAACAAGAATAGACTGTCGAGTTTCACATGAAAGCTCTCTTTTTCTAGCCATTTTGAGAGTTTAATCGAACCCACAAATGTAATGCTCCAGATTCTCAACTAGCTCAAAGGAAGGTCAGTTTTATAGCTCCTCTAAACAGCAAAACGGTTTACAGCGGTGCTAACATAATTGCACAAGGGTTTTCAAGTGTTTTCTAATCATCCATTAGCCTTCTAACACAGTTCGCAAACACAATGTACCGTTAGAACATTGGAGTGATGGTTGCTGGAAATGGGCCTCTATACACCTATGTAGATATTGCATTAAAAACCAGACGTTTACAGCTAGAATAGTCATTTAGCACATTAACAATGTATAGAATGTATTTCCAATTAATTTAATGTTATCTTCATTGAAAAAAACTGTGCTTTTCTTGCAAAAATAAGGAAATTTCTAAGTGACCCAAAACTTTTAACCGGTAGTGTAAGCAACGGCTATGTACACTTTAGAATGTATTTGTTTTATTAATGTTTTTTGTGTTTTTAAAAAGAACCTTTCACTTGCCCATATATGTGCAGCTGAGTGCAGCATGTAATAGGCAGGGCTGCACAAACCTTGACTCACTTTAATTTTTTTTCTATCCTCCTTTGTTATTTAGATATCGGTGCAGTTATATTTGGCGCCTGATATGTAAATAACCCCCTGATCTGTCAATAGGGCGTTTCTTTATGGCATGGAGATGTGTAACTTATCGCTCTGAAACCGTCCAATCAGCTACGGACAGTGTTAGGTCGGCTTGTGCCGTGTGATCTCACAGTCTAGTCATTCTGCAGAGAGCGTGCACGCATGCGCGCGTATGTCTGTATGCACGCACATCTCAGACGTCACCGCCCCGGACGATACTCCTACCACCACGGAACAAAAGACGAGGAGAAGAAGATCTACTCACATCCAGGTTTGTATAGATCTTCCATTTTCTCGTCTTCTGGTCCGTGGCGGCGGGACTATCGTCGGAGGCGGCAACGTCAAAGATGTGCGCGCAAACGGGCTTCCGTTCATGCGTGAGGGCGCTCACGCACGCTCTGCAGAATGACAAGACTGTGATCTTATGAGAGATATCACACAGCAAAAGCCGCCCTGACAATGTCCGTAGTTAATCGGACAGTGTCAGAGCAATAAGTTACACGCCCCCATGCCGTTCAGAAATAAAGAAACGACCCATTGACAGTTCTGGGGGTTATTTACATATTGGGCGCCAAAGATAACAGAGTGGAAGTGAGACAAGGTTTGTGCAGCACTGCCTATTACATGGTGCACATGTATGGACAGGTG
Source organism: Rhinoderma darwinii (assembly GCF_050947455.1). NCBI lineage: Eukaryota > Metazoa > Chordata > Amphibia > Anura > Rhinodermatidae > Rhinoderma > Rhinoderma darwinii. The sequence goes on along the minus strand of NC_134688.1, from coordinate 400,868,437 downwards.
AAAGGTGCTCTTTAAGAATTAATTTATTCTATTTTTTTTACTTTTCCGATACAGATTCTATGTATTCTGTATACATAGAAGCTGTATCGTTCTCCTTTAATTGATTCCGTCAGTTCAGCCGAACTGACGGCTCGACTGAGAGCTGGTCCTGTGTGTCTCTTAACACACAGGATTGACCTTATATCAATTACATCTAAGTTTATGAACTTCAATTATCAATTACCTCTTCTGAAATAGAATTCTACTCTATGGCATCCTCACGATTGTGCCCATAGTCAGTAGCGTAATGCTATAAAATTAAGTATTATGAAAGGTCACTAATAAGCATCATTAATACAGCGGATCTGGGAGCATGGAGCCTGTACGGAGTCTTCTATTCCCTGCATTAAGGTTCGGTACTGTAATATGTACATGAGCCCGTAGAGTGTAATTCAGGTTCAGAAAAAGAACAATTTTACAAGTGTTGTCATTCTACTAGAAAAAAGATGTCACACAAAGATGTATAACCCATTGCGACAAAATGTGATGGTTATATTTTTGTTTTTATGATATTTGCATCCGATAGTAGAATCATACTTCTTTACACAAAGGTGGTTTAAGCATAATTTTCCAGATACAATTAGCAAGTAAGAGGCTAGACATCACTAGACAGTCATCTGTCCATAAACTGAAGCATAACATAGCATGGGTAATGCAAACCAATATCTAAATGTTAAAGAGAAGAGAAGATTGACCAAGTCATGACTTGGACCCATATAAATCGCTGTGGCCGGACCTGAAACGAACAGTTCACGAATCAAACGATCAATGTGTCCGGTTTAAGACTGTTCTACAAAGAAAAGTTGGCTAAAATTCGACAACCGAGATGGACTATACATTTATTTTGTTTGTTTAAGCAGGTTCCCCTTGTCTAACCTCAAGGTTGAAAGAAAAAAAAAAAAAAAAAAGACACAAATCCAGTGCAACCTATTATACTGCAGTGATGATCCAGAGGAAGGGAAAAAACAACTGCAACTATCCTCATGGCAATCCGAATATATTCCTGGATCAACAACCCAACTAAAGCCATCTACTACATTTGTCATATTATATCCAGACCTTTTAAAATCATAGAACTAGTCAACCATCACAACTTGATAAGGCAGATAGTTCCATTGCATCACTGCTCTTAGGGCTCATCCACGCGCTGCAGAATTGCCGTCTTTTTTCCGGGCAGAAAAAAACGCAGCAGAATACAGTAGCAGCATAGTGGATGAGATTTAACAAATCTCATCCACATGCTGCGTAAAATTTCTCAGCTGAAATTGACCTGCGGTGCATATTTTTCTGACCGCAACATGTCAATTCCTGCTAGGGAAAGAGTGCAGAATTGCTGCGTTTTTCAGAGAGGTCTCCATCTCCCAACATTGGGTAAAACGCAGCAATTTACGCACCATTTTCTTATGTAAAAACCACAGGAAATGATGCGTTTTTGCCACAGTGGATAGCCTTTGACTGTCAACGGAATTGCTGCAGAAATTTTCTGCAGCAATTCCGTTGTGTGTGGACAAGCCCTTCAGTAACACTTCCCCCAAACTTTTAGGTTGATGGCAAAACCTTTTTTTCCTCTAAACATTGTCGATGCCTATGCATTTTGTTTTAAGATATCGCTTATTGTAATAAATATGCAATGGCAATTGGGGATACATTACTTTTTTCCTATTTATGCGTGTTCACGTTCTCTTAGAACAGCCTTAAATTTGCTGATTCCTTTTCTTTTCTAAGTGAATTTCTGAGATTATTATACAAAATTCCACACAGATTACGCTGGTTATTTGCACTGCTTTTCCCACTGCTTGCCGCAACCAACAGAAATCTATATACGTAAGACGAGCTTTGTACAAATAAACTAACCATATATTCACTGCTTGTTTACAGGATGTGATGCTTATAAATAGGTTATACTTCCTCCACACTTAATATTATGGTGGTGTTTTATCACAGTACTTATTTCTGTAAATGGAAGGTTTCATACACGTCATTCTTCTGGATTAGACCTGATTACAGCACTGGGCTCTGGCTGGGATAATTGCATGCTGGAAATAAAGCTATGAGAAGAATGTCTCATACAATCATATACAAGGTTAATATTTCTAAGAAAAAACCATCTTCATGGAGAATGAATAGGACACGGGGACCACCATCTGGGATACACGTAAATGTTGAGTTTTGGTATCCGAGCTATTGGACTCAATATGAAATATCTGCATTTTAGGGAGTAAAGTTGGACCCAGCATTATTCCATAAGATGGGAATATAGCACTGCATCAAATCAAGAAGTAATACGTGTAATTGATGTACTTGATGATCTTCCTTCTTGATTTGATGAAGTGCTATATTCCCATTTTTTTTAAAATAATTTTTACAATCTCCAGTTACTGTTTTGTTAAGATGTAACCTCCCCGCTTCGGGTCCTCTGATGTTGTAACACTTGCTGTGGTTCCCGCGATTGTCCCCCTTCGGCTTCCGTAGTCTGTGCATAGCTGCGGTCGCTATGATACCAGAGACGCTGACCGTGAGTCAGCCCGTGTTCCCAGTCCCGTAGCTGTCCTCCACACAGTACAATGCCCCTATAACTGCCCTCCACACAGTACAATGCCCCTATAACTGCCCTCCACACAGTACAATGCCCCTATAACTGCCCTCCACACAGTACAATGCCCCTATAACTGCCCTCCACACAGTACAATGCCCCTATAACTGCCCTCCACACAGTACAATGCCCCTATAACTGCCCTCCACACAGTACAATGCCCCTATAACTGCCCTCCACACAGTACAATGCCCCTATAACTGCCCTCCACACAGTACAATGCCCCTATAACTGCCCTCCACACAGTATAATGCCCCTATAACTGCCCTCCACACAGTATAATGCCCCTATAACTGCCCTCCACACAGTACAATGCCCCTATAACTGCCCTCCACACAGTACAATGCCCCTATAACTGCCCTCCACACAGTACAATGCCCCTATAACTGCCCTCCACACAGTACAATGCCCCTATAACTGCCCTCCACACAGTACAATGCCCCTATAACTGCCCTCCACACAGTATAATGCCCCTATAACTGCCCTCCACACAGTACAATGCCCCTATAACTGCCCTCCACACAGTATAATGCCCCTATAACTGCCCTCCACACAGTATAATGCCCCTATAACTGCCCTCCACACAGTACAATGCCCCTATAACTGCCCTCCACACAGTACAATGCCCCTATAACTGCCCTCCACACAGTATAATGCCCCTATAACTGCCCTCCACACAGTACAATGCCCCTATAACTGCCCTCCACACAGTACAATGCCCCTATAACTGCCCTCCACACAGTATAATGCCCCTATAACTGCCCTCCACACAGTATAATGCCCTCCACACAGTATAATGCCCCTATAACTGCCCTCCACACCGTACAATGCCCCTATAACTGCCCTCCACACAGTACAATGCCTCTATAACTGCCCTCCACACAGTATAATGCCCTCCACACAGTATAATGCCCCTATAACTGCCCTCCACACCGTACAATGCCCCTATAACTGCCCTCCACACAGTATAATGCCCCTATAACTGCACTCCACACAGTATAATGCCCCTATAACTGCCCTCCACACAGTATAATGCCCCTATAACTGCCCTCCACACAGTATAATGCCCCTATAACTGCCCTCCACACAGTACAATGCCCCATAACTGCCCTCCACACCGTACAATGCCCCTATAACTGCCCTCCACACCGTACAATGCCCCTATAACTGCCCTCCACACAGTACAATGCCCCTATAACTGCCCTCCACACAGTACAATGCCCCTATAACTGCCCTCCACACAGTATAATGCCCCTATAACTGCCCTCCACACAGTACAATGCCCCTATAACTGCCCTCCACACAGTACAATGCCCCTATAACTGCCCTCCACACAGTATAATGCCCCAATAACTGCCCTCCACACAGTATAATGCCCCTATAACTGCCCTCCACACAGTACAATGCCCCTATAACTGCCCTCCACACAGTATAATGCCCCTATAACTGCCCTCCACACAGTATAATGCCCTCCACACAGTATAATGCCCCTATAACTGCCCTCCACACCGTACAATGCCCCTATAACTGCCCTCCACACAGTACAATGCCTCTATAACTGCCCTCCACACAGTATAATGCCCTCCACACAGTATAATGCCCCTATAACTGCCCTCCACACCGTACAATGCCCCTATAACTGCCCTCCACACAGTATAATGCCCCTATAACTGCACTCCACACAGTATAATGCCCCTATAACTGCCCTCCACACAGTATAATGCCCCTATAACTGCCCTCCACACAGTATAATGCCCCTATAACTGCCCTCCACACAGTACAATGCCCCATAACTGCCCTCCACACCGTACAATGCCCCTATAACTGCCCTCCACACCGTACAATGCCCCTATAACTGCCCTCCACACAGTACAATGCCCCTATAACTGCCCTCCACACAGTACAATGCCCCTATAACTGCCCTCCACACAGTATAATGCCCCTATAACTGCCCTCCACACAGTACAATGCCCCTATAACTGCCCTCCACACAGTACAATGCCCCTATAACTGCCCTCCACACAGTATAATGCCCCAATAACTGCCCTCCACACAGTATAATGCCCCTATAACTGCCCTCCACACAGTATAATGCCCCTATAACTGCCCTCCACACAGTATAATGCCCCTATAACTGCCCTCCACACAGTATAATGCCCCTATAACTGCCCTCCACACAGTATAATGCCCCTATAACTGCCCTCCACACAGTATAATGCCCCTATAACTGCCCTCCACACAGTACAATGCCCCTATAACTGCCCTCCACACCGTACAATGCCCCTATAACTGCCCTCCACACAGTACAATGCCCCTATAACTGCCCTCCACACAGTACAATGCCCCAATAACTGCCCTCCACACAGTATAATGCCCCTATAACTGCCCTCCACACAGTATAATGCCCCTATAACTGCCCTCCACACAGTATAATGCCCCTATAACTGCCCTCCACACAGTATAATGCCACTATAACTGCCCTCCACACAGTATAATGCCCCTATAACTGCCCTCCACACAGTACAATGCCCCTATAACTGCCCTCCACACCGTACAATGCCCCTATAACTGCCCTCCACACAGTACAATGCCCCTATAACTGCCCTCCACACAGTACAATGCCCCAATAACTGCCCTCCACACAGTATAATGCCCCTATAACTGCCCTCCACACAGTATAATGCCCCTATAACTGCCCTCCACACAGTATAATGCCACTATAACTGCCCTCCACACAGTATAATGCCCCTATAACTGCCCTCCACACAGTATAATGCCCCTATAACTGCCCTCCACACAGTATAATGCCCCTATAACTGCCCTCCACACAGTATAATGCCCCTATAACTGCCCTCCACACAGTATAATGCCCCTATAACTGCCCTCCACACAGTATAATGCCCCTATAACTGCCCTCCACACAGTATAATGCCCCTATAACTGCCCTCCACACAGTATAATGCCCCTATAACTGCCCTCCACACAGTATAATGCCCCTATAACTGCCCTCCACACAGTACAATGCCCCTATAACTGCCCTCCACACAGTATAATGCCCCTATAACTGCCCTCCACACAGTATAATGCCCCTATAACTGCCCTCCACACAGTATAATGCCCCTATAACTGCCCTCCACACAGTATAATGCCCCTATAACTGCCCTCCACACAGTATAATGCCCCTATAACTGCCCTCCACACAGTATAATGCCCCTATAACTGCCCTCCACACAGTACAATGCCCCTATAACTGCCCTCCACACAGTATAATGCCCCTATAACTGCCCTCCACACAGTATAATTCCCCCATAGCTGCTTCTACACAGTACAATGCCCCCATAGCTGTCCTCCACACTGCATAATGCCCCAATAACTGCCTCCACACAGTGTAATTTCCTGAGGACGCAGATACAGTTGAAACCGGGGTAAAAAAAAAATGAGAAAGACGACGTCTGTTAATTTCGCAGAATTTCGGTTTCGTTTTTTTTAGATTAATTGCCCAGCCCTACCATGTAGCTCCCGGGAAACAGTTTTTGTGCTGATGTTAATGACAGAGGAGGTTTGGAGCACTGCAGTTATTGAGTCAGAAAAGCGTTGGTGACTTTAAGCACTATGTGAACGGGCTCTGTAACTTTACTTGATCTGCAACTTTGTGGCTGAGTTGCTGTGATTCCTAAACGCTTCCACTTTGCAGTAATACCCCTCACAGATGATATCTAGGAGGGAAGAAATTTCACAAACTGACTTGTTGCAAAGGTGGCATCCTATTACAGCACGACATTTGAATTCAGTGATCTCTTTAGAACGACCCATTCTTCCACAAATGTTTGTAAAGGCGACTGCATGGCTAGGTTCTTCATTTTATACACCGGTGGCATGGGACTGAATGAAACACCTGAATTCAATGATTAAGAGGTGTGTCCCAATACTTTTGTCCATACAGTGCATTATATTATATAATTGTATGCTCTGGAAATGCAGTACAGTAACTGGTCATACTTCTGGATTACTGTTGGCTCCATTAGTATTTAAGTATTACACATTTTCTTAACTTATTTTACACAGTTGGTAATATGACATTTATTGCAGCATCAAGGGCGTTGACAATACTGAAGCAGGTCATATGAAACCATGATCTCCTATATAGTGTACTACTATGGCAGACCTATTATATTAGTGAGCGTAACGGTCTCCACTTAACTCCCTCCAAATTGCCACACAGGAGGGGGGGGGGGGTGAAAAGAAAGGACTTCATTCTTCTGTGGAGTGACCTGATGGATCGAATAATCCCTTTCCGACAGTCAGCAGCTCTGAAAAGTATCACATGATCGACAGGGACGCTGTGCTTCGTTAAATTACAAAGGGTCTTCGGCACGCCAAAAAGCACCACTGCCCCTATGTTCTCGTGCAGATCCAAGCAGTCTGACCCCACCAAGAATTAAATGTAAAATCTCTGAATACACCTCTAAATTGTAAATAAACTTGCTCAGTAGAATAAACTGCTACAATGCAGCGTCCATGAAAACCACAAAACACAAACACCACAAACTTGGCGTTGTTTCCGCTGACAGTAACGTGCCCTATTTCAATAGAGTTTTATTTCTAGACCGTTTCTTTTTATTGTACAGCTCAATATAGCTCTAGTGTTAAATGTAGGAAAATGATGCATCAAAGCGGTTAACATTTTCTGCAGGCTGCTACCGGTCCCGGATGAGGCATGATGTTTACCCAGGTATTTTTAAAATAAAAAGCTTATAGGAAAACAAACTTAGCATTTACGAGGACACATAATATTATGGTTATGAATTAGATATGCAGATGTATTTTTGCCATTGCTGGTCTTATTTACTTTAACATTGATAATACAATATTACTTTTGATTGTTCTGATGAAAGCAGTAAGTGTATAGCATGCAAGATCAGAAGAAAATCGGACAGAAAAAAATTATTATGTGTCAGTTCACACGGAGTTGGCAAACCGCGTCGGAAAACACGCCAAAAAAGTCTCCCATTGATTTCAATGGGAGGTGGAGGCGTTTTTTTCCCACGAGCGGAAAAACCGTCCCGCGGGAAAAAGAAGCGATATGCCCTATCTTCGGGTGTTTACGTCTCTGACCTCCCATTAACATCAATGGCAGGCAGAGATAGCGTATTTCGCAGCGTTTTTGTCCACGGAGCTCAATGGCCACATGCGAAAAATGCGGCAAACGAAGTGCAGGCAGATCAAAATTCTGCCTGCAAAAAACTCTGTGTGAACAGGCCCGAAATATCCTCTTAAATCCCTCCGTTTTGGCTGAGACTGAGGAAGGGCTTAGCTGAGGGGGCGTGGTTTAGCGTGCCTTGTAACCAACTTCAAGAAAAGTAGTTGAGTAAGTGCCTGCTGTAGCAAGCTGCCTTCCTGCTAAGGACTGGTCAGGTTTGACATGTGTACGAAGGGGAGGACAAAATGGGAGCCTCCTGGGACACATATTTAAAAAGTATTGATCTCTCACCATTTTGATTGAAGGATGGGCTAGGATCAAAGAAGAGGAGGATATTAATGTTAACTATTGTCTGTATTTCTTTCTTACATTCAATGTTCTTTTAACCTCTTACCGCAATCTCACGTAACTGTACATCGTGGGATGCGGTCTGTTCCCGCATCCCCACGTACAGTTACGTGATCGCTTTAACCCTTTCACGCCGCAGCCCTTTTTCAGATTTTCATTTCCGTTTTTCCCTCCCCACCTTCCAAAGGCCATAACGCCTTTATTTTTCCGTCTATATAGTACTATGAGGGCTTGATTTTTGCGGGACAAGTTGTAGTTTTTCGTAGCACCATTTATTTTGCAGTATAATGTACTAGGAAACGGGAAAAAAATTATTTGTGGGGTAGAAAATGAAAAAAACAGTGATTCCGCCATGGTTTTTTGCGCGCCATTTTTACGGAATTCACTGTAAAATTAAAACAACATATTCATTTTATTCTATGGGTCAATACGATTACGCCGATACCAAATATGTGTAGGTTTTTCTATATTTTACTACTTTTACAAGTAAAAACCTAAGTGTAAAAAAGAAAATTTATTTTGTTTCGCCAAATTCAGAGAGCCGTAACGTCTTTATTTTTCCGTCGATTAAGTGGTATAAGGGCTTATTTTTTGCGGGATAAGCTGTAGTTTTTAATAATACCATTTTGGTGTAAATGTGACGGTTTGATCACTTTTTATTTCATTTTTTGTGGGAGATTAGGTGAACAAAAAATAGAGATTCTGGCGTTTACAATTTTGTTTTTTTTACGGCGTTCACCGTGCGGGTTAAATAATGATATATTGTGATAGTTCAGACTTTTATGGACACGGCAATACCAATTATGTTTATTTATTTAATTTTTTACTATGCTCTAGGGGGAAAATGGGAAAAGGGGGGTTTTTTGAACTTTTAATATTTTATTTTTTTTTACACAAAAAAAACAACTTTATTTAACTAATTTTTACATTTTTTATTAGTCCCCCTAGGGGACTTCAACCAGCGATCGTTAGATCGCTTGCACGATATACTGCAATACTAATGTAATGCAGTATATCGTGATTCTGACAGTCTCCTATGAAGCCCTGCCGGAGGCAGAGCTTCTTAGGAGTACCAAGATCGCGGACCTGGGGGACTTCGTCAAACCCCCAGGCAGCCGTGTGAACCAACGGCTCCCCCCGATCTCGCCGCAGGGGGGCCGTTGAGACGTTACAGGGGGTCGCCCCCCTGTTCTTAGTAATTTAAATGCCGCGATCTCTATTGAACGCGGCATTTAACGGGTTAAACAAGCGGGATCGTGCTAAAGCGCGATCCCGCTCGTAACCCGGAAGTGTCGGCTGTAACACACAGCCGACAGATTCGCTCTATGGAGCGGACTCAGCCCGTGAGCCCGCTCCATATTCCCCCACCCGGCGTGCGCCGTATATATACGGCGGATGTCGGGAAGGGGTTAAACTGTCGCCGCACTGGGATGTGCGTCGGGAGTTTAGTAAAGATGGCGGTCTGTGACAGCATAGTAACTAGGGATGCCAGCCGATGATCAATCACAGCAGTCCCTGGATGCCGATCGCTGTGATTGGTCCATCAGTGCAGATGGACCAATCACAGTTTAGTATGTCAGTTGGACGAGGGAGTTTAGTGCAGTCTACGTCTCTGACCGCTTCACTTCTCTCAGGGAAGCGATCAGAGACAGAGCCATTGCATGCTAGTGAAAAAAATATATACAATACAGGATAAATTAACCCCTGGATCACCCAGCAGCCAGTCTAATGTGCCCTATCCAGTGGTCCTGTGCCCTATATAGGTGTCCTTTGCCCATCACCAGCCGTCTCTGCCACAGAACAGTACCCTTGGTGCCCCATTATAAGACTGGCAGCCCCCTGTGCATCATCCAGCCTCCTGTGCCAACGTTTCACTGCCCAGCGTAAAAACTAAGAAAAATTGATCCCGTTATTGCCCCCTCACCACCCTCCTGTGCTGCATACCAGCGTCTTGTGCCTTGTTGGCACCTTTACCAGCCTAGGGTGCCTCATCCAGCCTCCTGTGCAACAAGGTGTCTGTCACTGCCCAGCGTATAATGGAAAAAAATTAACCACATCATTGCCACCCTCCTGTGCCCGATTGGCACCAATCAGCCACATCAGCACTCTGTGTCTCCAGTATCATCTGTGATCCCTCTAATTTGCTGCAAAGTGACGTGTGTGCAGGGTGTACAATAAATTAACCCCTTCATTGCCTCATTGGTACTCTTCTGTATCCTGCGCCTAATTGGGACAAATCTGTGGCCCATACCAAACTTCTTGACACCTTTTACTCTGGAGTTATTTTCATTTAGTTATTGTTCTATAAGAAAAACTATAAAAACCACACAAAAAAAATAAATAAAGTTTTACGTTAGTTCGGACACCTTACTAAATTCTCAGTGACACAGGGAGTTTATATTTTAGGTTTGGTTAATACAATTTAGCGTTTTATAAAAACAAATCCGACAAAAAAAAAAAACACTACAAAAAAAGTTTTACAGGGGAAAAAAAAAAAAAAAGACTAAGCGGCTGTATACTGCCGAAGAGGCATGTGCCATGCTCTTTAAGGAATCTGATTCCGGCAGTGGGGATAAGGTAACATTTTTTAGTGTCCTCTTCATCTAGTGCACAGCGAAAAAAGGTGAGGGATTGGCAGCGCTCCTCCGAGACTGTGTGTGAAGTGGAGAGGTATAGGTCGCCGGCTGCTGCCAAATGCGGTCCCTCGGTGCTAAATCCTTAGTACCTGGGACAAGGTATGTATAAGAAAACAGAGCAGGAAAAAATTGCAGTGTAGTAACGGGCATCGGCGCCAGTCTCAGGAGGACAAGGAACGGAGTCAGATGATGAACTGAGCCTGGCGAACAGACCTGACGAAGGGACCAGTCCGGTCCAGAAACGTGTCGTCCTTTGAATGAAAGATCTCCTTGATCAAACTCATCTGACTCAGTTCCTTGTCCTCCTGAGCCTGGCGCCGATGCCCATTACTGCACTGCAATTTTTTCCTGCTCTGTTTTCTTACACTCTTCATCTAGTGACTCATCTACTGATCAACCACCATGTTAGCGTCCAAAAGGTAGGTGTCAGTAGTGTACAATCGCACTCCAGTACAATTGACTCCACATTGATCCCCGCTGAGAATATTGTGCCCCAGGTGCCTGAATTTACGGCTACTCCAGGCATTAATGTAGATACCGCAGGTTTCAGTAAAATTAACTTTTTTTAATTGTTCTTCACTGATGACATTGTGAACTTGATGGTGGCACAAACAAAAACATCTATGCGGAGCAATTAATTGCCCGCAATCCAAATTGTTATTACGCCAGGCCCTAAAAATGGACCCCCCACAAACCCCACTGAAATACACAAGTTCTGGGGCCTTTTATGGAGTATGGGCATTGCAAAAAAACAAAAAACACTACATGTTCTTATTGGAACAGAGACATCCTTCATCATTTCCCTCTTTATTTTCTTGCAATGCCCAGGACCCGTTTTGAAAGTATATTGAAATTCCTTCACTTTAACAATAATGATGAGTGCCCACGCCCAAACGACCCCAATTATGATAGGCCTTCTAAAATTAGGCCAGTAGTTGACCACTACAACTCAAAATTTAGTCATGTCTATACCCCCTAAAAATGCCTAGCAGTGGATAAAACCCTAGTTCACTTTAAAGGCAGATTACACTTCCGCCAGTACCTGCCCAACAAAAGGGCTACGTATGGCGTGGAGCTGTAAAAGGCCTGCGAAAGTGTGTCTGGGTATACACTGCGTTTAGAGAAGGATTTGAAGATCAAGCCACCAGACTGTCCCCATGTTCTGGGAATAAGTGGGAGGGCAGTATGGGATTTGCTCCACCCCATACTGGACCACGGATACCATTTGTATTTGGACAATTATTATACCAGCGTCTCCTCCTGAAGTGCCTTGATGGCAGGGGCACACTAGCATGTTGCACAATTTGGCAAAATCAAAAGTGTCTCCCCCAGTCCTTTATAGAAAAGACACTGCGTAGTGGGGAAGGTAGGGCTGTTTGTATTTGACAAGCATTACATTTTCGGAGAAAAGACAAGCGTGAGGTCTTTGTTTTGACCACATTCCATGCTGATCGATCCTCCCCAGTTCCAGTCAGAGGAGCCACAGAGTTGACCATCAAGCCTGTGTGCATCCAGGACTATAACCAATTCATGGGAGCAGTGGATCTTTCGGACCAGGTACTGCAGCCCTACAGTGCCCTAAGAAAGTCTAGGGTATGGTATAAAAATTGGCTGTATACCTCACCCAAGTGGCACACCATAATGCCTTTTTTTCTCTACAGAACCGTCAGCAATACCGAGACACTCCTGAAATTTCAGGGAAAAAGTTATAAAAAACCTGGAGACCAGGAAGGAGAGGGCAGCAGCACTTCTGGGATCTCCAGAATAATACATGGCCAGCATTTCCCTGGAGTACTCCCCCCCCCCCCCCCCCGCCACACAGAATAAAAACCAAAACCCCAAACCCCAGAAAAGGTGTTGAGTTTGCTCAAGTAGTGGGATTAGTAAAGACACCACTCACTATTGTATGACCTGTCCCTCTAAACTGGGCCTCTGCATCGGAGAATGCTTCCGTTTTTATCACACCTCTGTTGACATGAATTAAATCGAATTTTGACTCTTCCGTTGATATCACATCCATTCCATTCATTTCTTAAATACCCCCTGGGCATTTATTTTCCAAATTAATTTGATATTCCAATAAAAACACCCCTGCCCCCCAAAAAACACCATACCGATTATTCCCCTAGATGAATACTGTGCTTTGAAGGGCGTAATTTTATTAAATGAGGCATTTCTTGAACTTCGTTTATGTTCTGGAACCTCTGCAAACATAAGGTGTTACATAAAAATCCTCCAAGTAAAAAGTAGGCCCTAAAAACCTCCTGGAACGGTGTAAAAATCATATATGGAGTATTATTCAGCACAAGATGTATATCTCCAGTGGCTCAAACAGGGCATAACATATTAGGCCCCAAAATGGCATAATGGTGGAAAATTTGCAATTTTCACTTTGCACCATGCACTGCACATTAAATTCTAGTAAAGACCAGTGGGTTTATAATGCTCACTAAACATCTGCAAAGATTCCTTGAAGGATGTAGTTTCCAAAATAGGGTCACTTCTTGGGGGTTTCCATAGTACTGGTACCTCAGGGGCTCTGCAAATGTTACATGGCGCCCAAAATCTGTGCTCCAAATGGCGCTCCTTTTCTTCTGAGCCCTGTCTTGTGCATAGACAGCAGAAAAAGGCCACCCAGGCCTGTACCCAGGAGAACCTGCACAACAATTTATGAGGGGGTGTCTCTGCTAACACAAGCTGGGCACAACATATTTGGCACTGAAATAGCATCATTGTGAAAAATTTGCAATTTTTCATGCATTGCATCAAATTCTGGAGAACTCCTGTGGGGTCAAAATGATCACCGCACCCCTAGATAAATGCCTTAAGGGGTGTCATTTCTGAAATGGGGTCACTTATTGGGTGTTTCCACTATACAGATACCTCAGGGGCTCTGCAAACACAACATGACACCCCAAAAATATTCCAGCCAAATCTGCTCAAAAGCGAAATGGCACGCCTTCTCTTCTAAGCCCCTCTGTGTGCCCATACAGCTGTTTACAATTACATATAGAGTATTGCCGTTATTCAGAAGAAATTGCATAACAAATTGTGTAGTGCTTTATTTTCAATTACGCCTTGTATAAATGAAAAATATGGGGGTAAAGCAACTTTTATTGGGAAAAATTCAACTTTTCATTTTTAGTGTTTACAACTTCTATGAAACATGTTAAGTCCTAAAGCTTACTTGTGCCACAAAAAAACAGTCTCAGAATTCTAGATAAGTTAAAGCATTCCAAAGTTATTACCATATAAAGTGACACGTCAGATTTGGAAAATTGGGCTGCGTCCTAAAAGAGGCTCTGTCACCACATTATAAGTGGCCTATCTTGTACATAATGTAAATGAATGGAGAGAAGTGTAGAACGCTGATTAGTCAATGATTGGTCAGCGTCATACACTTCTCTCCACAACGCCCACTTGGTAATATAGTAAAACACGCCCAGTTGTCAGTTGAGAAACGAATTAGCATAAAGTTAATATAGGGTATAACTCCGTCAAAAATGATTGTTTTTCTAAATAAAAAACACTGCTGTAATCTACTTACAGCGCCAATCACATCATGTACAATATAGGCCACTTGAGGGATCTAGGCCACTTGAGGGATCTTCTTACAGCTAGCCACTACATTCCTAGTGCTCCCCCAAATCCGTTTGGTAGTAGGGGACCTCCTTGGGGTTCATATAATTGTGGCAATTGTGCTGCATGTAAATATATTCCACGTGTCCTCAATTTCTATAGCTCTGACAGAGGCAAAGACTATAAAATTGTTTATAACATCACATGCAACACAGCATCTGTGGTATATTTTGCCACTTGCCCCTGTGACCTCATCTATGTTGGCATGACCAGCAGGCATTTGAAGGTACGGGTGTTGGTACATGTCAGTAAAATTAAGTCAGCTTCCAGTGCTATAGATATGGAAAAACTTCAGCCAGTTGCTCGCCATTTTCGCGCGTTTCACTCGTGTAATCCGAAGGGCTTTATGGTACTTGGAATAGATAGAGTTTCTTTGGGATGTAGAGGTGGTGACGTTCGTTTGGCGCTATTGAGAAAAGAAATGAAATGGATTACTCTACTCAACACTGTGTCGCCATTTGGCCTCAATGAGGCCACCAGTTTTAGGCCCTTTTTGTAACTTTGCGTGAATTTTATTTTCTCTAGGGTTTTCTTCTTGTTTTTAATATTTATTTCTTATATTTCAGTGTGTTCTTTGCAGCGAGTGGATATATTCTCCTTATATATTGGAGAAGACCGGTCTAATTTGAACTCAGGATTGGAGAAGATAATAATGTTTAATAATGTTTATTATGAATTCTATAGAATTTTCTGTCTGTAAATTATTACTATTACGGTATCTGTACTGTGGAGTCTTATATGTTTATTATTGTATTTTAAATATATGTATTCGACTGTATATTGTATATTATATCATCTAGTTTTTGTTTTCTATCTGCGTGACTGTATATAATCTTATATCAATTTATTTATGTATTATATGATGCTTTTGTTTTATATATATATGTACATACTTATATTCTTTATATAATATATTTTTTATATATATATATATATATATATCTATTTTTGTATTTTCAATTTATTTTGTATGGTTCACACATTTTAACACTATTTTACTTTCTCACTTTAATATATATTAATATATTTATATTCATATTTACACTTTTATTACTTTTTCACTCATACTTTGTTCACTATACTATATTATCTTCGTCACCATTATTTTGGTGTATGTCTCTCATTTTTGCACGTTTTTTTATTATTTTTCATCAATTACTGGTCACTGTATTATATCATCTTCATCACCATTATTTTGGTGTATGTCATTTTGCACGTTTTTTATTATTGTCATTAATAATTGATAATTATTACTTTATATTTCGTCTACACTGTACTTTTGTATTATTTTAATATATGCATTTGCTATTAATATTTGTATATTTCCTTTCTTTATATTTATTATACTTGTCTTGCCTATATATAACTTGTTAGCCGGTCCCTTTGCTGCAGGAATTCCCCATCACTGTTTTTGTTATTTTGTCTTTGCTATTTTTCGT
The DNA here is from genome assembly GCF_050947455.1 of Rhinoderma darwinii. Lineage (NCBI taxonomy): Eukaryota > Metazoa > Chordata > Amphibia > Anura > Rhinodermatidae > Rhinoderma > Rhinoderma darwinii. Next base: position 400,852,543 of record NC_134688.1, on the reverse strand, counting down.
TGTCTCTCCTGCGGTGCTTGCACAGACGCTCGATCGCGCACCTGTGGTGGGGCAGGCATCCGGGAGTGCCGCCTAGCGTCTAGGGTTGCCATGGTGATGATTCATCACGTGGCGCCTGTCATATGACGCGCGGCGCGTCCCGTGATGCATGCACCGCCCGGCGGGCGTGTCGAGCGCCAATTTTCATTCGCCGCAGGTGAGCCTAACTTTGTCCCTCTATTATATAAACCCCTAGAGTTTTAATCTATTTAGCCTCCTGACGAAGCCGGTCATAGGGCGAAACGCGCATCGAGGCGGTCATTCAGCCATTCATCTCTCTTGACCTTCTGCGCTCTGCATCATGTCCCAGGGTATGTGCTAGCTGTTTACATGATTGTGTCCTAGTCGGTGTTTAGTATATATTCTGGCGATTTTCTTGAAACTATTTTAGTTTTCCGGACACTTTATTTTTTCATGCATAACTATATATTTTGCAGGTTATAGTGGGAATGGGTATTATCCATTGTCTACTTCTGTACATCGCTATTATTAGCTGGTAGCACTATATCATGTGTGGACTTTACTACCTATATTTATAGGTGTATAATTCTGCTATACGCACTATTGGAGCGTGGTCTGGTCAAAATTTTGGATGATTGACTCTGTTGTCATGGTTTATTCCATCATTTCTGTGTATGACCCATTCTCTTTTCATCATATGTAATTATCGATTATATTCAATAAAGTATTTTGTTTGCATCTTTGTATATTATTTTAGTATACTATTTCTCTTAGGGCTATGTCCCTTTATGGTTCATTTTTAGGTTGTCTACCTGCGATAAGAGACCCCAATATACGCCATCTCATTGGTGTGAGGTTTTTTTAGGTTGTCTGTCCCACTTATAATGTGGTGACAGAGCCTCTTTAAGGTCAATTAATGTGTCCTTAAGTGGTTAAATGTAAAACCCCTTAAGGACGCAGCCACTTTTGGACCAAATGACACAGCCTTATTTTTTAAATCTGACGTGTCACTTTATGTGGTAATAACTCTGGAATGCTTTTACCTATCCAAGCGATTCTGAGATTGTTTTCTCGTGACATATTGTACTTTATGTTAGTGAAAAAATTTGGTCGATAAATTCATCATTTTTTGTGAAAAACACCAAAATGTAGAGAAAATTTGCAAAAAATTTGCATTTTTCTAAGTATCTGCTTGTAATACAGATAGTTATACCACACAAAATAGTGACTAGTTAACATTTCCCACATGTCTATTTTATGCTTGCATCATTTTTTGAACATCCTTTTATTTTTAAAGGACGTTACAAGGCTTATAAGTTTAGCAGAAATGTCACACATTTTCAAGAAAATTTCAAAAGCCTATTTTTTTAGAGAACAGTTCAGATCTGAAGTAGCTTTGAGGGCCTTATATATTAGGAACCCCCACAAATCACCCGATTTTAAAAACTACACCCTTAAAGTATTAAAAACAGCATTTAGAAAGTTTCTTAACCCTTTATGCGTTTCACAGGAATTAAAGCAAATTGGATGGGAAAATGTGCAAATTTCATTTTTTTTGCAGAAATGCCATTTTAATCAATTTGAATCAATTTTTCCTGTAATACTGAAGGTTTTTACCAGAGAAACATAACTGAATATTTATTGCGCTTATTCTGCAGTTTTTAGAAATATCCCACATGTGGCCCTAGTGTGCTACGAGCTTGACACCTAGGCCCCAGTAGCAAAGGAGCACCTAGTGGATTTTTCAGCCTTCCTTTTCTTAAATTATATTTCAGGTACCAGGTCAGGTTAGAAGAGATCTTGTGGTGCAAAAACAAAGGAAACCCCCCAAAAGTGACTCCATTTGGGAAACTACACCCCTAGAGGAATTCATCTAGGGGTGTAGTGAGCATTTTGACCACACAGGCATTTCATAGATTTCATTAGAATTGGGCAGTGAAAATGAAAAATTACATTATTTTCCAATAAGATGTAGCTTTATCTCAGAATTTTTTATTTTTTTAACAAATAAATGAGGAAAAGCACCCCAACATTTGTAAAGCAACTTCTCCAGAGTACGGAAATACCCAACATGTGGTCATAAACTGCTGTTTGGGCAAGCGGCAGGACTCCGAAGGGAAGGCACGCCATTTAGCTTTTGGAGTACAGATTTTGCTGGTTTGATTTCTCGGCACCATGTCACATTTGTAAAGCTCCTAAGGTACCAGTACAGTGGAAACCCCCCAAAAGTGACTCCATTTGGGAAACTACACCCCTAGAGGAATTCAACTAGGGGTTTAGTGAGCATTTTGACCCCACCCCAGGTGTTTCATAGATTTCATTAGAATTGGGAAGTAAACATGAAAAATTAAAAAAAAAATTCCACTAAGATGTAGCTTTAGGTCAAAATGTTTCATTTTCTCAACAAATAAAGGATAAAAAGCACCGTAACATTTGTAAAGCAACTTCTCCAGAGTACGGAAATACCGCATATGTAGTAATACACCGCTGTATGAATACACACCAGGGCTCAGAAGGGAAGGAGCGCCATTTGGCTTTTGGAGAGCAGATTTTGCTGGATTGGTTTTTCTGCACCATGTCGCATTTGCAAAGCCCCTTAGGTACCAGTACGGTGGAAACTACCCAAAAGTGACTCCTTTTGGCCAACTACACCCTTTGAGGAATTCATCTAGGGGGGTAGTGAGCATTTTGAGATTGAGATTTTATTAGCAATGGGCATTACATTATTTTCCAATAAGACGTAGCAGTAGATCAAAATATTTCATTTTCTCAACAAATAAAGGAGAAAAAGCACCGTAACATTTGTAAAGCAACTTCTTCAGAGTAGGGAAATACCTCACATGTGGTCATAAACTGCTATTTGGACACACAGCAAGGCTCTAAAAGGAAGGAGCGCCATTTAGTATTTGGAGTGGAGATTTTACAAGATTCGTTTTTGACACCATGTTGCATTGAGCTATAGTACAAGTACAGTGGTACTCCCGAAAAATTACCCCATTTTGGAAACTAGATCCCTCAAAGAATTTATCTGGGTGTGTAGTGGGCATTTGGACCGCACAAGTGTTTTGCAAAAATGAGTAAACAATAGATGTTGCAGATTGAAAATTGAAGTTTTCAACAGATATGTCATTTCAGTGCCCAATGTGTTGTGCCCAGCTTGTACCACCGTAGACACACATCCCATAAATTGTTAAGCGGGTTCTCCAGAATACAGTAATACCCCATATGTGGTTATAAATTGCCATTTGGGCACACTGCCAGGCTCAGTTGGGCCACCATTTGGCTTTTGAAGCGCAGATTTTGCTTGGTGTTATAGTGGTATTTTAGTTTATAATGTGGGGGCATATGTAAGCTGGGCGGAGTACATCAGGGTATATGTAAGCTGGGCAGAGTACATCAGGGTATATGTAAGCTGGGCGGAGTACATCAGGGTATATGCAATATGTGAGGAGCACATCAGGGTATATGTAAGCTGGGCGGAGTACATCAGGGTATATGTAATCTGTGAGGAGCACATCAGGGTATATGTAAGCTGGGCGGAGTACATCAGGGTATATGTAAGCTGTGCGGAGTACATCAGGGTATATGTAAGCTGTGCGGAGTACATCAGGGTATATGTAATATGTGAGGAGTACATCCGGGTATATGTAAGCTGGGCGATGTAAGCTGGGCGGAGTACATCAGGGTATATGTAAGCTGTGCACAGTACATCAGGGTATATGTAGGTTGGGCGGAGTGCATCAGGGCATAATAGGATGATGTAATAATGGGGTGAATGAATAATCCATGGATTGCTGTGGTCGCTTTGAACCAATCCTTTATACACAGGCCGGGTTTATTGGGTATTATACAAAATATCTGCGATCCAGTATTGCCTAATCTTTGACTTCTTCACTAGCCCTATAAGCCGCACAAGGCCCTAATGTTTCCTCATCTCCGCTGCATCTACAGGGTCCACCGGTGGGGTCGAGCAAATGACGATGTGGGGTATTTAGTGAAATTATATACAGGACCTAAAAAATTAGTCTGGCCCGTCATTTAGCATCATTTTGCATAACTGTGTTTTGGGAGTCATAACTTGTTATTTTTCCATTGACGGAGCTGTGTGAGGGCTTGTTTTTTGTGGAACGAGCTGTAATTTTTATTGGTTCCATTTTGGGGCACATGCATTTTTTTTAATCCCTATTTATTCAATTTTGTGGGAGATGAGGAAACCAAAAAACAGCAATTCTAGCACGTTTTTTTTTTTTTTACAGTGTTCACCGTGCAGTATAAAAAACATGTTAACTTCATTCTGTGTGTCGATACGATTACAGCGACACCAAATTTATATCGTTTTTTTTACGTTTCACTACGTTCCCACAATAAAAACACTCTTTTCTAAAAAAAAATCATGTTTTAGTGTCGCCATTTTCTGACAGCCATAACTTTTTTATTTTTTAGTTGATATCGCTGCGGGTGGACTTGTTTTATGCGTGACGAACTGTAGTTTCTATTGGTACCATTTTGCATTCCTTGCAACTTGTTGATCACTTTTTATTAAAAATGTTTTGAGACAAAAGGACCAAAAAATAAAATGCGGTCATTTTTTATGAATTTTTTTTTACGGTGTTCACAGTGCGGTAAAAATAATGTGCTATTTTTATAGATCAGGCCGTTCCGAACGCGGCGATACTTATTACGTATAGTTTTTTTTTATGTTTTCATTTTTTTTCTAATAATATAGGAGTTGATCAGGGAAACAGGTTGATTGTTGTTTTACTTTTGTATTGTTATTACTTAAAACTTTTTTTATTCTTTTTTTCATATTCAACATTTTTATTGATTTTAATACAAACAATTACACACACAAATCGGGAAAAATGTGTCCCCATAATAAAAAGAAAATGACAAGAAGGGCACAGCCCAAACAGGAGAGTGAACATCACAAGCCATAACAAGCGCAAAATACAATCACAGTCGTCTGAGGAAGCTGAAAGGTGTAACAAAAAGAAAATAAAATACACCAATCCAGCCCCCCAGACCTCCTAAAATGCAATGGTAAGAGCATGTATGCGCAATCACAAGAAGCAAAGACCACTCACAATAGACACAATGAGGGAAGGAAAAGATAGAATGGGAAACAAACGCGGGCAAAGGAAAAGAAAGGGAGGTCGTGGCGAACCTGGACTCCAGCACCTGAACATCCTAGAGAAAATGAGAAGAAGCAGCCATGCACCTGTCAGAGATGAGGTTAGAGCAAATAAACCCTAATACACCGGCCTGTAGACCCTACATTGACGAAGTCTCATGGGAAAGGATGATTTTCTCAGGTCACTGCATTGCGATAGGAGGAAGAAGAGAGGAACGTAAGCCAGTGAGACCAGGTATCCTTGTACCGTATAGAAGTGGCCGGGGAATGAGCCAGAAGGTGTTCCATTCGCTGTATCAAAGCGACCTCCTGGAACCACTCATCCAGCAGCGGAGGGACTGCCGTTTTCCACTTACGAGTGATAACCGATTTGGCGGATTGGAGGGGGATGTCTAATTAAAGAACATTTGTAAATGGGTAGCGGCATAGGGAACAAATAAAAGGACCGCCTCAGGGGAATTAGGGACCGAAAACCCCAGTCACTTCCACTATAATTTTAAGAACCGCCTCCCAAAAACTCTTCAAATTAGGGCAACTCCACCAAATGTGAGACATGGAAGCCTCCGACGCCCCACACCGCCATCACTCGTCAGGTACAGACGGGTACCATTTGTGCAGGGCAGCAGGAACTCGATACCACATAGAAATAATTTTGTAGCTAGTTTCCTGGGCTCGGATGGCTATTGAGGCCTTCTAAGAAAGGTAGAAACACCGTCTCCATTGAGCGTCAGAGAAGGTCGCGTCCAATTCTGTCTCCCAGGCCCTGCAGAAGGATGGGAGATGAGTGGATCCCTGGGATAGGAGTAGTTTATAGAGTGTGGAGATGGCGTGCGCAGGGGACCGGGTGGAAACACATAACCGATCAAAATCAGTAAGCGGTCGGTGAAGATGAGCCCAACGCTTAGTGACACTATAAAAATGCTTTAACTGGGAGTATGCAAATATGTTACGTGGCGACGGTGTATCAACTGGGCAGATCGTGGCCAGTGGGAGCAGAGATACATCAGAGAGAACCTGAGTGAAATACATGGGGTTGATAGAAGACCTACCTAGGAAGGAGAGACGCGCCTCCCTGGCCGGAAAGGCGGGGTTGTCAGTGACGGGGGTCAAAGGACCCAATGGGTCAACTAATGAGCCCAACCTCCCAGAGGACCGCAGTGCCAAGAGGGTATGGAAAACTATAAAGGAGGCGGAAGTCTGTCTATTCCCAGGCAGGGTCCAAGGCAATGTAGAAAGGGTACGAGTACACAACTGTTGGGCTAAACGGACCCAGAGTTATGATTGTGGAAAAAGTCTAGGACACGAGCATGAGTTGATGCCAAATAGTAAATCCGACAGGCCAACCCCACCTGCACCCCTGGAGCGAGTAAGAATCGTCCTACTCAAGCGGGGACGACCCGCTGGCCATATGAAGAAACCAAAGCATTTTTGGATACGTAGCCAATAAGAGGATGGGATGGAGATAGGGATAGTCTGCAGGAGGTAGAGCAGTCTGGGGAGAAGTGACATTTTAATGATATTAATACGGCCAAACCAAGAGAATTCCTTTTTATTCCAAGAGGCGAGGTCTGTGCGAAATTTGGCTAATAAAGGGATAAAGTTACTGGGGAACAGTTGGGAGAGATCAGAGCTTATACACGTAACCAAATATGTTATACCCCTAGCAGGCCAGGAGAAAGGGAAATTATTTTTGAGGAGCGATAGTGTCGAGGATGGAAGGGATACATCGAGCGCCTCAGACTTGGAGAAATTAATCTTAAAATTTGACCATACTCCAAAGCGGGACAGCTCGGACATCAACGAGGGAAGCGAAACATGCGGGTCCGTGAGATAAAGCAATAGGTCAGCAGCAAAGGCAGAACACTTATATTCAGTCCCACCTATGACAATGCCCTTAATATCTGAGCTGTTCCGAATGGAGGCCATAAGATGTTCCATAACGAGGACATACAACAATGGGGATAGAGGGCAACCCTGCCTGGTACCATTATGAATAGCAAATGGAGCAGAAAGGGAGCCGTTTACTTTTAGTTGGGCGGACGGAGAATGATAGAGTGGGCCATTATTTTACTCATAAGGGAAGGTCCCAATCCTATATGTTGAAGAGTTTGGTGAAGGGCAGGCCAGGATATCCTGTCAAACACCTTTTCGGCATCTAGGTACAGGATCATGAGGGGGATGTGGCGAGTCTGGGCATGGTGGACAATATCAAAGGTTTTAAGAGTATTATCTCGCGCTTCCCGACCCGGCACAAACCCCTCCCATCGCACAGATTTTGTTCGGATGTTAATGCCAGAGGAGATTCAGAACTCTGCAATTATTGAGGGCGAGGGTTTGTGACTTTTATGCACTATTTACCTCAGACCTGCCATATAACATTATTGGGTCTGTCACTTCATGGCTGAGTTGCTGTGGTTACCAAGCGCTTCCACTTTGTGAAATTTCTTCCCTCCCAGATATTCTAATATCAACTGTGAGTGGTATTATTACAAACTGACTTGTTACAACGGTGTCATCAGTACCACGCTGGAATTCAGTGAACTCTTTAGAACGATCCATTCTTTCACAAGTATTTGTACAGGCGACTGCATGGCTAGGTGGTTCATTTTATGCACCTGTGGCAATGGGAAATGGAGTGGGAAAAACTTGAATTCTATATAGTGTATATTAATTCTGCATACAGTTCGACAGTATCAGAAAATGGAGTCCCTGGAAATTGCATAACTATTAATCCGTCTAGCAAACTTCAATTACATTCAATTAAAATTACATCGATACGTTTCTTTATAATTTCTGCAATACTTATGAATGGCTTTCAAACAGAAATATCAATATAATCCTCAATACTTAATAGTGTAAATATTTACCCACAACTGTCTAAATATTTAAAAAATATAATTACAGCCATCTTAAAGGTTACGGGATGTATATTCATAAATCCATTTAAGCCATTGTAAAATATGATATATAGAACTCTGCTTGTAAACACAGACAATCCATACATACTGTCCCGCAGTCGTAGCATTAAAGTAGTTTATTTCATAAAAACCACTTGGTCAAAACATTCCATAACAACACAGTCCAAATGTTCCAGAGAATCTGTATTAAAAGGGGTTCCTGAAGTTTAAATACTAGTTCAAATGTCAGTCCCAAGAGCAGATCTGAGGCCATGGCTACTAAAACAGTGCGGTTTGTCAGGATGAGGAATGAAAATACAGATCTCAGAGTAAAGTAAAAGTTTGGCTCAAAAAGAAAACTTTAAATCACATATGTAAAGGTGAAATTTGCTTTAGACCCCTGGCCCTGAAGGATTTTAAAAAATTGAAGGGAAAAGAGATGGGAGTAAGGTCTCATGCACTCGGCCGGATTATGGCTCTGTTTTATATGGAGCTGTATAAGGGGGCCTATTCGAGTGCACAGGGGCTGTACTGTACCTACGTATTTGTAAAATTTCACGTGGAGTCATACAAGTTTTTTCTGTTGGCATCATGAGGAGCATTGCTTCTAGAGGAGAATAGCCGCGTACACACACTACCCAATGCAGCCTGTATGGCAGCACATGGAAGTCATACGCCTCTGTACTAGGGAGCCATACTGCTGTACACGCTCATTGCCGTATGTTTGTGGCCTAAAGGTCCATGCACATGGTAGTATGGTGGTACACAAGTCACAATGGCCCAACTTATCCTAACCAATGTAGTGCAATTACTATATACTGAGAAGTCCATAGTATATTCCCATAGATATATTACTTTGCTGGATATAACAGTGATGTCACACAGTTTGGTATGAATCACTAGATAGTGAAAAATTTTGTCATTTTGATCTTTTTGAATGTGAAGAAACACCTTGGAGGTTTACGCTTTGGATGACGTTGGCTGTATGTGCAGGATAAATCATTTTATCAGCAGGGGTTTGATACATCGGTGACAAGTGCAATTATGTTGAAAAATAGACTAGACGGTTTACTTCTGCTGAGTGAGCAGTTTAGTGTAATTCCATAATATTAACCCCTTAATATAATATTAACGACATCCAATGTACTTTAACGTTTTTGTCGTTAAGGACTTAATGCAACACAACGTACTGGTACGTTGTGTTGCTGATGCGGGAAGAATCTGAGCCTGCACCATTGCCAGGGGATGTCCGCTGTATATTACAGCTGACACCGTACTGCATGGCCATATATTCTAATATATAAGGCCCTCAAAGCCACTTCAGAACTGAACTGGTCACGACAGGTACTGTGGCCGACGTCATTGTCCATATATGGACCGTGACCTGACGTCGGCAGAAGTTGTGGAGTCCCCAGGCAGAGCATCAGCTGATGCTCTGCTCGGGGACTCCAGCGATAGGAAACCCCTGAATTGACCAAATATGGACGTCGGGAGCAGTGCTGGAGTCCCGAGCAAAGTGCTAGCTGATGCTCTGGTCGGGACTCCAGCAATAGGCAATTTGACAGACCCTTACGGTCGTGTTCATGAACAGCACATGAAGCAAGAGCTCAGTCACTTGGGGCCGTGTCGGATCGTCATCATCATTAGAAAAGCTCCAGCACTTCTTGAATAATTCATGAGGCTTGAACTGCACCATTTAGCACAGAATTTTTAATTAAAGTATATTAGTAAGTTACTTGGTTTCACATAAATATATTATCGCAATGCAATTTATGGCCCCCCGGATAACCCCGTTAAAGAAATAAATGGTAGGGAATCTTACTTTGTTATTTCCCATTGTATTACAGGGCCTCCTCAAGTGCAGCATGGAAAGGATGGTTTAGGAATTCCAGTACATGAACATATGATTTACAGATATTCTAATGCTGTATCTTTAGAAATGCCATTGGTTTTAGAAGTGCTGAGTCAGCCGGCTAAAGACATGTAACGCTTACTAAGCATGATTTACTTCCACTATTAAATGAACTTCCTGACCATACCTACAATCTCTGCTACCTCATGTTTATTGAGGTTATGGTGGGGGAAAAAAGCGGACTATGGAATTTTACATTGAAACAAAACATCCCTTGTATGGAGAGCTTCTTCTGAGGTATTAGCAGTGTAGTCATCAGAGTCATTACATTAATTCAGGATTGCACAATGCTATAGCAGAGCTGAAGTTGTTTACAATGGCCAGTTATTGGTATGATTTGTTTGTTTCTCAATGATGGTAACCTTAAGAAATCCTTCTTAGTATTTGGGAGTTTTGAGGTAATTATTGACAATGCCGTTCCCTAATATTTAAAGTGAATATCTGATTAATATTTCTGATACGGAGCTCCAAATCCTATAAATAGATGGATTTAAAAAGGTAACATACTGACTACATGCAGTTTTCACTAGAGGGAGCTCAGGAGATTACTGCATACTGGTATACATTGAACACCATATACTATACACTGTATTCTACAGTGCCTAGGAAAATTCCCTTTAGATAATTCAGTAATTTTATCTTCAGAGAACAAATAGGGGCTGATTTGGTGCTTCATGCCCCAGTCGTAGGGTATGTTCACACGCAGAATTAAAAACCGCTGAAAATTACTGAGCTGTTTTTAATGTAAAACAGCCTTTGATTTTCAGCCGTTTTTTTAAGCAGAAAACGTTTTATTTTAGGCTTTTTTTTTTATTAGACGTCTTCGGTGCTGTTTTTCAATTGACCCTATGAAAAACATCTCCAAAAACGACTCAAGAAGTGACAAGCTCCTTCTTTACGCCGTGTCTTTTTACGTGCCGTCGTTCGATCGCTTGCACGATATACTGCAATACTAATGTAATCTTCTTTCTGACAGGCTTCTATTAAGCCCTTCATTAGGCCCCCAGGCAGCCATACTTCCCCTTACCCGACTTTGGCGTATGGATACGCCAAATGTCGGGAAGGGGTTAAAACAGTGGCGTAAACAAACGGCCCATCTGAACTAAATGCCGTTTTCCCCATTGATTACAATGGGAAGCGGTTTGTCTGCGTTTCACTAGCATTTTTCATGGCGTATTTCGACCCTTAGTCTGAAGCAAAGCAGGAGTAAGATGCAACAAATTTATTATCCTGTTCCTGGCCGTCCACTGTCTTTTGACAGTGGGCAGTGGTGGTCCGGAACTTACAGCGACGTCTTTTGGCATCGCTGTAGAAAAGGCTTGTGAGCACTACAGTGAGCGATCATTCTCTAAGGAGGAGCGGTTACTAACAGCTTACTTAGGCTCCATACACACGACCGTATTTTTCATCAGTAATTACGGACAGTAATTACGGACCCATTCATTTGTATTGGACACCTTTCAGTATTTTTACTGATGGGTGTCCGTGCTGAAAAAATTATTGAACCTGTCCTATTTTTGCCCATAATTACGGCAAGGACTCTCCCATAGAAGCCGGATGTGCATCCGTATTTATGGAAGCGTTGCTATGCAACATGCTGATGACATAATTTGCATCCTCCGTCTTTTTTTACGGATCCGTACATACGGATGCAATACGGACCATAAAATATATTTTATGACTCATACATTACATAAATACAAAAAACACACACATATTATGTATGTACACAATAGTAATAACCCGAAAAATTTATTTAACAGGTTATTTAGCGTGAAATGTGGCTATAATTGTGACTTTTATTGGTATATTGTTCACACGCCATAATTAGCGTTACTAACCCTAACAGGATGCCGGTTTGTTTAAAATCACTTTTCTTCAGCATTAGTTTAACACACTCATGACATCCGGCTTTCCCCCCACACATAGGCTTAGTAATGTCAGGTGGGTATTTCAACGATGGTAAACGTATAAAGATTTTACCCGGTAGTGATATAACATGGCCCATGTACACCATTCCAGAAGCATATCTAAAGGGGGGTGCAGGAGATGCATTCACATCTGGGCCCTAGGCACTGAGAGAACCTAATGGCAAATCCGTCACTTTACTTTAGAAGTGGCATTATGTTTATTATCCTTGTTTTGTTACATGATGCCGGTTCTGTGACATCACTGTGCATATTATTCACTTGCTGTGACATCACTGTTTGCAGTAACCGTTTCCTATAACCTCCCAGTGTGACATCACTTTCTGAATCAACCCTGTATTGTGATACACTGTAATCATGATTTCTGTACTGTGACTTTACTTCTTTACATTATCTTTGTATTATTTTGCTGTGACATTACTGATGTGCTTAGCCAGTAGCTGTGACATCACTATCTTTATTATCTCTGTTCTGTGACATCACTACCCACTTTAAGCCCATACTATGACATCCCTTTATGCAATAAGTTTCACAGTGTTTATTATCCCTGCACTATGATGAAATTGCGGCTATTATTCCTGTGTGGTTACTTCACGTTGGTCTTGACCTAGATGCTGTGACATAATTGTTTGTATTATCCCTAAGCAGAGCTACCACTGTCTATTATCTTTGAATTGTGACATAACTGTATTTAATATGCCTGAACAGTCACATCACTGTGTTTATTATCCCTGCACTGTGACTTTGTTGTGCTTTTTATCCCTGTGGTGGGATATCACTGTGAGAATTATCTGTGTTCTGTGACCATCACTGTGTGTATTTTCAGTGACTTGGGCATCATGCACATGACCGTATTTTTGCGGCCGCAATTTATCCACATTTTTGTGGCTAAACAGCGGACCTATTCTTTTCTATGGCCCCATGTACACGACCGTGAATTACACAGAACGGTGCGGGGGTCGCAAATCCGGACCGCAAAAACTCAGGATATGGTCCGGATTTGCGGATTCACCAATACTGGTGGATTGTTTTGGATCTGTCAGTCCGGATGACACACGAATGCACAAGGATTTTTTGTGGTCTGACGGACCAGTGGTTTTGCGGACCATGAAACATATACGGTTGCGTGCATGAGACCTAAAGTATATAAGGTGCAGAGGTCGCATTCTTAAATGAGGACTGGTGCTTGAGGTGGCCCAAAGGTTCCTCTGCCAAGTTATTGGATGCCAGTACTGTAAATTGCATGTAAAGTTGTTAGAGCTGGATACAGATTTTGCATCAGAGTCCAGGAACTAAAGTTACGCCTGTGTAATACGGAGCCCTTACTCAAAGGAACGCAACAATTTCCCTTTGCTCTAAATCAAAAAGGCAACCCAATTTAACAAAGCAAATAAAATCAATTTGCAGATTCTGTAATTATCAAAAGGGTCACTTGTACATTCAGGCTTGCTGAGTCAGGTATGAAATGCAGCGTGATTTTTTTTCCCCCCAGGTATTACTCCTTACATTGCTATTACTCCATTAACTTGAAAGTATGTTCTGGTAGTAAAGGAACTCGTCTGCCACAACATAGCAGTAAATCCACAAAGCCTTCTCAGCCGCAGTCACATACAAAATTGGCAAAGCAATTAAAATGACTGATTTTATGACGCAATTGATTAAACACCGTTGCCTGCTACAGTATAGCTATTAAAGAAGAAAACTCTCAGGAGATTGCATTGTTTCCTGGCTGCTATTCTGTAATAAATTTTGTTAAACTGAATTACGGCGATGATCTATAATCCTGGTTACAAGCTCCCCTAGACTGCTGGAGTCATTACCTGGCCATAGCCAAGAAATGTCAGTAATTATCTTGGTAGGGAATATTGAAGCAATCAAGTACAAAAATAAATAAAAGGAGAATGTTCTATTTATTGACTTTACATAACAGAACAGCCCTTTGTGTCTACCCGTTATTCATATACTTGAACTGTTGTGAGCCAGGGATGTAGTAAAAGGTCTCCTACAGGTATTTTTTTTATAGGTCCCGATACATTATTTCTTCTCTTTGTATTTGTCTATAGTAACGTTTACATATATATGAAAATAAATGTTCTTATTATAGGACTTCTCCTACTTTTACGGACATGACAGTTTATTGCAAAATAATTTTGCAGACTAAGGTCCTGCTCACACAGAGGTTTTTGTGCAGGCAGAAAAATCTGCCTCAAAATTCCTTCAGGAATTTTGAGGCAGATTTTGACCTGCCTGCAAATTCTTGCCGCGATTTCCGAGGCGTTTTTCACCCACGGCCATTGAGCACCGTGGGCAAAAAACCGCTGCGAAAAAGCGCTTTCTCTGCCTCCCATTGAATTCAATGGGAAGTCAGCGGCGTAACCGTGGCAGGAAAGCGAGCGACGCTGTTTTCGTAACTCCCGACCATGTAGCCAGGAAGTGTCCGGGAGGCAGCAAGAACAGACAAAGGTAAAACGGGTTTAGGTTGCCCTGTTCTAGAGATAGGTCCCGGTCCCAGAGGTGGGACCCGCATCTATCTGACATTTATGACATATCCTGTGGATATGTCATACATGTCTCTGATGGGAAAACCCCTTTAACGTGTTTTTTCCCCCACATTATAACTCACTGTAAGGCTCCTCGCCCTCGGTTGTGGCTCCTTGCTTCCTCCTGGATCATTGAGGGGTTAAACCAGCAAATGGCACTGTCTCCTGCAGTCTCCCTACACCAGGCAGACTTTCTGGTACCAGAGCACTACTTTAACTGCTGTCCAAATTTCTTTCCTGGGCAGTAAATCCTGAAACACACTATTTTATAGGTTCCTCAAATGGCGGTAATATCACGGTTTTGCCATTTTCCCACCACAATAGTCGTGCTCTGTGTGGAACCTATAAAATAGTGCATTCCAATATTTACTGCCCATGAAAGAAGTTTGAAAAGCAGGCAAAGTGGTGCTCTACTACAAGCTCTTTGAACTATCTGGAATAAAAAAAATGAGATGACGACTCCTGGATCGAGCAGAAGCCAGAGGCCGACCTACTAGTATCAAATCCTGTTCAGCATGTCAAAGATAAGGTTATTTTGCCACAGGAGAGCTGTGGGATTCTGGGATTTCCCCCTGACATCTTGCTTTACATACACTCACAGCTGTTCAACAGAATGAAAGGGGAGAATCCCAGAAATAGATTAATGCGCCCTTCTTATAAGAAAAGCCGGAGAAGCAGCCCCATCTGCGCATGCAGGTCCACCTAAGAGATGTTCCCTTGGTGGACGTAACCGGTGACAACAGTCACAAACTGTTCATCACCTATGTACATCGCATTATGAAATATCTTCTGACAGAAATTTTCAGTAAATAAATGCATTTGAGAATTCCCATGTACGGAGGTTAATTACAGCGGATATCTGTGGAGAAACAATCCATTTAACAAACAATAAAGAAACATTTTGAAACAGAAATCATTCCATAAATGATTTCTATTTTATCAATTGTCACCCAAAGTTCATATCCTATAATAAATTGTCCCATTTAAAAAAATAGATTAAATCCGGTCATGTGGCAAAAAACTACATTAAAGTCCGAATTTCCTATTTGCCTGGGGTGCTATTATACGGAGATATCATTGGTTCTCCTTGTCTACTCCCTTCAAACCATTACATCAGGATGGCATTGACATCGTAATTCACCCACCAAGGCCTCCTTCACTTCTGCGCTGAAGGCTCGGTTAGGGGCCTTCCTTGCAGATCCGGACGAAAATGCCAGAAACAATGGCAGAGCATGCTGCACTATTTTGTCTGGTTAAATCACGGACGCTGAAATTATAGGCCTGGAAAGTATCCTAAATCTTCGTAGCATGCAACTTCGGGTGACTAAAATTTGGGGTGGAATACTGCTCCTAACTTGGCCGTAACTAACTTCTCAGTGATTACTTCTACTATAATATGATTTTACAGAACAGATGATATACGGGCAGATCTGGTTTTACCAGTTTTCTATGCTACAAAAGTTCACAAGTTTTACCCTAACTGTAACAATCAAATAAGTGAAAAATATAAAAACTTTTTCTTAAAAAAAGTTTTAATTGATTTTTGCCAATTTAGATGTCGTTGGTCTGATCAATTACAGGTTTCTTTCACATAGTTAACAAGACCCATCCTTATAATGGCATTGAAAAACGCCTAAATAAGTATTTTAAATCCAGTGGCCGTTTAATACCTTTTAAAATGGTTGATATATAATAAGAACATGCAGTGATTCATGTGGACGGGTAAAACAGAAGTATTTTGAGCACGGACCTAAGAATACATTTTTATTGGATGATAATAACAACTCATGATGTCCTTTATTTCCTAACAAAATGTGAAAACCAACAAAAGATTTCATATGGACAAAAAACACTTTGCGAATGACAGAGCAGAGGAAGTGATTAACCAAAGAATTCCCCACAAGAGTCATAAGTCGAGCACAAGTGAAATGTTTGATTTTTGTTGTTGGTTAAGTGTGTTCATGTTAGGGCGCAGTCACAAGCGGCAGATTTTGTTGACGTTTTCGGCGACTGAAAATCAGTTCGATTCATTTGAATCTAATTTGCAGAAATTCATAAAGCTACTGCAGAAATAGATGAATGGAACGGATTTTTCTGCAACAAAATCTGCAGCATGTAAATGGGGTCTTACAATGAAAACTATTGCCGGATTTACTCACAGATGATGAATGAGACTATTTCGACAAAAGTTGAAAAGGAAAGGTTGGTCTTAAAGATTTCACCTATTTTGGTTATATAAACAGGTTTTTCCACAAAGCTTAGATCTTGTGTAAATTATTGTCAAAAGTATGAGATCTTGGACAAACAGCACAGAGTAGCACACAATCTCCGCATGGAGGAAAGGAATGCCACAAAATCACTAAAATCCAACAAAGATATCATCATCATCAAACCAGTTGATAAAGGAGGAGCTGTAGGAATTCTGAATACATCGGACTACATCCAGGAGGCGCACAGACAACTCTCAGACAAAAAATACTTCACCCCACCAAACAATACACAAAGGAACTTGTACATATCATCAATAGTTTCAACGCGGTGTCAGACAGTGCACTGGTCCTTATACCGGACAATCCTAGAATGGGTTCATTCTACATGTTACCCAGGAAGACCAATCATTTCTAGTGTTGGGACTTTAACGGAGAATATTTCTGGCTGGATGAAGAATCTTCTAAAGCCCTTGGTGAGGTGCACACCCAGTTATGTCCGGGACACCACAGACGTCCTCAGCAAACTCTCATTCCTAGGTCCACTACCAGAGGGATCAATATTGGCAACTATGAATGTGGAGTCTCTGTATTCGAACATCTCCCATGAGGATGGCGTAGCCGCATGCCAACACTTTCTTCAGAAGAACAATCTAGCGACAGAGCCGGCCCTACCACTCATCAGGTTCGTACTCTATCACAATTTTGCATTTGACAAAGACATATCTGAGGTGTATGGGAAGCGCTATGGGTAGCAAAATGTCACCGCAATACGCTGACCTGTTCATGACCAAACTAGTGGAGGAGTTTTTATCAACCTGCACAACTAAACCTCTAGCAGATCTCCAGTACATTGATGACCTGCTGATAATCTGGACAGGCTCTGAATATGAAATGCTTTTTTTCCATAAAAACTTTAACAAGTTCCATCCTACCATCAAACTCACTTTCAACTTCTCCAAAATATCAACTACATTTCCTGGACATGACCATATACATGAGAAACAGCACCATATAAACCACAATCTACCATAAACCTACAGGCCGTCCACCATATGTTGGAGATGGAACAACTTTCATCCAAGACACAAAGAAATCCATCATCTGCAGCCAGGCACTGCGGTACATACGGATCTGTTCAGACAGTGAAGACCAAAAACAACCCCGGATATCACTGAGGAACGCATTCCTACAACAGGGATTATAGATAATCAGATCTACAGAGCCACAAGAATTCCAAGGAGCAATCTTCTGGAGTACAAAGAGAAGGAAGACAACAGCAGGGTGCCCCTAGTGGTCATATACAAACCCCAAATGAACATCTTGAGAAAAATTGCTGCTGATCTCCAACCTATATTTCACAAAGACAATAAACTGAAGGAAATATTCCCGCATTTGCCTCTCCTTGCATACAGACACTAAACCTAAGGAATCTCCTGGTCAGAAGTGCCTCTCATCACCATCAGAGACTGGCACTTTTCCTTGCAACAGTAGAAAATGCAAGACCTGGACCAACATCTTGTCATCAAACACCATCCACATACCAAACACGCAACAGGACTAGAAAATCACTGGCACACTATTTTGTCCATCCTCCAATGTAGCGTATATGATCCCGTGTACAAGGTGCATCAGTAAGGGAATCTACATCGGATAAACAAAACAAAAACTACAAACCAGGATAAATCTTCACAGACCTACAATAAAACAGGCGCTGGATACACCCGTGGGAAAACACTTCTCTGAACCAGACCACAGTTTGGCAGATTTAAAGGTCCAAATACTGAAGGATCATTTTAGGAACGACAGAGAAAGACATTTTTTGGAATTCAAGCTGATGATAACATTCTAGTCATGGATACACGGCCTCAATCTAACACCTGGATTTATGAGCCATTACACGGACACATTCACACCCCCATCAGACGGACTCCAGATCCTTTAACTCCTAAATCATCACCCCTATAACCTCAGTTTTATGGCCCGGGTTATATTAATGATGTATCATCTCATCTCATTAAGTCATTTATTTGTAAATTTGCCTGAAGAAGGATCCTGTGTGCTGAAAGCTTGCAAGCATAATTTTTCTGGTTAGCCAATAAAGGTATCATACTGTACCTACAGTACTTTTGATTTTTTTCACACAAAAGTATTTAACATGTCAAAAGTAAGAAAACAAATGGTATTATAATGACAATAGTCCAAAGGCTACATTGTCAAATTGGACTACAATGCCTATGAAAGTATTTACTCTCCCCCCATGGACATTCACTGTGGCCCCCCCAACCCCCCGCTAATCTACAAAGAAAAACTGTTTAATGTCAAAGTGAAACACACCTCTACTTTTTTCATGCCTTAAAGGGAATGTGTTGCCAGCAAAACATGTTGTTTTTTTTTTAGTTAAACAATTAGTGTGTGGGTGATTAAACATTGTTCTAATTTTTTTTATTTTTTTCACGAGTCAGGAAATATTATAAACTGGATTCAATTTATAATATTTCCCAGCACTGGTCACTAGATGGAGCAATTCCCAAAATTGCAGCATTGCATGTGGTAAAGCAACCACATTGCTTAATGCTGCAAAATTGGGAAAAAATCCCTCGCTCTAGTGAGCTCTCAGAAGAATCCCCCCCTCCTTTATCCTGGCTAGTGCCGGGAGAAACGAGGGGTTTGAACGGTCTAACCTCCTACACTGTGTGTCGCCATTTTTTGAGCTAACACACAGTGTAGAAGGTTTACATACACTAGTAAAACACACTGAAACACGAACATACATAGAAATCACTTACCTGCTCCTGTCGCCGCCGCTCCCTCCGGTCCGTCCGCTCCGTCTGCTGCCGCTGCTCCATGTGCACAAGTCCGGAAGCCGCGACCGGAAGTAGTAATCTTACTGCCCGGCCGCGACTTCCGGTCCACAGGAAAATGGCGCCGGACGGCGCGCATTTCAAATCGGACTGTGTGGGAGCGGCGCATGCGCCGTTCCCACACACACGGCGTACACCATAGTGGATAGAACGGGCCCCGTTCGCAGTCCCTATGGGACTGGAGCTGCCGTATTCCATGTCTGTATGTGTCGTTAATCGACACATACAGAAATGGAAAAAAAAATGGCAGCCCCCATAGGGAAGAAAAAGTGTAAAAATAGAAAAAAGTAACACACAAATAAATATAAACGTTTTTAATAAAACCCTAACATAAAACTGATATAAAAAAAAAAAATGTTGGTGACACTATTCCTTTAAAGAGACCTTTCACCTGTCCATACATGTGTAGCTGAGTGCAGCATGTGATAGGTAAGACTTCACAAACACTGTCTCACTTGAAATAATTTTTCTAACTTCCACCGTTATTTACATACCGATGCCGTTATTATATTTGGCCCCCGATATGTAAATAGCCCCCTGAACTGTCAATGGGGTGTTTCCATCTAACTAAATGGGGCGTGATGTCTTAGCTCTGACACTGCCCATTCAGCTACGGACAGCGTCAGGGCAGCTTGCGCTGTGTTCCATCCCGCGAGAACACACACAGACTGAGAAAGCGCTCTCTGCAGAACCACCAGTCTGTGTGTTCTCGCGGGAGGGAACACAGCGCAAGCTGCCCTGACACTGTCCGTAGCTGAATTAACAGTAGGAAATTAACCCTTGTGATCTTTGCAAGATTTGTACAGGATTGTTTTTTCCAGGAAGATCTTGCAGACTGACAAACAGAGTGAGCAAGTTTATCTCGGGTTTACTTTTATCATTTCTAGATTTAGGCCCCATGCCCACTTCAGTTTTTTCCTTCAGTGTGCTAGCCGTTTTTCTGACGGCTAGCACACTGACCCATTCATTTCAATGGGGCCATGCACACTTCAGTTTTTTTGACGGTCCCGTTGCTCCGTTCTGATCCAAAGTAGAGCATGTCCTACTTTGGTTCGGGATTCCGTGACCGTGAGGCCCATGCAAGTCAATGGGGCCGTCAAAAAAACTGAAGGCACACGGAAGGCATCCGTGAGCCATCCGTGTGCGACGGAGCAGTTGCCTAGAAACGGCCGGGCAGAAAAACATAAACAGAAATATTACGCTAATCGGCAGCTACTTGTCTCGATCAATCACTGATAGAGAAAAGAGGCTTCTGATTAAAAATAAAATAAAAATCAGTTCATACGTACCCGGACGTTGTCTTGGTGACGAGTCCCTCTTCTTCCTCCAGGCCTTCCTTTCTGACGCGGCAGCCTGTGATTGGCTGCACAAGCCGCTGTAGCCTGTGATTGGCTGCAGAGGCCGCTGCAGCCTGTGATTGGCTGCAGAGGCGGTCACGTGGGATGAAGTGTCATCCCTGGAGGCCGGCCTTCTGACGTCATCCTGACGTGCGTGACCGCCACTACAGCCTGTGATTGGCTGCAGCGGCGACATGGATGAAACGTCATCGCTGGAGGCCGGACAGGAGGAAAGTAAGCATGAATTTTTTTTTTATTATTACATTAAAATTGTATTTTCCGTGCGCCGAGCATGGTACTGTCCAGGGTGCTGAAAGAGTTACCGCCGATCAGTGCAGCCCATTAACTCTTTCAGCACCCTGGACAGTACCATGCTCGGCGCACGGAAACGGAAACACGGAGTGAACACGGCCGCTAAAACAGGCACACGGATCCGTCACAAACGGCGGTGAAAACTGTGGCGGAAGTGTGCACGAGGCCTTAGTGTTCCTTTAACCTTAAAAAGGTTACTTTTAAAACCAACAATACTGTTTATTGTATAGTACTTGTTGCTGGTTGTAATCAAAAATGTTGATTGTTTGCCTTTGCCAAAGCCATTTCTATTGTGGGTTTTGTTTGTAATTTTTACTTTCGGTATAGACCAAGAACAGCCAAGCTGCATAATTTCACATGTATAAAAAATAATCTACTGTATCTTCTGGCAATTGTTATTAGTATTAATATTAGGCTGACACTGCGTCATGATTAAACAAGCCTTGCTTAGGATACCTGTATGGGGAGACAATATTGTACCGCTAGACTCGCTACAACTTAGGGCAATAATTCAGTATGAGTTATAGCATTGAGGGTTACACAAACCCAGAATCCCTAAGGAATCTAGTGGCCTGGATAATGTTTACAAATGCGAGCAGCATTGCTTGAAAACAGTGAACCAATATACCTAGATGAAAGCGGAGCTAGAAATTATGAAAACCAGCAACTACATTGACACATAAATAAAGAAACATTTAAAAGGAATATCTTATATATTTTACTTTACTTTCATTAATTAAATTTACAGTAAGTCTGTAGAAGAATTGCATTTTTGTTATTTTGTTACAATGTTGTAAGCATTTATTTTTTCGTTTTAAAAACATTTCTGGGGTCGCCTTTTTGGAAGCACAAACTTCCTTCCTGTACTGTCTGTATAGACAGCGCAGCATGGTGTGTGTGCTTTAATGAAATGAGTATCAGTCAATTATTATGTCATGGATTATTAGACCTGGGGCGTAACGAGGAAAGACTGGGCCCCATAGCAAACTTTCGACTTGGCCACCCCTCCCCTGGGTGCTACACACAGCCCCCCTTGTAGATAGTGCCCTACTGTAGACAGCACCATACAGTCCCCCCCCCCCCGTAGATAGTGTCACACAGCCCCCGTAGATAGTGTATTACAGCCCTCCTGTAGGTTCTGTCATACAGCCCCCTGTAGATTGTGCCATACAGCCCCCCTGTAGATTGTGCCATATAGCCCCCCTTGTAGCAAGTGCTATACAGCCTCCCCTGTAGGCAGTGCTCCCTCCACCTTATAGATAGTGCCATACAGCCCCCTGTAGATAGCACCCCCACCTATCCCTTCTAGATAGTGCCATACTGGCCCCTCGTAGACTCCCTAGGGAAAGCAGGGACTAACAGGGGAGATGCATGCAGTTTTATCTGTGTGGTTCTATTGTTACTATCCTGCTTTATCTAGGACTACAGCAGAACAGAGCTGTCATTAACTCATGCTCTAATGATAACGAGATTACTATGGTCATTCTGTCCTAATCTATTCAGCAAAACTGACAAGTGAGCTACAGAAAACAGGAATTGTCAGCCTATTGTGTCAGCCAGTGGACCTATTTGTATAATAATACCGATTCAAATAATTTAATTTTTTGACAATACATTCCCTTTAAGGACTCCTTTACATAGACCTTTTATGGCGTTATAAACTGCAAAAAAAAAAAAAAGCTAGCATTTTTCAAATGCAACATACATTTTCAAGGCATTTTTAGTGTCTTTTTTAATTTGGTCTAATTTTGTACATGCTTTTTTTCCTGGCACTTTTGAAGTCCCATAGAGAAGCCCATTGAAAAAAAACGCTTGAAAAAATGCCATACCCAGAACATACTGCATTTGGAATAACAACGTCAATGTCCAGAAAATTGCGCCAAAAACGCCACAAACCAAAACGCAGTTGTGTGTAATGATATTTTACTAGAGACTTTTATGTAATATCTGGCCACAATTAAAACTGCATGAAAAAAACACAGCAAAAAGGCAGGAAAACGAGGTGTGAGAATCCAGCATAAAGAGAACCGTTAGTTCTCCTGAAAACATTTGTTTTCCCCATACAATAACAATTCCAGAGCATCTTTGCTTAGAACTCTGCATTGAGACAATCCTCTGTTATTCCTCCTAGAAATGCATGAATAATTTGACAACTGGGTATTACCATTCCCCTTGTCAAAAGTCTGTGTCCCCACTCTGACACAGTCAGCACTGATTGGACAGTGTCATTAACTCCCAATTGACAAGGGGAATGGTGACACACACACATACAATTGTCAATGCTATTCACACATTTCTAGGTGGAGTAATAGAGGAATGACAATGCATAGCTCTAAGAAACGATGCTCCAGAATTGTTCTTTTATGGGGATGTTTATGTACATATTTGATAAAACAGATGTCAGGAGAGCTGACAGGCCCTCTTTGAAGTCCTTTAAAGACCCTCTTGCTCCAGACATAACGATTATATTTACAACCTTTCCAGTTAATTTACACTTTCCGCATTGTGCCACGTTTTTTGCATCGTCTTCTCATATTTCCTGCTGCCTGAGTGGAAGGAACATAAAACATGGCAATGTAGCACAGAGAGAGTCTCTGCAAATAGATAAAACAGCTTGTAATAGATTCAGTATAGGTAGCTATATTTACTTAAATACTAGATACAATGGCTCAGCAGTAATGTGTTATATTTCTGGCATTTTGCCAGAAATAAGATTCGTCACCACTGAGCCCCACCGA
Organism: Rhinoderma darwinii; assembly: GCF_050947455.1. Classification (NCBI taxonomy): domain Eukaryota; kingdom Metazoa; phylum Chordata; class Amphibia; order Anura; family Rhinodermatidae; genus Rhinoderma; species Rhinoderma darwinii. The sequence goes on along the minus strand of NC_134688.1, from coordinate 400,828,677 downwards.
GCTCTCTGATTGGCTGCAGCGGTTACATACTACTTGCATCTAAACAACCACCGGGAGTGCCGCCGGGGCGTCATCACTGGATGGCCAAGGGAAAGGATAGGTAAGTATTACTTTTTTTTGTTTATTTATTCCATGAATAACATGTATTATTTAGTTAGAATGGCGCCTGTTAAAGCCTGGGATACATTAGGCAGCAAGTGAACAGTCAATTCTTAAAGATGATGGGTTGAAATCAGAAAAATATGGACAACCATTATGATCTCAGTGATTTTGACAAGGGCCAAATTGTGATGGCTAGCTGCTGGGTAGGATAATCTCCAAAAGGTCAGGTCTTGTGGGGTGCTCCCAGTGGCAGTAGTTAGTACCTACCAAAAGGCAGAGGTTGACTGCGCTATTCATTCCGTCAAAACAACGGAACCCTATCACAACGGTGACAAACGGAAACCTTTAGCAACGTTTCCGCCACCATTGATATCAATGGTGAGGGAAACGGAAGCTTAGCTTTCCGTTTGCCTTTCTGTTGAGGGGTTAACCCGACGGAAACCTCCGACGGAACCCCTCAGCGGAAGGGCAACGGTGACGTGAACAGACCCTTACTGCGTTTGGGGCTTTGTAGCTGGAGACCTATCAGAGTGCCCATGTTGACCCCTGTCGAACGCCAAAAGCGCCTACAATGGGAACGTGAGCATCAGAACTAGTCTATGGAACAATAGAAAAAGGTGACCTGATCTGATTAATCACATTTTCATATGGAAGGCCGGGTGCTTGTTTGTCCCTTATCTGGAGAATAGATGGCAAAAGAATGCTGTATATATACACACACTACAAACCCTTCCCGCCGCTGCCATTTTTTTTATTTTCAATTAAATTTTTTCCTCCCCACTTCCAAAAGCCATAACTTTTTAATTTTTCCATCGACATAGCCGTATGAGAGCTTGACTTTTGCGGGACGAGTAGTAGTTGCTCATCGCACCATTTTTTGTACCATATAATGTATTAAGAAACCGCAAAATAATTTGTGGGGTGGAAAAAAAACCAGCGATTCCTCCTTTGTTTTTACAGCGTTCACTGTGAAATTAAACATGTACATTTTATTCTGTGTCATAAAATTATGGCGATACCAAATATATACAGTATTTATTATTCTTTTTTTATTTTACTACTTTTACAAGGAGAAAACGAAGTGTAAAAATTTTATTTTATTTTGTGTCGCCAAATTCTGAGAGCCATACCTTTTTTTATTTTTCCGTCGATTGAGCGGTATGAAGGTTTATGTTCTGCGGGGTGAGCTGTTTTTAATGGTCCCATTTTGGAGTACATGCAAGTTTTTGATCACTTTTTGTTCCATTTTTTTGTGGGAGATGAAGTAGCTGGTGATTCCAGTGATTTCCATTTTTTTTCTTACGGCTTCACCGTGCGCATTAAATAATGTTATATAGTACTAGTTCAGATTTTTATAGATACGGCGATACCAATTATGTTTCTTTTTTTACAACGCTTTAGGGGCAAAATGGGAAAAGGGGTGTTTTTTAACTTTTAATACATACTTTTTGTACATAAAAAAATAAAATAAAACTTTAAATGATTTTTACTAGTACCCCTAAGGGACTTGAACCAGAGACTCTTGTATCGCTTGCACTGCACCAATGTCTTGCAATAGATGGTGTTCCTGACAGGCACCTAATAAACCCTGCCGGAAGCAAGGCTTAATAGGAGTACAAAGGTGGCAGGCCCCCTGGCTGCCATAACAACCATTGGCACTCCGCGATCGCCCCCCTCTTTTTAATGCTTTAGATGCCGTTGTTGACCTATTGACCGCGGCATCTAAGGACTTAAACTAGCGGGATCGCGCTCGAGTGTGATCCCGCTTGTTATAGTGAAGTGTCAGCTAGAACATACAGCTGACACCAGTGTTGAATGGAGCGGGCTCAGTACGTGAGCCCGCTCCATAATTCCCCTAACCGGCTACAACGTAAGTATAGGCCAGGAAGTGGTTAAAGGGGTTTTCCCATCTTGGACATTTATAGCATATCCACAGCTACCACTGATACTTAGACAGGTTCCTGTCACACAGGTATAATGCAGAAGAATATAGTGCAGCCTCCCTGTCTGTATACTTATGGTTCCTCACCTTATTTAGGAGAATATAGAGAGAATGATAATCACATGCAGAAATGGTATGGTCTTTAGCTGGTCATGTGATGCTGTGCTGAAGAATCATGGGATTGATCGCAAAGCAGAGAGGAAGAGAAAGCTGGGGAAATCTAAGAATGAAGATGGAGGCTTTTCTTAAAGCACAGACAAGGTAGCAGTTAAAAAAGTAAGTACAGTGTAGAGTGTGGAATACAGTCAGGTGGGGCATGCAGACATGGAAAGTTGTCTTACCACTGGAGGTCTTCTTTAAATTAATAATTCTATTTTTGTATACTTCTCATAATTCTATAATCATTATCACAGTAAAAAGCTCAATGTGATGCCTATTTCATAAGTAAATCATTGGTTGAAAACACTATATCCAACCCAGTAAAACAATGCAGACAACAAACCCAAGGACAGGAGAGTCTGAATTTAGACTCTTACTTTTCTGTTTTGATTAGGGATTTGATGGGAAAAAATGACAAGTAAATGTCAGAGGAAGTCAAAATACAAATGAACAATTTGTCGTGTGAGCAATGAGCAGGGATTTCGCCACAGAAAAGTAAGGAATCTGCATGGCAACGGTCATTGCCGTTTTAAAGATCCAGGATCCGTATTCTTGTCTGAGATATTATGCTTCTGTAATTCATAACTGCTGTATACACTGCATAATTCACTTAACTCCTTCTCGCACCCTGACGTGCCATTACGTCCGGGTGCGGGGGATGATGTTTGGAGCGCGGTCACACGCTGAGTGCGCTCCATATGCTGCGGGTGTCGGCTGTATTTGACAGCGGACACCCGGGACTAACAGCCGGGAAGAGCGATCACGGTGCTCCTGGCTGCCCCCAGAGCTGTCTTCACTCTGCCTCTGCTAAGCCCTGTGGCTGGGCAATACGTTAGCATTGCAGTATATTGTACCATTGATCTAACGATCGCTGCTTCAAGTCCACTAGAGGGGCTAATAAAGTGTGGGAAAAAAGTTATAAAACAATTTAAAGTTCAAAAAACCCCCCTTTTCCGATTTCCCCCCTAAAGTAATGTAAAAAATAAAAAAGTTAACAGAATCGGTATAGCCGAGTACGTAAAAGTCTGAACCATTACAATATAGGGTTATTTAACACGCACGGTGAACGCTGTAAAAATAAAACCGCCAAAATCGCTGGTTTTTGGTCAAGTGATCAAAAAGTTCTACGTACCAAAAAAAAGGTACCGATAAAAACTTCAGCTCGTCCCGCAAAAAATAAGTCCTCATACCGCTCAATCGGTAAAAAAATAAAAAGTTATGGCGCTCAGAATGTGGCGACACAAAAAGTTTATGATCAGTAAAAGTAATAAAATAGAAAAAAACCTATATAAATTTGGAATGATTGTAAATCACGTACTCCTCCTTAGATAAAAACACTCCTCAAAAATGCTAAGAGGAGTATTTTTACACTGCTGGAAAATATGTATTGATACCGCTCTGACTTATGGACACATCCATTGTCAACAAAAATACAAAAGGTAAAGCTGGCCATGGACATTCTATTATATGGTCTGCTGTAACGGGATACATGTTTAAAAACTGTTCCTGGCTGATCCTTCTATTTCCCCTGGAGATAAGTGATGCCAGTTGTATCAGGTATAGCGGTTTAATTCCCTCTGCTCAATTTCAGCAGATGCATGTTCGACCAAGCAGTCCGCGGGACTGACGGGTCAGACACGCAGGATCCACCTGTAATCTATCACATCGAAGTAATGAACTTAGATGTGATCAATAGCAGCTCGATCCTGCGTGTCAGACACTCCGGACCCTCTGACATTGAACACGTCAGTGCCGCGAACCTGACAGATTCAGGTATTAGCGCAAGATACAGTTGCTCTGTATACAGGATACAAAGCAGCTGTATCTGAAAAAGTAAAAAATAATTTTTAATAAAATGTGATTAGAAACTTGCACAAAACAGACTGATAGACAATATTAAAAAAAATAATAATCTAAATAAAAGATTTCAAAAGGTGTACATAGCCTTTAATGTTCTATAGAGGACAATAACTATTGCAATAGGACTATTATCAGTGCACAAATCCTCCTTCTTACGGCAAAATTGCATTACTCTGTAGCACTGTAAGTTAATACCATAAAATTTTACATATATTCATTCTTGGAAAAAGCATTTTTCCTATGGAAATCAGACTTTCTGTAAATCTACAGAATGCCTCTTGGAGCTTGAGAAAAAAAATAAAATAATAAGATATATATATATATATTATTATTTTTTTTTTTCTCAAGCTCCAAGATATATATAGTTTAACAAGCAGTATGAAGCATTAAATATATCAGGTCCTGTGCGGGCCTTTCAATAACATGTGTGCCTGTGACATGATGGAAAATATACCAAATTACTTAGGGGTCCAAACTATTGAGTGGTGAACAAGTTTGTGAAATTAAACTCAGATGCCTAAAAAAACATCATTGTAAATCATGTGCTCGGAGACAAAGATTTCCATTAAATCCATGACAAAATGCACAAGATGTATAGTATGTAATTGATTGCATGGTGTAACATGGACACATGTCCTGTCCAAGAGACCGATTTTATTCCATGGAAACATGCCGATCCGTCACAGAATGTTATCTAAATCCACTGAAATTGATGATTTGTTACACACAAAGTATAAATAAATGGCTGCTATAGAGACTTAAATATCATAAGGTTAATAACATAAATGAAAGATACAAAACCCATGAAGCCCAGTTCATGGTTACTATGAACAGATCACCGGATTTGCTTCTGAGAAAAAAATACTATACGTATACTGCCCCCTGGTGGACATGCTTAGAATGATATATTTGGCTAGATCTAATTTATCACATAAATACAAAAGTAAAAAATCAAACTAATACAATAATGTTATTTCTGCTCTAAGAAAAAATTCAGGGTGTGTTCCTCTTATATCTGTGGTAATAGCCAACTTTATTCCTGTGGTCGCTCCCTATTGGAAGGTGGTGTTTATATTTTATGGAGATACTAGCAATCTGGTTGTAAGCGATTCATATTTGAAACCTTAATGACCAAAAAAAAAGTTTTTCCATCGTCGCATTCAAAGAGCTATAACTTTTTTATTTTTCTGTCGACATGGTTGTACAAGGACTTTTTTTTTGCGGGAAAAATAGTATTTTTTAATAGCACCATTTTGGGGTATATAATTTAATGATCAACTTTTACTGACTTTTTTGGTGGTGTAAACCAACCCAGAAATGTTGCTATTTCTTTTTTGCATCTTAAATTTACGCTGTTTACCGTGTGGTATAAATAACACAATAACTTTATTGAGCGGGTCGTTACAATTGCGGTGATACCATATTTAGACCCTGTCCACACTTAATTTTTTTACGTGGAAACCGCGTTTTTCCCCGCGAGCCTCTGACTTCCCATTGATATAAATGGGCGGCGGAGAAAGCGTTTTTGCTCACGACGCTCAATGGCCGCGGGTGAAAAATGTGTGTGTGTGTGTGTGTGTGTGTGTGTGTGTGGGTGTGTGCAGCAAAGCTGTGTCCTATTTTTGTGCAGCGGAGTATGCATGGGCGCCGCTGATCCTTCATAGCCGCTTATCAGCTGTTTTGAAGAATCAGCGGCGAGCACACCCTCCCCACACACACACAAACCCCCCCAAACATGCAACCGCGCCACACACAACCCCACTGTTCTTTTTTACGCAACACGTTTTTTAAAAACGTTTGCGTAAAAAACGAACGGCTTGCTTTCCCATTGATCTAAATGAAAAGCTTAATCAAACGTTTGACGCTTTTTTGTGTGTTTTATGACGCATTTTGTGTGCGCTTTTTGACGCATAATTAGGACTCCCATTGACTATGGGAACATTTGGCAGTAATTGACTCGACACTTATCTACACAACGCGTTTTTTTAAAACGCGTGTGTAAAAAAGCACGTTGTATGCACTAACAGCGCACTTTACCAATTATGTAAACGAAAAGCGTAATCAAGCATTTTTTGATGCGGTTTTCGGCATGGAAAATGCACAAAAAAAACATGTCAAATACACGCCGTGTGAAACGGTCAACTGAAAAGTCATTCACTTCACTTTCATCATTCTTAGGTTATGTGCACACACAAAATCAAAAACGTCTGAAAACACGGAGCTGTTTTCAAGGGAAAACTGCTCCTGATTTTCAGACTTTTTTTTAGCATCTCCATCTGCTTCAGATTTTTACGGACCAACAAACGGCCGAAAATAAGCCGTGTGAACATACCCTTAGGATATGTGCACACGTAGTGTTTTCAGCAGTTTTCCAGGCCGTAAACGTCCCGAAAAACGGCTGAAAAATCGGAAGCAGAATGAATGCCTACAAGCATCTGCCCATTGATTTCACTAGGAAATACGGTTTTCTGTTCCGACGCAGAGTTTTTTTTTACAGCTCATTTTCAAACAACGGCACGTAAATAGACGCCCGCGAAAAATAAGTGCATTTCACTTCTTGGGACATTTTTGGAGCCATTTTTCATTGACTCTATAGAAAAACAGCTCCAAAAACGGCCGTAAAAAAACGGTGCGAAAAACGCGAGTTTGATTAAAAAAACGGCTGAAAATCAGGAGCTATTTTCCCTTGAAAACAGCTCCGTATTTTCAGACGTCTTTTTAGTAAGCGTGTGAACATTTCCTTAGCCTTTTGGTGTGTCCTATAGCTTCTGCCAGCTGCCATTTGTACAATCACTCCCAAAATGACAGCCGGACAATACTTAGCAATTTGAAGACACCTTTTCCTGGCTTGTAGACAAAAATAGGGAGGTGGGTGAGATTCCCTCCCACATTTACAGCAGCTGTGAGTCAGGTTGCTTTGCCTTATTCACCTTGCTGTAATTCTGGGAAGTGCTTCCTCTGGTTGCCAACATAGGAAAACATGTCAAATTATTATTTAAATTTTGAATACTTTCCACCGTGTGGAGGAAAAAAACACAAATACAGCAAAAAAAATAGAAGTAACTTACTTTAAAAAAAAAAAAAAAAGGTTTAATTCGCGACACATTCCCTTTAAGGCCGTTTTACACTGGCCAATTATTGGGCAAAAGAGCGTTCACAGAACGCTTATTCCCGATAATTGCCCTATGTAAACAGGGCAGCGATAAGCAGATGAACAAGTAAATGATAAATCTATTATCTTTATGTTAACAGGGAGATGCGCTGCCGACATGATAATGTATAGGGACGAGCAAACGGAGTAACGAGCGCTCATCCCCATACTAGTTTCTTGTTAGAGTAGCAAATGAGCGCCGATCAAAGAGCCGTCTTTAAGGGCCGGGTCGGGCCGTGCAAAAGTACCTTTACGCTCATCTGAATGAGCCCTTACAGGCATTTATAAATTGTATTCAACTGCACAGAAAATAATCTCAGCCCCAGACAAATCAGGTTAGTGTTGTAAACAAATTTCTAGGAGTTTTCAGACTCTACTGCTCAGAAAATGCGATTACGTTAAAAGCCACTTATAACTCATCTCCAGCAGAATACTCTATGTCCTCCATGCGCTCTTTATTCTATTCAAGCGCTTGAGAAAGGCTCATTGTTGACATGTTCACATGTTACGGTGACTAAACCTACAACTTTTTGATATTTGAAAAAGAAGTCTATTTGCTGTTGCCTCCTTCTGAGTTTACCTGCATGTATAAAACAAACACCGCACCAGCCACAGTCTTGACCGAATTCTGACATAGCATATTGAATAGTAGGAAAAACATAAAAGAAAACGAAAAATGGGGTAAAAAGGAGAGGAGCACAAAAGATACAGAAGAGGATACAACTACTTTGTTTAAAACATTTAAAAAAACGTCTCAATACAATTTATTATTGTGTTCCGTATTTTTGTGTGCCTCTGTTATACCCCAAATTCAGCTTTTTTTTAAAAGGTTATTGGTATCTTGTATAGGAGGTAGTTTTAGAGCACCTAATATCGATTTCTCATAATCCACTGGTGTCCGTCTGTTCTCTTGTTTCTATATTGCAAAGTAGTAGCACATCTAGTGTTCAATGAACTGTGCCCTAATCTCTGAGCCTTTCCAACTCCTGGTGAAATACTTCTGTCGTCATTGCTAGGCAGTGTCCAAATAAATAGGTGGAGATCGTAGTCCGAAGAGGACTACACTGGACCTCGATGTTCCGGTAAAGGGCAGAGTAGTCAAACTCCAGTCAGCAAATGATGTTGGTGGCAACTACTGATGACACACTGCTAATGCTTGCGAGTCCAGGATTTGAAACATTGACCAGAACGTTAGTTTGATTTCCTCTAACTCAAAGCTGGTCTTACACGTAAAGATAATGAGTTTAGAAACTCTCAGACAAAAACAATTTTCTGCAATCTTTTAAGACCTTAGGGACAGCCAATTTTGGTTTATTCATTTTAGTTTTTCCATCGTCGCATTCCAAGAGCCATAGATTTTTTATTTTTCGTGTCATATGCGGACTTGTTTATTGTTGGATGAGTTGTAGTTTTCAATGGTTCCATTTATTGTACCATATAATGTACTGAGAAACGTAAAAAAAAATTGTAGTGGGGTGGAATGGAAAAAGACTAAACCGCGATTCCTCTATTGTTCTCTGGGTTTTGTTTTTACGGCATTCACCATGCGGGTAAAACAACATGTTAACTTTAAGGCCCTTTTACAAGGGCCAATTATCGGGCAAACGAGCTTTCATATGATCATTGCCTTGCGTAAACAGGGCAACGATCAGCCGATGAACGAGCAAACGCTCGTTCATCAGGTGACTATCGTTTATGCAACACAAAATATTATCGTTGTTGGAGGCACATCCGCATGATGGAAATGCATGGGGACGAGCGATAGTAGTAACGAGCGCTCGTCCCAATACATAGCTCCTTGTGAAAGGAGCAAACTAGTACCGATCAACGAGCTGGCTGGTGTAAAAAGAACCTTATTCTGTGGGTCAATACAATTAAGGCAATATTACATTTATTCAGTTTTTTTCATGATGTAATACTATTACAAAGAAACTATTAGTTAAACAAAAAAAAAATGTGTCTCGATGTTCTAAAAGTAATACATTTTTTGTTTTTCCAATCAACGGAGAGGTGAGAGTGCTTGCTTTTTGCAAGGCAAGCGGTAGTTGACCAAATAACTGCAATTCTTGTATTATGAATTGTTTTTTTCTTGACTGGTTAAATAATGTAACATTTTACTAGTTCAGACATTTAAGGATGTGGCGATCCCAATGGTCTTTTTTTATTGCTTACATAACTTTTCCCACAAAAAGGTTTTCTTTTTTAACTTTTAGTTCTTGAAAAATGTTTTTATATTTTACAAAATGTTATTAAAACCCTTTTTTAAATTACATTTATTAAGGAAACTTTACCTTGTGATAGTCGGATCGCTCATCCAATACTTATGTATTGCGGTGTATTTCATTTATCTGTGCTCTGCTATTAAAGAGAACCTTTCACCTGCCCATACATGTGCAGCGGAGTGCAGCATGCAATAGGCAGGGCTGCACAAACCCTGGGGCACTTTTAAAAAAAATCCTATTCTCCTCCGTTATTTAGATATTGGGGCCAATATATTTGGCGCTCGATATGTAATTGACAAGGGGAAAGGCAGGAAAGCCGAAATGCATCTTGTTTGAAAAATAACAAAACTATTTGATCCAGTGAGTGCCGGGATTTTGTTCACATAACTGTTCTTGGTAGTCAGGGTTGTGCCAAATGTAATCCACTTCTTCATGACCGTCTTCACTGTTTTCCATGGTATATCTAATGCCTTTAAAACTCTTTGGTACCCTTCTCCTGACTGATGCCTTTCAACAATCAGATCCCTTTGATGTGTTGTCAGCTCTTTACAGACCATAGCTTTTGCGGTCACATGCAACAAAAAAAATCCTAATAGAACAGCTGAACTTTATATGGGATTACTCAGAATCACTTTAAATAATGGCCCCTCTAAATGATGGCTGCCTCTAAATGATTTCAGTTTGTTTTTCAATTCAATTGTACAGATTACAAGTCACATTAAAGGTGGAAAATGTTTTGAAATGATTCATCTTGTACTGATTTTTTGACATGACAAATACCTGGCATTTTAACAGGGGTGTGTAGGCTTTTTATATCCACTGTATTTATATAAATAAAAGCTGCTGCAGAAGCACGGAGGTAATTATACAGGAGTAATGAGCAGTGTGGCTGAGAATCAAGCGCTGGGGTGACATAGAACACTCACCGGCAGCTGCAGCAGGTCTGTCTGGGTCTCTCGCTCTACTCCGGCTGCCCTCACATTCTCTATAGAATTCTATAGGCATGTGCATCCTTCTCTTCTCCTGCTCTGTCTTTTTGCTCCCCTTTTCCCTATCCATAGACTTCTATGGGCAGGCTGTGAAGAAACACATCCTCACTTCCTGCAGTCTGTCTCCTCTGCAACTAAAGATAGAATTTGCGTGACAACAGGGGCTGGACAATGGATTACAGAAAGGGAGATACCTAGTGGCAGTAAATTCATACAGAATTTGCATGGATAAAACTACATTTTAACAGTAACTAAACTACAAAGTTGATGTATATCAGATACACTATTAGATTAGCATAAGTTGTTTTAAAAAGGTAGTGTCCACTTAAGCCTTGCCTAATAGTAGGGCACTGATGGCTGCCATGGCAACCATTCATCAACCTGCAATTTTGTCGCGGGGGGCGATCGGGGCACAAAGACAGCCCCCTCCCTCTGACTAACTCAGATGCTGCCGCTATTAACCGGCTGTTGCAGACAGGTATCACATGTATGAAACAGCCAGCACCCGCTGCGTATGGCACGGGGCCAGCTCCTGAGCTCGAGTTATCTTGGGGTAGCACAAATCAACCGAATCAATCAATCAAACTGTATGTCGGATGTCACTACGGGGTTAATTACCATTGTGTATACGGGATAAAATTAGTTATATCATTTGGTAAAAGTAGTTTCCAAAGTTGAATGTCTGGACGGTTTTATTATGGTCTTTAAACAAAATACAAAATTGCTACATTCATTGGCAACTCCAAGGATTTTTTAAAAACAACTTTTCCAATAGCATGTGTAATAAGAAAACAACAAGTGCTCGGTTGATGCAAAAGTTTCAACGACACTTCCAGATCAGGAGTGTACCAGAAAAGGAATGATGTATTTTATCTGTTTGACAATTGTGTGACCGTATATGTGCAAATTGCTACAACTTTAGTCTATGGAAAACGTTATGGTCCATTACTTGGAATGTTGGTGGCATAATCATTACAAGTGTCTTCTAAGAAAGGTCATTGTCAAATCCTTTCTTGGCTCATTACCTAACATGTATGGCCAGCTTTATTTTTTCGTTTTTCCGCTGAACATTTCATAATTGTGAAAATAGGAAACACAGCATCAGAACTGAGTAAAAGGGTCACAGCAATTTAAACCAAATGAGGACTTTATCAGCATTAAATTATGGCCAGTCTCAATGTATCTAAGGGACTGTGTATGGCACTCTTTAATACTTCACTGAAACTTAATCAGTTATATCTAAAGCACAAATCAGGCAGACCAAAAGTGGCGAGACCATCAGAAGGCCAATACATGGAATTTTGTTTAACTAAGAGAACAGAAACAAAAACAGAATTGACTGAATAAAGAACTAGATACCCTAATAAAGTACTGTCAAAAGAAGGCTGCTAAACGTGGTCTCAAAGGTCTCAGTGCTTTGGGCCACATAAAATTGTATTTAACCTTAGCATTTTTTCTCATACAAATATATCAAGAGAAATGTACAAAACTATCACTATGATTTCTTCTATTTCCAGATATCCCAAGGCACGGATATTATCCGGGTTAATGTGAAATGATGTTCTCCTTTTATACAGAAACGGAATATGCACAAAAAAAAGCTGGTGACCTTTCGTTTTCAAGCTTGTATAGCCCGTAGGAAGTCATTACCCTGAGACGTCTGCTGTTTATAACAATTCAGAAAAAAAGACACAAATTCACTATGATATCACCATATTATTCGATATAGAACCTCCATGAACCCTTTAAAAAAAACACCATTATCCTCTGCTAGACAAGTAAAGGCTAATCATATATTTAAAAAAAAAAAAAAAGAGAATAAAGAATGTTCATGATGATGAATGAATGATTTTGGTCGTCACTACAGGGGATCATTGTAAGAACAGAAAACTGCAGTGCTCTACTTCATCCATTCTGTACATACAGTGTAGCAGAGTGAGTCTGCTTTATGAAAGCTTCAATGAATGGGCGTTAATGGTCAGAAAAGTGTTAATAGAGTAATACAGTTTCCAGGAATGGATGGAGTACTGCCCTTCCCCCAGAGACCAGGGAGTGGTAGGGGGGTTGCATTCAGAGCCTTATCTGTGTGTATAGTGTACAGTATTCCTGCCCCACCTTATCTACTGATCACATTAGTACAATAGAATTGTCATATGTCATTAAGACCCCTAGCCCTCAAATGATCATGATATGAGTCAGCTGAAACTGCTCCAGTCTACACAGCAAAGCTGAAAAGTGAGCTGAAGAAAACCGGAAATATCAGCTGATTGTGTGTGTATTAAAGTGAAAAAAAAGGAATATTCTTATTTAAATAAAAGATAAATTAAAAACCTAAATAACTGGTCAATTTTTGATGATACATTTTTTTTTAAATGACAGCGTAAAGCTTGCATCCACTGTGTTCTCCATCAAAAAGCCCAGCAGGAACGAAGATAAACTAAAGAAAATTTCTATAAGGTCGGCGTATAAAATCCTGGCAATTGCTTCCAGCACAGAACTTATTTATAACACAGACTGTTGAAGGAGAAAGATTTAGCAATTACCAATTAGTAGGCTCCTCTAATTAATAAAAACGTAGTAGCATAATTTATGCATAATTAGTTTTCTTGGCTCGAGGACATTTACAGTATTTCCCTGATCATTTCTAGTGTTTGATAATTAAACAGCTGTCTAGTAACAGTAATGCCTGAATAAAGCAATTTTACTGTACGCATACCTTTCAACACATAAAAATGTTACCCTAATTTTGACAGTAAAGACCTAAACCCCCATCATTATGACCTGATGATGAACTGTAAATGGCTCAAAATTAGGACTGATCCACAAAAATGTTACTGTTACAAAGTATATGTAAAATGTCTTCAAACTTGCACTATCACAAGCGACTTGATGGCCCTGCTGTTTCTTCCTCTTCCTTCCCATTACTTATAGATGAGAAAAGTGCTTTACACGTAAACCAGGTCTCCTCTCATTCAATTTCTAAATGTTGTAATTTCATTGGAAAAGTGAAGTACCATGTAGGCTCACATTGCCCATGAAAAAGGGCATGGGGCCAACCTCTACACTCTCAGGATCTTACGCCCTTCGATCATTGAAGCACTGTTGCAAAGTTAATCTTGAATTTGCCAATGGGGTTAGTGCACGAGAAGTAAAGAGAAATGGAGTTGGAAGAGATGACAGAAAAGGGAAAACGGCCATACCAACACACAAAAGATGGTGGTGTGTGTATGGACAATGGCCATACCAACTGTTTACTGGAACATATTTGCTAATCTGACTTACATCTTTATAATGTACTCCTCCATCAGATTCTCTCATATGGTTTTCTTACTTCTGTGTAATTATGACGGCAAACAGTTTAACGAAAGATGACATCTCTTTCGTTGTTATAGTTGTTTATGGCAAGTTCCCATTAGTATGATCAAAATATTCAATTATATTTTCGATTGTTAAGAGTCAAAACTACACAAGGCAACATAACATTTTACAAACCATCTACCCCAGTAGACATGTAATAGATTGTGTACCAGATTATCCATTATAAAAAACAGCATCTCACAAGCCTCCTCCGTTCACAAAGATTTCCACATTTAGATAAATCTTCATTCCAGTTATTACTCACCTGAGTGAAGTATTTCCCATCTTGTTTCAAGACTTTGATGCAAAGATCCAAAATCAGTCTTAAAAATTCCCAAGTAGAATCTGAATGATAAATGGAGAGAAGTAGTGGTAGTAGTAGTAGTAGTAGTAGTAGTATTAGCAACAAAGGCTGTTATTTGTCTTTTTTTTTTTTAAAGCGACTCATCTACATTATGCTGCCGTCACTGAGGTTCAGCATAATGTAGTGAAAGAGGCGGATTTCAGCGGTTTGTCACTTATTTGCTCAAGTGAAGGCGTTTTGGAGAACTTCCATGCAGGGCGTGGCCAGCGCTGCCAGATTTCTCCCTTAAAGGGAATGTGTTGTTAGCAAAAAATGTTTTGTTTTTTTTAGTTAAACAATTAGTGTGTGGGTGATTAAACATTGTTCTAATTTTTTTTTTTCACGAGTCAGGAAATATTATAAATTGGATTCAATTGGATTCTAATTTATAATATTTCCCATTGCTGGTCACTAGATGGAGCAATTCCCAAAATTGCAGCATTGCATGTGGTAAAGCAACCACATTGCTTTATGCTGCAAAATTGGGAAAAAATCCCTCGCTCTAGTGAGCTCTCAGAATCCCCCCCTCCTTTATCCTGGCTAGTGCCGGGAGAAACGAGGGGATTGAACGGTCTAACCTCCTACACTGTGTGTCGCCATTTTTTGAGCTGACACACAGTGTAGTAAGTTAATATACACTAGTGTAAACACAGTAAAACACGAACATACATAGAAATCACTTACCTGCTCCAGTCGCCGCCGCTCCTTCCGGACCGTCCGCTCCGTCTGCTGCCGCTGCTCCATGTGCACAAGCCCGGAAGCCGCGACCGGAAGTAGTAATCTTACTGCCCGGCCGCGACTTCCGGTCCACAGGAAAATGGCGCCGGACGGCGCGCATTTCAAATTGGACTGTGTGGGAGCGGCGCATGCGCCGTTCCCACACAGACGGCGTACACCATAGTGGATGGAACGGGCCCCGTTCACAGTCCCTATGGGACTGGAGCTGCCGTGTTCCATGTCTGTATGTGTCGTTAATCGACACATACAGAAATGGAAAAAAAAATGGCAGCCCCCATAGGGAAGAAAAAGTGTAAAAATAAAAAAAAGTAACACACAAACACACAAATAAATACAAACGTTTTTAATAAAACACTAACATCAAACTGATCTAAAAAAAAAAATTGTGGCGACACTGTTCCTTTAAGGCCTCATGCACACGTTGGACGACCGCTAATTACGGATCCGTGAAACACGGACCGCACACGGATGGCTTCCGTGTGCAGTCCGTTGTTTCACTGACCTAATCAGTGAAAAGGCAGAGACTGTTCCGTCAAAAACGGGCAGGAGTAGGACCTGTCCTATTTTTGACGGAACGGCCGCACGGTTCCGTTAAAACAACGGACGTGTGCATGGCCCCATTGAAATGAATGTGTCAGGGTGCTATCAGTTAAAAAAACATAGCACCCTGAAGAAAAAAAGCTGAAGTGGGCATGAGGTCGGAATAGTGATAAATCTGTCAGATAGTGGCGAATGGGTTGAGGGATCAGCAGCTCATGAATATGCTGGACTCATTTCTGGCGGTGCAGATGTCGCTCTACATGTAAGTTCTCTAAAACGGCGTCACTTTAGTAAATAAGTGACAGATCGCTGAAATCAGCCTGTCTGTCACTACATTATGCTGCCCTCAACCAGAGCAGCATAATGTAGATGAGAGTTTTCCTTTTAAAGAAAACACGTACACACAACATATTTTTAGAATGTTTAGATGTGATTTTTCCTGCTCTTTTACACATGGACGTCTTCTGTTTGCATGCATTTTCATCACCAAAATTCATTGACAAATTAAATTGATTTAAAATAACATTTCAGTTCTGTGCTGCATAAGTGTATAGCATGTGTATACCTCTGACAGGTATTATTTATTAAGACTGGTGTATTAGACAACAATAAGATGTAAGAGGCACCTAATATTTTAAGAGGCGCTCACCACTTAATAAATAAGCCGCATATTTGGCCGGCCATGCGCAGGAAGGTCCAATGTATTCCAGCATAAATTATAATAAATTTGTTGGGCTGTGGAAGGCCACGCCTCTTCTGCTAAGCCCCATCCACTTTTTAGTACAGGGGCATGAGCGGCGCAAATGCATCAAAAGTCTTAGAAAACTGGCGTAGACAAAATAATAAATTCCCCCATTACAATTCTGGCTCTGAAAGCAGCTACAACAAGTATAGAGGAGCAGGGAGCTGTCAGAGCGGCTGCGGGTATGTACCTGTGAGCTGCTGCATGGATAAGACTAGTTCCATAGAGTTCTATTGAAGCCCGCTCATCCATGCGCCAGCTCACAAGGACAAATCTGCAGCCGCTCTGACAGCTCCCCGTACATGTTGCAGCTGCTTGCAGAGGCAGCATTTTGTTTCAATGTATATTACCAGGTGTTAACACTTTGTAACATATATTTACAATAGTACTAAAACCCTAAGGAAGTGTTCACTTAAAATTTAGAATTCAAGAGTTTTATATAACTTCTACAATTACTGAAATTTTGTTTGTGCTGTACCCTAATAAATGATGTAGTCCTTGCACCATAATCAGGTTTGTCCAGGGATCGCTCCCTTTTGTCGCATTGTTTGTTTTACTGGTTTTGACTATTTGTCATTTTACTTGTTTGTTACTTCGCCAATTGTAAAGCGCTACTGAATAGGTTGGCGCTATATAAATAAAGGTTATTATTATTATTTCTGTGGATATGGTCCATGTACATGTAGATTTGCACCATTTTCAAAGACAGAAATACAAAATTATTTTGTAAGTACCACTCTCGTTCATTATGATAATCACATGTTTAGACTTTAATATTAACCACTGGCGTTGGTAGGTTACATGAACTATTTCCTGTTTTAAAGATTTCGGAATAAAATTGAAACAGAGTTTTCATTTTAACTTCACCGCGCTGGATCATGGTTGTCACTTCTTTTCTGCTAGGTTACATGTACCAACTGGTCTTGATATTCAGCTATTAATTTTTTTAACTATTCCTTCTCCCCACAAACATAACAAGAAAAAAAGTGTTAAAAAATTTTTGCATTCCCGTGTTCATTTATTGAGCCGGTTCTTTACAGCAGGACAGTCCAAACTAAATTAGGCCAAAATAAATTACAAGAGGAATAGCGACTAGCCATTTTGCAAGTGCATGAGGAACAGTGTGTTTATGAGGCATTGATAAAATGTGCTAATGGTAATGTTATGATATCAAAAGCTAAAACACAGAAATAGTAATGTATTAAGACGCACCTTCTTCTGGAGAAGTGGAGATGGGGACAGCAGTAAGGTCATTAATCACATAATCAAATGTTCGCCCTTCTTTGGCATACATCTTCAATACTGGGACACAATCCTCAACCAAGACCTAGCAAATATTCAGGGTAAAAAAATATTTTAATCCAATTTTTGCACAATAAAGGACACAGAAATAACACATTCGCCGGGGACTTTTACATTTAGGCCCTATTCACACAGAGGTTTTTTTGCAGGCAGAAAAAAAATATATGTCTGCCGCCCTTTGATTTCATTGGGAGGTCAGAGGTGGAACCGCGGCAAGAGAGGACATGCTGTTTCTTTTTCACACAAGAGGCTAAAATCTGCCTGTGAAATTTTTTTTAAATATGGATCCGCTGTATATTTTGATAGCCCTTATTAGCCAAATATTTTTTTGTGTCCTCTGGGCTAGGAGAACGGACCTGTCCTTATACTATGCTGCCATTACATAGGGCAGAATAGTCTGAAGACATGTCGGCTTTAAGAAATTAAAACAATACATAATTCTACACCTATTTAGATTTAAAAAATCAAATTGCCGTTCAAGGGTGGATATTGACCAAAACCCATTCAAAGACAAGGATGTATGTAATATATATCATGACTTAAAATTATTTTTAACACTAGACTATAATAAAACCCGGAATCTTAGCCATCAAATGATAGCAAGATCAAAGCTCAAGGTGCAATATTCGGGGAGCAGCACTAGTTTCAAGTCAGGGAGGAGGATAAAAAGTTTAAAGGGTAACTAAACTTTTAAAAAGCCCTAATAACATGTCAGAAGTTTTGATCTGTGGGGATCCGAGCACTGAGACCCCCACTGCTTGCCAATACGAAGCAGCAGTAGCTCTCGGGGGAGTGCTGTGCTGCTTAGTTTCTGATCGGCTTTCCACAGAAAGCCGAGCGAGTGGTGTGTGGGCTCATAGACTTTCTATTGAACCCGTACACTGCTTTGAGGAAAGGCGATCAGAAACGAAGCGGCACAGCACTCACTTGAGCGCTTCTACCACTTAATTTTAGCAATCGGCAGGGGTCTCAGTGCTCGGACCCTCAACAATCAAAACTTCTGACATATCACTATGACATGTCAAAAGTTTTTTTTAAAGTTTAGTTACCCTTTAACTTCCTGGCTTTAAAGTAAGAGCAAGAAGAAATATCACAGCCTGTTACGGTCATCTCCCCCCTTGCACATCTCTCCAGTGACCCTATGGGGAGTGATACAGGAACTTTTGTTTATATTACCAACCCCCCTTATCAATCAGGGAGGCTAAGTGTTCAGGCCACTTGTCCACTACATGACTCAAATGTTTATCGGCATTTGGATTGTGGAGATTTTTGGTCGCTTCAGTTTGGATGATTATGTGAAGCTATATGCATGTACGCATGGGCATAAGTGGCTTGTATGAACTCTTCACCTATTAAACTTTAATTTTTAGGAGGTGTTGTGCGTCTAAGGCTCAGCTCGGGTCAGACTTTTAGCCACAAAATTTATTTTTCCATTTTTTTTAATAAAATGTTGCACTTCGATGAATATATTAATAGGCACCTTTATTAAATTTGAGTGCTGGATGACATTGACACAATGTACCAGATGTCACTTTCAAAAACAATATGGGTATGGGGATATAATATGATTTTGTTTTATTTTATGCATGTCAAAAATGTAAAAATTGTCCCGAAACCTTGGCAGGGAAAGGGATTTAAAGTAGAAAGCAAGGCACAGTCTAAATGAAAATAACAGTAATAAACATAAAACATTTCCAGAATTTTGAGATAAACGATGGGATTCCCCACAATAGAGAATTCTCTGCAGTAACTAGAGCTGGATAAATACAGAAACTCTCATTCCAGAGGACAGGGCCAGCGTCAGCACCCGGCGATCCCGGACAAGTGCCAGGGCCCAATACCCTTGGGGGGGCCCACTCGGCTGTCGGGTACTGTCGCTGCCGTCCTCACGGCATCACTGTCCATATATGGACAGTGATGTCAGGAGGAGAGAAGTAGTCCCAGGCAGAGCGCTAGCGGTTCTGCTTCAGGGCTCAGTCTCTGGGAAAGCCCCTGACATCACTGTCCATATATGGACAGTGATGTCAGAGGGAGAGAAGTAGTCCCAGGCAAAGGGGTACAAGCGACTCTGCTCTGGGACTCCGTCTCTGGGAAAGCCCCTGACATATATGTATGGACAGTGATGTCAGAGGGAGAGAAGGAGTCCCAGGCAGAGCGATAGCGGCTCTACTCTGGGACTCTGTCTCTGGGAATGCCCCTGACATCACTGTCCGTATATGTACAGTGTTGTCAGGAGCAGAGCAGTGTCCCAGGCAAGGTGCTAGGAGCACTCTGCTCGGGACTTTGGTTCTGGGGTTACCCCTGACATCAGTAGCCGTATATGGACAGTGATGTCAGGGGTTTCTCCTGAAGCGCAATCCCCAGCCTGAGCATCGGCAATGCTCCGGCTGGGGATTCCACTCCTAGAGGGAACCCCAAATCGCTACCTACAGGGGTGGGAGGCTTTGTGGTACTACCAGCGAGGGGGGCTGTGTGACACTACCTGGGAGGAGGGGGCTGTGTGGCACCACCTGGGTGGTGGGGGCGTTGTGGGGCTACCTGGGTGGTGGGGGCGTTGTGGGGCTACCTGGGTGGTGGGGGAGTTGTGGGGCTACCTGGGTGGTGGGGGCGTTGTGGGGCTACCTGGGTGGTGGGGGCGTTGTGGGGCTACCTGGGAGGGACCTGTGTAGCACTATCTACAGAGGGCACTAAATTTATGGGGGTACAAACTGAGGGGGCCTGATTTCTATATGGGGCATAAACAGGGCCTAACGTCTACATGTGGGATCAAAGTCAAGTTTTCTGCCATTTTACTGCCGCCGTGAGTTCCTCCGCAAAGTGGCCTACTAAGTCTGTGTCGCCCAAGGGCCCACATAAACGTGGAGCCGGCCTTACCAGAGGACATGGGGCATGTTAAAATCAAGAAATGCCTATTGCATTCAATAGGAGCCGTGAAAATTAGTGAGCGGTTTTCCAGTAAAAACAGCTACTTGCTGTGGTCCCAGGAGCAGGACTCCCATGATCCGCTTAAAGAGACTCTGTCACAACATTATAAGTGCCCTATCTCCTATATAAGGAGATGGGCGCTGTAATATAGGTGACAGTAATGCTTTTTATTTAAAAAACCGATCTTTTTTCACAACGATTTTAGTTTATGCTAATGAGCTTTCTTAATGCCCAAGTGGGTGTACTTTTACTTTCGACCAAGTGGGCGTTGTACAGAGGAGTGCATGACGCTGACCAATCAGCATCATGCACTCCTCTCCATTCATTTACACTGCACTAGCGATATAGTGATATCACTATGTGCAGCCTCATACACAAGCCCTAACATTACTACAGTGTCCTGATAATGAATACACATGACCATCCAGCCTGGACGTCATGTGTACTCAGAATCCTGACACTTCTGAATCTTTTCTGTGAGATTCCAGCAACGGATACGAAATCTCGCGAGATTACGAGGTAAACGAGATTTCGTATCCGTTGCTGGAACCTCACAGAAAAGATTCAGAAGTGTCAGGATTCTGAGTACACATGACGTCCAGGCTGGATTTCATGTGTATTCATTATCAGGACACTGTAGTAATGTTAGGGTTTGTGTATGAGGCTGCACATAGCGATATATCTATATCGCTAGTGCAGTGTAAATGAATGGAGAGGAGTGCATGATGCCGATTGGTCAGCGTCATGCACTCCTCTGTACAACGCCCACTTGGTCGAAAGTAAAAGTACGCCCACTTGGGCATTAAGAAAGCTCATTAGCATAAACTAAAATCGCTCCTAACGTTGTGAAAAAAGATCGTTTTTTTTAAATAAAAAGCATTACGGTCACCTACATTACAGCGCCGATCTCCTTATATAGGAGACAGGGCACTTATAATGTGGTGACAGAGTCTCTAACAGTATAATACTTATAAACAGTACTAAAATATTATACACTTACCTGATAACAGTCACCTTTCAGATTGTCTAAAACATCACCGCATGTTTTTCGCATATGTTGTCTACATCCATCGATCACCATTTGGTCTATGTTTGAAGCATGTTAAGGTGTAATTATTTGTTTGTGAGACACGACTCTATAATGGGCATCCCTGACAAAAATTATGTACTTTATTTCATAATTCACAATTACAGCGGAGTATGGAAATAAAATCTACGCTGAATGACAAAGAATATTAGTTTTACAGAGTCCGTCACTGACTATGTAAACCACTACTCTTATTATCTCTCCTGATGTTTGTAGTGGTGAACAGAAACATCTAACCCACATTTCTTGCAAAACACTTCAACACTGGATGCATAAGGCATTCATGGTAAATAACCTACATTGACTACGTGACTTTAGTGGTAATGTCAAAGTGATGTTACCCAGAGGCGTAGCTAGATTCTCTAGCACCCGGGGCAAAGATTCAGCTTGGCGCTCCCCCCCCCAACCTCTTTCCCGACATCTCCTTCCCCCTCGCCGTGTTTGCTTTCTCTACTAATCAATGACGTGTCATTTCTTTTCCACATTTCTTTTTATGTAACTCGAGCATAAAAACATTTGCACATTTTACAAGCAATATAGTTCTATACACAACACCAGAACCAAGCCCATTACATATATACAATGCCAGAACCAAGCTCAGTACATAAATACAACACCAGCACAAATACAGCTCAATTTAGTGCAACCCCTGCCGTATAGGTATGTACGGCGTAAAACTACAGCTTCCAGAGTGGCCCGAACAATGATAAGGATATGCTGGGAGTTGCTGTTTCACAAAAAATAAATCATATCATAAGCATCTCGCTGCAGATTATACAGTGACTACAGTGCTGATTAGAGGCAGAATGAACATTTACATTAGGTGACTCACCGGTGACGTCTCAGATTCTAGTTCTTTTTCGCCATCCGATCCAGACCTCTATGATGAATTCTCCCGGTCACAGCCCATTTCTGCAGTTTGCCACTCAGATGTCTTCAGCTTCTCACTTTTCCAACATTTCTACACCTATAAATAAAGATAAAGTTCTCATTATACCACACACTACGTCCCTAAATATAATAGCACCATACACTGCACCTCTAATTATAATAGCACCATACATCGTGTCCCACACACACACACTGTGCCCCCTGTAGATAGTGCCTGCCATAGAGCCCCCTGTAGATAGTGCCCCCCTATAGCCCACCCCTGTATAGTGTCCCATAAATAGCTCCCCTTATAGTGCTCCATAGGCCACCCCTGTATATGGTGCTCCATAGATAGCCCACCCCAGTATATAGCCCCCCCTGTAGATAAAGCCCCCCCGGTAGATAAAGACCCCCCTGTAGATAAAGCACTCCTCCCGTAGATAAAGTCACACTTTTTTATTACAGTAAAATAACAAACTATTCAAACTCACCTCAATCCTGTTCCCACGCCGGCCGGCAGCAATGGAGACCTGCTCTCTTCTGCGCAGGTCTCCTGGGGGGTTGAGCGAAGAGTCTATGAAAGGCGCTGATTGGCTGGGCAGGATGACTTTCCCTGTCTGTCAGCGCTTTTCAGCGACGGAAGCGCAATACCGCTTCACTCATACAAAAGAGCTGAATTGCCGGGCACGGAACGTACTCGGCCATTATTTGCTTCCAATTGTACCTGTATCCTATACACACAGGTACAATTATAGTGCAGGAGGAGGTGGCACTGGCGCCCCCCTCTAAGTTGCGCCCGTGGCACATGCCCCGCCTGCCCCCCTAGCTACGCACCGGATGTTACCACTAACGGTCTATTCACACTGCGTCAGGGGAACCCGTGAATGGAATCCAAACTGAAACAAATGGAATCCATAGGTTTCCGTTTGCATCACCATTGATTTCAAATGGTTTCCGTTTATCACCGTTGTGTAAGGGTTCCATCGTTTTGACGGAATCAATAATAGTCGACTGCGCTATTCATTCTGTCAAAAGGACGGAACCGTTACACAACGGGGACAAATGGAATCCATTTGCATCGAATTCGTCACCATTGAAATCAATGGTAATGCAAACGGAAACCTATGGTTCATGGGTTCCCCTGATGGAAAGCTCAGACGGAACCCATGAATGGAGTCCTGACGCAGATGTGAACGAAGCCTTAGCAGCGAACGTCGGAGGTATACGTAGGGAGGATTTCCTACAGGGAAAACTAGACATTACACAGTGCCCATTCAAATCAATGAATTGTCTGTGTATGCAGGACAGGTCATTTAAAAACAAGAGACACTCTTTGGAGTCGCTCCTTCTGGACAAGAGATGAGGATTCTTAAAATGGGAGCACACAATTATTAACGCGGAACTATGTTTTTTCTAAACTAGACAACCCCTTTAATTGAACAATTTAGTTTTCCCCTCTATGGCAGGGCTATGTAGGAATCAAGGCGGACTCATCTGCAGCATTGAAGGCTACAAGCAGTGGATGCCACTGACAGCAAACAGAGCTCTTGAAAATTATAAGGAGTTGATGTACAAATTATAGTAAAAAATGTCATAACTTTTCAGCATACAATGAATAAGCCTTATCTGTTGAAACCAGGAACTCCCCTTTAAAGAAATCATACAATTTACATAGGAGGGCACCTTTTAAACACGAACATGTTCTGCACTAACATCATTTCCATGGCATAAACTCTTATGAAATACAGTAGACAAGCTGGATTACAAATTTTACAAATGGTAAAGACCCTTCTAAAGTTTATTGGTCTTACTGCAAGTTCGGCATTAAACGTATTACTATTTACAGTAACTGAACTTGACAGATGGAACCACAGTTCAAATGCAGAGTAAAAAGAAAAAAATATCTCATTTTACATTTGAATGATGGAGAAAGCCACATAAATAATGTGATTATGGGTAAGTGTGTAGAACTTTTGGATTCTTGCAGCTAAAATTCACGGGCCCAGACAGAAATCAAATCCATTGCCACAGCATTGCTTAAATTCAGCACTTAGCTATGCTCTGTAAGCCAAGCCTGTAGGCCGTTTCTTCAAAGCTGCAGTAATGGACGTACTATAGAGGGATAGAAGTAGGATATTCTGGGATATAAGGATTATATTCTGTACTAACAGTTGCTTTTAAATGCTTTTTAGTATTCGCAAGTTACTCTTTATTGAATGATCTAGGACTATACTTCATAACTATATGTAATAATAATTTGTAAAATGGGCCTACTAGGGCCATTTAACATAACGGCTGTTTACTTCACTCTGTTCCCCAAATGCCAGTTTCCACAGTGCTCAGTACACTAAGTCTTTAGCTGCACAGGCAATATCAACTACTACTGCATGTTACCGGGCTGTACAGCGGAAGTTGGTAAAATGACGCACCATTCTCGGACATTACTTAGTGCTCTTCTGTTATTGGATAAAACTGCACCATTTTCTGATCCAAATGGAGGAGGAGGCTTCTAAAATAGAGCGGAGAGCTCTCAGTGTGAACAATATAATGTACAGCAAGCCTGCAGGGTGCGGAATGAGCAGGAAGTCGGACCCTCAGTCTGGGTGATGTCAGAGAAGGGGGTCTGGCTTTGGCAAGCCCACCCTTTTTAGTTAGTTATTTTCATAAATAAGTAATTCCTCTTCTTCTAAAGTAAGACATATATAAAGCAAGGTATATATGCGCAACTTTATGTGCCTACACCTAATGAAATATATTTAAATAAACAATGGCGTGAATATGAGTAAGAATTGCAATAAATTATGTTTGTAAATCCTAGGGAACCCCAGTGAGTAAAACGAAGTTCTCTTAAAGAGGACAGGTCACTAGGTCACATAATTTGAACTGGTTTACTGATCTGAATAGCGCTGTCTCCCTGATTCCAGCGCTGTTTTGTTATTTTCCTAGACACCCCCCCACCCCCGTTCCAGATATATTGCCCACTGCTTTGTTGGCTCCCTCTCCACTAATTTGCTGTAGTTAGCCAACAGGGCGTGAAACTACCCTCAAGATGCATCACGCTGATAGGTCAGCATCAGAGGCAGGGAAGCTAGCTCCAACCCGTTGGCTAACTACAGCAAATTAGCATATAGGGAGCCAACACAATATCTGGGCAATATCTCTGGAACGTGGGGGGGGGGGGGGTGCCAGGAAAAATAGAAAACCAGCACTGGAATCAGGGAGACAGCGCTATTCAGGTCAGTTAACCAGTTCAACTTATATGACCTAGTGACAGGTCCTCTTTAAGGCAGGATTTAAAGAACACCATACATGTAGAATTGCTAATGAGGTTTGTACCAGTCCCATGACAACAACACAAGACAGAAAAGGATATCTCTACCATGGTAACCATCTTTGGTTTTAGTTTAACGAGTTCATACAGTATGCCACCATCACCTCCTCCTAGAATTAATACTTCTTTCCCACAGTAGTCCTCCTTGCCACTGCCCATAATGGCATGGGTGTACGCTAGATCACTTTCTGCTAAGTCTGTGAGAATAAAAATAGAATAAAAATACAGTACACTGTGAGCAAATGTTCGTAGAGAATACCAAAGCAAAGTCAAATAGAATTAATTATTAAAACTACATCTAGTAACCCCACCTCCATGTATTGAAGTAATATAATGAAGTAATACGAGTATTTTCGTCTAGGGAACTTCAAGATTAATCAAACGTAAAAGCTGATAGAATTTATTATAGTCTTTTAACACTTAAGTTGTTATGGTGGGGACAACTACTTTATCACCTATCCAAAGGATACGTGATCAGTGTTTGATCGCTAGGAGTCCCACCACTAGAATACCCACGGATTACGAGAATGGGGGTCCCAAGTCCACTGTTTGAACGGCACGGTAGTCATGCATGTGCGCTGCCGCTTCACTTATTCTCTAAGGGTATACCGGAGATTGATAAATACAGCGCTCGGAAATCTCCGGTAGTGATTGTAGTGATACGGTGTAAA
This sequence comes from Rhinoderma darwinii, assembly GCF_050947455.1. Taxonomy (NCBI): domain Eukaryota; kingdom Metazoa; phylum Chordata; class Amphibia; order Anura; family Rhinodermatidae; genus Rhinoderma; species Rhinoderma darwinii. The sequence goes on along the minus strand of NC_134688.1, from coordinate 400,802,346 downwards.
GCACAAAATGATCAAAAATAGACAATAAAAGCATTATTTATTATTCGTAATAATTGCTTGTGATTGTTAACACTTTGGTTCGTTCCTTTTCTTCAGGTTTCCATTGCACCTTGATGGCCAGTAGAGAGTAGCATGCTATGATATATTATCCAGTAAAAAGAACAGACCCTTTCTGATATAGATCAATTATCTTTGTAATCATTGAAAAAAAGTAGGAGGGAAGGGGTGTGGAAACCGCAATCATTTTCATATCTTCATGTAAAAGATGGTGGTTGCCATGATTAACATTTTTATTTTAAAAGAGTGGTAAAAGTGTGAACATCTCATGAATACCTTTAAAGGGGTTAACCCGCGAATCATTTTGATACCAAAAGCCCTGAAATGTTATTAATATCGGTTTTAATTTGAAATGTTCCTAGCATTAAAAGAAATACCTTTTTCATAATTTTTTTGCTTCCATGTGTCCCCCTCGGTGCTGCTGCTAATCTGTGCTGATTTGGAGGGGCTCTGAGCAGAATCAGTCTCAATGTAAACGGCAAACATTGTAAATTTGTTATGATCTATACAATGAATATGGTGGGACAACCCTTTTAATCAACATTTGAAGCTGTACCTAAACATGTAATCAAATTGATGTCCTCCATAATAAGTGCCCTCCCCCCCAGCCGATACAAAGGAGAGTTGTATAGTGAGAGCTCTTAGCACTAACTATTTAAAAAAAAAAAAAAGAAGTGTCTTTTGAATGCCCATAAAAATTAACGTATTTCTCCCTTATGACCGTTTTACTAGCGTGGAGCTGCCATATTTATGGAAAGAACCTGCCTACTGAACAATGGAGGAAGCACATGTGTGCCTGCCACCACACAGCGGTGAATTGCATAATAAAATAAGAATTTATTACATAAAAATTGTTTACTACTTATTTATACTTTTCTCCATGATGGTATTAGAAAGAGGTTTTCTATAAGGGAGAGAAGGCAATCACACGGTCTATGATAAAGGTTTAATTGAGTCATGTCAGTACAACAGCTTCAACACTCTCATAGGTTACCTTTTAGGGCTCATTCAGACGAACGTGAATAACGTCCGTGTTCTGTGCATGGAAATAACACGCAGCACACGGACCAATTGATTTCACTGGGGTCGTTCACACATGCAGGAGTTTTCACGCAACGATAGTCCGTTGCGTGAAACTCACTGTATGTCCTATATTGGTGCATTATCACGCACCAACACGCCCATTGAAGTCAATGGGTGCTTGAAAACCACACACCTCACACTGATAAATTTTTCCCTTCCCTTTTCCCGTCCCTTAGTTGAACTTGATGGACATGTGTCTTTTTTTCAGCCGTACTAACTATGTAACTATGATTCACATCCGCGCATCTGCGCATTTGCGCATCAATTCAAATGAAAAAAATAAAAAAATACATGTGCTTTGCGAGTCCGTGAAGAACGTATGCCACTTGCAAAGCACACTGATGCATAACGGACCAGATTTACGCGCATTTTTCACGCGCGTGAATCTGATACGCTCGTGTGAATGTGTAGCCTTAGGCTGAAAGAGCAATTGTACCCTTATGTTGTGATATGATACAGTGGTTCCCCATCAATAAATGTGATCACACAATTGTAAAAAATGCCACTTAGTATATTTTCTAGCAGGCTATATTAGTCGGAAGAATTAGTACAAATGTCCTGTTAATCTGAATGGGGTATGCAAAAATCCCCAAAACCCCATTCAAATACATTGAACATATTTTCAGTTGCATAATATTCTCCAATAAAACTTGTGTGTGTAAAAATACCCTAATTCAGTTGCCCGTAAAATAAAACTGCCCTATTTAACAACATTTCACAGTAACAAAACCTAAAGATTGGAGTCTGACACACGAAAAATTAATTAAGAAAATGCAAGTTTATTGAATCAATTAAAATAAACAAAACACATTAAAAACATAGAGATGATTGCCACAGAACAAAAGGCTTCCGGGCCGAAACGCGCGTCGGGGTGGACGCCAGACACGGTAAATCTTGAGATGGGGAAGAGATTCTTCTATGTACTGTAATAGACATCGACATATGATGTGTACACACCTCTCCTAAATCATCTCCTTTTACCATTATGGGTAAGTGCCCATATGTATGATGTAGAGGTTATATACGGTGAACACATCATTGTTACATACCTCTTCCCGTGACATCACCCCTGCTCTAATACAGAACACCAGTGATTGTCTGTCCGCTGTCTCTAACATCATGTCCTCTCTCTATCTGAAGCTGAATCTTTCTAAAACTGAGCTCCTTGTGTTCCCACCATCTACTAACCTCCCTAAACCTGATGTCTCCATCTCTGTGTGTGGCACTATCATCACTCCTAAGCAGCACGCCCGCTGTCTCGGGGTTATTTTTGACTCAGATCTTTCCTTTACTCCTCACATACAATCACTTTCACGCTCCTGTCATTTTCACCTCAAAAACATGTCCAGAATCCGCTCTTTTCTTACGGAGGAAACTGCCAAAACTCTCATTGTTGCTCTGATTCACTCTCGTCTTGACTACTGTAACTCATTACTAGTCGGTCTTCCCCTCACTAAACTCTCCCCTCTCCAATCTATCCTCAATGCAGCAGCCAGGCTGATCTTTATGACCAACCGCTACACCAACGCCTCTAATCTGTGCCAGTCACTACACTGGTTGCCCATCCCCTTCCGAATAAAATTCAAACTTATTACTCTCGCCCACAAAGCTCTCCACAGTGCTGCACCTCCTTACATCTCCTCCCTCATCTCTGTCTACCACCCTACTCGGGCTCTACGTTCTGCCAACGACCTTAGATTAAAATCCTCCATAATCTGAACCTCCCACTACCGTCTCCAGGATTTCTCTCGTGCTGCACCAGTCCTCTGGAATGTGCTACCCCAGACAATCAGATTAATTCCCAATATCCACAGTTTTAAACGTGCCCTGAAAACACATCTATTTAGACAGGCCTATAACATTCCCTAATCTGACTCCTTTCCATGGCCCTCCTTTTAGATTAGTCAACAGAATAAGATTCCCTCACACTCCTTCTCTTCATGTCCGTCATACACGGATACTGGCTGGTGACCGGCTCATGCAGCTTTATGTTACCACCGCATGTGTATAAAAATGGCCGGACCATTGTACAGAACAAACACTGTTACATTTTGTGTCTCCTTTACTTCCTCATAGATTGTAAGCTCTTGCGAGCAGGGTCCTCACTCCCCAGATTTGAATTGTAAATGAACTTTGTCACTATGTAATGTCTGATATTGTTTGTTTCATGTCCCCTCTAAATTGTAAAGTGCTGCGTAATATGTTGGCGCTATATAAATAAAGATTATTATTATCATCAAATTACCACATGTTCATATACAGTTGGCTGCTGGATTTATTTCTTTAATTACAATTGACCCACAATAGGCTGATTTCGTTTTTTACTTGTTTAACATTGTGTTATATATAGATAAATGTAATTCGCTATAGACTTGCCTTTATTGGTTTATACAGCGCCACCTTCTATACTATATGATCTGGTTGTCCTTTTGTTCTGTGGCAATCATCTCTATGTTTTTAATGTGTTTTGTTTATTTTAATTGATTCAATAAACTTGCATTTTCTTAATTCATTTTTCGTGTGTCAGACTCCAATCTTTAGGTTTTGTTTCATATAAGCAGGTTCACCGTTACCACCATGCTCACTATGGGTCTTTGGCCCGGTTCCCCATAGACATCATACACCAATGGGAATGGTTATTCATAACGAATGTTCTAGGGAGCTTCTTGGTGTCCTCCATTTAGGTATAGTATTTCACAGTAACAGTAAGTCGAAATAAAAACCGTGTAATACTTTTCTTAAATGATCTTGTACAAATTTTGAAATACACAGTATGTGTTTCCCCAGCCATTCACTTCCAAGTTTAAGTAGATCTTTTTTCTGGTCCATCATGGAATCTGTATGCGCACATTCGGCAGACATTTCTAGGACTTCAAGAGTAAATCTACCTTCACTTCATAGGTATAGCAAAGTTTTTGCAAATACATTCAACATTTTATGTAGACCAAAACTGTGGCATGCAATACATATGTTGTAGTTCTCCTTTAAGTATTTGATCTATTCTTATCTACTAAATGGCTCTTAAAAAAACTGATAAAAGAAAACAGGGTAACTTACTAACATCTCCATTGAGGATGAGAATGTTTCCAAACTGCTTGGAGTGGAGAATTTTGATGTTCTGATAAGGCGAATCTTTACTGTAAACTATTTCATCTATGTCGTACTCTACTAAGCGTCCGTCAGCTGTGGGCCAGTATCTGTCAACCTGTGCTCCTCGAACAATGGCTGGCAATCTAGTGTGGAAAAAGAAATGGAACAATTAATAATTTATTTAATAAAGAAACAGCCAGAAAAATAAGCACATTAAAAGGGAGTCTGTCACCAAAAATGTACCTGTCAAAAGCAACAGAGTAATATAGTAAAGGCTCGCTTGAATGTAATGTTATTTTCGTTTTTAAAATCACTTTATTCAATATATGCAAATTAGCATTTTGGAGCAACGAGAGAGTCACCATTGCTCCAAAACGCTCTGTCTTCTTTCCCCAATCCAACCCTCCTTTCATGGATTGACAGGGGCCAGGCTGTGTAATAGCCGAGTTCACGCCTGACTCCATAGTCTCCTGAACGCACGCGGTTCTGCTTTATAATCGGCACATGCGCAGTACACCCTTGACGTTTCACCGGTCTAATCGGCTGTACAGCGCATGCGCCAATTACGTCAGACTACACCCTCTTCTGCTCTGTGATGCCGAGGTCCGACTCTTCCAGGTGTAGTCAGACGTAATTGGCGCATGCGCAGTACTGCAAATTAGACTGGAGAAAACTCAAGGATGTACAGCACATGCGCCGAATATGAAGCAGAGGCGCCGAATATGAAGCAGAGGCGCGCGCATTCAGAAGACTATGGGGTCAGGCGTGAGCTCGGCTATTAAACTGTCTGGCCCCTGTCAATCAATGAAAGAAAGGAGGGAAGGAGAGACTGGGGAACGGTAATGCCCTCGTTTCTCATTTGCATATATATATATATATATATATATATATATATATATATATATATATATATATATACAATAAAGCAATTTTCTCTGCAAAGGAGGCACCCATGTGAAAAATAAAAATAATGTTAGTCAGGTGAGCCTACACTAGATTACTCTGTTGCTAGTTTGATAGGTACATTTCTGGAGACAGACACCCTTTAGGGAAGCTAAGCTATATAAATAAATACAACTAACAGTTAAGGCTGGGGCTATACCGAGACAATTAGTCTCTTAACTTTATTATTTATATATTTTTTGAACAATTTTGAAAACTTTCCTAGGGGCTGCCAAGGGGCCACACTTCCCTCCTTTATTACCTGTACAGACAATACAGCAGAGTTTGTGTACTTCATGACAGTGGCAAAATATGAGAGTTAATAAACAGAAACATGTCCATATAATCATATAGATTACAGGAAGAGTTGAAGGGAGTGGAAGGAGAGATGCATTCAGAGCCATATCTGCGTGTATAGTATATAGTGTTGCTATCCTGCCTTATCCAGACTTCCAGCAGTACAACAGTTATTCTGTCATCAACGATGATATGACTCTGCTCATACTGTCCCAGTCTGTACATCAACCTAACAAATGAGCTGCAGAAAAGTTTACATTTCAGCCTATTGGGTATGCTCTAGTGACCAGTGTTTAAACAATATTTAAAGAAGCTCTGTCCCCAGATTCATACTTCCCCATCTCCTACCTAATTGAATAGGCGCTGTATTGTAGATAACTATTGTTTTTTAAAAAAAACGTTTATTAGTGACAAGGTTATGATCATTTTAACATTTAGGCAAATTTTTGGTAAAAGTCCAACTGGGAATTTTTATTACTCTAACCAAGAGGGCGTTGTAAAGAAAAGTGTATGACACTGACCAATCAGCATCATACACTTCTCTTCATTCATGTCCAGCTTTAGTCACAGCACAGCATGTGCCGTCACTTACTCTCACAGTTTCTTCACCGGAGCGTCGGGAGAATGACTAGACATCGCCTCCAGCAGACTCCTGGCTGGAAGCGATGTCTGGTCATTCTACCGACACTCCGGTGCCGGTGAAAGACGTGCTGGAGGAAATCACAGCGTCATGTCGCGAGATCACGCTGTGCTGTGACTAAAGCTGGACACGAAAGAAGAGAAGTGAATGACGCTGATTGGTCAGTGTCATACACTTTTCTTTACAACGCCCACTTGGTTAAAAGTAAAAAAAAACGCCCAGTTGCACTTTTACAAAATGTACATAAATGTTAAAATGATCATAACTTTGTCACTAATAAGTGTTTTTTTAAATAAAAAAAACAAACAAAAAAAAACAACACAGTAGTTATCTACAACACAGCACCTATTAGATAATGTAGGAGGCAGGGAAGTATGAAACTGGTGCCAGTGCCTCTTTAAGTATCTTTTGATACGGGTAGTCCCAAAAAACTCTCTTAAATGTTATATAAAAAAAACAAAAAAACAAACAAAACCCCAAATAGGTTTATTTTTAAAACCAATTTAAAATAATGTCAGTTTCTGATAACACATTCCCTTTAAGTGACTTTTATATTACCCTATGCAGAAAAAAAAAAAGTGAATGACTTTTTTAAATTGCTAATAAATATTCAATCAAGCACCAAACGGAAATGCTCAAAGTAATATGACGATTTGACAAAATGTTTGTGTGTAGCCTCAACCACCGAATAAACATACCAGTTATAACATGATGCAAACCATAATATATCCTAAAGTGATAGCATTCACCTTCCAACATAAATATATAAACACTGTATGATCTATACAAAAAGTCAGGTAACTTTGTAAATCCGTGCGGTTACTTTTCTTGGTCTGCTCCTGAGATGCAGTCTGTATTATAGCTTATTCTCACTCCCCACTGACTCATTGTCGGCACGGAGTTGGTTATCGTGATTTGGACTGTGTCTTTATATCAGTACAGTAATTAGATATAGTAAAAAAAATATAAAAAAAACGCAACAGCAACTTTCTTAGCATTTCAGGTGTTCAGCTAAGCTACTAGTGATCAACAATCTTACCAACGGTTCCCAATAGTAACTAGCAATATAACGGGAGTTACAGGCTGTAATTCAGGACCTGGGGTAGTACAGCACATATGAGCCGGTTGACGGATTCAGGTCTGAAACATTTAAGTTTTCATGTTCTGTTAATAAAGTGGATTCAGTGATCTTGAAAGCATATTGGGAGTAGAGTTGTCACAGAATTTGGACTTCGATAACGATACTTTGTGTAGTATTGCGATTCTCGATACCAAAACAATACTTTGCCAACAATAACAACAAAAAAAAAGTTCTTCCATTTTCAGATATGAGGCACGAGGAGTGATGAATTTTGAACCTCCATGTGCCTCTCATTAAATAGTAATTAACCCCATAATGTTTATCACAGTCATAATGGACAACATTGGGTTAATGTGCGAGGTACATGATGGGGTTAATTACTATTAATGTGAGGCACATGGAGGTACTAAATTCACAACTCCTCGTGCTTCACATTAATAAGTGAAAAAAAGCAGGGTTTTTTTTTAATTAGATCTTTTTGCAGAGTACACATCATAAATGACGCTATAAATTTGTTGTGCATGGTTATCACAGTTGCGACGATACCGAATATGTGTATGTTTCATGTATTGAGACTTTTATTTTAATGTTTATTGTAAAAAGTGTGTGTATATTTTTTTAAAATTTAACATTACTTTATTTATTTTTATTTTTAAAATTTAATGTACTGGCATATATTTAGTTCTCTAGCCTGTGTACTGATAGTATACATGCAGTTGTTATGACTTACCCAAGTATGCCCTAACAACAGGAAATATGGTCAGACAGCCCTGGGGTCCTTCAATGCTCCCTGGGCTGTCTGCCCATATATGGTATGTCCCTCGATCGCGTCACAGGGATTTCCTGTGACACCATACAAGGGGCATCCCCCTTCTCATTTTCCCCTTGAATGCTTTGGTCAGCTTTGATTACAGCATTTAAGGGAATAGCGGCTTAGGTCAGAGGTTTTTCTGATCTTCGCCATTAGAGCGGGGCCGCAGCTGTGCCCCGCTCCTGACAACAAGTGTGTGCGTGGTCAGTATGTGGGGAATCAGCCGACGCTCCACTAATGAGCGCCGTCACTGAAGACAGAACATGGGGGTGTTTTGCAGTGTGCCCACCTTGTTCTGTCTTCAGTGCGGACGCTCATTAGTGCAGCGCCGGCCGCATCACCTCATGCTGACGGCACGCGCACACTTGTTGTCAGGAGCGGGGCAATGGCTGCAGTCCTGCTCTAACTACATTCAAGTATTACAATACTAAGCTGTGCGGCCGCACAACTTAGTACCTGAATACACAAATTAACGGTATTGAACCATTTGAGGGTGCACGGCATCAAAATAGTATCGATATTTCTATGCATTGTGAAACCCTAATTGGGAGTGCTGTCCATTCTCTTTTACTGTTCTAAACTTAAAATGAGAGCACATCAGGCAAAGAGGACTAGAAATATTCAGCTGGCAAGTGTATGTACTTAGTATTCATGTCATAAATTAGTGCCGTCCCTTCACCTTAAATAATAGGACATTCCTATTGCTTTTGAGAAACGTAAATGCCCATCACTTTCCATAAATGTGTTAGGACATGTATCATCTAGTTTTACTAAAAAGGATTTAATATTTGTAGTTATATTTTTAGACTATAAATCTGACCCAATGAGTTCTGGCAACAGCTTATTTCCTTCACATTGAAATAAATATGCAGCGGAGTCGAGGGTGCATTTTTGTGGTAGTCGGGAGAAATACCCGTTAATAACAACATGTATTTCATGTGTATGGCCAGCTTTATAGACCGAAAATAAACATATGTACCTTGAGTGGCACTTCATCTAGGAATATACACTACCGTTCAAAAGTTTAGGGTCACTTAGAAATTTCCTTATTTTTGCAAGAAAAGCACGGTTTTTTTCAATGAAGATAACATTAAATTAATCAGAAATACACTCTATACATTGTTAATGTGCTAAATGACTATTCTAGCTGTAAACGTCTGGTTTTTAATGCAATATCTACATAGGTGTATAGAGGCCCATTTCCAGCAACCATCACTCCAGTGTTCTAATGGTACATTGTGTTTGCTAATGGTTAGAAGGCTAATGGATGATTAGAAAACACTTGAAAACCCTTGTGCAATTATGTTAGCACCGCTGTAAACCGTTTTGCTGTTTAGAGGAGCTATAAAACGGACCTTCCTTTGAGCTAGTTGAGAATCTGGAGCATTACATTTGTGGGTTCGATTAAAGTCTCAAAATGGCTAGAAAAAGAGAGCTTTCATGTGAAACTCGACAGTCTATTCTTGTTCTTGGAAATTAAGGCTATTCCATGCGAGAAATTGCCAAGAATCTGAAGATTTCCTACAACGGTGTGTACTACTTCCTTCAGAGGACAGCACAAACAGGCTCTAACCAGAGTAGAAAGAGAAGTGGGAGGCCCCGCTGCACAACTGAGCAACAAGACAAGTACATTAGAGTCTCTAGTTTGAGAAATAGACGCCTCACAGGTCCTCAACTGGCAGCTTCATTAAATAGTACCCGCAAAACGCCAGTGTCAATGTCTACAGTGAAGAGGCGACTCCGGGATGCTGGCCTTCAGGGCAGAGTGGCAAAGAAAAAGCCATATCTGAGACTGGCTAATAAAAGGAAAAGATTAATATGGGCAAAAGCACACAGACATTGGACAGAGGAAGATTGGAAAAAAGAGTTATGGACAGACGAATCGAAGTTTGAGTTGTTTGGATCACACAGAAGAACATTTGTGAGACGCAGAACAACTGAAAAGATGCTGGAAGAGTGCCTGACGCCATCTGTCAAGCATGGTGGAGGTAATGTGATGGTCTGGGGTTGCTTTGGTGCTGGTAAAGTGGGAGATTTGTACATGGTAAAAGGGATTTTGAATAAGGAAGGCTATCACTCCATTTTGCAACGCCATGCCATACCCTGTGGACAGCGCTTGATTGGAGCCAATTTCATCCTACAACAGGACAATGACCCAAAGCACACCTCCAAATGATGCAAGAACTATTTAGGGAAGAAGCAGGCAGCTGGTATTCTATCTGTAATGGAGTGGCCAGCGCAGTCACCAGATCTCAACCCCATAGAGCTGTTGTGGGAGCAGCTTGACCGTATGGTACGCAAGAAGTGCCCATCAAGCCAATCCAACTTGTGGGAGGGCCTTCTGGAAGCATGGGGTGAAATTTCTCCCGATTACCTCAGCAAATTAACAGCTAGAATGCCAAAGGTCTGCAATGCTGTAATTGCTGCAAATGGAGCATTCTTTGACGAAAGCAAAGTTTGAAGGAGAAAATTATTACTTCACATAAAAATCATTATTTCTAACCTTGTCAATGTCTTGACTATATTTTCTAGTCATTTTGCAACTCATTTGATAAATATAAGTGTGAGTTTTCAGGGAAACACAAAATTGTCTGGGTGACCCCAAACTTTTGAACGGTAGTGTATATTATGAACACATTATACATACACAAATTGTGTTTAACTTATTGCTACTTGGATTGCATATAAGTCATTATCATGCAGAAAACGGACTATGAAAAATAATAATTCTATGACTATATTTTTGGTATGTTAATTTACATGTAAAACTAAAGAGATATAAATTTTTCCAGTAAGCTACGGAACCAAGGATAAAATGAATGACTTGTTTGTTCTTGACATATGGATGGATATAAAATGAAGAGCCAAGGAAAATATTAGCCATCTATAAAAGAAAGCTACTAAAGAGATTCCTTATGACATAAAACTTTAATTGTGGTGCTTTGAAAATAAAAGCGTGGGTCCCCCGAAAACTTCAAACCACAGAATCCTAAAATTCAGATGTGTCACAGCTCGTAGCCTAGAATATTAAGAAGGACAGAGGAATTTCATCTGGATTTCTAATATGGAAAGGAACATGCTTTACCTAAATAAATGTATTATTCAAAGAACACAGAGATGAATCAACTAGTCAGGAGGGTCTGTAATAACATGTTGACATAACGTATATGACAAACATGAGGATACTCCGTACTTCATTAACTAAAATGTAATTTATACAAAACCAAATCAAGACTAGAAACGGATAGCAGCATGGGAGAGGTGAGATGTAATGTAGCCCTAATCTCACATATCTAGAAAAGTGGGTGATAACTTGTCTAGACATCTGGGGGGTGTTGTCGGTGGACTCGTTTGATGGTATAGTTCGCTTATACACAGGTTTACTTTAGAGGTCTAATTTAGACCTTCTTTTGCATGTATTTTTATCCAATTTTGCTATATTTGTGCTTATGAGTACTATATAATAACTTGTTTCTCTGTTCTTAGTGTGTATCTAAAAATACGAATACAAATATCTGTGAAGCAATGTGATGTCTGCATGAAAGTAGCAGAGGCCCATTTCACTAGGTCGCAGTGTGCCTACCAAATTTAGATGTCCATTGGCTCTCTAATTTTGTACGAGAACATAGTAATATAGTGTGTAATGGTCATGAATTAAATAACAGAATTTTTCTATACCATCATCATTTTCTGTATACGTATGTTACAAGAAAATTTAGCTCCTTTCTATTAAATACTACATTCATTTTGACAGTATTTGAGATACATATATCCCCTGAGTTTATGGGTGTGGGTCTATTTGAAATCCTATGTGGGACGATACTATTCCCAGTAATTTTTATAAGTCTGATGTAAGCATATAATGAGTGTAGCTTCACTGTCATAACATATAAGAGACTATTTTGTCTGTTGAAAATTTTTGTCTGTTCTTTGTAATATTTAGTTCATGGGATCCACACTATATGCAGTACTATTTATACTGCTTTAATTCTTGTATACACAAATTTTTAAATATTATGTTTTTGAGCCATATTGATCAGCACCGCAGCTCGCGCATGCGCAGATGGGCTGGGACGCAAGATCTGGCCGTGCGCATGATGATTTTTTCACCGCTTGCGTTCCATTGGCTGTATTTCCGGCCTGAATGCCATTTTGAGCATGCGCAGTAGGAGCGCGCGGACGCTGTATGCTCGAGATGTCTAGCACTGGTAATGTATGATCTCCTGCATCATTTACATATATCTATGTCTTTCAGATTGGCCTCTGCATGTTTCTTGGATTAGCCTAATTGCTTATTAAAGCACTATAAGATATATTTATGTAATATGCACTCACATATGTTGCACTTGATATATGAAACTACTGTGGAATTAATGCATTATGTAGGATTGTCCTGTGAGATGGGTTTAAATTCATGTTTTTACACTTGTTTTTTGTAAACTGTACATCTTGCTAATTACTAGTTGTACTTCCTATTTATACCCGACACTGTGTGTAGTATGCTATAGCTTGAGAAAGGTTCTGTGACGAACCGAATCGTCGCTGCTCACTTTTGGTGAATAAACCCACCCTGTTTCATCTACTCTGAAGTCCTGGTGCCGTTACTTTGTTCTATGGTTTTTGTATATTCATACATACATACACACACACACATATATATATATATATATATATATATATATATACACACATACACACACATATAATATAGAGAAATATATAACAAATTACAAAAACGTGTTTTTTTTCAAATTTTTTGTGATTTGTCTGTGCATAATAAAAATTAACAACATGGAATTAAACTAATCTAGAAAATGAAAGCCTCCAAAAAGTCTTGTTAAAAAAAAAAAAAAAAAAGTAAAAATAGTTGTGATATTCAAAGCGGTTACAAAGATATTCTCGTTTAAAGACGTGCATGTCAGAAATGGAAAATTTGACCTGGACACAGGGGTATCAAAGACCTTTGGCCATGAAAGAGTTAAACAGTGCAGAAATCTCAGCCTAGGCGCATAGCGATCTGCCAGAGTGATGAACCAAGGTCTCTCAGTTCAAGCATTCTGTCCCTCCGAATTTGCGACAAGTGGTGATAACTGGCACATTGATGAACAGGGGGCATCGCACAATCTTCCCACACCACTTGATCCGATTTTATAGGTTTCATGTGGCTAAAAAAAAAACGTTGCTTTCAATCTGACTCTCTGCCCTCCCAGACAGCTCAACCCACCCCCAACCAACCCCCGATTGGAGCTCGGTGATTGGAAATTTGATCATTTGCAAATTTTAGTGGCAACGGCTACTCCCTCGATTTCCATAACCTTACGGCTTGTCCTTCTTGGTGCTGCGGAGTGTATGTAGGCAGTGAGCATGTAACCCGATGTCGGAAATGGTTACCGGGGAGAAGAGAAAATGTTGTATGTTAGGTGGTAGACTCAGGGTAACAGATTGAGATCCGAGGACCCCAGGTGTCTGTAAAACGCTAGCACTTCATTCATTCTTAGCAGGCTAGTTTATTTTCAGGTATTGAATATTATTTTTGCTTATGATTAAGGTTTGGTGTAAAGTCGTGTGAAGGTGGATGTGTGTATACGTTACTAAGTTGTATTTTTACACACGGTATGCTATGAGCGCTCACAAAATGCAGGTTTTGGTAGCATAATAGCGGTTTGCGGTGTGCATTATATATTTTTAACACATTTGAGGATGATGGACAAATATTGCCTGGCCCCTGTTTTAGCGTTTTTTTGAGAGCACAAGCGCAATGTATCAACTATTATTACTTTGTGTGGATCTGCTTTTATGTGATGTTTTCAATGCAATTTCTTTTTTTTTTTAATTATTGCTTTTTATAACAAATTTAGGTGAATATGGTCATGGCTGCCAACAGCATGTAAGACTATTGCAATTATCAGTTTTCAAGAAATATATGGGGTTAGGGGGTGCACTCACTTTTTATGATGTGTAATCTCTATTTTCTAGATTACTTTTTTTTCATTTCCAGTTTAAAACGAGATGATTTGTCACTTCGATTCTGATTTTTTGAAGATGTATGAACTCTTCACATCTTGAACTTCTATTTCAGGAGGTATGTTGCATCTAATTTTCTGCTTATATCACACGCTTAGCCATAAAATATAATAATTTTTTTATTCATTATTTAAAATGAAAAATGCCAGAAAATTGCATGACGGCACCTGTAATGCATAAGCATGGGGGTCTAGTATGATTTTTGTTTAGTGATTTAGGTTTTATTTGTACATGTCAAAAGTGTGAAAATGACCCTGGTTACCAGATACATTCATATAATGAAGAAAGTGACATGACAAATGTATCAAACAATTCCACCAATTTAAAACCTAAGTTCCAGCGCTAGAGTCTTACATAAGAAGGTACAAATGGCCACGGTTCAAGATTTCCTGAGCCGTAACATTACGTTGTGTAAACTAATGCCACCTACGAGCTTACCGTATGTTCGAAAGCGAGAGGTCATCTAAGTTTGTCAGAATTGCCCCAAATGTGCCAAGTGTTGTGATCCACTTTGACAAATTTGGCATAATTATGTCTGTAGACTAATTAATATATTATATAGATAGTCTTTCTACAACACCATTGACAAATGTGGAGCGGATTGTACATGGTCACTGCTCATCATGTAAAGGGCTGCACAGTATGACTACATGCTACTCCTGGATGGCACTTTTCACATGTGTGCTGTATAGCGAGCTTACCTGAGAAAGCAATATGCCGTTTTCTTTGCGGTGTGCTGTACATAGTGCACATGGTTCTATTAAGTAAATGATCAAAGTTACATCAAACAATGTAGTGACTATTTAAAGTAAGAAATGGACTAGCTAATTCCTGCAGGTTACATTTGAACTGAAATGAATGTAACAGATTTGGTATCCTCGGGCCAGGTAACCTTTTCAAAGTAGTGAAAAAACTAGATAAATTGATGGAATGAAAAATAAAACATTATAATAATCTCAAACTTGCCTAATCCAGACACATATCATTAAGTACTAAATGTAAAAAAGCAGAAGGGTGGAATGTACTTCACAAAATGACCACTTGAGGGCAGCAAATCACTACATTTCTACAGGCTCAACGCAAACGGTAAAATAGATGGCAGCGCCACGCACTCTGGCATCTGTACCGCCACATTATGAATGCAATGAAACGCGATTACCTTTTCACTTGTGAGATACTGTTGTGCAAAATTTCTTTCATTTTCTCCTCAACCTCGTCAAGTAGCTGAAGAAAGACAACGTTATTGAATTACTAGTTACATCTGAAATAAGCAATGTCTACCTTCTGTTATGTTATTTGCTTCAATGCAGACACCGCTTGCGTTATGCTAACAATATAGGACCCAATTTTTCAGCCTGATGAATGGGTGTGAATCATGGCTCATTTTAATATAGGCCCGCTCCTATGTCCTACTGTATCTTATCATATCCATTTACTTTGATGAAATTGTACTAGTAATGCATTTTTATGCGAGTTTTGCAAAACTTTGTAAAAAGAGTCACATAATGCCATTGCAGTATATAAATTGTGGCCACAGAGCGACTTCCGTTATTCCTTATAGGGTAACACTTTTCTGACACTTCTAGCTTTTTTTAGGTCTTTTCAATGGTCTCGGAATTCCACTGGTCTGGCATGGACCAGATTTCTATCAAGAGTTGTTGATTGGATATTGGGTACGTGTTGTATGTCAGTCAAACGCTATCTTAACCGGTTCAAGACCAGACACCATTTGGCCATTTTTAGCATGCGTTAGTTAAACGGCTAGAACCTTTTTATTTGCTGGACTAGCAACGTGATTTTTCCTATTATTTTGTGATCTATGCAGGTTTCTTTTCATATTTTTTTTTTACACATAATTTTGGCTTTTTTTTTTTTTTAGAATTTTTAGGCTTATTAAAAAAAAAAAACATATGCTTTTTTACATTTTAGCTAATTTTCTCTGGTAATAATATAGTTTTACCCTAAGCTAGAATTTTATTTGTGACAGTCATTGCCTAATGTAAATTTTTAAATATTGCATGTCTATTTTAGGGTAATTGGGTCAAGGCCAGCGTTACAAAAATGATTGGAAGGGGTCGTTTTTTTAATACAGTGTTTTACTTGTCATTTTGTTTTCATTTATTTTTGTTTGTTTTACTTTCATTTTTTTTATTTTTACGGCCTGTCCCTCAAAGGTCAAAAAACAACAACTTTGGGGTACTTTGTTTTTATATTTTATATTTTTTCACACTACACTTTTCCACTGTAAGTTACAGTTACAGGGGAAACCAGCCCTATTATAGCGGCTATTGTCACGGTAAGGGCTGTGCTGTGTCTAGTAAAACCAGCAGCCTCCGACTACTGCCATCCTGGCGACTATGTGACCAGTCACATGATCACTGGGACTAATAGCTGCTGCTGCCGCTTCTATTCTATACACAGCGCTCATTGAGTGCGGTGTATGCGAGTACAGAAAATATAAAAGTGGTAAAAACCGTTTCGGCCTTTTCTCCAGGGTCCCTGCAGTCTGTGACTGCCGGGCACCCGACAATCAGCTGCCCAATCGCTCGGGCAGAAAGATTTAACACGCGCTGTATATATACAGTGGGTGGTCCTCAACCTGTTAACGCCCTGCTGTATGAGGATGCACTGCACAGAAAATGCCATAGACATGGGGACATTATATACTCACATGTCGAACAGAATCGTTCTCGTTCGGCACATCAAGGCTTTGCAGATCAAACAGCACTAAGCCATGAGGATAGATTCTCAAAGTAGAAAAACTGAAAGAGAAAATAAGAGAGAAATGCATGAGGGCAGTATTCACATTTATATTCTTCATTACAATGCTAGGGCTTGAGAATCTTCAAAAATACAAAAATATCAGCGAAGGCTCTAACACCAGACAGAATAAGCAATAGCCTCATACACTGCTGGTGTTAGGATGCAGTCTCATGCGGCAGATTTTGATGCAGAATTTTTTGTACGAATCAAAATCAACTCCATTCATCTGAATAGAACTTGCAGAAATCAATTTACTTGCTGCAGAAACAGCCCCATTCAGATTAATAGCACAGATCCTGGGCCGCGTAACGAGCACCGATCAACGAGACCGCTTGTTGATCGGCGCTAGTTTGCTCCTTTAACAAGGAGCTAGTATGTGGACGAGTGGTCGTTACTCCGATCGCTCGTCCCCATACATTATTATCGTGTCGGCAGCGCGTCTCCCTGTGTACACAGGGGGATGTGCAACAGACAATGATGATATGTTTGCTCGTTCATCTGCTGATCGCTGCCTGTTTACACAGGGCAATTATCGGCAACGTGCGTTCTATGAACGAGCGTTTGCCCGATAATTGGCCCTTTAGAATATGCTACATATTTATCTACACAATGTCAGTTAGCTGCAGGCGGAAAGCACAATACATTTTTGTACTGTGTATTACAAACCCTGCTCTGTGTAATCATACTGGATGCCCATGTCATGCAATTTTCATTAACCCCTTCCCGCTCCTGGACGTACTATTACGTCATGGCAGCTGTATCGTTCGCGCTCCATGACGTAATAGTACGTCTCGGGAGTAACGGCCGTTTCGGCCGTCCTCCCGACACATACAGGAGCTGTGACAGCTGCTGTCTTGTTCAGCAGCTGTCACAGCTCCTACAGCGGGGACAGATTGATGTGTCCCCGCTGATTAACCCCTTAAAAGCCGCGTTCTATAGAGATCGCGGCTTTTTAGGGGTTAAGCTGCCATCGCCGGCCTGCTACACGATAGCGGCCGGCGATGGTGACTATGGCAACCGGACACCAAACAATGGCGTCCGGCTATGCCATAGACGGAAGCCTAGTGGGTCCTGACAACGTCAGGACCCACTATGCTTGCTGTCAGGGAGTAGCTGACAGTTCTAATACACTGCACTACGCATGTAGTGCAGTGTATTAAAATAGCGATCAGGGCCGCCTGCCCTCATGTTCCCTAGTGGGACAAAGTAATACAGTAAAAAAAAAGTTAAGAAGTTGTGTAAAAATAAGAAAATAAAAGATTTAAAAGTATTAAAAGTAAAAATCCCCCTTTTTCCCTTATCAGGCCTTTATTATTAATAAAAATATATAAACAAACAAATAAACTATACATAATTGGTATCGCCGCGTCCGTAACGGCCTGAACTACAAAATTATTTTGTTATTTATCCCGCACGGTGAACGCCATAAAAGAAAATAATAATAAACCGAACCACAATCACAATTGTTTGGTCACTTCACCTCCCAAAAAATGGAATAAAAAGAGATCAAAAAGTCGCATGTACCGAAAAATGGTACTGATCAAAACTACAGTTCGTTACGCAAAAAATAAGTCCTCGCACGGCTTTATTGATTGATAAAAACGTTATGGCTCTTAGAATAAGGTAACACAAAAAGTGAATGATTGTTTACAAAAAGTATTTTATTGTGCAAACGCCATAAGACCTAAAAAAAAACTATAAACATCTGGTATCGCCGTAATCGTATCGCCCCGCAGAATAAAGTGAATATGTCATTTATAGCGCACGGTGCACGCAGTAAAAAAAAAAAAAAGAATAAAAAAACAATAGTAGAATTGCTGTTTTTTAGTCACCACGCCACCTAAAAATAGAATAAAAACTGATCAAAAAGCCGCATGCACCCCAAGAAAACTACAATGCATTCCTCAAGGGGTGTAGTTTCCAAATTGGGGGTCACTTTTGGGGGGTTCCCAATGTTTTGGCACCACAAGACCTCTTCAAACCGGACATGGTGCCTAATAAAAAAAAGAGGTCTCATAATCCACTAGGTGCTCCTTTGCTTCTGAGGCCGGTGCTTCAGTCCATTACCGCACTAGGGCCACATGTGGGATATTTCTCAAAACTGCAGAATCTGGGCAATACGTATTAAGTTGCGTTTCTCTGATAAATCCTTTTGGGTTATAAAAAAAATGGTATAAAGAGGATTTTCTGACAAAAAAAAAAAATGTAAATTTCACCTCTACTTTGCTCTAAATTTCTGTGAAAAACCTAAAGGGTTCATAAACTTTCTAAATGCTGTTGTGAATACTTTGAGGGGTCTAGTTTCTAAAATGGCGTATTTGATAGGGGTTTCTAATATATGGGCCCCTCAAAGCAACTTCAGAACTGAACTGGAACCTAAAAAAATAAATAAATGAGGCAAAACTTCACTTCTTACATTATACTGATAATGAGCCGTGCCCACCCTGAGATGACCCCAGTTTTGACCGTTTGTATAAACGAAGACCCATATTAGACCGTTCCAGTGCCCGGTTTTCACAAGCATACACCCCCGAGAAGTGTATTTCTATTGATGAGTCCCTGGTACATTTTAAAGGGAGGGTTCATTTCCGGGAGTACCTGCCGGGTAAGAGGGCAAGGTATGGCATGAAGATGTATAAGCTGCGAGAGTGCATCAGGGTATACCTACAGGTTTAGGCTATATGAAGGAAAGGCCACCCCCAAACCAGACTGCATCCTGGACTACAATAGGTACATGGGAGGTGTGGACTTGTCAGATCAAATCCTGAAGCCCTACAGCGCCATGCGGTGTGGTATAAGAAGCTGGCCGGGCACATCATACAGATGGCATTGTACAATGCGTACGTGCTACGTCGATGTGCAGGCCAGACGGGAACTTTCCTGGAATTTCAAGAGGTGATTATCAAGAACCTAATCTTTAGGGACCAAGAAGGGGGGGGCACCCAGTACTTCTGGAAGCGGGGCCACACGCATCGTACCAAGGCGGCAACACTTTCCAGGAGAAGTTCCCCAAACTGGCAAGAAGGGAAAAAGTCAAAAGAGGTGCAAAGTCTGCTATAAGGGATGACACAATATATCAATGTGACACGTGTCCCGAATAACCAGAGCTCTGTATGAAAGTCAGTTTTAAAATTTATCATACATCCCTTGGTTTATAATTTACCCCAATTTTACTTACCCTGATGCACTCCGCACAGCTTATCCCCCCTCGTCTTTCCCCTCTGAGCCCTGCTGTGTGTCCAGGCAGCTGATAACAGCCACATGTAGGGTATTGCCATACCCGGGAGAACCCACATTACAGTTTATGGGGTGTAGGTCTCTGGTCAAAATGCTCACTACACCTCTAGATGAATGCCTTAAGGGTGTAGTTATTAAAACGGGGTCACTTCTTGCGGGTTTCAACTGTACTGGTACCTCAGGGGCTTCTGCATACATGACTTCGCACTAGAAAATCCCCAGTAGGCCAAATGGTGGTCCTTTCCTTCTGAGCCCTCCCATGGGCCCAAACGGCAGTTTATCACAACAAATGCGGTATTGCGGCACTCAGAACAAATTGTGCAACAGAATGTGGTATTTTGTTTCTTGTGAAAATAAGAAATTTTCAGCCAAAACTACATATTATTTGAAAAAAATAATTTTGTTTTCATTCCCAGCCCAATTCAAATAAGTTCTGTGAAAAAACTATGGGGTCAAAATGGTCACAACACCCATAAATGAATTCCTTGAGGGGTGTAGTTTCCAAAATGGGGTCAATTTGTGGTGGGTTTCCATTGCTTTGATACCTCTGGGGCTCTGCAAATGCGACATGCCACCCGAAAACCAATCCAGCAAAATCTGGACTCCAAAGAACACACAGCGCTCCTTTCCTTCTGAGCACTCCCATGGGCCCAAACGGCAGTTTATCACCACAAATGGGGTATTGCCGCACTCAGGACAAATTGGGCAACAAAATGGAGTATTTTATTTCTTGTGAAAATAAGAATTTTTGAGCTAAAATGACATATTATAGGAAAAAATATATATTTTTTTAATTCCCAGCCCAATTCAAATAAGTTCTGCGAAGAAACTATGGGGTCTAAAAGGTCACATTACCCATAAATGAATTCCTTGAGGGGTGTAGTTTCCAAAATGGGGTCACTTCTGATGGGTTTCCGTTGCTTTGATACCTCTGGGGCTCTACAAATGCGACATGGCACCCGAAAACCAATCCAGCAAAATCTGGACTCCAAAGAACACACAGCGCTCCTTCCCTTCTGAGGCCTCCCATGGGCCCAAACAGCAGTTTATTGCCACAAATGGGGTATTGCTGCACTCAGGAGAAATTGGGCAACAAAATTGAGTATTTTGTTCCCTGTGAAAATAAGAAATTTTGATAAAAAATTACATCTTATTGGAAAAAATTTCATTTTTTTAATGTCACAGCCCAATTGAAATAGGTGCTGTGAAAAAACTGTGTGGTCAAAATGCTAACAACCATAAATGAATTCCTTGAGGGGTGTAGTTTCCAAAATGGGGTCACTTTTGGTGGGTTTCCATTGCTTTGATACCTCTGAGGCTCTGCAAATGCGACATGGCACCCGAAAACCAATCCAGCAAAATCTGGACTCCAACAAACATATAGCGCTACTTTCCTTCTGAGCCCTCCCATGGGCCCAAACGGCAGTTTATCACCACAAATGGGGTATTGCCACACTAAGGACAAATTGGGCAACAAAATGGGGTATTTTGTTCCCTGTGAAAATAAGAAATTTTGATCACAAATGACATTTTATTGGAAGAAATGACACTTTTTTCATTTCACAGCCCAATTCAAATACGTGCTGTGAAAAAACTGTGCGGTCAAAATGGTAACAACAACCATAAATGAATTCCTTGAGGGGTGTAGTTTCCAAAATGGGGTCACTATTGGGGGATTCCTACTGTTTTGGCACCTCAACACCTCTTCAAACCTGGCATGCTGCCTAAAATATATTCTAATAAAAAAAGAGGACTCAAAATGCACTAGGTGCTTCTTTGCTTCTAGGGCTTGTGTTTTATTCCAGGAGCGCAGTAGAGCCACATGTGGGACATTTCTAAAAACTGCAGAATCTGGACAATACATATTTAGTAGTGTTTCTCTGGTAAAACCTTCTGTGTTACAGAAAAAAAATGAATAAAATTGAAATTCAGCAAGAAAAATGAAATTTGCAAATTTCACCTCCACTTTGCTTTAATTCCTGTGAAATGCCTGAAGGGTTAAAAAAACTTTCTAAATGCTGTTTTGAATACTATGAGGGGTCTAGTTTTTAAAATGGGGTGTTTTATGGGGGTTTATAATACATAGGCCCCACAAAGCCACTTCAGAACTGAAGAGGTACCTTAAAAAAAAGGCTTTTGAAATTTTCTTAAAAATATGAGAAATTGCTGTTTATGTTCTAAGCCTTGTAACGTCCAAGAAAAATAAAATAATGTTCAAAAAACGATGCCAATCTAAAGTAGACATATGGGAAATGTGAACTAGTAACTATTTTGGGTGGTATAACCGTCTGTTTTACAAGCAGATGCATTTCAATTCTGAAAAATGCAATTTTTTCAAAATTTTCCCTAAATTTTGCAATTTTTCACCAATAAACACTGAATATATCGACCAAATTTTACCACGAACATGAAGCCCAATGTGTCACGAGAAAACAATCTCAGAATCGCTTGGGTAGGTTTAAGCATTCCGACGTTATTACCACATAAAGTGAAATATGTCAGATTTGAAAAATGGGCTCTGAGCCTTAAAGAGGCTCTGTCACCAGATTTTGCAACCCCTATCTGCTATTGCAGCAGATCGGCGCTGCAATGTAGATTACAGTAACGTTTTTATTTTTAAAAAACGAGCATTTTTGGCCAAGTTATGACCATTTTCGTATTTATGCAAATGAGGCTTGCAAAAGTACAACTGGGCGTGTTGAAAAGTAAAAGTACAACTGGGCGTGTATTATGTGCGTACATCGGGGCGTGTTTACTACTTTTACTAGCTGGGCGTTGTGTATAGAAGTATCATCCACTTCTCTTCACAACGCCCAGCTTCTGGCAGTGCAGCACTGTGACGTCACTCACAGGTCCTGCATCGTGTCGGCACCAGAGGCTACAGTTGATTCTGCAGCAGCATCAGCATTTGCAGGTAAGTAGCTACATCGACTTACCTGCAAACACCGATGCTGCTGCAGAATCATCTGTAGCCTCTGGTGCCGACACGATGCAGGACCTGTGAGTGACGTCACAGTGCTGCACTGCCAGAAGCTGGGCGTTGTGAAGAGAAGTGGATGATACTTCTATACACAACGCCCAGCTAGTAAAAGTAGTAAACACGCCCCGATGTACGCACATAATACACGCCCAGTTGTACTTTTACTTTTCAACACGCCCAGTTGTACTTTTGCAAGCCTCATTTGCATAAATACGAAAATGGTCATAACTTGGCCAAAAATGCTCGTTTTTTAAAAATAAAAACGTTACTGTAATCTACATTGCAGCGCCTATCTGCTGCAATAGCAGATGGGGGTTGCAAAATCTGGTGACAGAGCCTCTTTAAGGCCAAAACTAGGCTGCGTCCTTAAGGGGTTAAATATCAAATAAATTTGTTTAGTAAAATCTTACATTACCCAGATAAAACACAATATTTTCACACTGAATAAAGGAATACGGAGTCACTTCCCATCTGCTCTGAAATCACGTATACTTTTTGATGAAAATGCTATAAAGGAATCCTGTGTAAGCTGACTAGGCTTCCCTTCTCTGGCACGGTCAGCAGAATACACACACAGTTAATACCAACTCCGTGTGCTGGGGGCTAGATCAGCAAATTCCCTATATACAGGCAATACCAGAAACACTCCATTGAGAAGAAACTGTAATTCAGATAATAAAGGAGAATAAGCATAGTAACAACGAATTGTCAGTACCTGCATCCCAACACTATCATTAGAATACAGGAGCAATATAATGGAATAGAATCCATGGCAAGCAGTAAGAACTTTGCTGGGCTTTAGAGAATTTCATATTACCTGTGCCATACCTGCCGACTAATAAGCAGACTACAAGTTTATAAATTGACTGTAGACACGGATTGCGTAATAGAATAATACGTAGCTGTTGATGGGTTTGCAGTATACAGGTTTGTTCCAATTTTTCCTGTATAAATAGATCTAAGTCATTATAGTCAGCCACAATGAGCTGCCCTTTCTAAAAGTCATACTCCAGGAATAAAAAATAAAATTATAGCTATCATGGGATCCCGAGAGGTCTTCTGTCAGGCTGCTTTCTAGCCTGCCTACAGGTACAGCTCCCAGGCATTGGTTGTCATGACTCTCACGTGAACCTGTATAGAGAATGACACACCGTAAAGTCTGCGCACCTATCCTGGGTGGGTTATGAAACCAACAGCCCCGGATCGGTGCGTAGAGGCAAGCTGAAGGATTGGTCTGACAGAACACACCTCTCGATTCCCTTGATTGGAAGGGACCACGTAGGTGACACTTTACGGCTGTTGTGAGAACCTACACTCTAAAACAATAACCGTATTATCAGCTTTTGCCTGAAGTATCCCTTTAAATTGACTGTATTTCTTGGACTATTAAATCAATTTGTAACTCAACAAAAAGTTCTCATATATTCGTGTTTGTAGTTAACTGGGTAGGAGTGGATTGTTTTTTCTTTTTTACTTCCAGCTAAACTTGGTTGCATCTTAGATTCCAAAAAATAAAGTATATTGTCTCCAAAAATAAATCCATGAAACATTCTTTTTGTTTAAAACAATGTAACTTATATCGTTTTCATCTATTTAATTCTACACAATCCCTAACTATTTTCAGCTCAACAGGAATCATTAAACAATAGGTAAAAGGTCATTCCCATTAGAAAACAGTAAAACTTAACGTTAAAGAGGCTCTGTCACCAGATTTTGCAACCCCTATCTGCTATTGCAGCAGATCGGCGCTGCAATGTAGATTACAGTAACGTTTTTATTTTTAAAAAACGAGCATTTTTGGCCAAGTTATGACCATTTTTGTATTTATGCAAATGAGGCTTGCAAAAGTACAACTGGGCGTGTTGAAAAGTAAAAGTACAACTGGGCGTGTATTATGTGCGTACATCGGGGCGTGTTTACTACTTTTACTAGCTGGGCGTTGTGTATAGAAGTATCATCCACTTCTCTTCAGAACGCCCAGCTTCTGGCAGTGCAGATCTGTGACGTCACTCACAGGTCCTGCATCGTGTCGGCACCAGAGGCTACATTTGATTCTGCAGCAGCATCAGCATTTGCAGGTAAGTAGCTACATCGACTTACCTGCAAACGCCGATGCTGCTGCAGAATCATCTGTAGCCTCTGGTGCCGATGTGTCCTCGCTCGTCTGACACGATGCAGGACCTGTGAGTGACGGCACAGCGTGATCTCTCGAGAACACGGCTGTGTCTGCACTGCCAGAAGCTGGGCGTTCTGAAGAGAAGTGGATGATACTTCTCATCAGAACGCCCAGCTAGTAAAAGTAGTAAACACGCCCCGATGTACGCACATAATACACGCCCAGTTGTACTTTTACTTTTCAACACGCCCAGTTGTACTTTTGCAAGCCTCATTTGCATAAATACAAAAATGGTCATAACTTGGCCAAAAATGCTCGTTTTTTAAAAATAAAAACGTTACTGTAATCTACATTGCAGCGCCGATCTGCTGCAATAGCAGATAGGGGTTGCAAAATCTGGTGACAGAGCCTCTTTAATGTAAACAGTGCCCCACTAATGTACAGCAGCGAGAGTCGTAAAATCCGTATCAGGACACATACAGTACTTCAATGTTTATTTAGAAATTATTTGCAACACAAGTCAATATTAAAAACGACAGCCTGTTCATAGGATGGTTATAACTTAGACCGTGTTGACATCTCGCTGGTACACAGTGTATGCTCTGGGAAAGCTACCGGCGCATATGCTGAACAGATCAATTGGCCTCCATTGACCTGAGGTATGCCAAAAGAGAGTGTCCTTCTGCCATACGTCGGTGAAGTGTGCATTTTTGGCTTTTTTATTTTTTTATTTTTTAACCATGCTATTTCAGTAGCATCCAGTAAGAAAAAAGAAAGAAAGAAAGAAAGAAAAAAAAAAAAAAAAAAAAAAAAAAAAGATTATTTTACAATGGGACCCTGTGGGTGACATATGCCACTGGAGATACACACCGATCAGCCATAACATGCCTACGACTAATATGGGCACTCTGACCGGTCTGCAGGTCAAACACCTTTCTATCATAGCCAGCATTAACTTTTTCAGAAATTTGTGCTACAGTACTTCTACTGTGGGATCAGACCAGACAGGGTAGCTTTCTTTCTCCAGACCTATCAATGAGCCTTGGGGCACACGTGACCCTGCTGCTGGTTCAACGGTTGTCCTTGCTTGGCCCATTTTTGGTAGGTGCTAACTACTGTATACCGGAAACACCCCCACAAGACTTGGGACTAGTGTGATTATTAAAGGCTATGTACACTTTTGAATGGATTATTTTTTTTAAAAGAATGATTTTTGTGTTTTTAAGCACTTTTCCAGTTGACTTTTATTGATTTTTTTTTTCTACTTTTTGGGATACAGCTTCTATGTATATAGAAAGCAACCATAGAACACATGTAACGGTACCAGGACTTCAGAGTAGATGAAACAGGGTGGATTATTCACCTCAAGTGAGCTTGAGAAAGGTTCTCTGTTGAACCGAAACGTCGCTCACTTGAGGTGAATAAATCCACCCTGTTTCATCTACTCTGAAGTCCTGGTGCCATTACTGCGTGCTGTTGGAGTGCTGTGTTCATCTGTGTGCGTATATATATATATATATATATATATATATATATATATATATATATATATATATATATAAAATCTGTAGCAGCATGGAGGTGATTAAACGGCAGTAATAAGCAGGATACAAGTCACGTTGTGGCCAGAAATAGTGCTATTCTTCATGTACTCACACATGACCGATTATCCTGAAAAGTCACGCTTTAAAGGCCTCATGCACATGGCCATGCCCATAATGCGGGCAATAGTTCGCATTTTCGTGCCGTTCTCCCATACAAAGTATGGGAGCACGGCCCATAAAATACAAAAAATAGGACATGCTCCATAATTCCCGGCACAGACACCTATCCGTAGCGATATGGAAAGGTGTCCGCGGCCAATAGA
Source organism: Rhinoderma darwinii (assembly GCF_050947455.1). Taxonomy (NCBI): domain Eukaryota; kingdom Metazoa; phylum Chordata; class Amphibia; order Anura; family Rhinodermatidae; genus Rhinoderma; species Rhinoderma darwinii. Next base: position 400,775,358 of record NC_134688.1, on the reverse strand, counting down.
ACTGAATGGGTCCGTAATTGCGGACCGTATTGGGTTGTTACGAACGCGGTGAGAGCAAGGTGACCAAAAACCATCAATTCTGCCAATGTTTTTTTTACAGTGTTCACCGTGGTCGATAAATGACATTTTACTTTATTCTGTGGGACGGTAGGATTACGGCGATACCATATGGATATCGTTTTTTTTATGTTTTGCAGCGTTTGAACAAAAAAAAATCCCTTTTATGAAAAATAATTTATTTTTTGTGTCACCATATTCTGAGCCATAGCTTTTTTATTTTTGCGTTGACAAGGCTGTGTAAGGGCTTGTTTTTTGCAGGACGGGTTGTAGTTTGGTATTATTTTGGGGTACATGCGACTTTTTGATCACTTTTTATTCTATACTTTAGAAGGGATAGTGGCCAAAAAAAATATCAAGTCTGAAATTTTTTTTTTGCGGTTTTCACCGTGCGGGAATAATAAACATTATAGTTTTATAGTTTGGGTTGTTACGAACGCGGTGATACATTTTTAACGCTTACATTTTTTTCCCCATAATAAAAAGACTTATAATAGGAGAAAAGGCAGTTTTTATATTGCACTACCCACGTAATGCAAAGCATTAGAGCTGTCAGCTATTCCCTGACAGCAAGCCTATTAGGCTCCGCCTCCGAGCGGGACCTAATAGGCTCCCGTACGCGGCAGACCAGGAAGCCACTGTTGGCTTCCAGCTCCCATAGCAACAATCGGCATCCGTGCGACCACATCACAGTGATGCCGCGATCGCTTTTGATCGCGGCATCTAAGGTGTTAACGACAGGGAGCGGAGCTAACTCCGTTCCCTGCCGTTACAGCACGATGTCAGGTGTAACATACAGCTGACACACTTCGGCTGATAGCGCAGGTTCAGCTTCTGAGCCCGCCGCCAACTTTCATCTGCGGCCGGAAGCCTTTTAAGCCCCGCCTCTGGGCGGGGCCTAACAGGCCGCCGTACTTGGCAGACGGGGAGCCATTTTTAGGCCTCCTGTTACCGATCAGCTAGCATGGCTACCCGGCTCTTTTAGCCCGGTAACCATGCTGCAATACTGTGATTGGTCAGTCAGTAGTGACTGACCAATCACAGTGATCGCTGGCGGCACCGCGATTGTTCCCCCGACAAGTCACAGTGACTATCGGCTGTCTGTGACAGCCGATGTCACAGTTCTGTCACCATGTCTTTTGACATGGTTACAGAAAAGCACCATGGCGTAACTATACTTCATGGTGCCTTAATGCAGTGCAAACCATGACGTACAGTTGCGTCAAGGGGTTAAGGTTGATCTGTCCTATTGCCAGTAGGGATCGGGGAGGAATTTTTCAAATTCTTTTGCAAATTGGACCATGCTATTCAAGGGCGATTTCTGCCATCCTCTAGATCAACTGAGGTTTGTCAGCATAAAAGATTAAACTTGGAGGACTTTTTCACCCTACTATGTTAAAAAGGAAAAAAAAAGGTAAATAAAAGGTCCAATTTGTGAGTCAACCCATATGAAATACACCAGAATGGCAAGAGATTGGCTCCAGAGTCAGCTCCAAATGGTGTTATTCAGTGGCATAACTATAGGGGTCGCAGCGGTCGCAATCGTGGCCGGACCACAAAGCCAGGGGGGCTTGCGGCCCCCCGCACCACGTCAATGAAAAGTTACGATAGTAAATGGGGCCTATGTAATAAACTACACGGGCCTGTTACTATAGTAACTGACAGTACTTACCCCCTCTTTCCGAAGCGCAGCGGAGGTCCTGACACCACAGTGCTGTGTGCAGCGCATGACGTCACAACGCTATGCGCACAACATCCCGACCCCGGATGGTGCAAGGACCTCCGCTGGGGCCGAAGAGTAGGGTAATATTAATTTTACCGTCTGCTGAAGCTTAAGGGTCGGGGTCCGACTCCCGGGACAACCGCCAATCAGCTGTTTTGAAGGGGTGAAGCGCTAATTCCCCTTCATTCCGGTCACTTTCTCACACTGTGAATCGCCAACACGGATGGGTCAATGATTCCCACTGTGAGCAAGTAAGGGAAATTAAAGAGAAGCAGCGCTTGTACGAGAGCTGCACCCCCTTCAAAACAGCTGATTGGCGGGGGTCCCGGGAGTCGGACCCCGAGCCATCAGCTATTGATGACCTATCCTGAGGATAAGCCATCAATGTTTAGGGACTGGACAAGCCCTTTTAAGCCTACCATGTGTTAGGCTTAGATACAGGGCCCCAGCAGACCGTAATCTTATACTGTATAAGATTACTGTCTGCTGGACCCTGTATCTAAACCTATATTAGGCTTAGATACAGGGTCCAACAAACAGTGTCACACATGTACATTGGCCCTGTATCTAAGTGCTGTTCACATCAGCGTTGTCCTTCGGTTCATAGCAATGGTGACGGAAAAGTTGTAAATGGTTCCGTCAAAACTATGGAACACTGTCACAACGGTGACCAACGGAAACCATTAACGACGTTTCCGTCACCATTGAGATCAATGGTGAGGGAAACGGAAGCTAAGGTTTCCGTTTGCCTTTCCATTGAAGGGTTAACCTGATGGAAACCTCAGACGGAACCCCTTAACGGAAGGGCAGCGGTGATGTGAACAGGCCCATACGAATGTTTATTTTTTTGTGTTTGTGTTTTTTTACAGGTTCGGTCATTGGACTACGCCGGCTTCGAGGACTACTTCGATTATGCCTTTTTTTATTATCAATAAAATTGTTAACGAGGGTTTGTGTGGGTTTTTTTTTTATTTCAAAAGACCTATTTTTTCTATGTCTTTGTATTTTTTTTTTTTTTTAACTTTAACGCTACTGCCTTAGTAATGACTGCTGACTGATTGGCAGCGTCCATTACTAAAAGGTGGGGCTTACGGTTAGCCGGTGAAAAGGCTAACACTAACCCCCATTATTACCCTGGTACCCACCGCCACCAGGGGCTCCGGGAAGAGCCGGGTAAGATGCAGTACCCGTCCATCTGTAGTGATGGTTGGGTAGGATCCAGTACCCGATTATCTGTAGTGAAGGTCGGGCACTGGGGCGGCCGCAGGCTGGTATTATTAGGCTGGGGAAGACCAAAAACAGTGGCCCTTCCCACCCTGGTAATGCTAGCCTGCTGCTGTGGTGTTGCATCTGGCTGGTTATAAAAAATTAGGGGGAACGCCACGTCATTTTTTTTAAAAATAAAGAATTGTAAAAAACAATGTGGGGTACGCATTACCAGGGTGGGAAAGGCCACTGTTTTTGGGCTTTCCCAGCCTAATAATTACAACCTGCGGCCGCGCCAGTGCCCCTCCGTCACTACAGATGGTCAGATACTGAATCATACCGGCTCTTTCCGGTACCCCTGGTGGCGGTGGGTACCGGGGTAATAATAGGGGTTAGTATTAGCCTTTTCATGTCGAACACTAAGCCCACCTTAGGCCCCATGCACTCGAACGTGCTTTTGCGGCCGCAGTGCCCCGAAAATCCACGGGAGAATTGTGGTCCCATTCATTTCTATGAGTCCATGCACACGACCGTGGTTTCCACGGTCCGTGCATCACCCAGGAACCTGGACTGCAGAAAGAAGGTCCAGGCTCATAGAAATTAATGCACATGGCCATGTGCGCAGACCGCGAGTGACACTTTGCGGCCGTCCGACCCGAAAATCATGGCCGTGCACATGGCTACGGTCGTGTGCATGAGATCTTAGTAATGGACGTAGTCAACCAGCCAGCAGCTATTACAAAGGCGGTAGTAATAAAGTTTTAAAAAATAGAAAAAATATTTTATTGAAATAAAAATCCCACACACAAGCCTTATTAACCATTTTATTGAGAATAAAAAAAAAACGCTGTTATCGAAGTAGTCCTCGAATCAGAAGTAGTCCAACAACCGAACTTGTAAAAAAACACAAACACACAAAAATAATTAGTAACACATAAAAAAGCAAAACAAATTTTTATACTTACCTTTCCTGGGTCCAGCGCTGCAGCCGCAATGTCAGCAAGCTGGGCCCTGTATAGAAGCCTATCCTGTGTGATACTGTCTGCTGAGCCACTGTATATAATCCTATCCATGGCTATAGGGTCGTAGTGCTATAGATGCGCTGTCTCCTATATACACACATTTTTTTGGGGGGGTATATGTATTGGGGCTTTTTCCCCCTGATGTTTTAAGACCTTGGTGATGCCCCTGGCTGCTAGTGCTACACCGTTGGGTCACTTATGGAGACCCAGCGATGCAGCTGAAAGCTGCAGGACGTCGGCTATGAGAAGTTTAGGGGGGTCCAAGAAGAATCTCTGCATCGGGGCCCATGAGCCTTTAGCTATGCCACTGGTGTTGTTGCTGGTACTTTCACGCTCTTTTTGTATTAGCCCAACACTGTGCCAGAGCCTGAGCCCAATGGAGTTTCCTCTAGTGCTCATGTGGATCAGTACAATGCTGATTTTTATTTAAGTGCCTACACCACCCAGCGACCAGAATAACAGTTAACTAGATACCATTATGCTCGTTATCACAATAAATGAAATAAATTATACATACAGCAGGAAAAAAAAAAAAAAAGGTCTACATTTTATATTGTTTTTTATTCTTAAAATACATTCATTCCAAGTTATTATCAATGAAATGGAGAAAAGAAGAACTTGAAAATACACCTTCAAGTTGATTAACAGATGTTACCTCAGAGAAGATAAATATTTTCTCATCCTTTTACGAAGGTCGCATATTTTGATATTTATCAGTTCATGAACTGCTATTTGGGAAAGTAACATTATTTAACATCATGCGGTGGGGCCTTCTGCTCAGATGACAATGTGCATGTTAATCGCATTCTTCTCATTTTTGACTTTCAGCCACAGGGTGGTTTAATTAAGACCAAGTCCAATGAAATCACAGCAGTGTTAATCGAGAGCCCCGGACGTGATTGAATCAACTAAAAAGTCACACAAACAATCTGCCATGCTGGGTACGGCATTTACATTAAACAGATTTCTTACAACGACTGGGAAGAACTTAACCAATTGAGGACCGCCATTTTATATATGGCATGGGTTTCAGTTTGCTTCCAGAGTGTCTGGGTAGAAGAATGTCGGGTGCCTAGCAGACAGAGACTGCCACGATCCGTGGAGAAAAGAAAGAATCAGTTTTCACCTCGTCTTCTCTGTACTCGCGTACACAGCGCTCAATGGGATACCGATGCAGGAGGCTGTTGCTGGTGTAACGAGACTCAGCACAGCTCTAAGGGTATGTTCACATGCAGTGTTTTCAGGCGTATTTGGGAACGTTTACTTCTAAAAAAAAACGCCTGAAAAACGGAAGCTGAACGCCTACAAACAACTGCCCATTGAAATCAACGGGAAAAACAACGGGAAAAACAGCATTTAGTTCATACCGGGCGTCTTTTTACACCTCTGTTTTAAAAAACGGAGCGTAAAAAGATGCTCCGTAAAAAGAAGTAGCATGTCACTTCTTGAGGCGTTTTTTGGAGCTGAATTTCCATTGAACACTGTGAAAAACGCTTAAAAAAAAACAGCTCAAAAGAAGCTCCAAATTAAGAAGCTTCATTTTCAGCTTAAAAAACGCCTGAAAATCAGAGGCTGTTTTCTCTGACGTTTTTAAGTATGCGTGTGAACATACCCCAACAGTTACAATACTCACTATAAACGCCTATATTCCCCTATAACTGGGGCTGCTGTGAAACGCCAAGTATAGTGTGAAAAATAAAAATAAATAATTAAGTCCTCTAAAAGGTATTTTTCTGATCTTTGAGGGACAGGCCATAATAATAAAAAAAAATAAAAGTAAGAAAAACAAAATAAATAAAAAATGACACCTAAAATATACCCTCTAAATTATTATTATTATTTTTTTTTGAAAATGCTTCCTCCGCCAATCATTATCGTAATGCTAGCCCTGATGCAATTTACCTAAAATGGGCATTTATACTTCAAAATAAATGGTAGACCATAACAATCACAAATAAAAATAAATATATTTTAGATTAACACTATATTATTACCAGAATAAAATAGTACATTATTACCCACTAAATTTAATGGGGGTGTCAAACAAATGACAGGGATAAGGCATGCTATTTTTAGATTTAAAAAAAAAGAAAATGTTCTAAATAATACCGGACAGCATGAAAAATGCCAAGCGTAAACTTGGCCTGACCAACATCAACGAACATCATATAAATACACAATAGACCCTGTAGTCCCTGCTTCTCCGGTCTCTACATACTCACAGCCCCCTCTCCCGTTCCCAATTTATGAAGCTGCAGTATAGATACAATCTAATCTAACTTGTAAGCCTGATGAATCTAGGATCATGCAGAGCAGATCAGTATGGTGGTATGGTTGATATAACAGAAGACAGATTTACCTGATCCTATAGCTTTGCCCCTGCCCTTCTGTCCTTTTCCAGAATACTAGATTGACATTAAAGTCTAGATATTTACTACACTCCTTCTTCCAAGTCCAGAGTTAAATAGATAGAAGTGAAGATTATTCATCCAAAAAGTTTAGAAATTATTTAAAGTCAGTCTGGGTGTTTCCACACAGACCAATATGGTTACAATAGAGGTGTTGTATCTATCAGATCACCTGAAAAGGGTTATACTTTTACATAGAGACACAATCAACCAATATTCGGTGAACATTGTCACCCGGTCAGGTAATGCTCTCGATTTGAAAAGCAGGGTAATCAATTAAAAGTGAAAACCGGGTATAAAACCGTTGTGTACATGTGAAGTGTTATAGATACATAAACAGAATTCTGAGTAATAACTGCACTTGTGTAGCTTTTTGTACAGTAGGTTTCAAGGAGGTCTCTGATTGGATGGGGTCTGTCCTAAAATCAGGCCAGTGACACTCTCCACTGGGATGAATGGGTGTTATACAAATTTTAACCCTTTAGTGACCAGCCTATTTTGGGCCTTAATGATGTAGTGATTTTTTTCCGTTTTTTGAGCTCTGCATTTCAAACACTACACCTTTTTTTATTTTTCCATAAACATAGCAGTGTGAGTGCTTGTTTTTGTTTATATAGAGTTAAATGAAAAAATGCTGGCTGCCTGGAGCCAACAATAGAGGGAGCTTACTGAAGGTGTTTTCCCAGAATTATTAATTATCACCTAACCACAGGGATCTACCACTGGGACCCCCACCGATTGTGAGAACGAGGGACCCGAACCCACAGGTCCTCCTCACTGCTCAACCGCAGTGAGAAAGACATTGAATGGAGTGGCAGTTGAGCATGCGTTTCATTTAAAGTCTATCGGAAAGACGGACACAGCGGAGTACAGCTCTCAGCTGTTTCCGTCATTCTCATAGACATTTAATGGAGTGGCGGGTGCTTGCTTACACGCCACTTCATTCAAGCTCCTCCTCACTGTGGGGGGTGCAGTGCGGGGTATCTTTGGGTTCGAAACCCCTTAACGATCAGTGGGGCCCCAAGAGATCATTAAAGGGGTTGTCCACTACTGAACAATTGATGACCTATTGTAAAAGTGATTAGAATATGTTTAAAAGAGAAAATTTTGCATGGACTCCATTTTGTATGGTAGGCGTCCATTTTGGATCATTGGAATCCATCTTTTGGCCTGAAGGAGCCATCTTGAGATTAATAAGTAAAAAGTAATATGTCAGCAGATGTCTTGAAGCAATTCTATGTTATGTGTTCTTGAATTGAATGTTTTATTACTCTTGTGAGGAGCAGATCAAATAGCCTTGGCCGAATGAACAATGACATTGTTTACCATGAGGGAAGGGGATTCAGCCCTCTGTTTAAATGATTTAAACTTATCTGCAGTCTCCATTCTCTAGTGAGATAAGAAGTAGACACATTAACTTGTGTATCTGAAATGTGTGTCTTCTCCATGGGACAAGGTTCAGGCCACCTGGGGCTTGGACGGTGAAGAATTATAATGCATTGAAATATTCTCATTGGCTGAATCAGAGTCATTATCATATTGTAGATGATTGGCTGAAACCAAAGCCTACACCTTTCCTGTCGTTATACTTATATACTTGTTTGGATCAATAAAGATCAGAGAAGGATTTTGAGCATACAAGCATGGTCTCTTGTGTCATCTTTTCTCTCAGATATATATATCTATTACCTATGATTTGGAAACTGGATAAATCACTGGAGGGCGGGTATCGGTTGACATACCCATTACAAATTTCAGTCTAATATTTTGGCCCATGATTGCGTTAACACCTATCCACCGGATAGGTCATCAGTATATCATCGGTGCGGGTCCGACACCCGGACCCCGCGCCGTTAAGCTGCACCGGCTGCCTCTGGGCACCGGATGTTATGACCCATTATGCAATGTATGGAGCCAGAAACAGTTGGCTCCGTACACAGCATATCGGCCATGCTGCAGAACTGCAGCTCTGCTCCTATTCACTTGAATAGGAGAAGAGCTGAAGTACTGCAGCTTGGCCACTATTCAGTGGCCGGAGCCAACTTCTTCCAGCATGTATGTCCGGTTCTCGGAGGCAGCCGGAGCGGCTTAACGGTGCGGTTTCTGGGTGTCGCCCCCCACAGATCATGCACGGATGACCTATCCGGTGGATAGGTCATCAGTTGTCCATTAGTGGAGAACCCCTTTAAATTATCACCTATCCTGTCGATAGGTGATCATTTAGGATTCTGGGTAAACCCCTTTAAGATAAATCTATTGAGCACCCAATGAACTCCGTAATAACAAGTCTGTCTTCAACATATTCTAATCTTCACCTAGTGTTTTCTGCAGGCAGCCAGAATTATAACGCTAAATTAACTTTATGGTTGTGTGAAGGAAAGCTAGGGGAGTCACTTTTTCAAATATGTAATATTAAGAAAACAAAAACATAGGACTTTTGTAATCATGTGTAATAATGATAAATAATAAGCTAATAAAAACAATAATACAAGATTATCTGGGTAAGGTCCTGTTAACTACTGATTTGGAAATTCCATTAGGGACCTCAGTCACAGATGCGGAAAAAATACCGGAGATAACAGCGCAGCATGACGGGAGGCCGCGAGCCGATGGTGCCAGTCATGTAACAGAACCAGCATTTTAGGTATTTTCCTTGTCCTGCTCTATTAACAGAGCAAAGCAACTGAAACACAGAACGCAGATGTGATCAAGCCCTTAGGATGACAAAGAGATAATGCTGTTGACATTCATATATTTGCCCATACAAACTTTTCTAAACAAAAATGTTACAGTAAGTTTGTGTTCAAATCGACTACACTATTGTTTCCCCTAAAAAAAAAAACGAACCCTTACGGACCGGAGACAAACAAACCATTTGCAGTGGAAGCATTACAATTTAAATCAATGGCAATGTGTAAAGGATCTGCCAGACACAGCTTTTGTGTCGACGCCCGTGGTTAATCAGTCTGCATCTGCTCCTAGGTCTGTTAGAGTGACTCGATCTGCTACCACTCAGGCTGGTAGGCTGAGGAGTGGGAGAACCTATTACAGACTGGCCAGACGGTTCTAGCTCCCGCCCTCGGTCTATGTATACCTTCATTTGCTTCTTGTCTTTGCCTGTGATTCTCTCTTGTTTCCTGGCTCTGCTGTTCCAGCTATTACTATTGACCTCAGCTTCATTTTGACCCTGGCTTTACTGACTACGCTCCTGCTCTGCGTTTGGTACCTCGTACACTCCTGGTTTGACTCGGCTCGTTCACTACTCTTGTTGCTCACGGTGTTGCCGTGGGCAACTGCCCCATTTCCCTTAGCTTCTGTGTACCCGTGTCTGTTTGTCTCTCGTGCACTTATTGAGCGAAGGGACTGTCACCCAGTTGTACGCCGTCGCCTAGGACGGGTCGTCCAAGTAGGCAGTGACTTAGTGGCGGGTAGATTAGGGCTCACCTGTCTGTCTCCTTACCCCGTCATTACACAATGCAAACGGAAGCTATGGTTTCCGTTTGCCTTTCCGTTCTTGGGTTCCTCTGACGGAAAGCTGCAATGGAACCCATGAACGGAAACGAACGTTGATGTGAACGAGATCAAACACTGACTTGTTCTCAAGGCTCAATTCAGTTCTGTACCTCTCTCAGGCAAGACACTAGATTGCAGTATTTCTTGGCAGGTGATATAAAGTCTACATGCCTGAAGCCCCAGGCCTTATGTCGTTAAGTTGTGTTTATGTATGTCATATGTTCTAGCTATTCCCTACATTGTGCAAACTGTTCACTGCAAAACAAGGGTAAACTTTCTTGAACGTTAAAAGTGCTGTCCGATGAGAAAAAAAATGGATGGCCTATGGTCAGGATAGGCCATTAATATGGGATCGGTGGAGGTCTGACTCAGCACCCTCGCCGATCAGTTGTTTATAGGTGCCGTGGCGCTCCGGTGAGCAATGTTTCCCCTTTACCACTTACGATGCTCAATATTGTAAACCGCTGTCACACTTCTAGCAGTGGTTCACAGTACTAAAGATTTTTTAAATGCAGAGTCTGTCCCCCACAGATCAGAGATTGATGGACTATCCTGAGGATAGTCCATCAATCCACAGGACAACCCTTTTAAATAAGTTTGGACAAATGGCAGTAAATGTTGAACATATGGATCCATGAGTAAATAATTAGTACAGGGTAGGGGGTCTAGTCTAATAAAGGTGTCCTTAGAAGTCAGCTTTACTTACGGGTGACAGATTTTTAACAGGTTAAGGCCTCATGCACACGACCGTAAAAACTCCCGTTATTACGAGTCGTAATTACGACACGTAATAACGGGCTCATAGACTTCTATTGGCGACGGGTGCCTTCCCGTTTTCTCACGGGAAGGTGCCCGTGCCGTTGAAAAAGATAGAACATGTCCTATTTCAGGCCGTAATAACGGCACGGACAGTCCATAGAAGTCTATGGAGCTCTCGTAATGACGGGTGGCTACATGTGTGCACCCGTCATTACGGCAGCGTTGCTAAGCGACGTCAGTAAATAGTCACTGTCCAGGGAGCTGAAAGAGTTAACTGATCGGCAGTAACTCTTTCAGCACCCTGGACAGTGACTACCGATCAGTATAAACCTGTAAAAAATAGATATAAATAATATATAATATAAATAAAAATAAAAGACGTTCATACTTACCGACAACTTCCTGCTTCCTCCAGTCCGGTCTCCCGCCCGTTGCCTTGGTGACGCGTCCCTCTCGACATCCGGCCCGACGTCCTGGATGACGTTTCAGGCCATGTGACCGCTGCAGCCAATCACAGGTCAATCACAGGCTGCAGCGGTCACATGGACTGCCGCGTCATCCAGGGATGTCGGGCTGGATGTGAAGAGAGGGACGCGTCACCAAGACAACGGCCGGGTAAGTATGAATTTCTTTAACTTTTATTACAGAAAAGGCTGTCCCTTCTCTCTATCCTGCACTGATAGAGAGAAGGGGCTGCCGATTAGTGCAGTGCTATTTTGCCGCCAAAAACGTGCTCGTAAATACGGGTGGAATACGTGTGACACCGGACCCATATTTACGGGCACGGGTTCGTAAATACTGGTGCAAAACGGGTGGAATACGTGTGACACCGGACCCGTATTTACGCCAGTATTTACGGGTGGGAAAAAATACGGTCGTGTGCATGAGGCCTAAAACCGTGCAACACTGTAATCTGAACGGTGTGGTTTAATAGGTTTACCAGACAAGTTTTGTGGTAAACAAACATCGGGATAACTAAAAAAGGAGTTGAAAGCATCTATCTTCACTCTCGAGCTGTACAATTATGTCCTTTGTTTCTGCAAAGTGAAACTGGAATAAGCGCCACAAATTACACTCTTGGAGCTTAGCTTTCCTCAGGTTAGGACAATCATATTCTATATTGTGAAATGCCAACAGGAAGATACAACTTAATCCCCAAATCAACTCAAGGTCACATAACAGCTGTGTGACCAAAAAGCTCCGACAAATAACGCATTTTCTACTTCCCCCAAATTCTAACCAGCACTTAATATTTTAATTGCATCAGCAGCTTAAAGGGGTTATCTCCTTCTTAGGGGGGTTTTTTGACAATAAACTGATCAGTAAGTGTTCAATTTCCTGCAGCGCCACCGCATGGGAAATTAAGAATTACACAGTGTCCATTCATATCAATTGGTTGTATGTGTAATGCAGGACAAAACAGTATATAGGACAGTACCTCCAGAGCAAGAGATGTCCTTTGTATCCGCTCTCCAATCTGGCCATGAGGATCCTAAACAGGAGACCCCCTCCTCCTCTATTAACGCAGTATGCCCTAATAGGGTACAAGAAAATGTGTTTTCTACCCTGGACAATCCCTCTAATTTTATTACTTGGGACTCTGAATTCTTGTGTTTATAGCTGTTCAATCATCTGCTGCTACAAATAGTTGGAAGCATACTTCATTTGACTAAAAAATGAAGGAGCTTAAAGAGAACCTTTCACCTCCCCATACATGTGCAGCATGTAATGGGGAGGGCTGCACAAACCCTGGGGCTCTTGAATTTTTTTTCTACCTTCCTCCGTTATTTAGATATCGGTGCCATTATATTTGGCGCCCGATGTTTAAATAACTCCCTGAACAGTCAACGGGGCGTGTACTGGCAAGGGGGCGTGTTATTATGGCTGTGACACTGTCCCAGCAAGAGTGAGGAGAAAAAGAGTGTGCGCGCGCACGCACGCACACATGCACGCACACACGCTCTCACTCTTCAGCTTTCAAGATCAGTCTTCTGCCGAACTGGCAAGGGGGAATGTCACTGCTACGGACAGTGTAAGAGCTGTGGAGCAGAGAGCGCGCGGTCATCTCTTGCGAGAGATCAGTCTTGTACTTTGTCTGCCAAACTGGCAAGGGGGCGTGTCTCTGCTACGGACAGTGTAAGCGCTCCCCAGCTCTTACACTGTCAGTAGCAGTGACACGCCTCCTTGCCAGTTCGGCAGACAAAGTACAAGACTGATCTCTAGCAAGAGCTGAAGAGATGAGAGCTCCTCTCCACTCCCCAGCTCTTACACTGTCCGTAGAAGTGAAACGCCCCCTCGCCAGTTCGGCAGACAAAGTACAAGACTGATCTTAGAAAAAAAGGAGGGGGAGACGAAACCTCCAGCTCACCTTATAACATGGATTTGCACGAATGGCCTCGCACGGATCCTCTGTCGGCACACGATGTATGGACAATAGAAAAAACGAGGAAGGGTGGATCCAGCGCTGCTGTGAATAAAAGGAAACTTGTTCCAAGTTTAATTAATGTTGTTTAAAATAGGATCAAACGAAATGATGTCCTAGAGTGCGAGGAGAAGTTTGCAGAAATAAAGGAAGCCTACGCGTTTCAGACGCTTCCTGCTAAGATTGATCTCTCATAAGAGCTAAAGAGAGGAGAGCTCCTCTCCACTCCACAGCTCTTACACTGTCCGTAGCAGTGACACGCCCCCTTGCCAGTTCGGGTGAAAAGACTGCAATCGACACTCTCTCTCCTCGCTCTTGCTGTGGCACAGTCCATATCTGATTGGACAGTGTCACAGCCATGGTAACACGCCCCCTTGCCAGTACATGCCCCACTGACTGTTCAGGGGGATATTTAAATATCGGGCGCCAAATATAACGGCACCGATATCTAAATAATGGAGGGAGGTAGAAAAAAAAAATGTAAAGTGCCCCAGGGTTTGTGCAGCCCCCCCCATTACATGCTGAACTCAGCTGCACATCTATGGGGAGGTGAAAGGTTCTCTTTAATTGATTTAAAAAAAAAGGCTTTAAAGAGGCTCTGTCACCAGATTAGAAATGCCCTATCTCCTACATAATATGATCGGCGCTGTAATGTAGATAACAACAGTGGTTTTTATTTTGAAAAACTATCATTTTTGACCAAGTTATAAACAATTTTAGATTTATGCTAATTACTTTCTTAATAGACTAGTGGGCGGTTTTTACTTTTTACCAACTGGGCGTTGTGAAGAGAAAAGTTTATGACGCTGACCAATCAGCTTCATACACTTCTCATTGTCCCAGCCCAGCTTCTTTCACTGCACACACAGTGTGATTGTGCAGTGTGATTGTTAATAATTGTGCACAATTCTACTTTTGAAAGCATTCTTACTTTGAAGCATTTTTACGCAACTGCCAAAAACTTTTGCACAGTACTGTATATCATAAAAATTTTGCAGAATGACAAGAATGCCGCTTTACATCTTGTAACCTAAATTGAAGAATGTGCACTTAATGGTGAGTGATTCAGATCTACCAACAACCATTACAATGATGTATGGAAAAAAAAATGCTATCTTCTCCAGTAGAAAGTGAAGATCATGAGAGGCACTGCCATCCCTAGGTCATTCAAAAGGAGAGATTCCTCAGAAAACACACATCCATCGAAGTGCTGTATCTTGATAAACACTCTTCCAGAGATTATGTAGGTCTTCTACCAAAATCATCACAAATAAGCAAATTAGTGATACTTATGTAAACCAAGCAGAATCAATGCCTAGAGGAGTTGCATTGGTCCATGATATCATTTCTAACACCTTATTTGATGTACACTGCTTTTTATTCCCCCCTATAAGGGCTCGGCAAGTAAAGTGCTGACTTAGTATTTTTCTTATTCTAGACCATATGGATAAAAGTATTGGGACGCAATTCCATTGCCACAGGGTTATAAAATCAAGCACATAGTCATGCAGTCTGCCGTTACAAACATTTGTGGAAGAATGGGTCATTCAAAAGAGCTCCCTGAATTCCAGCGTGGTACTGTAATAGGATGCCACCATTGTAACAAGTCTGATTGTGGAATATCTAGGAGGGAAGAAATTACACAATCAACTGTGAGTAGTAGAAGGGCTGTCACGATATAGGGGTATGTGGACCCACTAGGCCACTCTGCCGTAGCGGAGTGGCAGCTGGCCAAATAATAGCCTATAAAGTCTATGCAAAGTCCTTAGCACAAGAGTACCTGTAAGAGTCCAGACAGTAGCAGAGGCTTTGGCACGGATGGAACTTGACGTGGCAGATGACGCCAGATGTGGCGGAGGATACCAGTCGTGGCAGGTGACACCAGGCATGGCAAATGACAGCAGACGTGGCAGATGATACACACGACTCCAACCAAAGGCTTAGGTATAGGAGACAACACAGCAACTGGATACGGGAGCAATGGGAGCAGGGTACACCTAAGGGACAGTTTGCAATACAAACATGGGTAGACAACAACAACGCTCAGGCAAGGTATGGAAGGGAGGAACCCTTTCTATAGTCCAGGGTGATCTGGGGATTGGAGATGGAACTTTTAGTATGCTTAGTGCACACCTTTACATTCAGTCCAGGGCAGGGCGGACGCGCGAGCTGGCGTCTCCAAGTAGGAAGATGCTGGCAGGAGGCCAGCCATTGCAGTACCCCCCCCCCTTACGCACCCTCTTCTTGGGTCCAGAGCGCAAGAGGAATTTTTTAATGGAGGGTAGGAGCATTAACATTCTCTTATGGCTCCCAGGACCACTCATCAGGGCCAAAACCCTTCCAGTCCACTAAATAAAAAGTACTTCCTCCTATTCTCTTGTATTCCAGGATCTCCTTCACCTTGAAATCATCATAAGAACCACTGGGAGCTACTGCAGAACTAGGAGATCTACTGTAGAGGTTCAGAACCACAGGCTTAAGGAGGGACGCGTGGAAAGAGTTGGGAATCCTGAGAGTAGGAGGCAGACGAAGTTTGTAGGACACAGGGTTTATACGTTGCAGAAATTCAAAATGGCCGAGGAACCTGGGAGCGAATTTGTGAGAGGGCATCTTGAGACTAATGTTTCTCGAGGATAGCCAGACCTAGACTCCGGGAGAGAATTGAGGAGGAACCTTTCTTTTTTTAAAATCGGCATGCTTTTTAATGCGGTCCACTACCTGAAGAATCGCAGACTTGTGCTAACAGATGCGAATAAAAGTCCCAAAAGACGGAGTTCGCTGTCGGTACTTGAGTCATGGCTGGCACAGGTAGAGGTACTCGTGGATATGGTTGTACACAATGTAGAAAGGAGAAGAGGCAGTAGACTCACTTGTATGTTTGTTGTACGAGAATTCCGCCCAAGGCAGAAATTATATCCAATTGTCATGTTGGGAGGAAACTAAATAGCGAAGGTAATTCACTAAAATTTGATTGGTCCCCTCCACTTAACCATTGGAGAAGAGAAGTCTAGCTTTACGTCCAGCAGGGGCACAGGGCTCCCCAGAATTTGGACGTAAACTGTACACCCCGATCCAAGAGAATATGAAGAGGTAATCCGTGAAGACGGAAGATGTGCAGAATAAAATAGATTTGCCAGGCAAGGAGCAGACGGAAGGCCAGTCAAAGGAATAAAATGTGCCATTTTAGAAAAACGGTCCACCACTACCCAGACCATAGCACATCCAGCTGAGGGAGGAACGTCTGTAATAAATTCCATAGCTATATGTTGCCAAGGGGCATCAGGGACAGATAGGGATAGGAGCAGATCAGCAGGTTCGGAGTGGGTAGACTTGTTCAAGGCACGGTTTGTACATGATGAAACATAGTCCACAACATCTTTAGGCAGAGTGGGCCACTAGTAATGACGAGCTATCAAGTCCTGTGTCTTACGGACACCAGAGTGCCCAGGCAAATTGGAGTTAGTGTCCCCAGCGGAAGATTCCTCTTCCTGTTTGCAAGACGAACAAATGATTTTCCGGAAGGAATGCCTCCAATTTGCAGAGGGTTAGCGCCAATAATCCTAGAAGGATCTAGGATAAAATTAGGAGTTTCCTCACTTATTGGTTTCAAAAGATCGAGATAGAGCATTAGCCTTCACATTCTTGTCTGCCGGACGGAAGTGAAGCAAGAATTGAAATTGGGGCGAAGAACAGCGACCATCTGGCTTGGCGAGGATTTAGTCGTTGTGCCGACTGTAGGTACGGGAGGTTCTTGTGATTTGTATAGATGTAATAGGATTAATAGCACCCTCCAGCAAGTGTCTTCACTCCTCTAAGGCCAACTTGACGGCCAGCAACTCCCGATCCCCGATGGAATAGTTGCGCTATGCAGGAGAGAATCATTTTGAAAAGAAGGCACAGGCCATCGACTTGCCTTTAGAGTTTCTTTCACATAGTAGTGCTCCAGCACCAACGGAAGTTGAATCCACCTCCAGAAAGAACTGCTGAGATGCATCAGGGTGATGGAGAACGGAGGCTGAAGTGAAAGCGCTCGAGGTTGGTAAATGCTGCCTCCGGAGGCCAAACCTTGGCGTTGACGCCCTTCTAAGTGAGGGAAGGGATTGGAGCAATCAGAGACGAGAAGTTCGGGATAAATTGCCGGTAGAAGTTTGCGAATCACAAGAATCGTTGTATAGACCGAAGACCCTGTAGACGTGGCCACTCTAAGACGGACTTCACCTTCTCTGGATCCATCATGAGTCCATACTCAGAGACTATGTAGCCCAGGAAGGGCAAAGAATTCATCTCGAACACACACTTTGAGTTTAGCAAATAGGCGATTCCCCCTTAACCGCAACAGAACTTGGCGAACATGCTTCCAATGAGTCGTCAAATTGGGTGAATAGATCAGGATGTCGTTCAGATAGACCACCACACAGACATACAGCAGATCCCGTAAGATGTCATTTACGAAGTCCCACAACACGGCTGGGGTGTTACATAGTCCAAAGGGCATCACGAGATATTCGTAGTGACCGCCTCGGATGCGGTTTTCCACTCGTGACCTTTGCGGATACAGATCAAGTTATAAGCCCCGCATAGATCCAACACCTTAGCCCCACGAATCCTATCGAAGAGTTCGGAGATGAGCGGCAAGAGGTATTTTTGACCGTGGTTTGGTTCAAACCTCGGTAGTTGATACATGAACGAAGAGATCCATCTTTCTTCTTCACGAAGAAGAATCCGGCTCTGGCTTCTAGCTTCGAGGAAGACTTCCGTACGAACCCTCCTCTCTCAAGGTTCTCTTTCACGTACGCAAACATGGCTAGTGTCTCCGGCAGAAAGAGAGCACAGACTTGTTCTCGAAGGGGTGAGACATCAGGAAGCAAGTCAACAGGGCAATCATAGATGTGATGGGGAGGAAGAGTCTCTGCTTCCTTTTTGCTAAAGACGTCCGCAAAATTGGCATAATGAGAGGGTAGAGCAGAGAGTGACGGAGGCAGTGGAGGCAAAACAGAACGAACCTGTGGCAGACAGCGATGAAGGCACTTGGATCTCCATAGGAGAACTTCTCCGGAAGTCTGGCCGAAAACGGGAGCAAGTAGACGAAGCCAAGGCCCATCAGAATAGGGTTGATAGCACTAGGCAAGACAAGAAAGGCAATCTGATCCGAGTGAAGAACTCCGACTTGTCAGCGGTTCAGTGACGAACACAATAGGATCGGGCAGCGGTAGTCCATTCACAGAGGCGACAGCGAGGGGTCTCTCCAGAGGAACAGTGGGTAGATGCAGGCGATCCACCCGATCCTGCTGGATAAAATTTGCAGCTGCTCCGGAATCCAGATAGGCAGAGGAGCTGTGTGATCTCCCTCAAGAGAGAATAGTTAAAGGAACAGATAATTTGGGAGATTTGGAATTTGATGTCGTTTCACCTAGGGCTGTCTCATCAACCAGCCCTAGGTGCTGGAGATTCCCGGCTTCTGCGGACATGGACAAACAAAATGGCCTTTGAGGCCCCAATACAGACACAAACCTGAATAGCGTCTGCGCGGTTTCTCCTGCTCCGACAATTTGATTCTGTGCACCTGCATAGATTCCTCTGGTGGAACGACAGGGGAAGGAAACAGGGGTCTCCGAAACGAGGGTGCCAGTCTGTAGAAACGTCTCTCCCGCCGAACCTCCTGAGCACATTCCTGGATTCACATATCTATCGATGTTGCCAACAGGATAAGCGCATCCAGGGTGGAAGGAAGATCGCGAGCTGCCAGCTCATCTTTGATGTGCGTGGACAGTCCTTGCTAAAAGGTTGCCACCAAGGCCTCATTGTTCCATGCCAGCTCCACCGCCAGTGTATGGAAGGAGATTGCATACTCTCCTTTCGTTGACTCCCCCTGCTTGAGGGTTAGAAGAGTGGCAGCTGCAGAGGATGTTTGACCCGGCTCTTCGAACACTGTACAAAATGTCTCTAAAAATAATGCTAGATCCGAGAACTCCGGGCCCTCCCGTTCCAAGATGGGGTTCGTCCAAGTCAGGGCCTTGCCAGCGAGAAGAGAAATGATGCCTCATCAGAGGGGAAGAGATGAACACGCAGTCTGAAGTGACATTCATTACATTCATTAATGATACTTCTACAAGCTGTAGGATCTCCGTTATAGCGAGATGGCAGAGGTAGCGAAACTACAGATCCGGGACAGACAGAAGGGGTAATGGGTAGTGGAACAGCAGCAGCATCCAGAGGAGGAGCAGGGGGCTGATACAAATTGGTGACGATCTAATTAACTGCCAGTAGAAGCGGATCCTGGCATGCGCGCAGGTCATGCATGTCCTTTTGCATAATTTGAAACGCTGTTTTAGGTTGACCAGCGGGTTCCATGGACTGAACGTACTGTCACGATCTAGTGGTATGTGGACCCACTAGGGCGCTACGCTGTAGCAGAGTAGCAGCTGTCCGAATAACAGTATATGCAAAGTCCTTAGCGCAAGAGTGCCTGTTAGAGTCCAGACAGTAGCAGAGTTTGATGTGGCAGATGACGCCAGACATGGCGGTTGATACCAGACATGGCATGACAGCAGGAGTGGCAGGTGACGGCAGACGTGGCAGATGATACACACGACTCCAACTAAAGGCTTAGGTATAGGAGACAACACAGCAACAGGATACAGGAAGGAGGATACGAGAACACTGGGAGCAGGATACAACTAAGGGACCGTTTGCGACACGAACATGAGTAGACAACAACAACACTATGGCAAGGAATAGAAAGGCGGAGACCTTTTTATAGTCCAGGGAGATCTGGGAATTGGATAGGGAACTTTTAGTATGCGCGCAGGAGGAGCACGCTAACCTTAACAGTCAGTCCAGGGCAGGGCACCCACGCGAGCTGGCATCTCCTAGGAGGGAGATGCTGGCAAGAGGCCAGGAGTCTGCGGTCGCGGCCTTAACCCCTTCCAGACATTTGACGTATCCATACGCCAGAGTCGGGTAGGGGAAGTATGGAGCGGGCTCACGCCGACACTTCAGAGTAACTAGCGGCATCGCGCTTGAGCGCGATTACGCTGGTTTAACTAGTTAAATGCCGCGGTCAATACCGACCGTAGCATTTATTTTTTACACTTTGGTTTGTACTTGCAAAAGTAGTAAAATATAGAAAAAACTATACATATTTGGTATCGCCGTAAACCGTATTGACCCGCAGAATAAAGTTAACATGTTGTTTTAATTGAACAGTGAATTCCGTAAAAACGGCGGGTGAAAAAGAATGGAGGAATCGCTGGTTTTTTTCATTTTCTACCCCACAAATAATTTTTCCCCGGTTTCCTAGTACATTATACGGCAGAAGAAATGGTGCTACGAAAAACAACAACTCGTCCCACAAAAATCAAGCCCTCCTAGTACTATATCGACGGAAAAATAAAGATGTTATGGCTTCTGGAATGTGGGGAGGAAAAAACGAAAATAGGAAAAAGGGATGCAGCGGGAAGGGGTTAACAAGAGCTAGGTCACAGAGAATTCTTGGGCGGTTTTTGATGCGGAAACGGCGCCAAAAAACTGCCGAAGTTGCCTCCCATTAATTTCAATGGGAGGCGGAGGCGTTTTTTTCTCGTGAGCGGAAAAAACCGCTTGAGGAAAAAAGTGACATGCTCTTTTTTCCCACGGTTCTGCTGAGAAAGCGTTCTTCGTGGTGTTTTTCGCATGCGGCGCTTAATGGCCACGGCCGAAAAAAACGGCAAATAAAGTGGAGGCAGGGCAAAATCTGCCTGCAAAAAACTAAGTGTGAACATATGCTTATTGTAAAGTAGAAGCGTATTTTCAGCCCGTGTCCCATATAAAGTATGGGAGCATGATCCGTAAAAAGCAAAAGATGTTCAATCTTTTGCAGAGGATTTCTAAGGCCAGGATACCTTCTCGCATATATACGGGAAGGTGTTTATGGTCAATAGAAATTAATGGGTCTGCAATTACGGACGAAATCTACGGTTGTGTGCACGGGGCCTAAGGAACCACCGCAACTGTGTTCTGTGGAGTCATGAATCATGTTTCTCTATCTGGCAGTCTGATGGACGAGTCGGAGTTTGGCGAACGCCATGAGAACATTACCTGCCTGACTGCATTGTACCAACTGTAAAGTTTGGTAAAAAAGGGATAATGCTATGGGGTTGTTTTCAAGGGGTTGGCCTAGGCCCCTCAGGTCCAGTAAAGGGAAATCTTAATGATTTAGCATACAAATACATTTTGGGCAAATATAAGCTTCCAACTTTGTTTGACAGTTTGGGGAAGGTCCTTCTCTGTTCCAGCATGACTAGAAGTCGCACTACATATTTTCCAGTAGAGTAAAAACATTCCTCTTAGCATTTTTAAGGCGTATTGTTAGCCAAGGAGAAGTATATAATTTTGTATTGAGGAAAGGACAAGTAGGACAAGAGTAATGGTTCCTTTGAAGAAATGTGAAAAATAAAAAAACTTTATTAGAGATTTTTAAAAATAAATAATTTTTAATATTAAAAAATATATTCCAATGTTGGTCTATTATGTTGTGGTGAGGATGACCCCTGTCAAACACCAAGGGCAAAATAAGCCTAAGAGTTAATTATCTATCGTATATTCCTGTAATACACTGTTATAATCAGACTTGCTTGTAGTATATTACTTTATAACAAGCTTAATTGTTGCTCTATTTTGAGCTAGGTTTATTATATCAGAGTTAAGTAACCATAGGGCAGTGATTTTTCAGTATGCTGTATTCACATATTCTCAATGTATCAATGCTTTGTATTTATATACTTTGAGTGTATCAATGTTGTGCTATATTCACATACAGCGGCGTCCACATAGCTCTCACAGCGGTACATGAGACAGCTCACCCGGCAATCTCGCCGAACGCTGACAGATGAAATCACTGCTAGCGTCCACTGTAACATCATAACGGCACACAGAGATTGCTCAGTTCTAATACTTTAGACAATTCTGCCCTGCGCTCTCCGAATCCAGCGGTGCTTACGCTCTAGCCGCTGACATAGTAAATTCAAGGCATATTAACGTAGGGCACTATACTAAAACTGTTTATCCTAGAAGCAGGTGCTAGCGATGGTTAGCGATGCACATGACACTTGACTGGTGTCTAACCTACTATTAGTATCCAACTATAAGTGTACCTCATATAGTGCACTTCACCACTGGCAGAAAAATATAGCGCTGGTGATTGACCTATATCATCTCGATCTAGATTGCCAGGCTGATCAACTGGCACATCACAATAAGTGTAACCAACGGTGAATTCAAATTTCCCAGCAATATATCTATTGCGGTTTTGCCTGTCATCCTTCACATGGTGAGAACGACAAGACACTTACTCACAGCCAACATTGATACAATCAGTGCATGTGAATATAGCACAACATTGATACACTCAAAGTATATAAATACAAAGCATTGATACATTGAGAATATGTGAATACAGCATACTGAAAAATCACTGCCCTATGGTTACTTAACTCTGATATAATAAACCTAGCTCAAAATAGAGCAACAATTAAGCTTGTTATAAAGTAATATACTACAAGCAAGTCTGATTATAACAGTGTATTACAGGAATATACGATAGATAATTAACTCTTAGGCTTATTTTGCCCTTGGTGTTTGACAGGGGTCATCCTCACCACAACATAATAGACCAACATTGGAATATATTTTTTAATATTAAAAATTATTTATTTTTAAAAATCTCTAATAAAGTTTTTTTATTTTTCACATTTCTTCAAAGGAACCATTACTCTTGTCCTACTTGTCCTTTCCTCAATACAAATTTATATAACACTGGTGGTATACACCTTTTTGGTTCCAACACTCACTGGTATAATATAAAAAGTGAGAGTATTTGCAAAACCTTCTAATACTGAAGTATATAATTTGCGGTATCACAATTAAATAGTAAATAGGCTGAAAACCATTTAATTTGAAGTATTATATTATATTCAGTGCTCATCGGCAACATTTTCCATCCTTATCTTCCTCATGCTCGGTCTTCTTCTCCACTCATCACCTCAGTCCTCCCTTCAGCACGAGTGCCCCCTGCCAGAGCCAGCATGGGACTGAC
Source organism: Rhinoderma darwinii (assembly GCF_050947455.1). Taxonomy (NCBI): domain Eukaryota; kingdom Metazoa; phylum Chordata; class Amphibia; order Anura; family Rhinodermatidae; genus Rhinoderma; species Rhinoderma darwinii. Next base: position 400,752,176 of record NC_134688.1, on the reverse strand, counting down.
TGCCAGCTCCTAATAATGTTGCACAGGCGCACACATAGAACTTAAAGAGGCTCTGTCACCAGATTTTGCAACCCCTATCTGCTATTGCAGCAGATAGGCGCTGCAATGTAGATTACAGTAACGTTTTTATTTTTAAAAAACGAGCATTTTTGGCCAAGTTATGACCATTTTTGTCGTTATGCAAATGAGGCTTGCAAAAGTCCAAGTGGGTGTGTTTAAAAGTAAAAGTCCAAGTGGGCGTGTATTGTGTGCGTACATCGGAGCGTTTTTAATACTTTTACTAGCTGGGCGCTCTGAAGAGAAGTATCATCCACTTCTCTTCAGAACGCCCAGCTTCTGACAGTGCAGATCTGTGACGTCACTCACAGGTCCTGCATCGTGTCGGCCACATCGGCACCAGAGGCTACAGTTGATTCTGCAGCAGCATCAGCGTTTGCAGGTAAGTCGATCTTACCTGCAAACGCTGATGCTGCTGCAGAATCAACTGTAGCCTCTGGTGCCGATGTGGCCGACACGATGCAGGACCTGTGAGTGACGTCACAGATCTGCACTGTCAGAAGCTGGGCGTTCTGAAGAGAAGTGGATGATACTTCTCTTCAGAGCGCCCAGCTAGTAAAAGTATTAAAAACGCTCCGATGTACACACACAATACACGCCCACTTGGACTTTTACTTTTAAACACACCCACTTGGACTTTTGCAAGCCTCATTTGCATAACAACAAAAATTGTCATAACTTGGCCAAAAATGCTCGTTTTTTAAAAATAAAAACGTTACTGTAATCTACATTGCAGCGCCTATCTGCTGCAATAGCAGATAGGGGTTGCAAAATCTGGTGACAGAGCCTCTTTAAGCCATCAGGAGCCGCTCGGCAGTCCCGCAAGGATGGCACAGTACAAGAGTGCAAAGAAGGACATAAGAAGGAGGTTCTAAGAACCGCTTCTTATATCCTTATTATAGCTCTCATATGGAACCACCAGAGAGGTCCTCCTGCCCGAAGAAAATTCAGTCTCTTTCATAAAAATACGCATGGTACGGATTTCAAAGCATTCAGGGGCATCTTTAGGCGTTAAAAAAAACAACCTGTAGAGGCGTTATTGCAACCTCTGAGCAGGACTGTGCCCCAGGGTACAAAGAAAGGTCCATAAAGGCCTGGATAGGGGAGTTTGGTGGAAGAATTTGACTGACCCGCACAGAGCCCTAACCTCAAGCCTGTCGAAGACCTTTGGGATGAACTAAAAAAGAGGTTGCGAGCAAGACCCTCTCGTCCAACATGAATGTCTGACCTCACAAATTATTTTCTAGGTGAATGGGCAAAAAATACCACACACTCCAAAATCTTGTAGAAAGCCTTCCCAGAAAAGCGGAAACCGTTTTAGATGCAAGAGGGTGGACCAACTCCATATTAATGCCTATGGATTTAGAATGGGATGTCATAAAAGCACTTGTAGGTGTAATGTGCAGGTGTCCTAATACACTATACGGACAAAAGTATCTTCATGCGCTTATTCCCTTCCTTCATGTGTCTTCAAATCTTAGAATGTTTTATCACATTTTATTAATAGTCTAGGTGTATTGCCTTAATGCTGGCACAACTAATGTTGCGTAAGTAAGAGTATATATATATATATATATATATATATATATATATATATATATATATACACACACACACACACACACACACACACACACACATACACAGTGGAGGAAATAAGTATTTGATCCCTTGCTGATTTTGTAAGTTTGCCCACTGTCAAAGACATGAACAGTCTAGAATTTTTAGGCTAGGTTAATTTTACATTAAATTGTGCACAGAGAAATAAGTATTTGATCCCCTACCGACCACTAAGAGTTCAGCCTCCTCCAGACCAGTTACACGCTCCAAATCAACTTGGTGCCTGCATTAAAGACATCTGTCTTACATGGTCACCTGTATAAAAGACTCCTGTCCACAGACTCAATTAATCAGTCTGACTCTAACCTCTACAACATGGGCAAGACCAAAGAGCTTTCTAAGGATGTCAGGGACAAGATCATAGACCTGCACAAGGCTGGAATGGGCTACAAAACCATAAGTAAGACGCTGGGTGAGAAGGAGACAACTGTTGGTGCAATAGTAAGAAAATGGAAGACATACAAAATGACTGTCAATCGACATCGATCTGGGGCTCCATGCAAAATCTCACCTCGTGGGGTATCCTTGATCCTGAGGAAGGTGAGAGCTCAACCGAAAACTACACGGGGGGAACTTGTTAATGATCTCAAGGCAGTTGGGACCACAATCACCAAGAAAACCATTGGTAACACATTACGCCGTAATGGATTAAAATCCTGCAGTGCCCGCAAGGTCCCCCTGCTCAAGAAGGAACATGTACAGGCCCGTCTGAAGTTTGCAAATGAACATCTGGATGATTCTGAGAGTGATTGGGAGAAGGTGCTGTGGTCAAATGAGACTAAAATTTAGCTCTTTGGCATTAACTCAACTCGCCGTGTTTGGAGGAAGAGAAATGCTGCCTATGACCCAAAGAACACCGTCCCCACTGTCAAGCATGGAGGTGGAAACATTATGTTTTGGGGGTGTTTCTCTGCTAAGGGCACAGGACTACTTCACCGCATAATTGGGAGAATGGATGGAGCCATGTACCGTCAAATCCTGAGTGACAACCTCCTTCCCTCCACCAGGACATTAAAAATGGCTTGTGACTGGGTCTTCCAGCACGACAATGACCCGAAACATACAGCCAAGGCAACAAAGGAGTGGCTCAAAAAGAAGCACATTAAGGTCATGGAGTGGCCTAGCCAGTCTCCAGACCTTAATCCCATCGAAAACTTATGGAGGGAGCTGAAGATCCGAGTTGCCAAGCGACAGCCTCGAAATATTAATGATTTACAGATGATCTGCAAAGAGGAATGGGCCAAAATTCCATCTAACATGTGTGCAAACCTCATCATCAACTACAAAAAACGTCTTACTGCTGTGCTTGCCAACAAGGGTTTTGCCACCAAGTATTAAAGGGAATGTGTTGCTAGCAAAAAAAATGTTTTCTTTTTTTTAGTTAACCAATTAGTGTGTAGGTGATTAAACATTGTTCTAATTTTTTTTATTTTTTTCACGAGTCAGGAAATATTATAAAATTAGATTCTAATTTATAACATTTCCCAGTTCTGGTCACTAGATGGAGCAATTCCCAAAATTGCAGCATTGCATGTGGTAAAGCAACCACATTGCTTTATGCTGCAAAATTGGAAAAAAATCCCTCGCTCTAGTGAGTTCTCAGAATCCTCCCCTCCTTTATCCTGGCTAGTGCCGGGAGAAACGAGGGGATTGAACGGTCAAACCTCCTACACTGTGTTTCGCCATTTTTTGAGCTAACACACAGTGTAGTAGGTTTACATACAGTAGTAAACACACACTGAAACACGAACATACATAGAAATAACTTACCTGCTCCTGCCGCCGCCGCTCCCTCCGGTCCGTCCGCTCCGTCTGCTGCCGCTGCTCCAAGTGCACAAGTCCGGAAGCCGCGACCGGAAGTAGTAATCTTACTGTCTGGCCGCGACTTCCGGTCTACAGGAAAATGGCGACGGACGGCGCTCAGTTCAACTTGGACTGTGTGGGAGCGGCGCATGCGCCGTTCCCACACAGACGGCGTACACCATAGTGGATGGAACGGGCCCCGTTCGCATTCACTATGGGACTGTAGCTGCCGTATTCGTCGTTAATCGACACATACAGAAATGGGAAAAAAATGGCAGCCCCCATAGGGAAGAAAAAGTAAAAAAATAAAAAAAAGTAACACATAAATAAATATAAAAGTTTGTAATAAAACACTAACATCAAACTGATATGAATTTTTTTTTTTGGGGTGACACTGCTCCTTTAAGTCTTGTTTGCCAAAGGGATCAAATACTTATTTCTCTGTGCACAATGAAAATAAATATATATAATTTTGACTATGTGATTTTCTGTTTGTTTTTTTTTTTATATAATCTCTCTCTCACTGGTAAAATTAACCTAGCCTAAAAATTCTAGACTGTTCATGTCTTTGACAGTGGGCAAACTTACAAAATCAGCAAGGGATCAAATACTTATTTCCTTCACTGTATATATATATATATATATACACACACACACACACACACACACACACACACACACTATAGTTTCTTAAAACAAACTTTGGCTTTTCTCTGTACATGGTAAGGTTTCAACCTTTGATCTGATTAAGTAAACCACTTCCTGGAATGCAATGTAATCCTTTTCAAAGCAGGTCAAGATGGGTCAGCATCACATATAGGAACTACTTTTGTTTCTCCATTATTATTTAGATTTAGGGTTTTTAGAGCAAGAGGTGTCTTTATTTTTTTGAAAGGGAGTTTAAAAGCAGGATATTTCTATTGCAATTGTTACTTTAGCCATGATCAATTTTGGAGGTGTTAAAAGTCTCCCATAATCTTCCCCATTAGCTACAAGAAAGGGGGCACTACATGCAGAAGTCTGGGAAAAAATAGTTAACAAGATGTAGTTGTAACGGAATCACTAGTTGAGCAATTCCCGAGTGCAAATTATGGAATTGCTCTGTAAGCTATTCCAGCTGGAGACTCTCAGGATAAAGCATGCAAGTAATCCGCTACTTTAAGTCCGTCACTACTCTGATCAGCAGAGTCTAGGGCTACTCTACGGTCTTCACCAGAGCCCACTGCAAGACAGATTGGATTTGGCTGCATAGAATCCAGGTTGCATTAACAGAATACAGTGTTGGACAGGAGGTGCAATGCAGGCAATACCAGAATGGAAACCAGACAGAGAGGGTAAACAGAAAACAGTGCACACAACCAGGAAAGACTGTAAATCCAAATCAAAAAGCAGAAGAATACAAGAAATTGGAGGTGTCAAAACCAGCCAAGAGCAGAATGTCCAAATCAGTGAGCAAAAGGGTTCATTTAAAGACAAAGACGAGGTCCAGTTCCAATAATCCAAATAGTCAAGTGATACAGGGTGTAGCCAGGAGCTTGATCAGATACTTGCATACACAAAGAAATTCACAAGCAACAATGAAAGAACTGACCTGACTTAAATACTTCACCCTAGAATCGGATAGGAAGAAGACAGAGAAGTGAGATAGGCTCTGCAACTCAAACCAGAGCCACCCAGAAGCTAGGCTAGTAGTCATGACAATCCTATAGAGACGGATGATTCCTAACAGTAGTGGCTGCTATTTTCTTAAAAAAAACTCAAGGGTTCACTGAAGTGACAACTGAGTAAAATATACCTTTTATTAGTAACTCGTTTTAAAACCAGGGGTAACACACCACTGTGAAATAGGCCCCACCGTGTAAATTAAAAAATGAATTAAACAAGAAACACTGAGTCATTGTGATAAATATATCTCAGTGTTTATAACAATGTTTTACTGGAACCAGCATTTGTCCTGGGCACAACAATAGTACAATCCCCAAAAAGCACCAGTGTCCATGAGCAAACACCGGATCTCCTAGCGCTGGGTGTAACACAATGCTACTGTCCCCTATGCAAACATTCCATGTACAATGAAAGACCCTACGCGTTTCAGATACTCATCCTCAGGGGTCCGTATCTTGGTCACTCTGGCCTCGTCGCCAGCGATAATAATATTCAACAGCAGATATTCTGCTGTGCGTCACGGGAAGATGCTCGTATCGATGTCAACGGCATACTTCATTACAGGCGCTGGGTTACTATAAGCACCACGACTCCACCCCTCGTATTTGGCGGCGCTACATGAACTGACCAATCACAACGCCCTCACGATTCGTGACACCTGCCCATGTGACCCCCCGCCGTCAGCTGACAGCCAGGGGTCATCATCGACCGCATCAAACCGACCGCGCAGGCGCAGTAGAAGCCAAGGACATATCGCCCGGACTGCCAAGTTAGAGGAAGGTAAGAGCAAAACGATAATTGATTTGAAAGTATGTCTTGCGGGACAGTTACCCACCGCAAGTGGACTACCTCAAAAAACAACTCTATAGTTTATAAACACATGTTGAGTGGACAAAAAAACTCATCACAATACCACGTCCTGTATGTTAATTTTAAGAATCCACAGCAGTTTACTTTATAAATTTTATAAACTAACAAACAGGAAATGCTTTTGAATGGGATGTCTTCCCAACTTTTCTTTCTTAGGGCATCTGTTGGGCCTCACTCGCACATTGCAGATTGTCAGTATTTTGCATCAGTATTTTAAAGCTAAATCAGGAGTGGATACAAAGAATACTGCAATGTGTTAGTGAGGCCTCCTCAACATTGAATTTGCAACACCAAGAAGGACAAGCTGTAAGGTTATGAAGAAAAAAAAAAAAAAAAGAGAAAAGTAGCAGGTGTCACTAAAATCTGCAAATTTTCAAATTTTCAAGCACCTAGCTCCAATCTGTGGCATGTGGGAGCGGCATAGAAGCCAGATTAAAAGCAAAGTTTTTTAGCCAAATAGATGTGGCGTCCAATTTTACTTGAAATACAGAATGGATCACTACGTACCATTCTTCAAAGCAGACAATCCGTCAGCTCTTGCTGCCATTCCTGTTCGTTGTTGTTCTCCCAAACTCTGGGACACGCAACGTTGAACAGTGCGGACAACTCGGCCTAGGCGTGTAGCAATCTCCCGGAGTGATAAACTTAGGTCTCTCAATTCAAGGATTCTGTCCCTCTCAGTTTGCAACAAGTGGCAATAACTGGCACGTTGACAAACAGGAGGCATCGCACAATCATACCACACCACTTGATCCGATTTTTGAGACTTCATGTGGATAAAAAGCTTTGTTTTCAATCAGGATCAGAAGCGCTCTTCATGGAAGAATTGCAGCCAAAAAGCCATACCTTCAACCTGGAAACAAGGCCAAGGGACTCAACTATGCATGAAAACATAGGAACCTGGGTGCAGAAAAATGGCAGCAGTTGCTCTGGACTGAGGATAATATTTGGCTGTAACATAAGGCAGTTTGTTCACTGAAGGGCTGGAGAGCGGTATAATAATGAGGCGACAGTGAACCATGGTGGAGGTTCCTTGCAGGTTTGGGGCTGCATTTCAGCAAATCGAGTTGGGGATTTGGTCAAGATTAATGGTGTCCCTAATGCTGAGAAATACAGGCAGATACTTATCCATCCTGAAATACCATCAGGGAGGAGTATGATTGGCAGGATAATGACCCCAAACATATAACCAATGTCATTAAGAACTATCTACAGCGTAAAGAAGAACAGGGAGCCATGGAAGTGATGATATGGCGACACAGAGCCCTGATCTCATCATCATCGAGTCTATCTGGGATAACATAAAGAGACAGAAGGATTTGAGAAAGCCTACATCCACAGAAGATCTGTGGTTAGTTCTCCAAGATGTTTGGAACAACCTCCCTGCCAAGTTCCTTGAAAAACTGTATGCAAGTGTACCTAGAAGAATTGATACTGTTTTGAAGGCAAAGGGTGGTCACACCAAATATTGATTTGATTTAGATTTCTCTACAGTTCATTGATTAAAAAAATATACTAACACTTCTTTTGAAAGCCTTCTTACTTTGCACCATTTTTCCACAACTGCCTAAAACTTTTGCACAGTAATATATAAGTATACACACACACACACACAGGTTAAACATAAAATTATATTCCCAGCTATTTCTCTGGCTTTGACTTCTTTGCGTCTTGTTGGAAAGCATGAACCGTGAGATAAAACGAGAAGAAAATACACCTCGTGCTTCTTTGAACATCTTGTATATAGAGATCTTTTATATTTGACTCCTGTGATGTTTTTCGGCAGGACACAAATCTCCCAGAGCCCATTCCAGCTAAATTGAAGACTCCAATTATCCAGCGAATTATTTTTGTAATATAGAGCATTAGTTTGCTGCAGGGACAAAGCTAAAAGTACATTATATAATGCAATCTGTTAAATGGTTCATTGACAGATGTATTCAAGGAAATTGTTCAAAAATGGAAAACAACCAAAGTGAGAAATTACCCCAGAGCTTTCCATGACCTAGAAAGCAGATCACGACCATCCAAGGAAGGCGCACATGAAAGCAATAAATAACACATTCATTAGAGCTTGTTAATCCCTGCATTATTTCTAGAGCATCAGCAAACCATGGATCCGAGAAGAAACACAATCATATGCTACAGGGTTCACCAGAAAATAAAGCTGACAAGACATAAAACACTGTGGTGGCAATACATTTATTGGGCTATTTACATGTGATTAAATAACCACTAAATGATCAGCCAATCAGAAATAATAAAAATATTTAAATACAGTATTTCTTATAACTTATCGGTGCACAGATCTGACTACTGTATACTGCCTGTGTAAAAGTCTCAGGGCTTCCTTTTTTGCCGTTTAATATAATGCATTAATAGCCCATGTCAAGATGGCGTTTCTATAAATACTTTGTATAGTACCAGATTTTGCACTTCAGAATACAAAATTTCTTTAACTATAAACAAGGGCTTGTCCCTATGGTCACTCTTTTTAATCTCTGGTGCATAGCGGTGCAGAGATATGCAGCAATTGTACAGATGAATACATGAAAACGTCATGTTTTACCATGTAATTCCATGTTGGGAAGGAGGATTAGACTAAGATTAGATTGTCTTTACAGATAGATAAGAGCTTAAAGAGGCTCTGTCACCACATTATAAGGGCCTACATAAGGAGATCGGCGCTATAATGTAGGTGACAGTAATGCTTTTTATTTAGAAAAACGATCTATTCTCACCACATTAGGAGCGATTTTAGCTTTATGCTAATTAGTTTCTTAATGCCCAAGTGGGCGTGTTTTTACTTTAGACCAAGTGGGCGTTATACAGAGGAGTGTATGACGCTGACCAATCAGTGACCAATCAGCGTCATACACTTCTCTCCATTCATTTAGACAGCGCATAGTGACACTGACATTCCTTCCAGACAGGACGGGGTGTCTATTCACAATCCCGGCACTTCGTTAACGTTTGTTTGGTACTTACAGCAGAGGCAAGCGTAATCTCACTGTAACCTGTCATTTACAGCGGGATCTCGCGAGATTACGCTTGCTCTGCTGTAAATGCCAAACAAACGTTAACGAAGTGCAGGGATTGTGAATAGACATCCCGTCCTGTCTGGAAGGAATGTCTAGTCACTGTCTAAACACTTCAGTAATGTTAATATGTCAGTATAAGACAGCACATAGTGAATAACGCAGTGTCACTATGCGCGGTCTAAATGAACGGAGAGAAGTGCATGACGCTGATTGGTCAGCGTCATACACTCCTCTGTACAACGCCCACTTGGCCTAAAGTAAAAACACGCCCACTTGGGCATTAAGAAACTAATTAGCATAAAGCTAAAATCGCTCCTAATGTGGTGAAAATAGATCGTTTTTCTAAATAAAAAGCACTGCTGTCACCTACATTATAACGCCGATCTCCTTATGTAGGCCCTTATAATGTGGTGACAGAAGGGGTTTTCCCATGAGGGACATTTATGACATATCCACAGGATGTGTCATAAATGTCAGATAGATGCGGGTCCCATCTCTCGGACCTGCGCCTATCTCTAGAACGGGGGCCCTAACCCCCGTTCTACCTCTGTGTGTCAACTGATTTCCGACCATTAAGGTGAAAACAGCGTAGCTCGCTGAGCTACGCTGCTTCAGTAACTGCTATTCACTACTATGGGAGTTATGGAAATAGCGTAGCTCAGCGAGCTACGCTGTTTGCGTAACTCCCGATCATAAAGTTAGGAAGTATCTGGGAGTCAGCGATAGCAGACAAACCTAGAACAGGGTTTAGGTGGCCTCGTTCTAGAGATAGGTGCTGGCCCCAGAGGTGGGACCCGCATCGATCTGACATTTAAGTCATATCCTGTGGATAGGTCATAAACGTCCCTTATGGGAAAACCCCTTTAAATATCGAAGATAACGCAGAAACTATATTCTACACGCTTCAAGGTTTCTTTTTCTGTGTCCCAACGACACAACCCAACAGACCCCATTATAAGTGAATGCGTCCGTATCAAAGGAAACCACGACCCAGACGTGAACAGAGCCTTAGCACTTATATGTAAACAAATATGTAAAGCTAACTGGAATATTTATCACACCAGAGATCCATTTTTGAATGTATTTTGCATTAGGCAGCAGCCTGATCTTGTACAGAATATCTGCACAGAAGAAAACTACAGGAAAAGTCTCTACAGTAAAGTCTCTGCAAAAAAGCAAACAATGAGGGGTGCAGGTCAATATCATATCCATATCCTGGTGCCACTAGGGGCCCAACATGCCCTCTGCCACAGCACTGACAGTAAAACTATTAATGACACATGGTTGTGTGATCCCATGGACAGAATTTTCATATAATAGAAAAAAAAAGTGTCAATGGCAGTTTAAAATAAACAAATAAATAAAATATACACATTATATGTGTGTATATATATATATATATATATATATATATATATATATAAGATTTATTTTACACACCTATCTATTATTTGTTTTACTTTTTAAAGAAAAAGCCCTAGTCGTTCAGATTACCATAAACTACACATGAAAACAAAATAAAACGCAAATGTCAAATCGTTTTTGAGAATGGTAAGTTTTGTGCAGAAATGGTAAACAAATGTCTCATATTTTAGCCTTTAAAGTCTAAAAATATTCAGCTTTTGGACAGCCTTATGAAGCTTTATGCGACCCCAAAGTTTCATTTTCCTGTATTGGGCCATTTCTATAAAGCCTGACCTGAGTCGGACCATTAAAATGGGGCAGCACTGTCATGAGCCAGCAGGGAGTCAGTATAGGAAATGCTACAAACTGTAACCTACAACACAGAATGACAATAAGAGGAGCATGTCATGAGCCACTTAGGAGTTTGTTTCGTTAATACCGCAACTGACTCAAACGGTGACCAATGCATCTCCTACACTTACGCGTTTCGAACCCTAAGGTTCTAGATCACCTATCTGGATCGGTACTGGAACATGTATTAATGATACAAGAAGAGAATGATTTTAAAATACGGAGGCTGGATTTCCATATTTATTGCATCTTTGAATTCACTGCAAGCCGGAAGGTTTCCGTACATCTGGTGATTAGGACTGGACGTCCCGGACTGCGTTCATATTGCGGTGAGTCATTTTCTCATGACCACCGATGTTGCGGCTAAAAGGTGCCCACACACTTAATGGGGTTGTCCACTACCGAACAACTGTTGACCTATCTACCGCATAGGTCGTCAGTATATCATCGTTGTGGGTCCGACACCCGGAGACCGCAACGTTAAGCCGCTCCAGTTATCTCCGGGCACCGGATGTTATGGCCTATTATGCTATGTACGGAGCCAGAAGCAGTTGGCTCCGAACATAGCATAGCGGCCGTGCTGCCGTACTGGAGCTCTGCTCCTATTCACTTGAATAGGAGCAGAACTGCAGTACGACAGCTCGTCACTATTCAGTGGCCAGAGCCAACTGCTTCTGGCATGTACGTCAGGTCCTCAGAGGCAGCCGGAGCAACTTAACGGTGCGGGGTCCGGGTGTCGGACCCCCACAGATCATGTACTGATGACCAATCCGGTGGATAGATCATCAGTTGTCCTGTAGTGCACAACCCCTTTAAGATTGCTGATGGTAGAGCGTGCATGTGATTTTAATAGGGAGAGATGAATTAGCCACTGCCAGACACCTCTGGCAGTAGCTTATCTGCTGCGGGAACAAAGAATCAGGCATGTTGAAATCTAACATGCTTGATCCTTCTTTCCCTCGACATCTGCCGTTGGGGGAAAGTCGGAACACCCACAAACACATCAGATAGTTGCCCGGACCCACCGAAATTGGCAGGTTCGGCCAACGGTCATCTGATGTGTGGGCCACCTTTAGAGTAGGGACACAAATAGTGGCTAAGGTACTGCCGAAATGCAGGCAAACACTGAAGCGCCACATGGTTTTACTGCAAATCAGCAAGTTTTTAATGATAATGAATGTTAATGCTTATTAACAATCATACAAAAACCTCCCCAATTTGCAGTAAAACCGAATGGCAACTTGGTGTTCGGGTGCCGCTTTGTGTATACTTAGAGGTGTATAAAAAGTCTGGTCACCAATACAGGAAGTCATTTACAGCTATGAAAAATGCGGCATAAGAACAAGCAGAATGGGGGATCTGCGCGATAAACATCAGGGTGCAAGATATTGAATTGTTACCAGAGATCAAAGAATGGTTTTACAAGTGGTAAAATATGCAAATGTCACCTAACAAATAAAGAAAATGTTACAAAATATCAGCTTTAATAGCTGGGGGGGGGGGGTTGTATCTGGCTATTGTAATGCGGACCATGTAATGCAAGGATGGGATTGGACTGCTAGAGCGAGACACTCTTACAGAGGGTCTCTCCGTTCTGGGTTATAAAGTACACCGTGTAATCAATCAGATGACTACCAAATGGGTCACAATCTGCACTTCCCCTTCAATCTTACAGATAAAGAGTTGCTTTACTAGCAGAGGAGCAGCACCCGTGAGGGAAGGAAGACCCTCGATCCATTGAGTCCTCACTAATCTCTTATTAGAATAGAAGTCAACTTAAAAGGGGTTTTCCAGGGACACAACATTTTTGACCTAATATTCTATGTAACTATTTAATACAGTTCCTAATATATAGTCTGTATTAAATCTGAACACTTTCCTTCCTATTCTCCCTACCTCTACCCTGCCGGAAGTTCTGATTTTCATTTGTGTCTGTTTTTCTCTTGACACAGGATCGTGCACGAGAGTTAGAATACACACAGCCGTGTCGATACCTCACGGACCTACGTAACGAAACAGGGCTGTTCTTTACTAATTATTCCACCCCCTCTGTGTCTCTTGGTTCCCACTAGTTCTCCCTTCCCTTTCAGTTTATCCCGCCCACCTGCTTTATCTGGGAATGAACGGAGCACACATTGAGGAGGCCGTGGACCAATAGGATGCTTCAAAACCTGGGACTTCTGACGTACACCCGGGTTTGAGGTATCCTATTGGTCCACGGCCTCCTCAATGTCCGCTCCATTCATTCTTTACTTGTACTTGAATAGCAGCACCATTTTCTTTGCATGCATGCTATTCCCCAATTTTCACTGAGGAATAACACGCATGCAAAGGAAATCGTGCTGCTATTCAAGTACAAGCAAAGATTGAACGGGGCGGACATTGAGGAGTCGGGGACCAATAGGATGCCTCAAAACCCGGGACTTCTGACGTACATCCGGGTTTGAGGCATACTATTGGTCCAGTGTCTCAATGCTCTTCTCTTTGATTACGCCTCAATCCCCGCCCCATTGGCCTCTTATTAGTAAAACTCCTTAGTGCTCATGCGCTGCACGGCCTGAGAAAAAAAATGTCCCTGGAAAACCCCTTTAATTAAAATTAACGGTGTCAGTTAAAAGCATGCCATCCAAAGATATAGTCTGTTACGGGTCTAGTCTCTTACCTCCCGTTTTTCGCTGTGTATGTGGCCAGGTAGCCATGATCTGCCCAGCTATGTACAGTCTCTGTCATTCCATGCTCTTGAAATAAGGGTTGCAGCTCTTTGATAATGGCACATCCATCAACTAAAAATAGTGAGATAAGAGCAAGAAAAATGTAACTCTTATGAAAGGTAATTCTTCACATAACACAAAATCCCCAAGGCCATGACCTTGGTTTGACCATGCGGCAAATTAAAATTTTGAACTGAGGTTGCCACTCCCCAATTTTTATCACTAGCATTATTGAAGAAGAACACCACATGACCATTAAATACAAATTTCGGTTTTGGATAATTCTAGCCTTTAAACATTTAGGGATTAGAATAGTATCCGATTCACAACTGTAATCCATATCCCCAAAAAATGAGGCCGCCATTTTTCATTATTTGTTTTCTGCTGTCTCACGTCCGGTGTACACCACATTTAGAGCATAGCCACTGCAGTAACTTACTACAGCAGATAGAGGTTTCAAGAAATCCCATTCACACAGTGCAGCTGAAAACGGTTCAATTTGTTTGGTTTAAGAGGTACTCCTACCTTCTAATGTTATAGCATATCAATTATATATGCGCGGGTCCTTAAGTGGTTTAACCAAATATACACCTTACAAGCATTAGTTTCTATAACCTGCAGCCCTCTGTATACACTTCCTTTATACAGTATCTTAGAGAATTGGAATGACAGCAGCACTTCTGCCACCAATCACAGTGTGGGAACTAGCAATAGCCTGTGATGGGTACGACCCTCGCAAGTTGTCCCAGGTTGTCACCAGAATCTTTTTTTTTTTTATTTTTTTTTTTAGGTACAGCCCTGCCGGGACCTTACCACAAATTTTCCTGCATACCTTGGTGGGGTGGCATTGCCATTCTTACACAGCATGGGTTCTGTGCATGCCTTGCTGTACTTAATTGGAAGAAGAAAATGTGTGACAATTGGAGGGCACTCACACTGACAAACTCATGAGGGGAGGAGGGAAGAAATATGGAAACATGCTGGCTTGTAAAATGAGGAGACCAAGGCTGCAGTCCCATGAAATATTAAATTTGACACACTCTGTCCGGTGCTGAATAAACAGACAGACATGGTCAGTTCTGTAGGAATATTATTCTGGAGCAATGGGAAATTTTCATTTGTGACTGGAGGCATGCTTTAAAAAAAAAACAGACATTTTTTTTTAATGCCTTGGCAACTATCCCCATATGGCACAGGCTCCACTGCTGAGCCCGCAACATACGCAGCAGTGTATGTTTGTGGTGACAAAATCTTTTTAAAAAATAACAAAACATAAAAATAACTAAAAAAATTTACATTTTTTCCCCCCAAATTATTATGTAAGCAATAAAAAAAAGAAACATAACTGGTTTTGCTGCATCCGTAAAAGTCCAACCTATCACACTATTTAGCTCACTAAGTTAATGGCGTAGAAAAACAAAAATTCACAATGCAAGTATTGCTGTTATTTGTTCACCTCGTTTCACAAAGAAGATGGAATGAAAAGTGATCAGAAAGTCGTATGTATCCAAAAAATTTTTAACAAAAGTTTCTTTGTAAAAGTAGTACATCATAAAAAAATATAAAATTTTGTATCGCTGTAATATTATTAACCCGCAGAACAAAGTTGACATGATGATTTTAATGAACAGTGAACCCCGTAAAAACTAAACCCAAAAACCAATAGAGGAATTACTGGGTTTTTTTCCCTTTCCACCCCACAAAGAATATTTTTTCTCAGTTTCCCTATATATTATATGGTACATTAAAAACGACAACACGTCCCGCAAAAAAACCAAAGCCCTCTTACAGCTATGTCTACGGAAAAAGTTATGGCTCTTGGAATAAACGATGGAAAAACGGAAAATGAAAAAAAAAAATAATAATAATTGGGGTTAAATAGAATGAAGTTGATCAAAAATATGGAAGCATTGCTTATAGCAAACTGATTTTTTCAAGAATCTATGGGCAACTCCTTTACTCTTTAAGGCCTCATGCACACTGTCCGCAATTAACTCTGCAGGGCCGTTCCAGAACGTCCTGCAGAGTTAGCAGGTTTGCCGCTCCCCGGCGGCCTTTAGCTCCGTGATACAGCTGTCTCTAAACAGCTGTATCATGGAACTTTAACCGGAGACCACTCAGCGTGGTCTCCGGTCGTGTGATCGTTGTGACAACCTGTCACAACGATCACATTGCTCCTAACAACAGCGCTTACGCGCAGACTGTGAAGAGCTCTGTGATACAGCTGTCTAGAGACTGCTGATATCACTGAGCTTTCATCTGGAGACCACTCAGCATGGTCTCCAGTCATGTGATCGCTGTGACACAGCGATCACAATGCTCCTCCCAGCAGCGCTTGCGCGCCAACGGTAAGGAGCTCAGCTATGTGAACGCTGTGACAGCCTGTGCCGACGGTAAGGAGCTCCATGATACAGCTGTCTAGAGACAGCTGTATCACCGAGCTTCAGAGTGGCCTCTGGTCAGGTAATCGCTGTGATGACCTGTCACAGCGATCACCAGTTGCATCTTCTCTGTCTCTGGCAGTTTGCCAGAGAGGGAGAAGAATAATGTAACAAAAAAGAAAACTTTTTTTTTCCCAATAAAAATTCTCTCTAGAAATAAATATGTCTATCTGCTACACGGCGACTTTGGCCACGCACGACACCGGTCGACCAGCCAAAGATCGCTATGTCCCGTAGCCTACATTGCATGTAATAACAGTCAATGTGCTTGTGTCGCAACACACAAGTTGCCACAACATGACAGTTGCAAGATATCCGAACGGTCGTGTCGCAGTTACTTGCAGATCGCAACGCGACCACATTGACTTTCATTACTTGTGGTGTAGGCTATGGGACATAGCGATCTTTGGTCGGACAACCTGTACACGGAGCATTTTGTAGGCAGAAAAAAATCTGCAGATTTTGACCTGTCTGTACTTTTTTGCCGTGTTTTTCGCCTAAGACCATTGAGGGACGCGGGCGTAAAACGCTTTTTCTGCCTTCCAGCCGCCCGGGAAAAAAAACACAATATCGGCTGTATATTGGTGCTGATTCCGACGCGTTTTCCACATCAAAATCAGCACCAAAAAAACTTACGACGTTAGATGTAAAATGTAAAAGTGGCCCAGGGTTTGTGCAGTCCTGCCCATTACATACTGCACATGTATGGGAAGGTGAAAGGTTCTCTTTAAGGGCCTGCAGTTTGTAGATCTAGGTCTAGACTCATACATGTCATTGTTGTCACATTTGGCTTAGATCCTCAGGAAATGCCAACATCATTGCAGCCTTGATATTAAAAACAACAATATAGCGAGACCAATAGTGCAGATACAGGTCATCTTCTCACCATATTCGCCAGCATAACATAATAATTAGGAGTACACTGTCATATGTGGGAAAGGTGCCAACTATCAATTAACTTGTTACAGCAGTTCCTTTATCTTTAATACAGGTGAAGGGGCATAACGCAGCTGTGCCACACGAGGGTCATAAATTCCATTCGTACATTCTGCATGGAGATTGTACATTTTTCCCGAGGTCATACAGTTTTTTTTTCTAGAACCTCTTATTTCCTTCATTAAAAATAATAAAAATAAACCAAATTAATTGGCTACTTAAAGGGGTAGTCCTGGATTAGATTAACATGACTGATTTCTTCCAAAAACAGGGCGTTACCAGTTCCTACACAGACTGACAATGTCCTATCAGTGCCGACAGAGTGACTGTGTAGGGACACGCCCCTATAACAAGGGAAATGGCAAGTTGTCAACTTATTCATGCATTTCTAGGAGGAACAACAGAGGAACGGCACAAAGCAGAGTTCTAAGAAAAGATGCTGCAGAATTGTTATTTTATGAGGAACACAATTTATTAAAACAGACATGTTAGGAGAGGTGACAGGTCCTCTTTAAGGGTCAGTTTACACGCAGCGTAAATACTGCGGATTTTCCGCAATGGATTTTGTTGCGAAAAATCTGCATCTTAAAGAGGCTCTGTCACCACATTATAAGGGCCCTATCTCCTATATAAGGAGATCAGAGCTATAATGTAGGTGACCGTAGTGCTTTTTATTTAGAAAAACGATCTATTTTAAACCACTTTATGAGCGATTTTTAGCTTTATGCTAATGAGTTTCTTAATGCCCAAGTGGGCGTGTTTTTACTTTAGACCAAGTGAGCGTTGTACAGAGGAGTGTATGACGCTGACCAATCAGTAACCAATCAGCGTCATACACTGATACACTCCTCTGTACAACGCTCACTTGGTCTAAAGTAAAAACACGCCCACTTGGGCATTAAGAAACTCATTAGCATAAAGCTAAAAATCGCTAATAAAGCGGTAAAAATAGATAGTTTTTCTAAATAAAAAGCACTGCTGTCACCTACATTATAGCGCCGTTCCCCTTATGTAGGAGATAGGGCACTTATAATGTGGTGACAGAGCCTCTTTAATACAGTAACAGCAGTGTGGATGAGATTTGAACAAAACTCATCCACACACTGCGTAAATGTTGAGCGGAATAAACGCTCAGAAATGGACATGCGGTGCGGTTTTCTAATCTGCAGCATGTCAATTGTATTTGTGTAAACGCTGCTTATTTGTAGCGCAAAAAATAGCAGATGTGCTTTTTGTGGCAGCGATTCCACCGCAAAAAACGCAACTCAGAAAAAGAGAAAAATCATATACTTACCCAGAAGCCTGTGTTTTTTCGTCCAGACCGGCCTCCTGGGATAACGTTTCATCCCATGTGACCGCTGCAGCCAATCACAGGTTGCAGCAGTCGCATGGGATGAAACGCCATCCCAGGGCTGCAGAGTGTCATGACATCGGAGGGACGTGTCGCCATGGGAAGTATCCGTTTTTTATATGCAGTTTTCCACAGGGGACATTCCGGACGAAAAACTGCACCACAATTTGGTGTGGTTTTTCGTCCGGAACTCCCTGTGGCACACAGGGCGGATAGGCTGTGTGCTTTTACGGAACGTATCAACACTGTGCGAACAGAGCCCACGGCCGGGTTCCCAAGTAGCGTAAACGCTGTGGAATATCCTCAACGGAATACTGTGAGGAAATTGCGCAGCATTTAAAGTAGCAGCCAAGTGGATGAGAGTTAGGGTATGTTCACACACTAAGCAAAAAACGTCTGAAAATACGGAGTTGTTTTCAAGGGAAAACAGCTCCTGATTTTCAGACGTTTTTTAATCAACTCCCTTTTTTTGCTGCGTTTTTTTACAAGTTTTTCTATGGAGTCAATGAAAAACGGCTCCAAAAACGGCTCAAGAAATGACATGCACTTCTTTTTCGCGGGTGTTTTTTTTACACCGCTGTTTTGAAAAACGGCCGCGTAAAAAAAAAAAAATGCCCCTGTTGGAACGGAACGCGATATTTCCCATTGAAATCAATGGGCAGATGTTTGGAGGCGTTCTGATTCCGATTTTTCAGCCATTTTTCTGGACGTTTACGGCCCGAAAAAACGGCTGAAAACACTACGTGTGAACATACCCTTAGAAAATCTCATGCCAACGCTGGGGAAAAAAAAAATTAAAAATCACAGCGTAAACGATAATAAATTGACCTGCGGTGCGGCATTTAAATCAGCGACATGACAATTTATGCTGCGTTTTAAGTTTCTGGTGCGGGTTTTCCCCGTTGAATTCAATGGGGATGCAAAATCTGCAACAGAACGCAAAGCGACTCAAGAAAAAATATAATAACTCATACTTACCCAGAATGCTCTCCTTCCTGCAGTCTTGCCTCCTGGGATGACGTTTCATACCATGTGACCGCCGCATCTTGGGAGGCTGGACTACGCACAGAAAAGTGAGAGGGGGTAAGTTTGGTTGGTTTTTTTTCTCACCCCAGCGCTGCATTCCGCGGCGGAAATCCTGTTTGAAAAAACGCACCACCATGTGAAGGAGCTGCGGGTTCCAGGTCGGATACGCTGCACAGTTTTTACGCAGCGTATCCGACCCATGGGAACACGGCCTAAGGGTGCAGTCACATGCAGAAACATCCCAATTCAGAAGAATGGAACTGATTTTCAACAAAATTCAATCAAATCTTCCGCATGCGACTCACCCAATACGGCGCACATAACAGATCTGCAGTCACCATGCGACATCAGACCACCTTTGAGAAAGTTCAGCTAAAAGTCAAGCGTGGGAACTTGTGGAAAGAGAACTTCAGATAAGCATGTCAGCAATGAACTAGCAACATGTATATCATGCAAATGATAAGTTCACGCCAGCATTGTTCTATTTAAATGCTTTGGCTGCTTTCCATCAGAAAGAACTAACAAAAAATAAATTCAATTTCACATCAGCCTGCCAAATATGGTCAAAAATAAATACACCCAGCCAGGGCCGGCCTTAGGTTGGATGGCGCCCTGTGCGGGATTCTGTATTGCTGCCCCCCACAAAAAAATTAACCACATACACACACACACACACACACACACACACACGGCATGTATACACACACACATAATGGGTCTTATACAAATACATATAGGTAGATATATGGACATACAGGCCCAAATATACCCACGCCGGCACACATATAGACAGAACAGATAGTTAGCTGCAGTCCTATGTAACACCACAGATAACAGGGATAACCCTCTGATTACAAATAATGTAGTAGTGTTACCTGCAGTCCTATGTAACACCACAGATAACACAGTGATAACTCTGAGTACAGATAATGTAGTAGTGTGAGGGCGTGTGCACACGACCTCTTTTCAGAGGTCTAATGGAGGTGTTTTACGCCTTGAATTACGCCTGAAAAGACGGCTCCAATACGTCGGCAAACATCTGCCCATTGCTTGCAATGGGTCTTACGATGTTCTGTGCAGACGAGCTGTCATTTTACGCGTCGCTGTCAAAAGACGGCGCGTAAAATTATGGCCGTGTCAAAGAAGTGCAGGACACTTCTTGGGACGTAATTGGAGCCATTTTTCATTGACTCCAATGAAAACCAGCTCCAATTACGTCCGGAAAAGATGCAGCGAAAAACGCGTGCACTTGTAAAAACGTCTGAAATTACGGAGCTGTTTTCAGGAGAAAACAGTTCCTGAATTTCAGACGTATTTGGCGTTGTCGTGTACACATACCCTAACCCTGAAGTCCTACGTAACACCACAGATAACACAGTGATAACTCTGAGTACAGATAATGTAGTAAATTTCACCTGCAGTCCTATGTAACACCACAGATAACACACAGTGGCAATATTATTGGAATGCACATCCGCCATACATACACGGATAGTGTTAAGAGGTTAAAGGGATTGCCCGGGTTTAAACTTTTTATGTTGCAGTAGGAGAGGAGGGCTTCAAATAAAAAAGCAGCCCATACTTACCAGGGCCGGCGTCAGCACCCGGCGAACACGGGCGAGTGCCGGGGCCCACTACCCTTGGGGGGCCCACTCTGCCGCCGGGTGCTGACGTTGCCTTCGTCACGGCATCACTGTCCATATATGAGAGGGGGGCTGCGCGGCACTACCTGGGAGAGGGGGGCTGCGCGGCACTACCTGGGAGAGGGGGGCTGCGCGGCACTACCTGGGAGAGGGGGGCTGCGCGGCACTACCTGGGAGAGGGGGGCTGCGCGGCACTACCTGGGAGAGGGGGGCTGCGCGGCACTACCTGGGAGAGGGGGGCTGCGCGGCACTACCTGGGAGAGGGGGGCTGCGCGGCACTACCTGGGAGAGGGGGGCTGCGCGGCACTACCTGGGAGAGGGGGGCTGCTCGGCACTACCTGGGAGAGGGGGGCTGCGCGGACTATAAGTTCTTTTTTTTATTTTAACTCCTCCTGCTGCTTCAACAAAATGTTTCATTTGTATTCCGGACAACCACTTCAAAGGCTTTTTTAAATAAATCAGTGTGTTTTGTGCAACTTTCTAAATAAATACTTTTTATTAAAAACTATTTTAACTTTTTGAGATACAGCTGCTTTGAATTCTGTATACAGAGCAGCCGTATCTAGCGCTGAGCCCTGAATCCGTCCAGGCCAGTGGGACTGACGGGTTCAGTGTCAGCAGGCCCTGTGTCTGACACGCAGGATCCACCTGTTATCGATCACATCTAAGTTATAAACCATCGATACACAGGACCTGTCAGTCCCACTGACCTGTTTAATAAGGCTCCGTTCACATGTGCGTCAGGGCTCCGTTCAGGCGTTCCATCTGAGCTTTCCGTCAGAACGGAACCCTGACTGAATCAATACTGTAGTCGACTACGATATTGATTCCGTCAAAACGACGGAACCCTTGCACAACGGAGACAAACGCAAACCATTTGCACCGGATCCGTCACCATTGAAATCAATGGTGATGCAAACGGAAACCTATGGTTTCCATTTGTTTCAGTCAGGGCTCCGTTCTGACGGAAAGCTCAGATGGAACGCCGGAACAGAGCTCTGACACAGATGTGAACGAAGCCTTAAATGTAATTACAAAGTTTCACCAAACACACAGATTTTTATAGAAAAAAATAAATAAATACATTTCAAAAGGTGTACATAGATTTTCACATAATCTGAACAGGGTTTATAAGGACAACAAATGGTAAATGTGCACTATGAAGGCACTGAATTCTGTGCCCATTTGACATTTATTAACACTTTAGTGCCTTTCAGTGCCACCATGGTGCCCATTTGCCACCTATTGCCCCTTTAGCGTCCTTCTGTTTGGTGGCCCCTTGATGCCCCTGTAGCCTTTAGCATCTTTTGTCACAGAAGAACAATACCGGGGCAACAAAATGGAAAATGGGCATCAAGGGGACACGGAATAGGACACTAAAGGGGCAATAAGTAGCAAATGGGCACCAAGGTGGCACTGAATCCTCTGTTCATTTGCCATTATTGCCCTTTTTAGAACCCCATCAGTTCCCACATTCAGTCAGTGACTTACCTGCTGGAGCTGCCCTGGAGAAAACGTTCCCTCAGTGTCTCCACCAGCCCTGGAAGCGCGGTGTCTCCTTGCGTCCTGAATAATGTCATAACGCCTGTCTCGTCATTCAGGACGCAGGACAGGGTGAGCGGACAAGCGGTGGCCGGGGCGCGGGGCAGCCAGTATGAGGTCGGTGCAGTGAGTGGCACCTGACCTGCTGGCGTCCCGAGTAGTGGCCATGGCACGGGGCATGTACTCCTGGTGGCGCCCCCCTTACAGAGCTGCGGGCGGCGCTCTGTGCGACTGCACTGGTCGCACGTACCTAAGGCTGGCCATGCACCCAGCCTAAAATGTAAAAAAATTTGTTTCATTTAGCATTAGTGTCATGACCAATTTATAATACAGTTATATTGTTTAAAGCAGGATTCAAAGATTACATTGGATGACCAAGCTCTTTATCCTGGAACAACCTAAAGTTTTGAATTTACTAAATGCCTCTAATTAGGAAAGTCTGAGTGTGAAGACAATCAATTGTGACATAAAAAATTGAGGCAAAACCATTTTTTTCCTTGATAGAACAAAAACACAATGGCGGGAAATGAAGAAAAGATTTCACGCCACCAGCGTCAAAAAATTGAAAATTATGGTTCATGCTTTCTTTGCACAATAATTTGCAACTCGTTACCGTTTTCAGTCGTTCCTGATACTTTTAGGTAGGCGGGGCTTAGCAGAAAGGACGGGGCCACCAGAAGTCTGACACATTCACATTTATTAGTATGAACGCCAGAAATTGTAGCCGCTTGTAGCTGCCGTAGATTTTACTTTACGGCGCACGGACAGCACAAGAAGCACCTCTTAATAAAGTAGTCGCATATTACTCCTGTGGGCATCAAACTAAGGCCTCATGCACACGACCGTAAAAACTCCCGTTATTACGGGTCGTAATTACGACCCGTAATAACGGGCTCATAGACTTCTATTGGCGACGGGTGCCTTCCCGTTTTCTCACGGGAAGGTGCCCGTGCCGTTGAAAAAGATAGAACATGTCCTATTTCAGGCCGTAATAACGGCACGGACAGTCAATAGAAGTCTATGGAGCTCTCGTAATGACGGGTGGCTACATGTGTGCACCCGTCATTACGGCAGCGTTGCTAAGCGACGTCAGTAAATAGTCACTGTCCAGGGAGCTGAAAGAGTTAACTGATCGGCAGTAACTCTTTCAGCACCCTGGACAGTGACTACCGATCAGTATAAACCTGTAAAAAATAAAAATAAAAGACTTTCATACTTACCGAGAACTTCCTGCTTCCTCCAGTCCGGTCTCCCGCCCGTTGCCTTGGTGACGCGTCCCTCTCGACATCCGGCCCGACGTCCTGGATGACGTTTCAGGCCATGTGACCGCTGCAGCCAATCACAGGTCAATCACAGGCTGCAGCGGTCACATGGACTGCCGCGTCATCCAGGGATGTCGGGCTGGATGTGAAGAGAGGGACGCGTCACCAAGACAACGGACGGGTAAGTATGAATTTCTTTAACTTTTATTACAGAAAAGGCTGTCCCTTCTCTCTATCCTGCACTGATAGAGAGAAGGGGCTGCCGATTAGTGCAGTGCTATTTTGCCGCCAAAAACGTGCCCGTAAATACGGGTGGAATACGGGTGACACCGGACCCGTATTTACGCCAGTATTTACGGGTGGGAAAAAATATGGTCGTGTGCATGAGGCCTAAGACTGGGGTATAAAACGCCAGTCTTAGCCAATCTGCCCCTATATTTTATAATGAATCGGTCAAACACAAAAAAAAAAGTAAGACTAATGTATATAACCACGTGACAATGTTTTAGCATATCTGGCTTTTATCACAGTAGTTGTTCCATATCTCTAGAGCTGGCCCTAGACACGAGGGGACAGTTGGACACTTATTTGTTCAATAGACTGACTGTTCGCTATCTGCCATGTTGGATTTTTTGGGATGATCTGAAGTTTGTTACTAACGAATTGCGGCCAAAATGTATTACAAACAAAAAACACGAACTTCCATCTCAAGTCTACAGCCATCTAAGCACTTTTAACCCTTTCCCTGCCAAGGGCGTCTCTAACATCGGATATGTTCTTGCAATAAAGTCACTCTAGCTCAGCCTAAATCCTGGCTTAAAACAAGACCAAGATCGTATCTCTAGACGTCTGTGTGAAGGAGTAGAGGGGAGGTTAGTGGTGTTGGGCTGCCAGCATGCAAGGAAAGGAGAATGATCTTTGATCTTGCGCCTGTCTGCGTATGGCTTAAGAATCCAGGGGGGATTAATAACGCGATCGTTTGTTCACGTTACCACCTCCCTGATCAACTAGAGAGCATATTTGTTCTTTAAAGGGTAACTAAACTTTTAACATGTCATATCGACAGGTCAGAAGTTTTGATCGCTAAACCGAGTGCACAGATGAGCGTTGTGCTGCTTCGTTTCTGATCGGCTTTCCTTGCAGCGGTCTATGACCCAGTACACTGCTGCTTTGTATTAGCGATCAGTGGGGGTCTCAGAGCTCGTATGACCACCGATCAAAACTTCTGACATGTCACAATGACACGTCGAATGTTTTTAAAAGTTTCGTTACACATTGTCACATGTAGAGGAGAGGTGGGGGTTAACAAAAAAAGGAGTAAAAAAAAAAAAAAAAAAAAAAAAAAAAAAAAAAGGAGGAGGTAATCACCCTTCAGCGCCTAGGCCATTTGTTGGCTCCACAACCCGAAGACAGGTAAATCAAGCCAAAACAAAACATTTATCAATAAAGTTTCTGCATTTTACACTGTCTGTACCTGATCTTTAGCGTAAAATCTACTGACCAGTTCTCTAGCAATAGCTGTTACATGCTACAGTCATCAATTATTGCTGAAGAAAAATGTCTAGTTATTTTCTGACTAATAGAAAAGATTTTGGTTGGTCAGAAATCACATTTTCATCTACTGACCGTACTATATATTGGTATATACTAAACGCAATAGATTAGGTATCTGAGATTATGGTTAAGGCCTCATGCACACGACCGTAGTGGTGCGCACGGCCCGTGATTTGCGGCTTGGAGTTTCATCCGCAAGACACCCGCTAACCATGGACCGTGCACATGGCAGCGTACATTAATTTCAATGAGCCCGGACCATGCACAGAAAGTGGAAACCACGGTCGTGTGCATGGGCCCATATAAATTAATGGGACCGCAGTTCCCCACGCACATTTGTGGGTGAATTGTGGCCGCAAAAACACGTTTGTGTGCATGAGGCCTTAGGGCTAGAGATCATATAGAGGAATGGGAAATTATATACACACACACATATATATATATATATATATATATATATATATATATATATAGTCTCCAATTTAACTTGAGTGCAAATGGGGGTGATACAGGAACTTTTCTCCAGGAAATGTAGAAAAGTCAGATAGGCCAGTGCACAATAAAGTGAACATTGCCAAGTTCCAGTATTTACACAAATGTCCGCTAGTCCAGCAGATCCTCGTCTGAGAATACATGTTCTTTGATTGTCACATTTGGGAGGGGGTCTTTCTTTCTACTAGAGGAGAGGAGCAGTTGCGCATCGAATCACCCCATGCACCTAACCAGACCATTTGCCAACTGCGTGACTTTTTACCATGATCTTGATTGCTGATTTTTTTACGTCTATTCAGTACTTCTGGTGAATTTGTGACAATATATGCATGTAGACACAGGCATATCTGGCATGTATGATCTCTGTACATCTTCTATTCTTAGGAGGTGTTGGGTATCACAGGCTCTGCGTGGGACAGACTTTTAGCAAAAAACTGGCTTTTTATGCATTTTTTAACCATATGGTTTGATGCAAAATTGCATGAAGGCGCCCATAAATGTAAAGTGACAGGTGCCATTTTTATAATGTGGCAGGTATCTACTTTCAGAAAATATATGGGTATTTGCAGGTATGATTGTTTTTGTTTTGAATTCATGTTTGATTTGGCTGTGTCATACGTGTGGTCATGGTCGCGGCAGCCAGGTAGACATATGTTGTATGTACAAACTCCTCACATCTTATAGTGTGTTGCAGAGTACAGTTCTTTTGCATAAAGTGTCTGCTTGAGTAAGAGTTGCAAAGTTGAATTTTCATGTAATATTTTCTTAAAACCACTATTTGATGCAAAGTTGCTTGAAGGTGTTTTTACATATAAATAAGTTGTATTTTTATACATGGCATGCTGTGTGTTTTTGGTAGCATAGTAGCCGTTTGGGGGTGTGCACTATATCTTTTTTCGCATTTGTGGATTAAGGCCAACTGTTTGTTGCATGTCCTCTCTTTCAGAATGTTTGAGAGCACTAGCTCTTGTTGATGCAGACGCTTGTCGTATATAAAAACCCTGCACACCTTGATGAATTATTTTTTCATTGTTTTTGTGCATAAGCTTCTGCTTGGATGTGAGTTTGAAGCACAAACGTAAGATTTTATGCATTTTTTTAAATTCCTATTTGTTACAAAGTTGCATGAAGACGGACATGGCTGTAAACGTCAGGTGGTCTGCTTTCAGGAGAAATATTAAGATTTGAGGGTACGTCCACTTTATGGGGTGTTTAATTCCTTTATATTGACATGGTTGCTGCTCCCAAACCTCCAGTTTAACCCCTTCCCTGACAAATGACGTACATGTACGTCTTAGTTAGAAAGGGGAGTATGGAGCGGGCTCACAAGCTGAGCCCGCTCCATACGCTGTGGGTGTCAGCTGTACATAACAGCTTAAACCTTGGTCTAAAGGTTGGGGGGGGGGGGTCGTACAAAAAAAAAAAAAATACACTTTGACATAAAGCTGCATGAAGGTACATGTGTTTATAAAGTGCTTGGTAGCATTTAAGTAATGTGCCAGGGGTCTACTTTAAAAAAAAAAAAAAATGCATATATATATAAATATATATATATATACATATACACACACACACACACACACACTACCGTTCAAAAGTTTAGGGTCACTTAGAAATTTCCTTATTTTTGAAAGAAAAGCACAGTTTTTTTTCAATGAAGGTAACATTAAATGAATCAGAAATACACTCTATACATTGTTAATGTGCTAAATGACTATTCTAGCTGCAAACGTCTGGTTTTTAATGCAATATCTACATAGGTGTATAGAGGCCCATTTCCAGCAACCATCACTCCAGTGTTCTAATGGTACATTGTGTTTGCTAACTGTGTTAGAAGGCTAATGGATGATTAGAAAACAATTGTGCAATCATGTTAGCACCGCTGTAAACAGTTTTGCTGTTTAGAGGAGCTATAAAACTGACCTTCCTTTGAGATAGTTGAGAATCTGGAGCATTACATTTGTGGGTTCGATTAAACTCTCACAATGGCTAGAAAAAGAGAGCTTTCATGTGAAACTCGACAGTCTATTCTTATTCTTAGAAATTAAGGCTATTCCATGCGAGAAATTGCCAAGAAACTGAAGATTTCCTACAACGGTGTGTACTACTCCCTTCAGAGGACAGCACACACAGGCTCTAACCAGAGTAGAAAGAGAAGTGGGAGGCCCCGCTGCACAACTGAGCAACAAGACAAGTACATTAGAGTCTCTAGTTTGAGAAATAGACGCCTCACAGGTCCTCAACTGGCAGCTTCATTAAATAGTACCCGCAAAACGCCAGTGTCAACGTCTATAGTGAAGAGGCGACTCCGGGATGCTGGCCTTCAGGGCAGAGTGGCAAAGAAAAAGCCATATCTGAGACTGGCTAATAAAAGGAAAAGATTAATATGGGCAAAAGCACACAGACATTGGACAGAGGAAGATTGGAAAAAAGTGTTATGGACAGACGAATCGAAGTTTGAGGTGTTTGGATCACACAGAAGAACATTTGTGAGACGCAGAACAACTGAAAAGATGCTGGAAGAGTGCCTGACGCCATCTGTCAAGCATGGTGGAGGTAATGTGATGGTCTGGGGTTGCTTTGGTGCTGGTAAAGTGGGAGATTTGTACAAGGTAACAGGGATTTTGAATAAGGAAGGCTATCACTCCATTTTGCAACGCCATGCCATACCCTGTGGACAGCGCTTGATTGGAGCCAATTTCATCCTACAACAGGACAATGACCCAAAGCACACCTCCAAATGATGCAAGAACTATTTAGGGAAGAAGCAGGCAGCTGGTATTCTATCTGTAATGGAGTGGCCAGCGCAGTCACCAGATCTCAACCCCATAGAGCTGTTGTGGGAGCAGCTTGACCGTACGCAAGAAGTGCCCATCAAGCCAATCCAACTTGTGGGAGGGGCTTCTGGAAGCATGGGGTGAAATTTCTCCCAATTACCTCAGCAAATTAACAGCTAGAATGCCAAAGGTCTGCAATGCTGTAATTGCTGCAAATGGAGCATTCTTTGACGAAAGCAAAGTTTGAAGGAGAAATTATTTCAAATAAAAATCATTATTTCTAACCTTGTCAATGTCTTGACTATATTTTCTAGTCATTTTGCAACGCATCTGATAAATATAAGTGTGAGTTTTCATGGAAAACACAAAATTGTCTGGGTTACCCCAAACTTTTGAACGGTAGTGTGTGTATATATATATATACTTAGTGTACAGGTTATATTTGTACATGTCAAACTAACTTGTCCTACTACTAGAGGTGCAAAATGTCCAGAAACCCTTGGCAGAAAAGGGGTCTTCATGAGACAATCCATGTCCATATGCCCTATTAGGGAATGCGGACATCATAGAGAGAGGTCCCTGCACAGGATGCCCCTCTACGAGCCAAAACAGAGAGCCACTCCGCAAGAGCGGCTCCCATTACGGAAAATTCGAGTTTCCCATCCATCTTGACAGTGCCGTCTTAATCAGTTATAACAAAGGTAGCGTATGTTATTTTAACTGAATTTTGGGGTTAATCAATCTTCCCCTGCTTTCAAATACCCGTGTAAAAATTGTTCCCATAGGGTTAACAAAAGTACATGTTACTCCAGCAACTGTACACAAGCGGCATTCAGGAGGTCATCACAAATGAGAATTCCTGCATGTAAAAACTTTTTGTGTGGTTGAACTGCGCCTTTAGAAGTTAAAAATTGCCAAGAATATAAATGATCATGCAAATTTGAAGACCATTTTTGTGTCTACAGAAAAGAGTTCTCTGCATTTTTTTACTGTGCTGTTTTTGTTGAAAAGTCTCCAAATAAACGGTGAGATACAAGATGTCCCTTAAAAAAAAAAAAAAAAAGTCAACCTAATGCCAAGCCCTGAGCTTAATGAGGGTTTGAATGGATCTCACAAGACGCTAGAATATAAGCTCATTCATTCAGCTGCCAGAACTTGCTATGTCTCCAAATGTGTTCTCAGGTTCTGCCTCAAGATCTACAGGTTACCTGTAATGAAATAAACTTACAGAACACAGCAGTTATTGAGCCGAAGTGTAAAGGTACAGTGGTCTTACTGCTAGAATTAAAGGGGAGCACCATTACTGTTCAGAGGTACAGCACGCAGACTTTGCAGTGTAGCGCGTGTCTTATGTGGCAAAAAAGCTTTTCTTAATATCAGCCTCCCTTATCCCAAATTTCAAAAAGTCAATGAGCTTCACGTCTAAAATGTATCTCAGAGAATAAGTGCCTGGAATTGCTGTTACGGTTTCATTCAAGTGAATGGGATTTAGCTGCAATCCGAGACGTGTCCAGCGATGTGCCAACGAACGCCGCGGGCCCATCAATCAACTGATTAGTGGGGGTGCTGGGAGTCATACCCCTACCGATCTGAGATTGATGACCTATCCTAAACAATGCCCAGAGAACCCCTTTAGGACTAGCGTATGAAACGTCAGTCTTAATCAATCAATCTCCTCCAATGTATTTTGTTATTGCAAATACTCCTGGGAGAACAGCGGTATGGCCGGGGTACCAAGGGGTCGTATATAAGACATACTGGGTAATCAGGCAGGCTGTCTCCATTTGATAGCAGTGGTGACGCAGTATGGCCCAGCCTATTTAGGAAACATTTTCACAACAAAACATATACGGTAACTTCTTAAAAACTCCAAAATTATACTTTGAAATAAATGTTAGTTCTCATTTAGGGCCATGTAGAGTGGCCATGAATTAGTGTCACCTGTGCAATGGGTAAGCTGCATTGGAAAAATGCCTTTTTTATTTTTAAACTTTATTGAGATTCCAGTAGCCACAATCCTACCAATCAGAGTTTTAGGACTTTCTAGCGACAATCACTTTGAGGCCTTCTTTACATCCCGTTTATGAACTACGTTTATCTTGTACGTCTGGAAAGCTCCCTGTGTGTCCTTTTAAAGCTTTGTCGAGCTGGTATACCTTTTTTTTTTTCTTTAAAGGATGGTGTTGTAGACTACGCTATCTCATCCTGAGGGATAACGCAAAAAAAAAAAAAAATTAGTATACTGCGTGGTATACTTTTTCCAAATACAAGAGCCTGTGGGTGACGGTTGCCACTGTTAGGCATCCGTTACCGGTATATGTTAAATGTATAAGTTAGGAAGTTCCAGTGACATAACTGTCCATATATGGCCAGTTATGTCGCTGGAGCTTCCTGAACAGCCGCTCTGCTGGGGAACTCTGGCCCTGGGAAAGTTCCTGATGTTTTAGTCCATATATGGACAGGGACATCAGATGCTTCCCCAGGGCCGGAGTCCCCAGGAAGACAATTCTCGATGCTACCTCTGCCTGGGGACTCCGGCCTTGGGGAATCTCCTGACGACACTGTCCATACATGGATAGTGACTTCAGGAGTTTCCCCAGGGCCATAGTCCCTGGGCGATAAATCGTATTGTATGCCATACATTGAGATAAATTTTGTCCGTTCATCCTCCCAAAGTATATCTCCGATGGAAGGCCAAAAAGCGCCTGAAGAGGGCCTGAAATGAAATTGACTTTGTCTCCCCATTGATCAATATTATACATTTTGAACGATCAGATGTTGGCTGCCTATATGAGAGAGACAGATGATGAGGGTGGCTGAAACCATGTGATGACTATTTACATGCTGTATACTGATGACTACAAAGAAATCCTGGTACTGAGGATGTGATAAACCCGGATATTGTATTTATGTTACATCATGGTAAATCAACCTTCCATCTAAAGCCTTGAAATTGGATGTGCTAAATAAATTGGATGTGCAATATGCACGTGTCCCTCTTAGAACAGCAATGGCCGCCACATTATGCATTCATGTAGGAGCGTCATTTACCATCCTCCTGGGAGTAGATCTAGAGCTTTCCCATCTGAAATCTAGGTTATGTACAGTTCAGCAGATATAGAGCAATAAACAGGGAGATCTATTACCTCTTCTACAGTATATCACTGTGTGATGAGAACTAGTGATCACAGTCATGTCAATCCTTATGGACCATGCTGATAAATAGGTTTGGAGTGAATCAGCAAATGCAATTCATTGGACATTTCCACTGACAATAGGCGATACACGTCAGCAATCAGGAGGAGACAAAGGGTGGTTTTACGCGGGCAAATTTCCTGGCTGGTAATAAGCGCCAGTCGACGACACAGCACGTTGATCGGCGCTCGTTTAGCTTCATTATGGAGCAATAGTCTAAACGTATAGGGACAAACGATAGTGAATACCATTGTTCATCCCGATACATTTACATCTTGTTGGCAGCACATTCTTTGTGTACCCGGGGAAATGTTATTGCCATAAGTGACCATTTTTTTGGCCACATAAAAGACGCAATCGGCCACCTTGTGTACACAGAGCAATCATTGGGGACGAGCGTTTGTAGGAACGCTCGTTCGCACAATCACTGGCCCGTAAGGTCTCCTGCACACGTTACGTAGTTGCTGCAGAATTTGGGTGCCTATTTTTTGTGCAGATATTCCACAGAATATTACAGTAGCAGTTATGAACATAGGCCGTGTGAACATACCCTGACATGTCAGAGGTTTGGATTGGTGGGGGTCCGAGCACTGAGACCCCCACCAATCGCTAGAACGAACCAGCTGAAGCGCTCGTGTGATCGCTGAGCCGCTTTGTGTCTGTTCGGCTATTTCCGGAAAGCCGATGTATCAGTGTACGGGCTCATAGACTTTCTATTGAGTCCGTACACCGATACATTTATTTCCGGAAAAAGCGGCAAAATAAAGGGGTGCATAGCTCAGCAACAGGGGGACGCACAAGTACAGGACAAACACGGCTGGACTCACAGACACAGCGGCTATTAGGTAAAACTACTAACTCATGCACACAAACGTATTTTTTTTTCCTCCCGTATTCGACCCGTATTGCACCAGTATTTACGGGCACGTTTTCGCTGCAAAATTGCATTGCACTAATCGGCAGCCCCTTCTCTCTATCAGTGCAGGATAGAGAGAAGGGGCAGCCCTTTCCGTAGTAAAAGTAAAAGAAATTCATACTTACCCGGCCGTTGTATATATTTTATAACCTTTATATATAACCTTTATATATTTGCTGCTCTCTTAGATCCAATTCTGGGTTTGGGTTTTAAAAAAATGCATGCAAAATCTGCACTGTGTGAACAGGGACTTAGAGGAGATTTATGAATACTGGTGCAAATAAAAAAAAAAAGTGTAGTAGTTGCCTATAGCAACCAATCATGTTTCAGCTTTTATTTTTCAGAGGCCCTTAGAACAAACAACCTGATTCCTTTGGGCAACTTAAATTGGTGGGGTGTGTGTCCATGTATATAGTTTATTATTTGCAAAAACAGTATTGACAAATACAAACCATGTAAATAATCTGCACAGGGGGTATTCACATAGTGACATGACCAAAACCTCAGTGTACTTAATGGGTTTATGGGTGAACGAAGGAAGCTCACTGAGCGAAATGCTGAAGTATACGCTCGTGATCGGATCTATATACTGGGATTGACATCAGCTCTATCGCTATAGCCTCCAGATAAGTGGACTTTATAGGGCGCTCTCCCTCTCAACGCACAGACAGTAAGAAGACATTATCAACAAAGAGTCTAATGTGTGGTCACGATCTGCATGCTGGTTATAGAAATAATAGTGATCAGCTTATTATTTGCTTTGATTATTACAGACGAACATGATTATTTACTTTTTAAATGTTTATCCTTTCTGGTAAAGAAAAAAAGAAAAACATTGGTATTACATATCAACTATTGTCATTTATAATAGTAAAGAGCATGCCTATATACTAGAGACCCACAATGACAACACACACGAGAAGGAAGAGACACAGAAATGTCATGCGGGCGGCGACACTAAACATTATAATATAGAACAACACACCGGAGGGCCTGGCGTGTCTATTCCAGGATTACACATAAGGCGCCACTATACGCTGAAGGTGAAAGGACATGCCAGTCCGGTCTACGCTGCACGATATGTGACGGCTGTGGGGCCCTGCAGAAGTCTTGCCCGCCCGAACCACTTCTATGTTATTCGCGAACCATGAAATAAACCCTAGAGAGAGACATATAGGGCATGGAGGGCTATACAGATCAGCAGCACCCCCACATGCACTGGCTGCATCATAAGGATATTGTAACTTCCTGTGCGCCCACTTGTCACCTTCAGGGGCAAGGAGATATACAGAGCATCGAATCTGCATAGCAATAGAATGGGCGAAAATACAGTGAGGAATGAAAGCAGCAAGCCCAGCCCCCTCATTCATGGGCTGCGTTATTACATAGCCTCCCCCCAGTGACCCGAAGACTGCCATGCACTTTACCTGTGCCACCGAGCTGGAAGTCCAGGGTGTTTTGTCGCACTGCTGCCATAGTGAGCTAGAGCCCTGTGCCATGCCTGGGGGAGGCGGCCGCTGCTGCTGCACTGCCCTGTGTCACAGACAGACTGGAGAGTGCGCCCGCCCGGGCTCACAGACCTGAGGGGAGGAACTGCAGCCTGTGTGTAATGCTACAATACGGAGCAGCAAGGGAGGAGCAGAGAGAGGAGCTCCCCTCACACCACTCGCATTCAGAGGTCACTGCACTAGCGAAATATCTGGCAGTAGTCACATGGACGAGGAGCTCCCATGATAACACTTCCCTCCTAGTACAGGCAGTGTAGACATAGGATGATCCAAAATATATGATACCCTTACCTGCCGATAATTGGAAATGGGCGCACTCCCCCCTCCATGGCGGAGTAGAACATAAGGCATGAACATTGCGCCAAATTTTGTAGTAGCCTTCGCGTCAGGGGTCAAGTACAACCGCGTTTGTGATGTGAATCCAGTCGTATAAGACTTCTACAGGGTCTCAGAGATAATACCCTGTCCAATGCTGTATATGGGACCCCTATCACCTCTAGAGGCAAGCCGGGCATACAATACATGGCACACGCTAGAGAACATATGAACCATATTATGGTACGCAACACCGTTCTGCGGTCCGTAATACACATGAGACCGAAGGCCCCGGACACGCTGCCGGCTGTGTTGCTGAAATGTCTACCACTGAAAATCTGTTCCTTCATTTAAATGGAATCGTTTCCGCAGCAAAAGCACAAAATCTGCAGCGTGTGCATGGGGACTAAAGGGGCTATTACATGATCGGGCGTATGAACACTCGTTCCTGATCGCTGCCCTGTGTAAACAAGGAAACGGTCAGTCGATGAACGAGCAAACGCTTGTTCACGGGCTGGTCATATCGCTTACGCAGCATTAAATATTATCACTCGGCGTCGTTTGGGCTCATTGAAATGAATGTGCACGGCCCGTGATTTGCGGACGGCCCACGGATGACATTCCGCGGCCGTCCGAGCTGCAAATCACAGCCGTGCACACCACTACGGTCGTGTGCATGAGGCCTAAGGCATCTAGGTCTATTCAATGAAATGGGATCCCAGTAAGGCATCTCGCACACAGCCATACTACGGATCTGTAATACGATGCCTGCTGCCTCCTATGGGCCCATACTGAACAGTGGTGTGCTTCGGACATAGGCCCAGATTTAATAAGACTGGCGTTTCACACCCGCTGGGGTAAGATGCGCTGGGGCATGCCTCTTAATAAATGTGTGGCATCTTGGGCGGTTCGTGCACCACAAACTAAAATCTACGACTGCTAAGAGTTGGTGTAGATTTCCACTATAATTGACCCCGATTTCTGGCATAAATGACAGTAAATTTGCCAGGCTGCAGGTGACCCCGGCCATTTCAATAAACCCCACACATTTTTTTTAATTGGTGGAAGTGAAAAAAGCCGCAAATTTATGCGCAAAGCAGATGGGTGGCAAAATTTGCAACTTTTTTACGCCACTAAAGTGGCATAAACTTGTTGATAAATTTCCCCCCATAGCGATATTTTTCTAAGGCTACATTTACACGAGTGTGACAGATTTACGCGCATAAAAAACGTGTGTAAATCTGTCCGTGGACGTGGCGTTATGCAACAGTGTGCTTTGCGAGTGGCATGCGTTTTTCACGCACTCGCAAAGCACTTCTTTTTTTTTTGCCAAAGAAATTAATGCGCAAATCATGAGATTCAAGTTTGTGTGAATGAGCCCTAACAGATTCAGTGAGAATACACAAGAAAAACACAGCTTCATCTGATACCGATGCCCCTAGAATACGGCGCTTCAGGGACACAGAGTCCGTACAGAGCTGTGCCATAAAGTGGTCATATTTAATAATCTACCAGGAATAATTTGCATTATGACATCAGAGATGGGATTATCTGGAGAGGACAAACTAGTCACAATTTTTTTTTAATACAGAGATTGTTTAATAACATTAGCGCGTATTGAGGGATTGTTATCGCGTACACATCAAGAATTCTTCATATAGACCCATACGGAATTATATTCTGCCATGTCTCAAGTTGTGCTTCATAAAGGCCATTTATTATTGACACTGCTCATGATCTCTCTGATTGCTCAGAAAATCATTTCATGTAAGGACAATTTTGAGGCAAATACACTGCAATATTCACACGGATCAGCTGTCAGTTTTTCATGGCCATTTTGCGTCAGTGTCTCTAAAATGTCATCCTTTTCCAGGCAGTGTGACCGTTTTTAATGGCAGTTTGTCATCAGTTTTTTTCTTAAGGCCGTGAAAAACAGATGAATTTCATTTGTCAGGGTTTTTTTTGGTACCAACCCCCTGAAAACACCACAGTGCCCATGTAGATAGCGCCACGATGCCCCTGTAAATAGTTCCCCAGTGCCCACTGTAGATCGTGCCCACATAGACAGTGCCAGTGCCCACATAGATAGTGCCACAGTGCCCACTGTAGATAGAGCCCACATGGTGCCACACTGCCCACTGTATAGTGCCCAAATAGATGGTGCCAGTTACCACTGCAGACAGTGCCGCAATGCCCCTATAGATAGTGCCATAAAAATAGTGCCACAGTGCCCATGGTAGATAGTGCCAAAAATAGTTTGTGCCTACGGTGCCCACTGTAGAAAGTGCCCACATAAAGTGGCAGTGCCCACATAAATAGTGCCACAGTGCCCATGTATGTAGTGCCACACACAGACGCTCTGGCCGGGGATTCCGCAGTCTCAAATCCTGTAACGTCACTGTCAATATATATTCCTGGGGCAGAATCTTATGCCAGTGAGTGGCCGACGCTCTGGCCGGGGATTCCGTATATGGACAGTGGCGGTAGGAGATTTGAGATGCTAGAACGCCCGGACATAGCGTTGGCAACGCTCTGACCATGGATTCCACTCCTGGAGGGAGTCCTCGGCTTCACTGTCCATACATGGACAGTGATGTCAGGGGCTCCTCCAGGAGCGGAATCCCCGGGCCAGAGCGTCGGCCACTCTCTGGCTGGAGATTCCGCCCCCTGGAGAAACTCCTGATGTCGCTGTCCATATATGGAAAGTGGAGCCAAGTGCTCCCTCCAGGAGTGGAATCCATTGCCAGAGCGTTGCGCACGCACTGTCTGTGTATTTCAGCATCTCAAAGCACCTAACGTCTCAAAGCTCGGCAACGCTCTGAGCAGGAATTCCACTTCTGGAGGAGCCCCTGACATCACAGTCCATATATGGACAGTAACATCAGGGGCTCACTTCAGGAGCAGAATCCAGGGATTCTCGCATTACAAAACACCTAACATCACTGTCCATTAATCAAGGGCTTTCCCAAGACAGGAGTCCCCCGACCCGAGTGCTTGCGATGCTCTGACTGTGGACTCCATATTTGAAAGCCCTGACATCACTGTCCATATATGGACAGTGATGTCAGGGGCTTCCCCAGACTCAGCGTTTAAAGTAGCGCTGTGCCTGGGGGGCCCTCTTGTGAGGGCCAGGATGTTTTTAATGGCCGTCACAAGGATTAATTTCTGAAAAACTGCCGTTAAATATTGATCCATTGACGTCTATGTTGACTGACGGGTTGTGAAAACGGGCACAAATAGAACATTTTCTATATTTTTTTTACAGCCAGTGTTCACAGGCCTTTAAAATAACAGCCATGTGAATACACCCATAGAGGTTTATTGTTTAACTGTCGTGTGAATATAGCCTAAAGGCCCTTTTACACGGGACAATTATTTTTTTTTTCTAGCCCCCACCACTCCTGAGATTTCAGTGGTATTAATTTTGCCTCCCGTTATGCAAATTAGGCCTTTAACGGTCACGACGGGCGGCAGTGAGTACATGAGCTGCTCTAAAGCTGCTCTGGTTTGATGTCGTCAGAGCAACAAGGTTCACTTCTCATTGCCAAGTGAGCGGTGTTAACTGTCCATTTGACAGTCAAAGGCCAAATTTGCAAATTGGGTGCAAAATTAACAGCACTGATATCTCAGGAATAGAAGGGGCTAGAAGAAAAGAAAAAGTCCCCAGAATCCGTGGAAATTCTGCAGCATATTACAGTAGCAGCAAAGTGGATTCGATTTTAACAACTCTCATCAACACGCTGCAGAAAAAACCTGCACAATAGACGTGTGGAAATTCACGTACTGTAATTATTTTCAATGTGCAGCATGTCAATTTCTCCTGCTAAAACACTGCAAAATTTCTGCACTAAAAAAAGCGGTCGGACATATGGCTCTCAGGCGTTTTGTATATGGCTCCCTAGCTGTTTGCAGCTTCAGATCCTATTGTGCCCTCATGGCACAAGGAAGGTCATAGCAATACTAGAATTTGGTACCAGGGTTAAAACCATATAAATGGCAGTTAACACTAGGGTAATCGCTACATCACTTAGTGATTTATTTATTTTTACTAGGCTGTTTTCCATTTGTATTCAGTGTAACTCAACACCATCTAATACCTCTCAATATATGAATCCCCATTCGAAAGACATTTAAAGGGGTTTTCCCAAAATCATAAATCACCACTGGGAACCCCACAGATCGTGAGAACGGGGATCCCGAACCCCTCCTTTCCTCCTCACTACTCAACCGCAGTGAGGAGGACATTGAATGGAGTGACCCACGCTGCGGCTCCATTTAAAATCTATGGAAATGACGGAAATAGCCGAGTACAGCACTCTGTTGTTTCCGTCATTCTAATAGACAGTGAATAGAGCGGAAGGCGCATTCTCAACCGCCACTCCATTCAAGCTCCTCCTCACTGCAGTCGGGCCCCCAGTGATCAGAAAATTATCACCTATTCAGTAAATAGATGATCATTTAGGATTTGGGTATACTCCTTTACAGCCTAGCCCCAATACACTTGGGAACATCCATTTAAATAAGCCCCCCACCCAGATAGTTGGGGAGCACGCCATGATATTTGAAAGTGGCAACCCACAAAAGGTTGGGGTAATCT
Organism: Rhinoderma darwinii; assembly: GCF_050947455.1. Lineage (NCBI taxonomy): Eukaryota > Metazoa > Chordata > Amphibia > Anura > Rhinodermatidae > Rhinoderma > Rhinoderma darwinii. The sequence goes on along the minus strand of NC_134688.1, from coordinate 400,713,099 downwards.
ATAAGGCTGGGTTCCCACCTGTGTCGCTGTTTCCGTTATTTCACCACTGGCAGCCAAATGAACAAATTGACTTTAATAGGTTTAGTTGCGCTGTCCCTAGTTTTACCAGAAACAATAGCACAGCATGCTGCAATACGGTTTCTGGTATTTTCGACAGGATCTGCAACAGAGGCCCCTAACGGAGTCTCCAACGCAGATGTGAACAAGGCCTAACATAGTAAAACAAAAGACTTCACACTAGAGAAAAACAGACGTGAAGTCTAGTTTCCTTTTTCTTTTTAATTTTATAGGGAAACCGTCTTCAGCAAATACTAACGTATGAGATGTTTAGGAACATCTACATCAGCTGCAAAATAAATTGAAACATTTGACAGCATTGAAATTTGAACAGCTGTAGTAGTATTATTTTTAAGAAAGCCATTACAACCATCACAATCCCCAAAATGACATAACAATCAAACAAATGAAAGGACTTACGTGGGAACCGAAAAATAATAGCAGTGTAGTCACTGCAGTATGTGAGTACACCGCTAATACACATTACGGTCCCCCCTCACGACGATTATGAGGTTTTAATAGATTTTTATAGCGCTGGCGGGGGACCGGAAGTCTAGTTGCACAGATTTTAATAGACTATAAGGCCCTATGCACACAACCGTAAAAAATCTTCGTAATTGCGGACCGTAATACGGTCCGCAATTACGGATCCGCCCGGTTCTATTGGCCGTGGACACCTTTCCGTATCGCTATGGATAGGTGTCTGTGTCGTAAAACCATGGAGCATGTCCTACTTTCCGTTTTTTACGGGCCGTGATCCCATAATTTGTTTGAGAGCACGGCCCGAAAATGCGGCCCGCAGCATTAAAGGGGTTATGCGGGGACCAAAAAGTATTATTGGTGTACTCACTGCAGTATTTGAGTACACTCGCTAATATACATTCCGGTCCCCCGTCACGCTGATTATGAGATTTTAATAGATTTTTATAGCGTTGGCGGGGACCAGAAGTCTAGTTGCACAGTCTTCCTTCATGATGACATGACTCAGTCATGTGACCGGCCCCGCTGTAATCTATGTAATCGCTGTACTACCGCTACTGCTTGTACATACAGTACAGCGGGGCCAGTCACATGATGAAGTCGGGTCACCATGAAGGAAGACTGTGCAACTAGACTTCTGGTCCCCGCCAGCGCTATAAAAATCTATTAAAACCTCATAATCAGCGTGAGGGGGACCGGAATGTATATTAGCAGTGTACTCACATACTGCAGTGAGTACACCAATAATACTTTTCGGTCCCCACATAACCCCTTTAACCATACTATGTGCTGAATAAAAGTATTTACAGTAATAGTCGAGGGCTTCACATAGTGGAAGATTTATCTAAACTAGTGCAAAGGAAAACAGAGCTGCTGCCCACAGTCACCAATCATGCCGGCATCTGAAAAATGAGACCTGGAATCTTACTGGCTGCGAAGGTTTTTTTTATTTATGTGGGTCCATGTATTTAAGACAGAACAGAAAGATTTGTAAACTCTGTCCCTCATAATTTCAATGGCATTTTGTCTTCTGACATGTTATAAAAGACAATATCGATGGTGGTCTGTAACGTGGGACCCTAGCTGTCATAAATAAAGGGGCCACAGAACTGGGTACAGAGTCTAAAGCACATTGCGGCTGCTCTAAGGCTATGTTCACACGGAGTATTTTGGGGGAGGAATATCTGCCTCAAAATTCAGTTTGGAACTTTGAGGCAGATATTCCTCTCCCTGCACGCCGATTTTCGCGGCAATTATCGCGCCGTTTTTCGCCCGCGGCCATTGAGCGCCGCGGGCATAAAACAGCGAGATATACGCTTTCTCCTGCCTCCCATTGAAGTCAATGGGAGGTCGGAGGCAGAAGCGCCCGAAGATAGGGCATGTCGCTTCTTTTTCCCGCGAGGCAGTTTTACTGCTCGCGGGAAAAAGACGCCGACGCCTCCCATTGAAATCAATGGGAGGCGTTCTCGGGCCGTTTCTGCCGAGTTTTGCGACGCGGTTTCCGCGTCAAAAAACTCGGCAAAATACCCCGTGTGAACATAGCCTAAGACTTCCCTGACTAAAGTCTCTGTGCTACTTCAGCAGGGCCGCTGATTTCAATGGTTTTGTGTTGCCTTTGTACAATATGGTGCCACTAAACTAAACTCTGCTTCCGAATAAGTGAAGCGTCAAAGATTCTAAAGCACGGAAATCTCCTACCACTGCTGACAGAGTTTAAATGCATTACAAAGTGCCAGGGCCAATACCTTCTGAGGGTCTGTGGGGTTTGGACCCTGACTAATGATATCTCCTCACATTCTGCAACAGCTCAGAAAAATGTAAAAGAAGTCAAATAAAATGCTTCCTAAAGGGGTATTCCTGTTTCAGCACGTAATTATTCCTTGTATGATGACAGGTTAACCAATTTTCCAGTATTAATTCTGTATAATTCCTCACGGTTTTCAAGATCTCTGCTTGCTGACATTCAATAGAAACAATATGCATCAGAATAAAGCCCATTAGTGGCCGCCATGAAAAGGCGTATTGGCGGTCACTAACGGGTTAAGCTAGTACATACACTGATCAGCCATAACATTAAAATTGCATAATATTGGGTAGGTCCCCCTCATTATGACAAAACAGCTCTGACCCATCAGACTTGGACTCCACTAGACCTCTGAAGGTGTCCTGCGGTGTCCGGCACCAATATGTTAGCAGCCCCTCCTTTAAAGGACCAGTGTCACGAAAAAAAATTTTTTTAGATCAATTTGATTTTAGTATTTTATTAAACATTTTTTTATTTATTTGTGTTTGTGTTATACTTTTTTTTATTTTTTCACTTTTTCTTGTCCATGGGGGCTGCCATTTTTTTTTCCATCTCTGTATGTGTCGATTAACGACACATACAGACATGGAATACGGCACATACAGTCCCATAGTGAATGCGAACGGGGCCCGTTCCATCCACTATGCTGTACGCCGTCTGTGTGGGAACGGTGCATGCGCCGCTCCCACACAGTCCAAGTTGAACTGTACGACGTCCGGCGCCATTTTCCTGTGGACCGGAAGTCGGGGCCGGACAGTAAGATTACTACTTCCGGTCGCGGCTTCCGGACTTGTGCACTTGGAGCAGCGGCAGCAGACGGAGCGGACGGACCGGAGGGAGCGGCGGCGACTGGAGCAGGTAAGTGATTTCTATGTATGTTTGTGTTTCAGTGTGTGTTTACTACTGTATGTAAACCTTCTACACTGTGTGTTAGCTCAAAAAATGGCGACACACAGTGTAGGAGGTTTGACCGTTCAATCCCCTCGTTTCTCCCGGCACTAGCCAGGATAAAGGAGGGGGGGATTCTGAGAGCTCACTAGAGCGAGTGAGTTTTCTCAAATTTTGCAGCATAAAGCAATGTGGTTGCTTTACCACATGCAATGCTGCAATTTTGGGAATTGCTCCATCTAGTGACCAGCGCTGGGAAATATTATAAATTAGAATCTAATTTATAATATTTCCTGACTCTTGAAAAAAATTAGAACAATGTTTAATCACCTATACACTGTTTAACTAAAAAAAAAAATAATGTTTTTCTAGCGACACATTCCCTTTAAGTCCTGTAAATTACAAAGTGGGGATTTGTTTTCCAGCACATCCTAAGGGTATGTTCACACGCAGTGAGCAAAAACGTCTGAAAATACGGAGCTGTTTTCAGGCGAAAACAGCTCCTGATTTTCAGACGTTTTTTAACAACTCGCATTTTTTACGGCTGTTTTTGGAGCTGTATTTCAATGGTGTCAATGAAAAACGCCTCCAAAAATATCCAAAGAAGTGACCTGCACTTCTTTTGACGAGCCATCATTTTACGCGCCGTATTTTGACAGCGATGCGTAAAATAAAGGCTCGTGGGAACAGAACATCGTACTTCCCATTGAAAGCAACGGGCAGATGTTTGTAGGCGTATTAGGAGTTTTTTCAGGCGTAATTCGAGGCGTAAAACTCCCGAATTACGCCTGAAAACACTGTGTGTGAACATACCCTAAAGATGCTCGATCGTATTGAAATCTGGGGAACTTCGGGGACAAGTCAACACCTTGAACTCTTTATTGTGTTCCTCAAACTATTACTGCAGTGTGGTAGGATGTATTATCCTTCTGAACGAGGCCACTGTCATTAAGGAATGCTGTTCCCATGAAAGGGTGTACTTGGTCTGCAACAATGTTTAAGTAGGTGGTATGTGTCAAAGTAACATTCACATGAATGCCAGGACCCAAGGTTCCCAGCAGAACATTTCCCAGAACATAACCCTACCTCTGCCGGCTTGCCTTCTTCCCATAGTGCATCCTGGTGCCATCTCTTCCCCAGGTAAGCGACACACCCGTCCGTCTACATCACGTAAAACAAAAACTGATTCATCAGACCAGGCCACCGTCTTCCATTGCTCCATGGTCCAGTTCTAATGTCCATGTGCCGTTGTAGGCATTTTCGGTGGTGGATACTGTGACTGGTCTGTGCCTATGTAGCCCCATACGCAGTAAGCTGTGATGCACTGTGTGTTCTCACACCTTTCTATCATAGCCAGCAGGAAGTATTTTTATAGCAATTTGTGCTACAGTAGATCTGTGGGATCAGACCAGATGGGCTAGCCTTTGCTTCCCACGTGTATTATTGAACTTAGGCACTTGTGACCCTGTCGCCGGTTGTCCTTCCTTAGACCACTTTTGGTAGGTACTAACTGCATACTGGGTACACCACACAAGACCTCCCATTTTCCATATGCTCTGACCCAGTTCTCTATCCATCACAATTTGGCCCTTGTCAAAGTCGATCAAATCCTTAGGCCTGATTCACACAAACGTGTTAAACGCTGTGGGACGGCCGTTCAAACAGCGGCCGTCCCACGGACCTATGTAATTCAATGTGGCCGTTCACACAGCCGTTGTTTCAACGGATTGTGTGAAGGGACGGTGGGAAAATAGGACATGTCCTATCTTTTCACACATCACGCATCCCTCCATAGACTCTCAACTATGGGGGATGCATGACATCGCGTCCCGCAGCGCTGAGCACGGATGCACCTCCGACGTGAAAAACTGAAGTTTTTGACATCCGAGATGTGCAGCGTTTGTATGAATCAGGCCTTACTCTTGACCATTTTTCCTGCTTCTACACAGCAACTTCAAGAAGTTCCCACCCCTTGTCAGTCGCCATTGTAACCAGATAATCAATGTCATTCACTTCACCTGTCAGTGGTTTCAATGTTATGGTTGGACGGTGTATATTATAGTGTTGTACATATTATACACAATAGTAAATTCTGACGTTTATCAGTTATATAGAAAAGGACAAATTGGTGGCATCTGTTAGTTACGGGCCTCACAAATGTCATGAACAGATTAATACTCATTATTATTAGTACAAGACTGATCTCTCGCAAAAGATCAGTATTGTCCTGGTCTGCCGAGAGCTGAAGAGTGAGAGCGTGCGCGCGCTCCTCCCTCCAGCTCTTGCACCGTCCGCAGCAGTGACACGCCCCCTTGCCATTACACGCCCTCTGGCCAGTTCGGCAGACAAGTACAAGACTGATCTCTCGCGAGAGATCAGTCTTGTCCTTGGATATAGGTATGGTCAACCACAGTTGTCGCTTTCCTGCCTCTATTCCTTCTGACAGATTGTGTGAATGCAATTCTAACCAGGAGGAGCCCACATATTAAAACTTGTACAAAAGAAAGATAGAGGATTTATCCATAGCAACGAGCAAAGGTGTTGAATTCATTTTTCCTTCGAAAAGTTACCGCTGCAATCTAACTGGTTACATTTTATTTTCCTTCCCAGTAACCACAGGAGACAGGGGGAAAAAAAAAAAAGTATGTCATAAAGCATGATGGAAATGAAATTCATGATAACAAGACAAGGTATTTAGTTACATTTTAAAAAAAATGATTCCCAATTTAATAGAGGACTGATTTACTGGTTCTATTGAATTGTAATTTGAGGTGTTTTATGCTTCAAGCAAATTAGTAATTTGATCAACAGGTGTTTACCCGCACAAAAGACTGCAAAGGATAAGATGTACATAGATGGCACGCCTGAGAGCAGCTAGTGAAAACGCCAGGGTGTACATCAATGTGGAGAACGTTCAGAAACCCATTGCACTGGAAACCACTCGCCTGTCATTTGTGCTGGTAACGGGCACCCATAAATACAACGCACACGATGAATGACTTTTTTTTTTTTTTATACGCAATCTGAGCAAACCCATTTTAATACCTTTTTAAATGTCAGAGTTACCTCTATGTTTTGCCATAAACACTGATACGTACTTACACAATAGCAGTTAATGTCCGTCTTCAGCGGAGCAGTGAGGTTGTTTTTAATGTTCCTAACACTTACTAAAACAGAGGACTGACTACAATAAGTCAATAAAGTAAAATCACTTGCAGGGGTTGTAGGCTCAGGACTCCTCTTTAAGCCTGAACTAAGAAGCGCTGCAGAGTGGAATCCGCACAGAACAACATGGTCGCCCATTCATCCTAATGGGTCCGTGTAGCACTAAATCCCCCTGCAGCAGATGCCCGCAAATGTGTGACAAATGGTATTATGGTTACAGCAACCAAACCTGCGGTGATCAGTTGATCGCTGTGCGGCTGCATTCTGAAATGGCGTCATCCAGAGAGTTGTCTACAGTTGAATAGAAGATACATGTTGTATAATTTGTCTTGCTGAACAAATATAGAAGCGAGCGGCTCGGACACATCCCCCACTACACTTACAGTAGTGTTCAAAAAAAATAGCAGTCCAAAATTATTAACCTGATAAATCAATGTTTTTGGTAGAAGTGATAATTCTACAAAGAAAATTATTTACTTGTAAGTGTAGTAGAGTAGTGTAAAAAAAAAACACCCAACAATTAGGACGTGATTAGGAATTGAAAGGGGCTTCTTCAAAATAATAGCAGTGAGGAGTTCAATTGGTAAAGTCAATCATTCTATGTTATAACTGGTGTCAATTTTGGAGGGTGGCAAATGTTGCACATGTTGGTTATAGGGCATTTCCTTCTGAAATACTGGGGGAAATGAGTCTTTCCAGACGTTGTTCTGACTTTGATTAAAAAGTTGATTGGACAGGGAAAAACAGAGAGAAGTTCCCAGGAATCATTAGCTGCTCAGCTAAAATTGTCTCAAATGCCTTGAAGTGGCAACCAAAACGGGTATCCGTTCCGGGCTGCCGATGGTCACATGATCTTAAGTCTGGCTCCGAGTATCCAACAGCATCTACTGTAGAAACTGGAGGTCAGTCTGTCAATGCACATCTATGAGACCGTAGGATAAAGGTAGTCAAATTGTAGATCACGTGATCCCACTGCAGCCCGGAACAGAACAACTACCTGTGAATTACAGTTCCAGGTAAGCCGATACACATGACTACATTGCGCTGCGTCACGTTTGCAAATGGGGAAACCGTAAAAAAAAAAGTAGGAGTGCTTCTTTAAGAAAAATGTTCTATAACTGATCCTTTTCCCAGCTGCACACCTGTTAAAGGAGAAGTCCAAAAATATTTTCCTGTTAAATCTATATAAATGTTGAGTAACTAAATACATGACTTATTGGACATCAATTGATTTACATGATGTTTTATTCTCAATTTGTGTCTAAAGCTGTTGGTTTCAAGATGAACAGTGCATTGTGGGAGCTCAGATGGCATTTACATAGTTAGACTATACTTATATATTCAAACAGTGTGGAGCATGGAGCTGCATAACAAAAAAAATCAAGGCCAAAAACGCATTCTTTGCTACTGGTAAGGGCAAGGATTCAGGCACAAGGAGTCTCTGTGGTCCAATTAGATGCATGCAGAGGTACAGGAGAGCATTATAGATTTGTATGGGTGCTGAATTGTGGCACCATACAACTCCGGTAACAAGTAGTGTGAATGGGGCGTTTGACTTTGAACCCATAGTGCAGGAAAAAAAAAAATATATATATATATAAAAAAGAAGAAGAAAGGACAACTCTATTGCATATCCGCTTTGCTCCGGCACGCATAAAGACTTTAGGTCATGATCACACAGTCAGTTTTGGTGAAGTTTTCTAGCCAAACACAGGAATGGACACATAAGAACGGAGATGCATTCTGCCTCTTTGTTCTTGGGATCGGACCCCCACGATCATAATGTTATGCTGTATCCCAGCAATATGCCATAACATTATAGGATGGGTTCACCCTTTAAACTAAAGAAAGGTTATTAAAAGTGGAATTGTGCTTAAAAAAAGACAAAACACACAAAGTAGATTGCATAATGTCAGTGCGCTCATAGCCATACTCTAAAGATTTCCCGACGTTACTAACAGCCCTGCTTCTTCGCTTAACACGAATATAATGAAGAATTATAGACACACACAATACATTACAACGTGTGAACAGCGAACAGGCGGGTAGGAGAAATGCTACAACAATACAGATGGCAGCAAAGTAACTACTGTCATAAATATCTGTGATCTGAGCAATGAAACCATGTTCATGATCAAACGTATAGACACTAGTCATCATGGAGGTATGGGTCTTTAAGAGCCGTTCCTTTAAAGGGACACTCCGGCCAAAACTAGACTTTCCCATGTGTATCATTATGGTATTCCATGTGTCAGTCTGTTACCTGTTATTTTTCTTGCTGCTTCTATCTCTATATATCAGACTGGGTGGTTGCTTAGCAGCAGTGTGACGCACGCTCGGTGACACGATTTCTCTACTTGATTCTATGGAGATCTATGTGTCACCCATCACAGGCTTCAGCAGTTCCTGTACCACACTAGTTTTGCACAGGGGGGACAGAAACTTATATCTTCAGCTACTACTGATACTTAGACAGGTTACTGTCACACAGGTATAATGTAGAAGAATATAATGCAGCCTCTCTGTCTGTATACTTATGGTTCCTCAGCTTATTTAGGAGTATATAGAGAGAATGATAATCACAGTGTTCCCCATCATGCAGAAATGGTATGGTCTTTAGCCGGTCATGTGATGCTGTGCTGAAGCATCATGGGAAATCTTTTTTAAAGAAGCTACAAGGCAGCAGTTCATAAAGTAAGTACAGAATACATAAAAGAAGTGTAGAGTGTGGTATACAGTCAGGTGGGGAATGCAGACATGGAAAGTTGTGTTTCCACTGGAGGTCTTCTTTAAATTTTATGTTGTACAATTTTAGTCTGTAATGGTCTCCATCTCTGGTCCATCACATTATGTATCACAGACCATAAAAGTGACGTTCCTCATAACCGTTTATACGTTCCATAGGTCCGGGATCCTGGCTATTTTATGCAACATTAAAAATAAAAAAATAAAATGGAACTGAAGTACAGTATTGATTTATGAAAGTCAATCTCATTAAGTTCAGTAGGATTATTTGTTGCAGAAGTTCCAGAGGATTGTAGCCGAAAATAAAGTGGCTACCGAGCGGTCACCATCCAAAGTCCCAGTGCCACATTAGCCGTTAACAGAACGCTGCCTGCAAGAAGAATGAAAAAGCCCAAAAGTTCTCTGTTCTCCTTCTCTACTATAAGAGAACTCAGTGTAGCTTCAAGGAAAGAGTTCAATATCCATTGTCCATCCAGTGCAAAGCAAGGAACCGCATTGATTACTGCCAGCGCCCCCGACAGGGAAATCACATATCTTACAGCAGTTAAGAATCAAACAACCATGTGATACGATTAACATTCACATCTAAATATCCAGGACATAAAACCTCACAATGGCAGGGAATGTGGAATTTCCCATATCCATGAAGGTTCTTCTAAGAGAACTCATCATTCTAAACAGGAGAAATTAAAAATGGAAACTACAAGTTATGTAATTCCCTAAAATTTCAAATCGGAGTCTCCCTTTAATTCTTTTCTATTCCTTTGCTGCTGCCGTTTTTGCCAAAGTAACAGGACTAGTCACCATGCTGGTTGTTGACAACAAATTTCAGCTTTACAAGAAAGTGACAATTTGTTGTCATTTTCCGAGAGGCCATTTCAGAAGTGATAATCAATGTGGCAGGTGAATCCATCATTTTTGCAAAAATGGCCCCTGCAATGGAATTGCAATACGTCAAATTTGAACATTCCTACACACTCACAATACAAAAAAATAAACTTTATACCATACTTACCATTAAAGATTAAAGTGTTGCGCCGCTCCTGCAATGCCGTTTACCAAGCTCCTTTGCCGTTTATTGTGGTTACCGTGCTGTGATGAGATTTTGCCCAGCTATTGGCGACATGTCACACAGGCGACCAGCAAATGGCTAGCAGTCATGGGATGTGGCGCTGGCCAATACTACATTATGCATTATGTATATAATATACCCCCACACCATATATATTGCCCCCATAGTGCACCCCATACAGTATAATGCCCCATAGCTGCCACCACACATTATAATGCCCCTATAGTTGCCCTCCACACAGTATAATGCCCCTATAGTTGCCCTCCACACAGTATAATGCCCCCATAGCTGTCCTCACACAGTATATTGCCCCATAGATGCCACCACACAGTATGTCCCTTATAACGGTCCTCCAAACAGTATAATGCCCCCCATAACTGCCCACCACAGTATAATGCCCCCAATAACTGCCCACCACACAGTACAATACCCACATAACTGCCCACCACACAGTATAATGCCCCACATAACTGCCCTCCCTACAGTATAATGCCCCCATATCTCACTAACACACAGTATAATGCCCCTATAGCTGCCCTCACACATTATAATGTCCCCATAACTGCACCCCACACAGTATAAAATCCCGTTCCTTAGGGTCCCCTGCTCTACCATTGGATTTACCTATATCTGCATCCTGAAGATGCAGATCTAGTTTAAACCGGGAGAAAATAATTGATAAAACCGAACTTCGCAAGATGACAATCGATTAATTGTGCTGAATTTCTATTATTTTTTATCGATTAATTGCCCAGCCCTACTTAGAGGTAGTCAGAAGTGAAAGTACTTAATGTTTATAATTTCTGCGTCGGAACGTTGTCCCGGAGACCTGATCTTATAAACCAATGCAAGCACATTGCAAAGCACACAAAGCAGTGTATATGGAGAGGACACAGCTAGTTAGGGATCAGAGTATATAGCATTTTGATTACACTGCTATATAGATGTATGCAAGTAAAAGATCTTTCTGAAGCTGCAATGCTCAGTTTCTAAGTATTGCACAAGAGTCTGAGTGTTCAGTGAAGGGCGCACATGGGATTATGGTAAAGACCACTATTCTAGCCATACCCTAATCCATTTTAAGATTAGTACTGTGGCCAGTGGGGTTTTAATGATCTACAGAGGCACATGGGACTGTAGGTCCCTGGAGAGGATATGAGCACTCTGATTGGTTTATTCTGAGTAGTTGATTGTCCTGCTCTGGTAAATACTGGGTTCGCTGGCTTTTTCCTGAGCCTCTGGGAACCCAATCTGCAGCAGCCCACCTGCATCAAGAAGAACCTTCTCAGGGAGATTCAGACAGTACTCCCTCAGGCTGAGGAGGAACACCTTAGGACAGCACTATTACAGCAGGGACAAAAGTTTCAGCAGCGGCAACGAATGCCCCCTGACTAGAGGACAATGGAGTGCCAGAAGAAGTCCTCCAAGAACACAGCAAGAGGAGGCTCGGGCTAAGAAGGGGTGGCAGCAAGGAAGAAATCTTATTCTCCTTCTCCCATAAGGGGAGGATAGAGTACAAGTCAGCTCTGAAAGGAAAGGATTGGCTCCTGTGTTTGAAGAGCACAGTCGGGTATATCATTTCTGAGGTTGCCTCTTCAGAAGCTGAAGAAGGTCAAGGAGTCGATTTAAGGAAAACTGGCCTCAAATTCAGTTTTCTAAACACTATGTAAACCTTTGCTGCCTTTTTATTTTTTGTCGAATGTATGTATTTTTGGATGAAAAACATTTTTCGAAGAGATCTATATAAAAAAAGTTACTTTATTTTTTTACATACAGCTTCTATGCATCCTCTTTGAATAGAAGCTGCATCTCGGCACTTATAATGTGGTGACAGAGCCTCTTTAAAGTGCCCTATCTACTACATAAGGAGATGGGCGCTATAATGTAGGTGACAGCAGTGCTTTTTATTTAGAAAAACGATCTATTTTCACCACGTTAGGAGCGATTTTAGCTTTATGCGAATTACTTTCTTAATGCCAAACTGGGCGTGTTTTTACTTTAGACCAAGTGGGCGTTTTACAGAGAAGTGTATGACGCTGACCAATCAGCGTCATGCACTTCTCCCCATTAATTTAGTCAGCGCATAGTGACACTGTGTTGTTCACTATGTGCTGTCTTATACTGACATATTTACGTTACTGAAGTGTTTAGACCGTGAATAGACATTCCTTCCAGCCAGGACGGGATGCCTATTCAAAATCCGGACACTTCGGTAACCTTTCTGTGGTACTTACAGCAGAGCAAAGCGCAATCTCCCTGTAACCTGTAATTTACAGTGTGATCTTGTGAGATTACGCTTACTCTGCTGTAAGTCCCACAGAAACGTTAACGAAGTGTCGGGATTGTGAATAGACATCCCGTCCTGGCTGGAAGGAATGTCTATTCACTGTCATTAACGTTACTGAAGTGTCCTATGTCAGTATAAGACAGTACATAGCGAACAACGCAGTGTCACTATGCGCTGACTAAATGAATGGGGAGAAGTGCATGACAATGATTGGTCACTGATTGCTCAGTACAACGCCCACTTCGTCTAAAGTAAAAACACGCCCAGTTGGGCATTAAGAAACTAATTAGCATAAAGCTAAAATCGCTCCTAACGTGGTAAAAATAGATAGTTTTTCTAAATAAAAAGCACTGCTGTCACCTACAGTATAGCGCCGATTTCATTATGTAGGAGATAGGGCACTTATAATGTGGTGACAGAGTCTCTTTAACCCGAATCCATCAGTCAAGCTGGTGACCCAACTAAAGAGAAGAATTCAGATAGAAAGGATATCTAAATAAATGAATACTCGCTGAGTATATATATTGGGGGAGGATAGGTATCGAATGATAGAAAAAAAAACCTGGAGTGGAAAGTGGGGACATTGGATTTCATGTTGCAAATGAAGAACTTAGATAACCTTCAAGAGGCTCTGTCACCACATTATAAGTGGCCTATCTCCTACATAAGGAGATCGGCGCTATAATGCAGGTGACAGAAGTGCTTTTTATTTAAAAAAAACTATCTATTTTCACCACTTTATTAGCGATTTTAGATTTATGATAATGAGTTTCTTAATGCCCAAGTGGGCGTGTTTTTACTTTAGACCACCCTGCACTTCGTTACTGTTTCTGTGGTAGTTACAACAGAGAAAGTGTAATCTCGTTGTAACCTGTCATTTACAGCGTGATCTCGCGATATTACGCTTGCTCTGCTGTAACTACCACAGAAAGAGTAACGTAGTGCAGGGATTGTGAATAGACATCCCGTGGAATGTCTAATCACTGTCTAAACACTTCAGTATCGTTAATGTGTTAGTATAAAACAGCACATAGTGATCTAAAAGGATCCCTATGCGCTGACTAAATGAATGGTTAGTCAGCGTCATACACTCCTCTGTACAACGCCCACTTGGTCTAGTAAAAACACACGCCCACTTGGGCATTAAGCAACTCATTAGCATAAATCTAAAATCGCTAATAAAGTGGTGAAAATAGATCGTTTTTTAAAATAAAAAGCACTGCGGTCACCTACATTATAGCGCCGATCTCCTTATGTAGGAGATACAGCATTTATAATGTGGTGACAGAGTCTCTTTAAAATACACTTACCAGGGATACCAGTGGTTTCCTCTGACATTATTCACCGTCCCTCATTAAATAGGGATGTTAATTTGGTGGGATGAGGGTAGGCTTTTATAGAACGAATGGTAATAATTTCTCAGATGTTGCTTTAAATATTCTAAATTCAGATTTTCAGGATGTTTTTGAAAAGGCCGCATTTTGGTGGCATGGACATTCAAGAAAGGATTAAGTGGAAAGTTTTGTTTGAGAAGTTATTTAAGTTTATACAACTTGAGCTGAATGGCTAGGCTGAAAAAAGGTTATTAATGTTGGATATTTGGGATTAATCATAACATGGTATACAGTTAATTACCTCCGAAAAGAGCCTTTATATGGGTTGTACATAGACTTTCTTTTTCATATAATCCCATGTATGTTACAAATATAGAATAAATCTAGTCCTCAGCACTTTAAGTGATATAACATTTTTGCATATACAGGACCAACACTGATACATATGAGCGATCTTTAAAAACCGTAGGCATGCGAATGACCCCAAACATCAAATCTGCCATTTAGACCCATTTACTCACATTTGTTCTCAGAAAATTGTACCCATCATGCAGTCCAGTTTTGGACTATTTTTCAGAGACCTCAGACGGACCGGTATTTTTGGCTGTTAAATTCCAAACTAAGACATTTTACATGACTCCTGGCTGTAGGAATATATATGGTTACAAAACTTCTTGGCAAGGTCTATTATTCTTAGAATTTACAGTAGTGACCGTTTACCATCATTATTATATATCCTCTGGTTATGAAAACATTACTTGAAAGGATACTTGCAGAAGGTCTCTATTACAACTGGAAGGTCGACACTGAGAAACTTGTATCGAGGAATGAAACTGCTCAGACTCACTGTGGGAAGAAAGATAATCGTCATTAGCTTCTATGTAGGTGATGTATCCATGTTCTCCACCAGTATATTAATGTAACTACTAACGGTTGTAAGTCTGTCTTCCCTCAACTAATATACAGTAATCAGTTTTACACAAATGATGCCGATATTACATTTATAAATTGTACCCGTAAGACACCGTGCCACAGAACCAACCATACATAATACTGGCATCTTCACACACCCTGGCACTCCGTTCCTAAAATTGATTAGTACGGTAGAAGAGTGATTTCCACAGGCGTATATATAGCACAACAAGCGTTTCCATAAGTTACATGAAGCTATGTCATGTATACTAATCTTAAAGGGAACCTGTCACTAGGTTTATAGCCACCAAATCACCATCATGTGGTTATGCAGCTTGGGTTTAGTGTTCCAAACCAGCCCAAGTGGCTCCAAACCTAGTGACAAGTTCCCTTTAAAGGGTTTTCCAAGATATAAGCAAATTTGAGAAAGTAAATGCATTAAAGGCTATGTACACTTTTGATGGGCATTTTTGTATTTATTTAAAATAAAAAAAATAAAAAACAGGTCAGTCATTGTGTTCGGTGTAACTTTTTAATTAGTTTTTATTAAAAATTTGTTTTACTTTTTTAGATACAGCCGGCAGCTGCTTTGTATTCTGCATACAGAGCAGCCGTGTGTAGCGCTATATCAGGTCCCGGGACTGACTGGTTCAGTGACAGCGGGTCCTGCTTGTCTCAGACACACAGGATTCACCGGTTATCCATCACGTCAAAGTTCATAACTTAGCTTATTTTTAGTAAGTGACTTAACTTTTAATTATTTGATCAACGGATACAATTTCTTATAACCTGGAAAACTTCTTTAATGGCATTTGTAAAAATGGCCAGAGACATGAGATTGTTGTGGATCCTGCCTCATGTGCTTGAGGACTGCCCAGCTTTTCACCGATGTCTCCCGATTGGGGAAAACAGGGGTCGGATAGTTATTTCCCCGCAGGAGAGACATGTCAGAGATTTCCTTTAGACTCTAGTTGAACATTTCCTTACCTCCATATCGTAGGTGTGCAGGATAGCCTATAAATAACATATCTAGTTGAGGAGGATGCTTTACTTTGAGCAGGCGAGTCTGATTCTCTATCGATGGAACAGCACAGACACTGTTAGCCGCTGACTTCTGACAGTCTCTATTAGACTGACATTCTGGACTAGATTGTATTGCTTTCCTCGCCGCCAGACAAGCAAACTGTAAATACCAAAATAAAGATAGGTTATGACATCGTCTTACATATGAAACTGTTAATTCACATAAAGATGTCTTTTAAGACAGTCATGGATAGCGAATAGCAGGTCAACGGTTTGCATCGCTATGACACAACTTCGCTAATGCAGAACTATGAAGTAAAACCACTGCTAAGGTTTAGAGAAATTTAGTATATGTGTGTATATTATAATCTCCCTAGATACAAGGCTTTAAAAACGTATTTCATATTAATGAAGATATATATATATATATATATATATTCTATATCTAATAATCCAACAACCAATAGTCCAGAAATCACACCAATGCTTGGCCATCTTAAAGGAACAGTGTCACCACAAAAAAAAATTTCATGTCAGTTTAATGTTAGTGTTTTATTAAAAACGTTTTTATTTATTTGTGTGTTTGTGTGTTACTTTTTTCTATTTTTTCACTTTTTCTTCCCTATGGGGGCTGCCATTTTTTTTTCCATTTCTGTATGTGTCGATTAAGGACACATACAGACATGGAATACGGCAGCCACAGTCCCATAGGGACTGCAAACGGGTCCCGTCCCATCCACTTCTGTGTACGCCGTCTGTGTGGGAACTGCGCATGCGCCGCTCCCACACAGTCCAATTTGAAATGCGCGCCGTCCGGCGCCATTTTCCTGTGGACCGGAAGTCGCGGCCTGACAGTAAGATTACTACTTCCGGTCGCGGCTTCCGGACTTGTGCACTTGGACCAGCGGCAACAGACGGAGCGGACGGGCCGGAGGGAGCCGCGGCGGCAGGAGCAGGTAAGAGATTTCTATGTATGTTCGTGTTTGTGTGTGTTTACTACTGTATGTAAACCTACTACACTGTGTGTTAGCTCAAAAAATGGCGACACACAGTGTAGGAGGTTAGACCGTTCAATCCCCTCGTTTATCCCGGCACTAGCCAGGATAAAGGAGGGGGGGGATTCTCAGAGCTCACTAGAGTGAGTGCTTTTTTCCCAATTTTGCAGCAAAAAGCAATGTGGTTGCTTTACCACATGCAATGCTGCAATTTTGGGAATAGCTCCATCTAGTGACCAGCAATGGGAAATATTATAAATTAGAATCTAATTTATAATATTTCCTGACTCGTGAAAAAAATAAAAAAAATTTGAACAATGTTTAATCACCTACACACTAAATGTTTAATTAAAAAAAAAAACAACATGTTTTGCTGGCAACACATTCTCTTTAAGGCCCTGTTCATACGCAAATATTCGGAGGAATCCGCCATGTATTCCGCCGCAAAATTCTGGCTCTCATTCATTTCAATGGGAGTGGGATGCTTCTTTTTCCCACTGATTTTTTTCAGCTAGCAGACAAAAGAAGCATCTTGCTCGATCTTTGGGCAGATTCTGCCCAAACCCCCTATTAAAGTGAATGGGAGTAGGAATCTTCTGGCTGATGGCAAAAATAATTATGCGGCGGATTTTGCGGCGGGACCCACCAAGCAAAATCCACTGTGTGAACGTAGCCTAACAGGAGTGATTCCACTAAAACACTAAATTCAGAATTGTTGTCTGTATAATGTCCTGTGTAAGGTGCAGATACTATATAAACTACAGGGGCCATTGCTTTCTTTTAGGCCTCATGCCCACATCAGTTTTTTTATCCGTTGTTTTAACTGATAGCACCCAGACACATTCATTTCAATGAGGCCATGTACACTTCTGTTGTTTTAACGGAACCGTGCCGCCGTTCCGTCAAAAATAGGGCAGGTCCTCCTCCTGCCCGTTTTTGACGGAATAGTCCACGCCTTTGCATTGATTTGGTCCATGAAACAACGGACTACACACGGAAGCCATCTGTGTGCGGTCCGTGATTCACGGAACCGTCATTAGCGGCCGTTCAACGGCCGACGGAAGTGTGCATGAAGAAGCAGATGACATTATTAGCTCATGTAGTAAAGGTTTACCTGCTGACTGTCTCCGTAATTACTATAGGAGAAGCATATGTCAGAAAGACTGTTGTTACTGCAACACTCTACAGATCCATCCAGTCGCCTGTACACTGAAAATGTAAGAAATCACCACAAATCATTTCTATTGAGTGTAAAACTTTATTTTTTATAGTACTAAACCAGAACATATACATTGGCGAGTCAGACTTTACTTTCGGATGGTCTACATCTCCCCTTCCTTAAAGAGGCTCTGTCACCTGATTTTGCAACCCCTATCTGCTATTGCAGCAGATAGGCGCTGCAATGTAGATTACAGTAACGTTTTTATTTTTAAAAAACGAGCATTTTTGGCCAAGTTATGACCATTTTTGTAGTTATGCAAATGAGGCTTGCAAAAGTCCAAGTGGGTGTGTTTAAAAGTAAAAGTCCAAGTGGGTGTGTATTATGTGCGTACATCGGGGCGTTTTTAATACTTTCACTAGCTGGGCGCTCTGAAGAGAAGTAACATCCTCTTCTCTTCAGAACGCCCAGCTTCTGACAGTGCAGATCTGTGACGTCACTCACAGGTCCTGCATCGTGACGGCCACATCGGCACCAGAGGCTACAGTTGATTCTGCAGCAGCATCAGCGTTTGCAGGTAAGTCGATCTTACCTGCAAACGCTGATGCTGCTGCAGAATCAACTGTAGCCTCTGGTGCCGATGTGGCCGTCACGATGCAGGACCTGTGAGTGACGTCACAGATCTGCACTGTCAGAAGCTGGGCGTTCTGAAGAGAAGAGGATGTTACTTCTCTTCAGAGCGCCCAGCTAGTGAAAGTATTAAAAACGCCCCGATGTACGCACATAATACACACCCACTTGGACTTTTACTTTTAAACACACCCACTTGGACTTTTGCAAGCCTCATTTGCATAACTACAAAAATGGTCATAACTTGGCCAAAAATGCTCGTTTTTTAAAAATAAAAACGTTACTGTAATCTACATTGCAGCGCCTATCTGCTGCAATAGCAGATAGGGGTTGCAAAATCTGGTGACAGAGCCTCTTTAAAGAGGCTCTGTCCCCAGATTATAAGTGCCCTATCTCCTACATAATCTGATTGGCGCTGTAATGTAGATAACAACAGTGGTTTTTATTTTGAAAAACAATCATTTTTGAGCAAGTTATGAGCTAGTTTAGATTTATGCTAATGAGTTTCTCAATGGACAACTGGGCGTGTTTTTACTTTTTACCAACTGGGTGTTGTACAGAGGAGTGTATGAGGCTGACCAATCAGTGACTAATCCGTGTCCTACACTTCTCATTGTTCCAACCCAGCATGATCCACAGCACAGTGTGATTGTGCAGTGCAAGAAGTAAACACGCCCAGTTGCTAAAAACACAATACACACCCAGTTGGAAATAAGCGAAAACACGCCCAGTTTGTCCATTAGAAAGGCTCAATTGCATAAATATAAAATTGCTCATAACTTAGCCAAAAATGATCGTTTTAAAAAACAAAATACGTTACTGTTATCTACATTGCAGCGCCGATAACATGCAATAGGAGATAGGGATTTGATAATCTGGTGACAGAGCCTCTTTAATATCCTGCTTCTTCTCATGTATTATGCTTCTCATTGTTATACGTCCTCACTCCCTGTTTAGGATTATATTTATATTCCCCACTAAATATATATTTGCTAGAAAAAAATGAATATATTTTGTATACATAGTCTTCGGTTACAGTGGTAAAATAAAGCTCTTAGTATAGGTGCATGTGTAACTAAATGAAGTTGCCCTTATAGGGGTTGTCTTATGAACATAAGGACATCCCTGGGGTCCCCCTTTATAACCTAGAGAAGAGAGCTGCTAACAAAGAGGGGCCCTTGCTCAAGCGGACCCAGCCCATCCATATATTTACATGATTTGCCATTCATTTGAATGGATGGCATGTAACACTATTTCCTCTGCAGTCGGCTTCTTTCTGAAAAGGAATGTCCTGATGGAGACAAACCCTTTAAGTGGAAGATAACACTATTTCATAAAAAATGTGCACTGAGGACCTTTGATTTTTTACGAAATATTATAAATACCAGTATTACAATGTTAGGCTTCGTTCACATCTGCGTTCGGACTCCGTTCATGGGTTACGTCTGACCTTTCCATCAGGGGAACCCATGAACGGAATCCAAACTGAAACCATAGGTTTCCATTTGCATCACCATTGATTTCAACGGTGACGGATCTGGTGCAAATGGTTTCCGTTAGTCATCGTTTTGACGGAATGAATGGTGCAGTCGATTACAGTATTGATTCAGTCAAAACAACGGAACCCTTAACCAACGGTGACGAACGGAAACCATTTGCACCGGAAATCAATGGTGATCAAAACCAAAACCTATGATTTCCGTTTGAATTCTGTTCATGGCTTCCCCTGACAGAAAGGTCAGACGGAACCCATTAACAGAGTCCCAACGCAGATGTGAACGAAGCCTTAAGGGTCATTGCACACGATGGATATTACATGCGGTTTTGCCTCGCGTATTTGCGTGCGGCAAAACCGCAGTGTAATACAGTACCAGCATAGTCAATGAGATTCCATGGAATCTCATGTCCATGCTGTGGTATTTTTCGTAACGGAAATTGACCCGCGGTGCGTATTTTGGAAAACAGAGCCAAAGGTGTTTTCTAAGCTTTTTTATTTATTTTTTTAAAGTAAAAGTGATAACATAAATATAAAAAAACAAAAAACAAACTACTCTTCTTTTAAACCCACAGGCTGGTCCAGTGGGCCCTCCTCAGTATATGTTTACCGTGCTGAGGCGGTACATAATGACATGACTGCTGCGGCCTGTAATTGCCTTCTGACAGGTCATTAGGACATGTCGAAAGTTTTTCAAGTTTAGTTACCCTTTAAATATAACTGATATCCTTGAAGTGTGCTTCTTCTTACTATTTAATGTAATTATTACGAAGGATTCCACCAAATAATCATTTAATGGAGCTCTATTTATTTTTAAATTATACAGTTTATTTCTATAAAAGTAAAAAAAAATTGTGTCACTTGTATACTAGGAAACTCAAGTGTAAATTTGAAAATATTCTGAGACTCAAAACAGAAATATGAAAATCAGGCATTATCATTGTGATTTAAGGGAGTCTGTCAGTAGATCTTACGCTACCAATCGGCTGACAACGCTAGGTAGCGATCGGGTAACGGAATAGGGACATACCTGTCTTCCTACTGTTACCACTTGCATTAGTAGAAATAATACAGTTTTATTCCGCTGCGTGCGGTGCCCTTCAAACCAGGAAATGTCTGGCATCTAGCACGCCTACTCTTCCCTTCTCCAATGCGGTTGATTGACTGTGGAATCGACTGAATAGGAGGGGGAGGGGTTGAAGTGCCAGATGCCAGACTCTTCCTGGTTCGGCGGGCACCTCGCATGACAGAGTAAAACTTACTTTTTCCACAAATGCAAGCAGTAGCAGTGAGAACACCAGTATGTCCCTAATCCGCTACCCGATAGGTACCTAGCGGTGTCAGCTGACAGACCTTTAGTGATGGTTTGTACCTCTGCTAGGGAAATGCAGTTGTTGAAGAGTGCCAGTACTTATGCAGAATCCTGTTTGGGGCTTCAAGGCGATGTCGGTTAGGCATGTATGCCAATCATCCACACTTTTGACTGGACAGTCTTGAATATAGGTTATGATATCTTGAACAAACAAACCTCTTGGTCCACTTGCTGGAGATTCCTTAAAAGAAGAAGAAAGAAATGCCTCAACTTTTTGTTCCCATAGGATTAAAAATCACTTAGTACCAAACACCAATAGTAATGATTGAGAATGTATAAACAAGTCAGAAAGATCCAACAGGCCAACCAAAATGTTACTTCTCCGTTCGTAAGCAAAACAACTATAATTATAATAGATATTGGCATTTTTCTGTTTTGTTATGGCAGCTATTTTTGCAAAAGTGCAAACAGGAAGTGCAGCCATATTGGTTGTCTATTATGAATTAGCTGCTCAGAAACCGACTATCATCTTGATCAGGTGGGCGGAGCATGACACACTGACATAATACTTCAGTGTGTCATGCTCCGCCCACCTGTATGCTTTGATAAACTCTCCAGACTCCGCTCCAATATCTACCCTGCCTTTATATGCTGTATGTCCAGTATTTCCAATGGAAAAAAAGATAAATTATCTATCATACACTTTCCTTGTGTAGGTTTAAGGTTTGTTCACGCGGAAAAGTCAGCAGCGTATACGACCTAGAACACGCAGGGAAACCTGGCTAAATATTCGCACCAAATTGTGTGTATACTCGGCTGGACTTTCCACTGCAAAAAGTGGCCGCTAGAAAAAAATAAGTGATTTGAAAATTCTGCAAACAATGGCATTTGGGGAATATAACTTTCCTATTGAACTCAGTAGGGAAATTCTGCAACAAATGCACAGCGAATTTGCAGCATAAATTTACATACTGCAGATTTAGGCCCCATGCACACGAACGTGCTTTTGCGGACGCAAATCCACGGGAGAATTGCGGCCCCATTCACTTCTATGGGGCCATGCACACGAGCGTAGTTTTTACGGTCCGTGCATGGCCCGGGAGCCCTCACCGCAGAAAGAACGGACCGGTCTTATTATGGCCGTGTTCTGCGGTCCGGGCTCAGTGAAAATAATGGCCGCGGCCATGTGCATGGCCCGCGATTTGCGGGCGGCTTGCGGCTGACCCGAAAATCACGGCCGTGCACTTGGCTACGGTCGTGTGCTTGAGGCCTTAGAATTCTGCAACAGAGGTCACTTTAGGCACGCTTTCTGTGTACATTTTTTCTGCAGCTTGTGGATGATATTTGTTAAGATCTTATCCACTTTGCTGCTACTGTGATACACTGCAAACTTTTCCAACCACAAATTGGGACGGAAAAACCGCAGTGTATACACTAAGTGTGAACATGCCCTAAAGGGGTATTCTTCATTATATACTTGCAATTTTCCAATTCAATTTCTCACTGTTTTGAAAATCTCTGTTTGCAGTCATTTAATATGACCTTTCATTGTTCGTTACCAGGGGATAAAAATCTGTCCTGGTTCTATGATGGACACACAGGCGAACGGCTCATTACAAGACACAGCTCTGATACCTGTACTGTAACCCTAATAAGCCATGCTCCTGTGTATCAAACACATGACAAGTAAACAATGAAAGTTCCTATTGAATGACAACAAGCAGAGATCTAGAAAACAGTGAAGAATTTATACAGAAAATGTATTGAAAACTGCATAATCATAATACGAAGAATGACCTTTATCTGCTGAAACTGTTCCTATCACTTATACGTTCAAACTGACAGGTTTAGAATAAGAAGGCTTTCCAAATAGAAGTTGTAAAAAAAAAAAATGCAAGTAAACATTGCAGCGGCACTCAAGCCCCTACATGGGCGAGAGTAAGAGAGACAGCCACACACAGACGCTGCTGAATTTAGTAAGTGTTCTACTCTCTGACCACAGAACTGGATCCATAGCAACACTGTTCTTTACTTCTCTATAATGACCTCCATGCTGTGCGTGCGTGCGTGCGTGCGAGAGTGAGAGAGAGAGAGTGAGAGCGAGAGAGAGTGAGTGGAGCAGGATCTCCTCTGGTCTCCTATGCACAGCATATATAGAAATCAGAACAGTTAGTCTCTGCCCGTACTGGAACAGATGGAGTCTGCAGAGGGGGAAACTGGTAAAAAAAATAATTATAATGATGAGAAATAGTGTTATTCCCCACGTACACACATGACTGCTTATCTTGAAAATTCACCTGCAACGACAGTTTCTCTTTAATGGAGCCATCTTGGTAAAAGTGATGCACTGTGTTATGTCTAGTGCTGGGTGTGAACAGGCAGTGCATGACAAAAGGTTTAAAAAAGAGCACCAATGAGAGAATACCAGTCATGGTCTGAACTAGGCATAACACGGTTCTGCCTGAATTGCTCCTAGGACCCAACCCCACAGTTCCTCCCATAACAGTGCCAGTTACACAGTGCTCCCATATCAGTGCCACCCACACAGTGCACCATTAGTACTTACCTGTCTTCCTACATCAGTGCTAGCCACACAGTATCCCCATAACAGTGCCACCCACACAGTGCACCATTAGTACTTACCTGTCTTCCTACATCAGTGCTAGCCACACAGTATCCCCATAACAGTGCCACCCACACAGTGCACCATTAGTACTTACCTGTCTTCCCATATCAGTGCTAGCCACACAGTATCCCCATAACAGTGTCACCCACACAGTGCACCATTAGTACTTACCTGTCTCTGCACCAGAATGGTGTGCCGCTACTCGCCACTCTCTTCTCTCTGACATAAAACATACATTTGTAAGCAGACACCAGAGGGTGTTCATATGTATCTTCCAAGTCTTGCCCCGATATCTATGATCAGTGCAAGGATAAAAGAATGGAGCTTCTGTCTAAGGACTTCACCCTTTTCCCAGCATCAGAAGGATGTGGCTGTCCTTTAAATGCGGTGCCTTTCTGAACCATCAGGACACATACAAGAATGTCTTTGTCCTGATGGTTGGGGGTCGCACGGAATGGGGATGCATGTTGTGAAGGGATCAATTCTGAAAATACAATTAGAATAGAGAACGAAGCATAATGTAATACTTCAATATAATATTTAACTATAAGCTTTACCTTGAACCTAGCAATAGAGTCTATTGTCCGAGCACTAGATGTCATATGGCAGTAATAACTGATCCATTGTAAATACTTTTACACAATAAAAAATACCCAGCTGTAAAGAAATTCCTTCCTTTCATATAAACATCTGTCATTTCTGAACACATTCCCAAAAGGAATTGTCAGCAGAAACTCCTGTGGGAAAGAAATTGAAGCTGCAGTCAGCAGAACTGGTCACTATTGATTAAGACTTGGGAGATGTAGTGGTGCTAATTCTACAGACATGACCACAGGCTTGTATATTAAGGATCTCCGGACATCGGGTTGTATTAGTACAAGCCAAGACAGATGAAGAAGTAACATCAAATGCAGCAATCCAATTCTACAGCTGAAAGCTCCCGCCCCATAGACAAGACATGAAACATCTGCGTAGGAAAATCCTGCGAATCCTAAAACCAGAAATGTAATTGTGTCATCCAGGCAGATAGGACGAGCATAAATACGTCACGTGTTGTCTATATCATTATTACCTAACCAATCCTCAATGCTGATGTGATGAGAGAGGGACCTGAAGTTTTGCGTACCCTATTTTTATCACATTTCTTTGTGTCGCCAAAGTTAAAAATAAAATACTAACACCGCTTATCACCCCATACACTCCTACAATTCTATTCTGCCCTATAATATAACCCAAAGGAAGCCCAGATTAGACAGTGTAAGGACATGCTCCAAATAGGAGGGAACAGTTGCCAATTTATTCATGTACTTCCAGGAGGAAAAGCTGAGGAACAGCACAAATAGCATAACATTCTTATATTCCTGCTGGGGCAGTGATGTACTTTGAGCAGTTTTGTTCAATAAACGAGTAAAAAAAAATAGACACGTCAGTAGAGCTGACAAGCCTCTATTAAATTTAAAAAAAAAACTTTACATTGCACAGACACGACCACTAACTCCCCACTGCATCCCCACTGACACGACCACGGCTGGGACACACTCACTGTTCAATTTACAGGTGTCCCGTACATTGCACAGACAATGAAAACAAAGGGGGGGGGGGGGGGGGGGTCATGTATGAACCTAAGCGCCGCTGTAATGTTTAGGTGCTCAGGTCAGCGGGCGCTGGAGAGAGGGATGAAGTTTCTTTTTATTTTTTAAAGTAATTGAAAAGCCCTCTTATTCTTCATCAAGGCTGTGACCTTTTTTTATATCCATATTACGTAATACTCTGACTTCCTGTAGTTCTATTGAACTGTACTTACATGCCTGTATGCGAGTACCTGAGATATAAGGCCGTATTCACACGAGCGTGTTCGGTCCGTGATATACGGTCCGTATGCCGGCAGTATTTCCAGGACTGAACACACTGCAGGGAGCCGGGCTCCTAACATCACAGTGATCTATGACGCTAGGGGTCACTGCCTCTCCGCGGAACTACTGTCCTGTACTGAAAACATGATTACAGTACGGGACAGTTTTCCCACAGCGGGGCAGGGACTCCTAGCGTCATAGATAAACTAATACTGAATTGTCTATAAAGAATCAGTGAGATTTTCCTATTTATACCTTAGCATGCTGCCCTGTACAAAGTGACCCATTTCCTACGTTTATATATTTCTTCTTACGAGGATCCTGCAGAGCTCTTCCCCCGCTGACTACATACAGAAAACAACAGCCTGTATTCAGTTAATGGCCTGCTGACTAAGTCCTCTGTAAATCGGTCACCATCTGTAGTTAGGGGGGGCACCAGCTCTCTGGTAATTGTAGGTACCTTTCCCATATCATGTTTCCAGTATAGCCTCAAAGTAGAGTTGCACATGACTTCGGCAAGGGCTACGCCACCGCATGCAACGCCTATTATTCCTTCTAGGGCACGAAAATGTATTTAATTTTTGAGGGAATAATAGAAATCAAATGCTAAGCTACATTAACACATAGTACAAGCGCAAGTATGTGCTTTTATAGGATGGCTATAATTCATCTACCGTCCAGATTATCATCTCTAGCTCCGCAATGCTCTGCAAGGATGTGATTAATGTGTTCCAAGACCAGTTGTCTATCCGGGCAAGCCAAAGAGACAGAAGCATATAAAGCGTGCCACTCACTATGCACTGTGGGCACCAGGTCCCATCCACCCACAATACACTACCATCAGACATTATTGAATTTCCTGATACAAGCGGCACAGAGTGTTCACACACCATGAAAAGAAGACTGCAATATAATCATTAAAACCCTACGACAACAGGCATCTTCTGTGCAGAGCAGTTGCCAAGCAATCTACAAGTAAATCCTTAGGGATTCTCGGTATTTAAAGAAATAAAACACACTACTATAAACCAGCATAACAACTAACAGTCATAACATATACATAAACAAATAATTCTGTACCCACTCATATGCAACAATTGCTCAAAATACAATGTTTCATTAAGATCATAACTTTATACAATCTGCCCGTACATTGTAAATCTCATGCAGTCTCCTAAGAAGACAAAGGTGAAATAGGTTTTTCTACTAGACCTAGAACGCAAAAGGTTACAACCCCAATTTTCCTAAAGCTGGATTCACACATCACGCACTTGTTGTGGAAATTCGCTGACGCATTCCGCACGAAATGCTGCAACAAAGTACAGTATATTGTAAGTGAACAAACCCTATTAACTCATAGCGTGAAAAAAATCAGCTGCGGGCTCTAGGAATGCTGCAGATTTTCACTTCCGCAGCATGCCGATCTGTTTTATGGAAATGCAAAGGATTTTGAATATAAAATTGAATGCAATACCCCCCCCCCCCCCCCGCTGCGTATATTTTTGAGACTTGATAAACATTATATTTTGACACATGGAATTTATTGCAGACTTTGGTACAGACTCTTAGGCTGCGCAGCATCATTTTTACACGGTTAGTGAACCTAGTCTCACGCAGTGCCACTCCCTACAAGGTACTGTGCAGAGAATTGCAATACAGGCCCGGTCAAGTAAATAGTGCTGTTGGAGTTCCATACACATCGCCAGGTCAGAGGAAACGGCAAAAGGGGACGCTTAACTGTACCCTTAATTCTAAGGGTCATTGTGGGCCCAACAGTCAGACCAACACTCTACCATTGATGTGGCTCTGGGTCTCGTTTGATATATAGGATGGTCTTTTTCTACCCACAGGAGCAAACACTCTATTTTTCACCTTTCACCTCTCTAATCCTACACTTCCAAGCACCTCTAGGAAATGTAACCGGTTAGGTATATACAAGGGGAAAAAGCATGGAGTAAATAATGACAGCTGTACATGAAAACTGCATGAGAGTTTAGTATTGAGCAGTCTTTAAACATGGCAAAAAAGAAGTGACTAATGCCTCATGCACACGATAGTGTGCTCTGGCCGAGTCCCGTCAGTGATCTGTGGAAAGATAGGACATGTCCTATCTTTCCATGGATCGGAGAATCAGGTCAGTTTTCATGGACCCGCTAAAGTGAATGGGTCCATGAAGACCATCGGGTGCCACTCGGATGCCATTAAAAAGAGCCCGAGTGGCACATTGGTCGTGTACAACTGGCATAACTGAAGAACGCTGCCTGCAGCAGTTAGAATGGGGGCGACAGGCATTCTCTGCAAAATAAACGGTCTCTTTACCTCTTACAGATTGAATTGAATGTACTGAATGAGCTTGAAGTTTGCAAAATAGCTTTGTGGAAATTCATTCTGAGAGATTAGATCATGAGGAACCACAGCTGTCAGGTGGGAACTATATTTGCCGTTAACGTACATACAGTACTTATAATAGGTATTCAAACCCCTGGACCTTTTCATCTTTTATGGTAATAAAAACGATTCATAATACGTATATAGATCTTTTCTGGCATTGATAAAAAACAAACAAAAAAACAACAACTCTATAAGGCCGGGTTCACACGTAGCGTAAATACTGCAGATCCACAGCAGAATACAGTAGTAGAGTGAATAAGATTTGAACACTTGACCTGCGGTGCGGTTCTTTAATCTGCAACATGGCAATTGTATTTGCGTAAAAAATTTTTTATTGTACGGGTTTCCCCCATTGAATTCAATTGGGAGGTAAAACTCGCAACAAATTTTTGCGGTGGAAAAGCTGCATTTCCGATGTAAAAACCGCAACTCAGGAAAAAAAAATTCTTATACTTACCCAGAATTCTGTGCTTCTTTGTTCAGGGAGGCCTCCTGGGATGAGGTTTCAACGCCTGTGACCGCTGCAGCCAATCACAGGCTGCAGCGTTTACATTGGATAAAACGTCATCCCAGGGCTGCAGGACATGGAGGGATGCGTCGCCATGGTAAGTATAGCCATTTTTTTTTTCATTGCAGGATTTCAGCAGCTGACGTTCTGGGTGAAAAACTGCACCACAATTTGGTGCGGTTTTTCGTCTGGAATTCCCTGTGGGCAACAGAGTGGATACGCTGTGTACCTTTATGCAGCATATCCGCCCTGTGTGGGGAAGTTCAAATCTCAGCCACTCTGCTGCTACTGTATTGTGCTGCAGATTTTCCGCACCGACATATGTTGCGTAAAAACCACAGTATGTACGCAACGTGTGAACTCCGTCTAAAAGGTCTTTTCCCACCAGATACAATTATTACACATCTATAGGATATGTGATCGATGTCTGATTAACCCTTTCAGGACCAAGCTGATTTTGGCCTTCAGGACCAGCCCTATTTTTTCAAATCTGACATTTGTCACTTTATGTGGTAATAACTCCGGAATGCTTATACCTATCCAAGCGATTCCGAGACTGTTTTCTCGTGACATATTGTACTTTATGTTAGTGAAAAAAATTGGTCGATAAATGTAATATTTATTTGTGAAAAACACCAAAATTTGGCGAAAATTTGCAAAAAATATGATTTTTCTAAATGTAAATGTATCTACTTGTAAAACAGATAGTAATACCACCCAAAATAGTTACTATTTAACATTTCCCATATGTCTACTTTATGTTTGCATTGTTTTTTGAACGTCCTTTTTTTTCTAGGACGTTACAAGGCTTAGAACTTTAGCAGCAATTTCTCACATTTTCAAGAAAATGTCAAAAGGCTTTTTTTTCAGGGACCAGTTCAGTTCTGAAGTGGTTTTGAGGGGCCCATATATTTGAAAACCTTAAAAAACACTTTATTTTAAAAACTGCACCCCTCGAAGTATTTAAAACAGCATTCAGAAAGTGTTTTAACCTTTCAGGCGTTTCACAGGAATTAAAGCAATGTAAGGGTGAAATTTACAAATTTTATTTTTTTTGCTGAAATTCATTTGTAATACATTTTTTTCTGTAACACAGAAAGTTTTACCAGAGAAACACAACTTAATATTTATTGCCCAGAGTCTGCAGTTTTTAGAAATATCCCACATGTGGCCCTAGTGCAGTGATGGACTGAAACACCAACCTCAGAAGCAAAGGAGCAGCTAGAGGATTTTGGGGCCTCCTTTTTATTAGAATATATTTTAGGTACCATATCAGGTGTAAAGAGGTCTTGTGGTGCCAAAACAGTGGAAATCCCCCAAAAGTGACCCCATTTTGGAAACTACACACCTCAAGGAATGTATCTAGAGCTATAGTTAGCATTTTGACCCCACAGTTTTTTTGCTAAATTTATTTGAATTAGCCTGTAAAAATGAAAATAATTTTTTTCCTGAAAAACCATAGAATTTTCAATATTTTACAAGGAATAAATGAGAAAAAGCACCGCAACATTTATAAAGCAATTTCCCCTGATTACGGCAATACCCCATATGTGGTAATAAACTGGTGTATAGACCCACGGCAGGTCTCAGAAGGGTAGGAGCACCATTTGGATTTTGGAGCACAGATTTTGCTGGAATTGTTTTCAGTGCCATGTCGCGTTTGTAACCGACTGGAGGGACCAAAACAGTTGAAACCCCCAAAAGTGACCCCATTTTGGAAACTACACCCCTCAAGGAATGTATCTAGGGCTATAGTTAGCATTTTGACCCCACAGTTTTTTTGCTAAATTTATTTGAATTAGTCTGTAAGAATTAAAATTATTTTTTTTCCTGAAAAAACATAGAATTTTCTATTTTTCACAAGGAATAAATGAGAAAAAGCACCCCAACATTTATAAAGCAATTTCCCCTGATTACGGCAATACCCCATATGTGGTAATAAACTGGTGTATAGACCCACGGCAGGTCTCAGAAGGGTAGGAGCACCATTTGGATTTTGGAGCACAGATTTTGCTGGAATGGTTTTCAGTGCCATGTCGCGTTTGTAACGGACTGGAGGGACCAAAACAGTTGAAACCCCCAAAAGTGACCCCATTTTGGAAACTACACCCCTCAAGGAATGTATCTAGGGCAATAGTTAGCATTTTGACCCAACAGTTTTTTTGCTAAATTTATTTGAATTAGTCTGTAAAAATTAAAATTATTTTTTTTCCTGAAAAAACATAGAAGTTTCTAATTTTTACAAGGAATAAAGGAGAAAAAACACCCCAATATTTATAAAGCAATTTCCCCCGATTACGGCAATACCCCATATGTGGTAATAAACTGCTGTATAGACCCACGGTAGGTCTCAGAAGGGTAGGAGCACCATTTGGATTTTGGAGTGCAGAATTTGCTGGAATGGTTTTCAGTACTATGTCGCGTTTGCAATGGACTGGAGGGACCAAAACAGTGGAAACCCCCCAAAAGTGAAACTACACCCCTCAAGGAATATATTGAGGGGTATAGTGAGCATTTTGACCCCACAGATTTTTGCTGAATTTAGTGTAATTAGGTAATGGAAATGAAAATCTACGTTTTTTTTCAAGTAAAATTACGTTTTACCTCAGATTATTCCATATTCACAATAGATAAAGGAGAAAAAGCACCCAAACATTTGTAAAGCAAACTCTCCTGAGCACAGAAATACCCCATATGTGGTCAGAAACTGCTCTTTGAACCCACAGCAGGGCTTAGAAGGAGCACCATTTGGCTTTTGGAGCTCAAATTTAGCTGGAATTGTTTGCTGAGGCCATGTCGCATTTGCAAAACCATTGAGGGGCCAGAACAGTGGAAACCCCTAAAAAATGACCCTATTTGGGAAACTACACCCCTCAAGAAATTTATCTAGGGGTATAGTGAGCATTTAGACCCTAGAATTTTTTTGCATAAATTATTGGAATTAGTGAAAATGAAAATCTAAAATTTTTTCGATAAAATATAGGTTTTAACTATTTTTTTTAATTTCCATAGGGACTAAAGGAGAAAAAGCACTCCAATATTTGTAAAGAAATATCTTCTGAGTATAGTTAAACCCTATATGCAGTCATTTACTGCTGTTTGGACACACGGCAGGGCCCAAAATGGAAGGAGCGTCATTTGGCTTTTGAAGCTCCAATTTATCTGGAATGGTGTGCATAGGCCATGTTGCATTTGCAAAGCCCCTTAGCCCCAGTGGAAACTCCCCGAAAGCAACCATATTTTGGAAAGTTTGCCCTCAAGGAATGTGTAGTTACCTTATATGTTTAGATTACCGACTGCTTGGACATTTTTCAGGGCCTCGAGTGGACTGTGTGCATTTTGGCTTTCAGCTTGCATTTTAACAATATATTACTTTGCTTTTTTGAAATAAAGAAACTTTCTAATATACATAATTTTTAAAACCTGCATGGATTGCAGGTTTTCATTCCCCATTGCATAGACCCAGCCGTTCTTGCTGCCACGCTTCGACACAGACTTTAGGAGTTCCTCTCCTCTCTGTTTGTCGATGACACGTATAAAAGGGCTGGCTGCCTGGCTCAATTCATCAGCTAAGCCTTAAGGGGGAAGGGGCTGGATAGCTGATGAATTGAGCCAGGCAGCCAGCCCCTTCATCCGCATTATCAACACACAGAGAGGAGGGGGATGCTCCTTCTCCCGGAGATTGTGTTGATGCATCCCAGCAAGAATCGCAGCTCCACACTTCTGGGTCCACACAATGTGGACTAAAACCTGCAACCCTTGCAGGTTTTAAAAATAGAGTATATTAGAAAGTTTATTTATTTCACAAAAGCAAAATGCTAAATAGTTTTTCTTTTCATCGGACAACCCCTTTAGGTACATTTTTATTTTTGGGTATACTTTGGCTGGTTGTTCATTTATGAAGATGGGTTTTTGACAAGAACGGCAAGAACAAAAATATCCAAGAAAATTTGGGCACACTAAAGATAAACTAAATTATATTCTTGAATGTCTAAAATGGGACAAATGAATAAAGAGTTTAAAAACGTGGCTCTGTGTGGAAAATTTTAAAGCAGTCAATGAGACACAAGGCTGGGAGTGATGGGCAATCTGGGCAATAATAACGGGTATCACACCTCATTCCTTTCTTGGTACATACACGACATCTTCTTTGGGGGTACTTTCTTGATTCAGTTGAGGGAATTACAGCAATAAAATGTCGCTCAGTGAGTCTTTTGACGGATTCAGATTCTAATGGATGAGAGGGGCCAACATTTGCTAAAACAAGATCTTCAATGACCATTTCCTGGTAATCTAGAAAAGTATTTGAATTTCCTGCCTTTTTGTATAACACAAACGAGTTGTATGTGGCAGCCTGAAATAGGTAAATAACTAATTTTTTGTACCAGGTATAGGATTTTCTTGATACCTGGTATGGCTGTAGAACCTGATCAGCAAGGTCTACTCCCCCCATGTATTTGTTGTAATCAATGATTGACACAGGCTTTTGCTTTTGGGTAGTAGAACCTCGTTCTACAACATCCATTGTTGCATCAGTGTGGATGGAGCTGAGGATAAAAATATCCTTTTTGTCTTTGTATTTTAGGGCAAGCAGCTCTCCGCTGCGAACACCGCCTGACTGCCCCTTTTTGTACTTTTCATTCACCAATGATTGTGGAAACCCCTTGCGGTTTTTACGAATGGTCCCACAAGCCCCTGTGTTTTGTTCGACCAAACTTTTAAAAAGGGGTATGCTTGTGTAGTAGTTGTCCACATACAGGTTATGGCCCTTTTCTAGAAATGGGGGAATAAGCTCCCAAACAATTTTTCCACTTGTCCCTAGATAGAGGGGGGCATCCTGGTGGGTTTAGTTGGCTATCTTTTCCCTCATAAATGCGAAAAGCTGATGTATACCCTGTTGAACTCTCGCACATTTTATAGAGCTTTATTCCAAATCTTGCTCTTTTAGATGGAATGAATTGTTTGAAGTGCAGTCTCCCTTTGAATTTTACTAGGGACTCATCAATGGAAATGTTTTGCGTGGGGGTGTAAATTAATAAAAATGTGTCTGACAACGCTTTGATGATGGGCCTGATTTTGTAGAGTCGGTCATAATCTGCGGCACTTCTAGGCAGGCACTGACTGTTATCGTTGAAATGCCAAAATCTCATGAGCATTTCATAACGGGCTCTAGGAAGAATGGCAGAAAAGGCAGGGGTGGTTAGAACAGGACGGGTGGACCAGTATGATCGAATGCTCGGTTTTTTAACAAGCCCCATGGCAAATGTGAGGCCTATAAATTTCTTCATTTCATCAATATCTGTTGGCCTCCATGAATTTTGCCTGGCATAATATGAACGGGGATTCTGAGAGATTAATTGGGAAGCATATAAATTAGTTTGGAAAACAATATGTTCCAGCAAATCATTTGTTAGAAATAAGTAAAAAAAATTAATTGGACCAAAACCTTCCACCTCCACATTTGTACCTGGGGTGGCATTAAAGTCAGGGATGAATGGCGCACCAGAATTTGAAGCCTCCCATCTAGTAAATGCTACATCTAGTGGCAAACTCTCTTGTAGGTTGGCATGCGCCTCTTCGCTAAAATGAGGCATGTCACTTGTACTGGGCATCGTGCCCTGATTTGGAAATGTTTCTCCAACAGCCCTCTCTACCTGCCCTGTACTGGTCCTTGTATTTTTTGGCGATGAACCAGAATGACCGCTAGACTCAGAGCTGTCACTTTCGCTAACAGCAAATCCCTCAAAATAGTCTTCGCCATGTGACAAGACACTATCTTCACTGTCAGAGCATAAAAGGGCATACGCCTCCTGCAGAATAAAATTGACGGGCCATTTTATTACGTTTATATTTTTATACGTAAAGGTATATAAACGTAAATGGTATGAAGTTCGTTAATTTTATTAGAACAAATTAATTGACTGGCACAGCACTTCCTATCAAATTGATTACGAATATAACTTATGCTACCCTAACCGTCACCCTAAATTATTACTAACTATACCGTAATAATTATTATTACTAACTACCCTAATACTAAAACCTAGCACTATACCCTAAATCCTACCTAACAAGGCAGATTAATGGGATTGGGGGAAATTGTTATGTGGTGTTTTTTCACTGTGTTTTATACTGTGATATTCACAGATCTGACACTGTCTCTCCTCTGTTTGCTCTCTGACAGAGCAGCAGGGGAGAGACAGTGTTTATATATACTTGGTCCCAGGGAAAGTTTGTTGCTGCAACAAACTTTCCCTGCGATGGCCATGATTTGTTACCATGACCAGGACCTGAACCAATCAGGTCCCGATCATGTCTCTCCTCTGTCGGAACAGCAGAGGGGAGACAGTGTAGGTTACAGGGAAAGTTTGTTGCTACATCAAACTTTCCCTGCGATGGCCATGATTTGTTACCATGACCAGGACCTGAACCTATCAGGTCCCGATCATGTTTACAGGAGCAGAGGCACTGTCTCTCCTCTGTTTGATCTCTGATAGAACAGCAGGGGGGAGACAGTGTAGGTTACGTGGGAAAGTTTGTTGCTACAACAAACTTTCCCTGCGATGGCCATGATTGGTTATCATGACCATCACATGAACGGGACCTGAACCAATCAGGTCCCGATCATGTCTCCGGGACTAGAGGCACTGTCTCTCCTCTGTTTGCTCTCTGATAGAACAGCAGAGGGGAGACAGTGTAGGTTACGACGGAAAGTTTGTTGCTACAACAAACTTTCCCTGCGATGGTCATGATTGATTATCATGACCATCACATGTTCGGGATCTGAATAAATCAGGTCCCGATCATGTCTCTGGGACCAGAGGCAGGTGACAGCAGCGAGATCCGGGTGTCAGCGCTATTCTGAGACACCCAGATCTCGCTTTTAACATCCACCGTGAATTCACGTCGGCACTGCACAGAGCCCAGCAAGTGCCGACGTGAATTTACTGTGGGCGGTCGGGAAGCGGTTAAAGAAAGGTCTATCTGCTAAGACGCTTTACTTCACTCAGAAGACATAAGGTTGTACTGCTGACTGTAATAGGCCAACGACGTTGAAGAGCAGGCACCGAGATCCTGTCCTGTCAATATGCCATGAATGTATCCGGTACGAAACCCCCCTTTGATGTCTCGTTTTAGGTGAAAATAAATCACTACGTCATTTACATCCATTACCGTTATTAAATACAAATAATTGTATGTATAACTAGTCAGTCCTGTAACTTTACCATATCTAAATCATCACTTGAGCAGCCAAAGCCACAAAAATCAGCCAATGGGCGACCACTGTGTAGTCACGTGAATGTAGTAAGAATGCTTCTGAGCTGCTGATCAGCGTCCTGGCTAACAGGATACTATAAAAAAAAAACAGAACCATTCCTCTGCGGGAAAGGAACCTATGGACCCGCCAGGCATCATGGCTCGGGTGGGAATGCAACCACTGCATCTTCTATGGCTATACCAGCGTTTCAAAGTCACAACCGGTTTCAAACATTTTGCCGCAGCTACACCGTCAGCAGAAATAGCTCTAACACCTCATGAGAGGCATGTTTTCACTTTATCCGTAGGCATCAGTATGACATAAAAGTACATGTTGAATTAGGGGTTAATGCTGTAGATCCTGAAATAAATGTCAGTACCAGCAGGGGAGCCATCAGCGTACCTGGTTCAGGAAGAGCTTATGGATAAGCAGTTTATTAGTCAAAGGATCATTGGAGTATAACAGATCTTTATTCAGTGCTGAATTACAATATCAAAGACCCGTATGACAGCGCAAGAAACACGATTATATCCTTCATACTGTGTTTTACAATAAGGGTCAATGACACTGCCAGGATGCATTTAAAATACTATATGAAACATTAATGAGGTTTTTTTTTACATCATGAAAAAATAATGATTTTTTTAATGGAGAATTCACAAAATTTACTGTAGTGTAATGGAAATAATATATTTTCTTTCTACTGTCAGTCCTTAGTTGACTTATACTTTAATTTGGAAGACGGCATATGTTGTACTGAGCACATTTGCACATTTTTCCTGGTTTTTCAGAGCTATAATATTAGTATTTTAAATGGGTGGGTTTCAGACCAGTGTTAAAAACATATCACAAAGATATATTTTTCAAATCCTATAACACTCCTGTAACAAATCCATGTTAAATGGGTCCTTCGTCGAGTAACATTTATGGCAAATCTATAGAATACGACAAACATTTGTCTGTCCACTACTGGGACAACCCACCAATTAATATACCTCTTATTCTCAATGTACACAATGTCTCAAACCTATCAGATAAATTAACATTTAAAAAAAAACAAAAAACTGTCAATGCTTTGGTTGAAATTCATTGAAAACCATTATAGTTACACATTTTAGAGAAAAATCAGTGATGATCGCCCACAACAAATATGGGCAAACAAGTAAATATCTGGCCACGTGACCAGAGGGGCTGTCGGGGTAAAACTCTTTGCTCGAACAAGGTTGTCTGGTTTGAAAGAAAAAAAATTCAAATATTCTATTACATCCTGACTTAAAGGCTATGCACACCTCTAATATGTTTTGTCTATCAGTGTGATTGGTGCAAATTTCAAAATATTTTTTTATCAAAAATTACTTTAACTTTTTGAGATACAGCTGTTTTGTATTCTGTATACAGAGCAGCTGTATCACGCGCTAAGACCTGATTCTGTCAGGTCAGCGGGACGGACGGGTTCAGTGACAGCAGGATCCACCTCTTATCGATCACATCTAAGTTATGAGCTTAGATGTAAATTATAGTAGCTCGATCCTGCGTGTCAGAGACCCACAAAACCCACTGACACTGAACCCATCAGTACTGCGGACCTAACAGATGCAGATTTCAGCACTAGATACCGCTGCTCTGTATAGAGAATACAAAGCAGCTGTATCTCAAAAAGTTAAAATTATTTGTAACAAAAAGTATTTTGAAAGTTGCACCAATCACACGGATAGACATTTTTAGTTAAAAAAATAAAATAAAAGTATTATTTCAAATGGTGTACATAGCCTTTAAAGGGGTTGTCCGGTTTGAGCAAATTAATGTAATTTTTAAGTAGAATTAAAAGTTATACAATTTTCCAATATACTTCCTGTATCAATTCTGTATTATTCCTCACGGTTTTCAAGATCTCGGCTTGTCATTCAGTAGGAACATTCATTGTTTACTTCCAGTGGATAAAATTCTATCCATGGTCACAGGTGTTGGGATCATTACAGTTACAGTATGTGTATCAGAGCGGTCTTCTTATGATCCCAGCACCTGTGTGTCCATCACATGACCATGGACAGAATTTTCTGGCAGAGTACAACAAAGCGTAGTTTATTTATACTTATTTTCTACCAAATTTTACCATGGAGATTAGGATGGATGGATAGATAGATAGATAGATAGATAGATAGATAGATAGATAGATAGATAGATAGATAGATAGATAGATAGATAGATAGATAGATAGATAGATGGATAGACAGACAGACAGACACAGACAGACGTAACTTTGCAAATAGACCTTATTAAAATATTCCATGCTGACCTATGTGTCTCCGTGGTAACAGAGTACAAACAAACCCTGTGTAGTCTGATCCTGCAGTCCTACACCCTTCCATCTGTCTTAGCCTATTAAATGTATGTAAATCAAGGAATGTATAACAGATAAATGTTTAACAGTATATTAGGTAATCATAATGTAAAGAACCTCTTAAACCCAAAATACTTTATACATCTGAGATCTGATGCCGAGCATCGTGGGCCAGTGGTTAGCACTGTTGCCCTACAGCAATAGGTTTCTGGAAATGTAACCAGGGACAATGTTTGTATGGGTTTCTTCCCACACAGGGGCGTAACTAGGAAAGACTGGGCCCCATAGCAAACTTTTGACTGGGGCCCCCCCTCCCCTGTGTGTCACATAACCCCCCCCCCCTTGTAGATAGTGCCTTTTTTACAGCCCCCCCCCCCTGTAGATATCTACAAAGGGGGCTGTATGGCGTTCTCTACAGGGGGGACTCTGTATGGCGTTATCTACAAGGGGGGCTGTATGGCGTTATCTACAGGTGGGCTGTATGGCGTTATCTACAGAGGGGGCTGTATAGCGCTAACGCCATACAGCCCTCCTTGTAGAGAACGCCATAAAGCCCCCCCTCTTTTGTTTAATGGCAGAGTGGGGAGATACCTCCCCGCTCTGCCGTAGTGTTCAGTGGTGTCGCGCTGTAGCAGCCATAGCGGCTGCTAGCGGAGCCTCCGGCCATGGTGGGGGCCCGTGCCGCTACGGCGGTAGTTACGCCACTGTTCCCACACTACAAAAATATACTGATGAACTCATAGTCTATAAAAACGGCCCTAGTGTGTGCCTTATATAAAATTAGATTGTGTTCCCTCAGCATATAACTGAACATAAGCAACGGGGGAAAACTAATAAGTGCTAAATTCTGGGACAATTGAATTTTAGAATCAAGATTCTACCCAAACCAATTTGTATATTATATAATGGGTAGAATGGATAATAATTCGCCAATCGAATATAACAGCTCTTTCATCTAGAGAAGTAAAGAAGCAAGAAGAAAACAGCAGGTTTTATAATGTAGCAGGTTTTTATGGGTAAAAGTGAAGGCAAAATGATATATAAGCACTCACAGGTCTTAAAGATAATAAACTGCTACATAATAACTTGCTTA
This sequence comes from Rhinoderma darwinii, assembly GCF_050947455.1. NCBI lineage: Eukaryota > Metazoa > Chordata > Amphibia > Anura > Rhinodermatidae > Rhinoderma > Rhinoderma darwinii. The sequence continues at coordinate 400,673,671 of NC_134688.1, read as the reverse complement.
TCAAAGTCACATTATTGATCTACAGGATTGTATATACTCAAGCATTTCCTACTTCAACATGCAGTTCTTTAGGTAAGGCCAGAGAATTCTGCTGAAGAGTACGGATTATTAAAGAGGCTCTGTTACCACATTATAAGTGCCCTGCCCCCTATATAAGGAGATCGGCGCTATAATGTATGTGACAGTAATGCTTTTTATTTAGAAAAACGATCTATTTTAAACCACTTTATTAGCGATTTTTAGCTTTATGCTATTGAGTTTCTTAATGCCCAAGTGGGCGTGTTTTTACTGTCGACCAAGTGGGCGTTGTACAGAGGAGTGTATGACGCTGACCAATCAGTGACCAGTCAGCGGCATACACTCCTCTCCATTCATTTACATATCAGCATCGCGTTCTTACTAGAACACGATGTGCAGCCACCTCCAGCCTGGACGTCATGTGTATTCAGAATCCTGACACTTCTGAATCTTTTTTGTGAGATTTCCAGCAAGTCACGCGTAATCTCGCGAGATTATGATCTAAACGAGATTTCGTTTCCCTTGCTGGAAATCTCACAGAAAAGATTCAGAAGTGTCAGGATTCTGAATACACATGACGTCCAGGCTATCAGGATCTGGACGACTTGCTTGGCACATATACATTTGTTTCTAGTGAGTGCTGCTGCTTTCTGTTGCTATATATATATATATATATATATATATATATATATATATATATATATATATATATATATATATATATATATATAATTTCAGGTCACTGGCTGTTGTAAATTCCTGAATCATCCATTTTTAGTTATGTTAGGACTTTCATTTCTCTATTCTTACTACCAAGTTTTGTTGCATTGACATAATCATGTAATATGTAGGATTAAGTGTTCTCTTATTTCACATGTATTAGCATGTCTAATTTTGCTCATATGCGATCCTTAAAGTTGGCAGAGAACAGCATATGTGTACGTAGGAAAGGAGAACAGAACTAGACACTCTATAAATATAAGGACCCACGATGCACAAAACAAGGACCCTTCAATAAAATAATTAAACGTCACAATAATAAAGGTCTACCAAGTATGAATACATCATCATAATGCAGGACTAGATCTGCAGGTCAAGTAGAAATAGTGACCCCATGATGTGATCTACTGCTCTTGATTTTTAGAAAAATCTGATTACTAAAGCAGGATGAGCTGGGAAACAGCATGGCCGGACTACTGCCAAGATGCTTGCGGTCAGCACGATCACAGCCAAACCAGATCTAAAGTCAAAAGAAAGAACCACATTTTTCTTAGTATATTTTTACTACCGTTATAAAATTAGATTTGTTTTGTGAAAATAAAATGTAGACATAATATGTCTTCAAAGTTTCACATTTGTGGCTATTGGTGTGGAGACTTGTAGCTCCAGTTGTACTTTCCTGTCTGACATTGGGCATGGAAAGACGTTCCTGCAGATTAGGCGGTACATTTGCCATGGCAACCGTGCACGATTCACTAGCCGCAGCAATTGTAACGACCAGTATGCAGCAGTGTCTATCCACGCCAGATATCAGTTCGGGCAGGAAAGTATAACTGGAGCTACACTTTAAATGAATGTATAGAACAGGTAGGTTGTGACTTGATGGAACGAAGATATGACACTTTGCTCCAAGCCATTGCAAACATCAATTATTCATCCATAGCCAACCTGTATATGTATTTTCTAGAGTAACCCGGGGTATTCTCTACCTTCTTCACCTGCCCTTTCTGAATGAAAAACAAACATTCTATACAGTCATGCACCTATGAGCAGAAAACTTGACATGTAAACAGCACACGACGGGACTTGAAGGGGCTATCTATTAAAGATATTTATGACAAATCCAGCTGACACCCTGCTTTAACTTTGGGGTTCAGGGATTACTCTGATACTAGTAGCTTAACCCATTAAAGGCAACGGTCAATAGAGACCGGGGCATCTAAGCTGTTAAAAGAGGAGGGTGGCCGTTTCCGACAGCCCATCGGCTCTACGCAACGCAATCACTGGGTGGCAATGGTTGTCATGGCAGCCTGGGGGCATAATAAAGGCCCCCAGGTCTGCCAGCTTTGTGATCCTAAAAGGCCCCTACAATAGTATTGCAGTATATTGTGCAAGCGATCTAACGATTGCTGGATCAAGTCCCCTAGGGGGGCTAAAGAAAAAAGTAAAAAAAACTGTTCAATAAAGTTTTTTTAAATAAAAAAAACGTTTCCAATTTTTCCCCACAAACAATGCAAAAAACAAAAACAGAATTGGTATTGCCGCGTATATAAAGGTCTGAACAAATACATTATTTAACACGAACAGTGAATGCCGTAGAAGAAAAGAAAAAAAGAGACGCTCTTTGTAGCTGCTCTCCACTCTGACCAAGGGAAGAGGATCCTGAATAGGGGACCCCCTCTATTAATTCAGAATTCCTCTAGAAAAATGGGTTTTCTATCCTTTTAATTATGAAAACTGTTACAAATGAAAATGTAAGCCTTAGGGCCCCTTCACACGAACAACGTCCGTGTGCTGCGCGTGGAAATCACGCGCAGCACACGGACCCATTGATTTCAATGGGGCCGTTCACACATGCGTGAGTTTTCACGCAGCGAGTCCATTGCGTGAAACTCACTGCATGTGCTATATTGGTGCATTTCACGCACCTACGCACCCATTCCTTTTTCAGGAATCAATACTTGTAACGGCCAGTAAAAACTGATCTTGGCCGAGGACTCCCCGCACACAGCGCTACTTTGAGCACTGAGCCTGGGGAAGCCCCTGACAGCACTGTCCATATATGGACAGTAAAGTCAGGGCTCTCAACTATAGAGTCCCGAGGCCAGAGCATTGCAAGATCTCAGGCCGGGGACTCCTGTCTTGGGAAAGCCCTTGCTGTCAGGGGCTCTCTCTGACCCCGCCTGTAGATAGAACCCCCCCCCCCATGTGGATAGCACCACCCCCCCAGTAGATAGCACCACCTGTCTGTAGATAGCAACCTCCCCCCGTAGTTAGCACCACTGTAGCTCCCTGTAGGAGTGGAATCCTCAACGGACAGACCCCGATCTGGCCGGGGATTCCGCTCATGGAGAAGCCCCTGGCGTCGATATCCATATATGGAGAGTGATGTCAGGGGCTAATCCTGAAACTGAATCCCCGGCCAGAGGGATTCCGCTCCTACAGGGAGTTACAGTGGTACTATCTACTGGGGGGGGGGTGCTATCTACATGGGCACTGTGGCACTGTCACTATATGTGGGCACTGTGGCACTATCTGTAGTGGGCATAATGGCACTTTATATTTGGGCACAGGGGCACTTTATATCTGGGCACAGGGGCACTTTATATGTGGGTGCAGTGGTAGTATGTGGGCACTGGCCCTATGTGGACATTATCTACAGTGGGCACTATCTGCAGAGACATTGCAGCACTATCTACATGGGCACTGTGGTGTTTCCAGGGGGTTGAGGCAAAAAAAACCTCTGACAAATAAAAACCATCCTTTATTTTTTCTTTTTTTTCTTTAAATGACCATGAAAAACGGATGGCAAACGGTCATTAAAAACGGACAGACTGGAAATGGATGAAAACTTGTAGACACACTGATGCAAAATTGCCATGAAAAACTGACAGTTTATCAGTTTTTAATGGCCATTTTCTTTCACTGTCGTGTGAATATAGCCTTAGGGTACATTCACGTGTGAAAATATGTGAGGGACTCCATAGTTAAAAGCATTGACTTCACTGTCCATATATGGACAGTAATGTCAAGGGCTTCCCCAGGGGGTCAGTGCTCAAAGTAGCGCTGTGTCCGGTGAGTCCTCGGCCAGGATCAGTTTTTACCGGCCATTACAAGGTTTGATTCCTAAAAAACAGCCATTAAAAACTGATCCATTGAGTTCTATGGGAGCCTTGTCCTATTTTTTGACGGCCCGTATTCACGGGCCATTAAAAAAAAAAACGCCCGTGCGAATACACCCATATAACTCCATTGTTTTGAAAACGGCCATGTGAATGTAGCCTTATCCATAAAATGCTTTATAATCTATTGTTCCCCTGTGGCACTCAGGGCATCTAATCATTAAACAAACCAGTCAACCATATTGGCTTTAGTTACGATTATAGGCGCTCGGCACTACAGTCAGCTCTGTAACAATATCGCTGCCACACGTCTATTTAGAATAGACTTTTCTTTTCATTCTCAAGAAAGATTAACTGATGTTTGCTAAAAAATAAATTGCCGACATCTGTTGTAAAGGAAATCATTTGACTTTTGCCATGTGCAATGCATCCACTATACTTTTGTCGTAGCTTTCAAAAATGACTAATAATGTATGGAAAAGAAATGCCAAACACCAGTAAACTATTGTAGTGGTGGGTGATTCTGTTCAGCATATGACATATTCTAGTTACACAGGAACTATGAGGAGAAAAGCAAACAGTTCTATAGTTAATATAAGTATAGAAAAAAGTGAATACCTCCAAAACTTCCGTCACAAGGGCTCCAACACTCGTGTAATAAAATGGATACAGAATTGCAGGAAGTGGAAACAATATCAAGATGCCCAGGAGGCCGAGGATAAAATTGTGCCAGACTCCTGCAAAAATACACAATAATAATAATAAGAATGACAAAAAGTGTATATTAATATCATTTATCAATTAATATATGCAGCACATCAAAACTTCATATAATGTGTGAGAATATGCAGGCTGGAAGTAAATTAGGACTCACTATATGTCTCTTCAGGAGATCACGGATGCCATGTTGCTGGATGCATAGCCAAAAACAAAATCAACCCAATGTATGGCAAAACAACAAAACTAAATTCAGTACCTAGCATTTAAATTAATGCGGATGTCCAAAGAATGATATAACACTTTTGTCTTACCTGATAGCTCAAGCACAACATTAAAGTCAATGTAACATCCAACAGCTACAGAAGAGAGGAGAGGGGGAGGAGAGAGCGAAGACTATGCCCTTTTATGAATTCTGGGTGACTATGTGACTAAATGATTTTCATACCTGCTTAAAACGGCTACCCTAACATGGTCCTTGTAAACCTCGGTCCAGGAAGTAACTAAGTGATCTGTAGCATAACTTGGTGGCATAGGAGAAAAAACATAGCATGCAGACATAAGTCAAGGGTATGTGCAGAAGTTGTAAAATAAATCCGCCACTGTTTTTACCACAAGATCTGAATTTATTACACAGGATTGTGCAGAACGCCTTGAAGACACACTTACTACAAACTTAACCCCTTAAGGACTAATTTTGGCCTTAAGGCCAAATGGAACGTTTTTGTTTTTGCATTTCTTACATTATTTAGGTATTATTTTCTGGCAGTTTATTTTTTAGAATTGTAAAATTACTTTTTTTTTACCGTTCATAAAAGATGGCATAAAATTATTGTATGGCTCAAGTGGAGTACAGCTTTACCTAATCTGGATCCGTTTTTTAAAATTTTATTGACTCTTATTCAATAAAACCGATTTTATTTTTTCCGAATAGCTTTGTTATTTTTTGTAAATAATTTTATGATTTTTTGCTTTTTGATTTAGGGTACAGATAGCCGTACTTCTATGGCTAGGCGTTCAGGATTAGAGTCTCCTTCAATCCTAGCCGTTACTGTAGGAGTAGGTCTGTCAATCACAGCCGCACTCAAACCAGTCATTGCACGGGCACAGGTGTTTTACCTCACAGTGATCGCACGGGCACAGCCGTTTTACCTCACAGTGATCGCACGGGCACATGTATGGCATTGTAGGAAAATTACATCTCACCGAACACGTACATGTATATCATAGTGCGTTCAATCACATCGCAAAGACCATTCATGGTTGAGTGCCTCTATTTGCCATAGAAGTCATTTATATTGGGATATGTTTAAGGCAAGCGAATAACATTTATTTCTTAATAAGGAAGCCAGTGCCTGCAGATTTTCCTGATTTGTTGGGCTATATTCAGATATAGGTGCCAGCATGCTGGTATGTGTCCAGTACAAATACATATATAAAGCTCTATATATAATCTTTTATTGCAAGGATAGAAAAGGACATTTCATTAAGTAATTCGGGCAAAACTGGCCCCTAATAGATGGTGATCTGCACTTTATTATGACAGAAATACGACATATCCCTTAGGCCTCAAGATACTTTCAACGTGACTATATATACAGAGTTAGCATGCCATCTAGTGGACATGACTGTGCATTGCTAAAAATGACAAGATCCTGCAGGATTCTGTCATAATATAAAAAAAATACAGTGAGTAAGTAATTTATTCAGAACGCTCCCAATGGATTGCAGCACAGATTCTACAAGGCACCTGAAATGTGCAGCAGAGACGCTGGTTCATGGATACGTGATGGCAATACAAAACTATTGCAAATGATCTAGTGGTGCGAGCCATACTGCAATAACCAACAAAAAGGCCGGAAGGTGCGCGATTGATCGTGCCAAGTTCAGAGCATTTAAAGAGCTAGTGCAGAGAAACCCGAGTTCACCTTGACTCACTGGTATTTTTTACTGCGAGAATAGCACAGTCCATTATGTCAGTGGCGTCCGTTAAGATAAGTTGGGTTTGAGCAACTGTCATGGCTCCTTTATGAATGGAACCAAAGTGTGAACAAAGCCTAACATAACAGCTATAGGCAACAATGACACCTTTATTAGATACCAGGACATCAGCTTCATAGCACAGGATACATTTTATTTTATAGAGGTGGGTGTACCTGATAAATTGCTTACTCAGCGCATTTCTACTATTCAGATAACCGTTAAGGTCCTGAAAAACAAGGGCTCTTCACCGAGAAGCTGCATTCATGTATTTCCGAAACCAGCTGATCGCAGGGGATTTACCTTCCCGCTACAGCCGATTTTGGCCTTTCTAGCGTGGCAATTGTTTTTTTCACAAATCCGCCTTCCGAGCGACATAACTTTAAAGGGAACCTGTCACCAGCATTTCACCTATTGACTACTCACCCCTTGCTGGCCGCTGCTGTCAAAAGTTCATTGCCATTATCCCCTCTCCTAAACTCCTCCTCCGACCGTAAATAACGGTCTGCAAACATTTTGCGTCTTTTATGGTAATAATCCGGCAGTCTCGTTCATTCCTCTTCTTATGCCCAACCATCGCCAAAAACTGGCCTATCCTGAATGCGGTCAATCAAAATTAAGCTGTCACTCAAAAGTAAGGAGGCGGGGTTAACTCGGAAAGGCTTGTGGAATGAAGATCTGACTCTTATGCTCATTAGCATACGGCGCAGGAACAATAAAAAACTGAATACTAAAAAAGGTACAGAGTCTACATAGAAGATTAGGTTACATTAAAAAAAGATTTTTCACCCACTTCCACCAGGTATTGCTGGATTAATAGGTGAAATGCTGGTGAGTGGTTCCCTTTAATATTTTTTCCATTAACGCAGTCATGTGAGGGCTTGTTTTGTGCAGGACGTCTTGTATTTTCTAATGGCACCATTTAATGTAATCCTTAAACTTTTATTAAAAACATTTCTGGGGGAAGGAATGGAAAAAAACAAGTAAAATTTTTAATAGAACCATATTGGGTACATAACATTTTTTATTATTTTTTTTGGGTGCGGAAAGGAAAAACAATAAATTCCATTGTTTTTTTGGTTTTTTTTCTTTTTACATAGTTCACCGTGCAGTTTAAAGTATTTCTTATCTAACACATATTAAAAAAAAGTTGTTTTTATCTTAATTTATCTTAAACTTTATTTAGCTTTAATAATTTTTTATTCTCACTAAGGGACATCACAACGCGATCCTTTGACAGTTTTTATAATGCTTTGGTATACCTCAAAATGATTGCCTGTCAGACAGTCTATTACGATATGGATTTGGCATGACCTAATAGGCATACAGCCATGGCAGGCCTGAGGGCCTTTGTTAGTTCTCCAGCTGTCATAATAACCCATCGGCACCCTGCGATCGTGTCACGGGATGCCGATTAGAGGAGGCTCCCTCAGTCACCCTGTCTAACCACCTAGATGCCATGGTTGTTATTGACCACAGCATCTCAGGGGTTAAACGGCTGGGATCGGCGCTAACTGGGCCTGAGCCATCCTGTGGGCATAACTAAGCCCGTTTGCGGGAAATTATCACTAAAATAGATGTAGTTACGTCCACTTGCAGAAAGGTTTTACTGGGGGTTTTTGATAAATTTATATTGACTGCCTATCGTTAGACTAGGGCAACAATGTGTGAACTGTGGGCGTCCGACCAATCAGAAGAATCCCACAACCCCTACATTATAGACACAGAAGAGCTGCAATATATGCGGCTGTGCCTGGTACAACAGTGAAGGAGCTCCTGCTGAACAATGGTGGTCCCTGTTGAATTTCAAGATCCTTTGTTTCCCTGAACATTTATTTCAGGATAACCTTAGTCACGCAAGGGCTAATGATAACCTGCACATTAGAAAATTTTTTATGTGTCTCAAACATGTTACTTTTTGTCACAGTCTCTGAAATCAGATAAGATTGGCTTCACTTTACAGAAGTATCACTTACAGCCTGAACATAAATTCCACATCCTCACTCCCAAGAAAAGAATGTAGTATCATCCCTAAGACCCAGTCCATACATAGTTTTTTTTACACGGATTTTGATGCGGAAACCGCGTCGGAATCAGCAATAAAAAAAACGTCCGAAACCGCCTCCCATTGATTTCAATGGGAGGCGGAGGTGTTTTTTTACGCGGCGGTTTTTAGCAGCTCTCAGTAAAAAAAAAAAAGTGGCATGCTCTATCTTGCCACAGTTCCGCCTTTGACCTCCCATTGAAATCACCGTTTTTTGTAGCTCAATGGCCGCGGGCAAAAAACAAAAATTTCGGCCAGAATTTGCAGGCAGATTTTTCTCAACAGGGCCTTATACCAATAATGACTTATGTAAACAGATGAAGGTCATTTACCTGCGCAAAATATCCGCAACTGCTGAACAGGTGAAACCAGCTGGAGGTGTGTGGTAAAAAGATCAACAAATGCCCCAGGGTATACGACAAATATGAACATGCCAAACCCATTAAATCGCACAGTTTCCCTGTAAATAAAATAGAATATTACAAAATAGTGATATACGGGAATATTTCATACATAAAACCGGGTACTTTGAATAAGGTTCAGTTCACATCTTGTTTTTCAGGCACGTCAGAGGTATACGCTTTTCTATACAGTAAAAAAAAAAAGTTAGTTGACGCATACCAACTCAGTGCATGCAAAGGGACACTTTTTTCGCATAGGGGGCTATGGGCATGTCGGGGCATATGTCAGGGAAAACTCATATACCTCCAAAGTGCCTGAAAAACAAGATGGGAACGGAGCTTAATTCCTGAAAACTATTCAGGAAACACATTGAAAACATAGATTGCTGCCGGAACCCCCACAGTAAATGAACCTCAAAACTAAGAAACACAACAATTGGAATAGCTCATTTTTAGAATTAATGTTTTAACGGTGAAAATTTACCATTACAAATATAAAGGGAACCTGTCAGCAGATTAATGGTGCCCTAACATGAAATACTGTCCGCCTCCCTCGTTATAAAGAACTACGTTTTACTATGAAACGCTGCAGTGTTAAAACACAACTTTATTGTCAAGTATGAAAAATTCTGTAAACGGAAATCCTCACATTACCACTGAAAAAAGGCCATACTTACAAATGGACACAGACAGGTCAGAAACGACGATGGAGAGTGAGCAGGTGCATTAAATAATAATAGCCACTCCCACTAGTCTTGAGGGGAGTGGCGTGTGGTGCATGGGATGTGTAGACATCTCATTGTTCCAGCCCAGCTTCTTTCACTGCACAATCACACTGTGCTGGGGATCACGCTGTGCTGGAACAATGAGAAGTGTATGACGCTGATTGGTCACTGATTGGTCAGAATCATACACTCCTCTGGACAACGCCCACTTGGTCAAAAGTAAAAACACGCCCAGTTGGTCTTTAAGAAACTAATTAGCATAAATCTATAATTGCTCATAACTTGCTCAAAAATTATAGTTTTTCAAAATAAAAACCACTGCTGTTATCTACATTACAGCGCCGATCAGACTATGTAGGAGATCAGGCACTTATAATGTGGTGACAGAGCCACTTTAAGTGTAATACTGATTCTTGGCAAATACAGTACAATTCCTGTAATCCGGCATCAATGGAATTTGATAGGTGCCGGATTATGAGATATTCTGGATCATTGGACAGATATAGAAAAGTATATAATGCTCTTTTTAAGGTAAATAGCCCCCCATGAAGAAATACCAAGATAAAATGTGGACATAAAATCTGCTATTATAACTTTGTTTTTGTTAACTCTGCTCTGCCATTTCACATTATACCGCAGTTCTGTGCTCGTAGCAAGTGTCGAATGATCAGACTTTCTGTATTAATGCATGCCAGGTATTGAATTTTTTTTCAATATTTCATGTTGTTTGCTCCATTCATTCACATAACTGCTTTCAAAATTCTTCTGGTTGTCCTTGGAAACAGACTCCGTTCTGAAGTCAGACGTAACCCAACCAGTGGTTAACTGCCACCTGCATTCCCAAAATGCACTGCTCCCTGGTAAGTTTTCTCACTAAGTTAAATCAGTCAAAAACAATGCAATGAACTCAGTCAGGGAATACAAAGGAAAAATGAAATAATTGCCCTTGGCAACCGGAATCCTCCTCTTATTTTTCAGAGGCCTTTTGGAAAATGAAAGCAGCAATCTGATTGGATCTATATTACTATCCGCTATTATGCTGTTTATTTTTAATAGACACAAAATAGTGTGTCCGTTATACATACATATATATATATATATATATATATATATATATATATATATATATATATATGATGCAGTTATGTTAAGGAGTTTTATGGGGGGGGTTGCTAAGAATAGGCCATCAATGTGTGTTTTTGGTGGGGGTCTAACCCCTGGTATCCCCTATAAGTAGCAGGTGCTACCTGGTTTTCATTTTTATTCAGGTACTGCGGTGTGTCGGAACATGTTATTGCGCCTTCTACTACAGCTCAGCACAATCCATTTCAGGCACGGTCGCATGTAGGGATGTGCCGCAGCGTCTGGTTAAACATTAAAGGGGCCTTGGCACTCACTGGAGTTTTCTCCAGATCAATGCGTATCCCAGGAAAATCCAGAAGGGAGACAATTTGGGAAATTTATCAAATTAGTGCAAAGAAAAGTAAAGCTATTGCCCCTAGCAACCAATCAAGTAGCAGTTTTATTTATTTATAAAAATAAATTTTTTAAAAAAAGGGCCTCTAAAATATTTACTGGAATGTGTTTGCTTGTTCTGGGCAACTGCTCGAACTTTGCACCAGTTTTGATAAATCACCTCTCGTGTCTCCTGTTCGTCGACCTTTTGTTAAGGGGTTGCCCAATCAATGGGCACCACGTAACACTACTTTGTCCGTCCTGGCTGGGGGATTCAACAGCCAAACTTGTTATACTCATTTAGAAAAGTGGTTGTCGTGATGGTACCGACCCCTTAAATTCCCATATCAGCATTAAAAAAATAAAACATTTACTTACCCAGCACTCAACACTCCAGCGCTGGGGATGGGCAGCCATGTCGAACTGCCAATTGCAAGGGAAAAATGCTGGTGCCGCTATGTGCTTCCAACACCTCTGTTGACCTTACTTGCGATGGAAAATTTTGCTTTTACTGGCGCCTCCATTTGATATTTCTACTGTATTATTTTCCGTAAAACAAGCTGTCATTTTAAAGAAATGTCTAAACAGAACGTGTAATGAGACGATCATAATGGAGAATCATCCAATTCTTGAAGAGACAGCTATTATACGGCCAGGTACAGTATTAATATTTCATCCTTTGTGCACTGCTGTCCAGTTATACCCTTTAAATATTCATGTGAATATAAAATGCAGCTTCTACAATGCCGGACATAAAAAGAAGAAGATCAGATTACCTGACGGCTGCCACTCCATGCCCGACCTCATGTATGACACCACTGATGAAGATCGCAGAGAAGAAGTATGTCAGCTGGCTGATGGGCAGGTTTACACCAGGCACCTGTTCAAGTTGGCATGGAGACAATTATAAAACATGAGATCCACAGACACCCCAACACATACAGTATACTGGCAGCTGCACAGACAAAAGGATGGCCATTGACTAGGTTGCACTCATATAGGAATCTAATTATGTACTATATGGCATCTCTTTGCATTCACATTATCCCCATTGAATAGGGCTAATCTGCACGCAGAAATTTGGATAGTTTTACTATAAAGCCGTGGCAGAAATCCGAGGCTCGGCATCGGGTTGGTTTCTGCCATGGATTCTCAGCCAGTTAAACGTATGATTTTTCCTCTGGAAAAATCAGTGGTGTGAACATAGCATTAAATTATATTTTTGAAACAAAGAAACATAAACGCTTGTATAAAAGTATAAAGTGACTTTTGCGGATTGCTCATGCCTTATGCTTTATTTTTTTGCTTTCCTCTGTATCAATAGGGGGAAACTAGCATTTCTCCAAAGGTAGGATTTCATCAATCAGACATTAATGGCACATCCTGTAATTATGCCTTCAAGATAGGAATTTTAAAAAAAACAAAAAAAAAACTTTAACCCCGAAAATGACCAAAAAAAAAAAAAACACAACAAGCACCTGTTGTATCATTCTATAGGGGCTTCTACAAACGTCTGAAAGCAAACTCATGTGTGTACAGGGGGTTTTACACTGGACGATTATCGGGCAGACGAGTGTTCTAGGGATGCTCGTTGCCGATAATTGCCCTGTGTAAACAGGGGAACGATCAGAAGATGAATGAGCAAACGCTCGATCATCTGCTGGTTGTATCGTTTTAAAAAAGTGAAATATTATCGTTGTCGGCAGCGCATCTCCCTGTGTAAATAAGGAGACGCGCAGCTGACATGATAATAATGTATGGGGGACGAGTGATCGGAGGAACGACCGCTCATCCCCATCCATAGCTCCGTGTGACAGGAGCAATCGAGCACCGCTCAACGATGTCTCGTTGATCGGCGCTCGCTGCATCGGCCGCTTATCGGCCGGTGTAATAGAGCCTTAAGACCGGAGCTTATAAAAGAGACAGGTGTTTGTTTTGCTTGATGTTATTTGCAGTCAGAGGTTTCTAATAGCTACAAATCTATTGGTATCAGGAAAAGGGAGAAGGAGTGGGAGATGATAAAAAAATAAAATAAAACCCCCACAAAAAAAAAATAAGGCTTTGTTCAAGAGGCTCTGTCACCACATTATAAGTGCCCTATCTCCTACATAAGGAGATCGGCGCTATAATGTAGGTGACAGTAGTGCTTTTTATTTTAAAAAACTATCTGTTTTCACCACTTTATTAGCGATTTTAGATTTATGCTAATGAGTTGCTTAATGCCCAAGTGGGCGTGTGTTTTTACTAGACCAAGTGGGCGTTGTACAGAGGAGTGTATGACGCTGACCAATCAGTAACCAATCAGCGTTATACACTTCTCTCCATTCATTTAGTCAGCGCATAGGGATCCTTTTAGATCCCTTATGTAGGAGATAGGGCACTTATAACGTGGTGACAGAGCCTCTTTCAGATTTGCGTTGGGGTCCCATTCTGACGTTACGTCAGAGCTTTTCATTAGAACGGGACCCTGAACAGACACAAAGTGATTTCAATGGTGACGGATCTGGTGTCCATGGTTTCCATTTGTCTCTGTTGTGCACTGGACCCGTCGTTTTGCCGTAAGCAATAGCGTAGTCGACTTGAAATCAATGGTGATGGAAACGGAAACCTCTGGTTTGTGTCTAATCAGGGTCCCATTCTGATGTAAAGCCCTGACGGAACATCAGAGCGGGACTCCAACGCAGTTGTGAACAAAGCCTAAACTATTTTTTTTTACTCTTTTCAAATTGCAATACAAATAATAGGAGGATATCTGACTAAGGGATTTATTTTGTTCTCAATTTTTTAACTTTACTGAAATTGCATTTTAGTTGTAAGGATCCAGATGGCGACTAAAATAGCCACAAATATGTTCAAAAATATAAATTGGATTCTTCTTAGACTTGGGAGCCCAAATGATTTATGTTGAGCCTGGAGCACTGCTGCAAAAACACACATTTAGAACATCTGCAGCCATCACTAGAGGGAGCTTACTGCATACAGTGTAATTAAGGAGTTAAATGTATAACAATGTGCAGCACCCTCTAGTGGTGGCAGAAGGTACCCACAATAGAGCACAATGGGGCAGATTTAACTACTGTATCTGGGTCTAGAAAAATGCGCCAATTGGCACAATTTTGATGTTTGCACCTCACTAGACACTTTTTAAAAGCGTCTAACAGGTCATGCAAGATGCGCCAAAATTATTATGCAGCATGTACCACTGTGATAAATTTGACTCTTTTTGTGACTGCCTAATCTGAATTTACGCTAACTATTAGACAGCATTAGTAAATGTGGGCTAATGTTTTCTGTAAATTGTTTGCTTAATCAGTCCACAGTCTAGTGTAAACGCTGAGGTCCGTCAGTCCACGGTCTAGTGTAAACGCTGCGGTCCGTCAGTCCACGGTCTAGTGTAAACGCTGCGGTCCGTCAGTCCACGGTCTAGTGTAAACGCTGCGGTCCGTCAGTCCACGGTCTAGTGTAAACGCTGCGGTACGTCAGTCCACGGTCTAGTGTAAACGCTGCGGTCCGTCAGTCCACGGTCTAGTGTAAACGCTGCGGTCCGTCAGTCCACAGTCTAGTGTAAACGCTGCGGTCCGTCAGTCCACGGTCTAGTGTAAACGCTGCGGTCCGTCAGTCCACAGTCTAGTGTAAACGCTGCGATCCGTCAGTCCACAGTTTAGTGTAAACGCTGCGGTCCGTCAGTCCACAGTCTAGTGTAAACGCTGCGGTCCGTCAGTCCACAGTCTAGTGTAAACGCTGCGGTCCGTCAGTCCACGGTCTAGTGTAAACGCTGCGGTCCGTCAGTCCACGGTCTAGTGTAAACGCTGCGGTCCATCAGTCCACAGTCTAGTGTAAATGCTGCGGTCCGTCAGTCCACGGTCTAGTGAAAATGCCGCAGTCAGTCCATAGTCTAGTGTAAACGCTAGGGCAGCACGGTAGCTCAGTGGTTAGCACTGTTGCCTTGCAGCGCTGGGGTCCTGGGTTCAAATCCAACCAGGGACAACAGGAGTTTGTATGTTCTCCCTGTGTTTGCGTGGGTTTCCTCCGGGTACTCCGGTTTCCTCCCACAACCCAAAAACATACAAATGGGGAATTTAGATTGTGAGCCCCAATGGGGACAGTAAAAAGAGGACTCTGTACAGCGCTGCGTAATATGTTGGCGCTATATAAGTAACTCAAATAAATAAATAAACGCTGCCACCGGTCAGTCCACAATCCTGGAGCCGTCAGCTGTAACTATGCCATCCTGTTCTGATCAGGTTGTTATCCACAGTAACGCTATGTAGCTTGTTCAAATTGTCTAAAGATGATGGGACGACATATATTATGCGATTGGTGACATTTAACTATATGTACAACACTTCATAGTAACTTTTGGAGAAGAATGACTGAAGTATAGCCGCAAAATACACTTTAGAAAAGCAGAGCAATACTTAGCCCTTGTGAAATGTCAGACAACTCTCTATGAAATGTCACAGATGAGAGATACAATTGTATTGATATTTTACAGCCCAACAACTCAACTCGGCATACAAATGTGATCATTGACAACTGGCAACATCTGGGCATTTAAGGGTAGAATAGATATCGCTGCAGATAACCCGGATAATGCAAGTGATTATGTTTTCCCAGGTGAGAACTGGGATATACAAATGTTGTTGAACGCAAGCAAACGGTAAGGCTACTTGTAATCGGGGAATGTCATCAACCTTAATTTTACTTTTAATCATTACTGACCACAACTTGCAGCATGCGATCATTCTGAGGCCCCGGGGTCTCTGCCATCATCTGATGTAAAGTCTGAATCAGTGTCCTCCCCAGTAGAATCATAGATCCAAACATCGCCAGGATTCCAAACACCATGCCCAAGCTGAACCTGCGGAGTAAGAGGGAGAATATGTAGTTAGCCCCTGTAGCATGCCGAGATGTGGCACTAGCACATATTCCCATACAAACTCACTGCATGTCCTATTCTTGTGCGTTTTTTGCTCATCACGCACCCATTGAAGTCTATGGGTGCGTGAAATAAAACGGACAGCACACAGACGTCATCCGTGTGTGATTCACGCAACAGTTGCTAAAGAAATGATGAGGGTAAAAAACAAATCCTTCATGTTATTTTGCTGACGTAAAAAACGTGACATACGCCCATGAAAAACGCAGAGACGCACTCTACACGGATGTCACACGGAACTCCAAAGCAAGAAAAATGCGGCGTTCTTTACGCACCAAAACGGACACGTTCGTGTGAATAAAGCCGAACTGTACACGGAAACTGCACAGCGGGTGGCCAGGACGCCGCTGTGCAGTGAAAAACAGCGAAAGAGTCACAGCGCTAAATCAGTGCTGAGGCCCCTTCATTCTCCGGATCATTAAGTCCCATAGGTCAGACTCCCAATAATCATAAACTTATGGCATATCCTAGTGATAAGCATTCAATATATTAGATGGGAATACCCCTTTAATTCCTCATCATTTTTAGGATTTCTGCTTGCTGTAAGTGAATGGGAGCATTTTTTTACTTTTAGAGGCTGAAAATCAGTACAAACCCAATACTTCCCACAGCTGTATCCAGTCCGATGAATCCTGTTACATTTTACCTACACTTATACATTGTAGAAAATGATCCGGACAGGAGCAACATTTGCTCACAGAGAATTGCACCTTTTCTAGTCTGAGGGCCACATTGTCAGATTGTACAACTCCCAAGAGCCGCAATATAACTTAAAGGAGTATTCACCATCGGGGACTCCCAGCCATCTCCTGTTCTGCACTCCCGAGAGGAGGAGACAAGGTGGAACCCTCACCCATCAAACATTTACATTTCATAAATATCTCTGATGGAAATACCCCTCCAGCGCTAATTCACTGTGTTATTCCTGTTACAGTACATGTCACGGCGAGAACACCAAAGATGACAGTCATGCTCTACCCACTAAGGCAGGCACCACGCATAATAATACAGGAATCGTTTTGCCTGCATTTTTCCTTTAAGTTGCTTAGAATAATGTAACATTTTACAGCACCATGGGGCCCCCCCATTACTGCCAGTCAAACAAAGCCCCCCATATTTACTTGCCTGTCCCTGCTCCCACGTTGCGTGCCTCTCCTTTTCCTTCTGACATGGGAGATACATGCGAGCAGCCACCAGAGGGTGTTCACAAGTATCTTCCATGACCTGCATTGAAATCCGTGTAGGGACGAGTAGACTGAGCTACAATCAAAAAATGCCACTCGTTTTCATGTCTTTATGTACTATGGCAACACAAAAAAGCACGTCTGTGTTTTGATGGTTGGGGAACGCGCAGAATGGCATGCGGCCCGTGGGATGTGCACCCCTGGCCTAGACCAGTGGTGGCCAACACGACATATTCTGGGGGACTCTATGCGGCCTTTTACTCCATCAAAGGGCTACACATTACATTTCTCTGGTGTTCAGTCAGGGGTAGGCACACACGTATAACTTTTTATGCAGCTGTGTTATTACTTGGATATTTCTCTGTATATTTTATTTAAAAACTTGTGTGGTTTGGTTTGGTTAAGGCCTCATTCCCACTTCAGCTTTTTTCTTCAGGGTGCTATCCGTTTTTTTACTGATAGCACCCTGACACATACATTTCTATGGGGCCATGCGCACTTTCGTTGTTTCAATGGAACCGTGCGGCCATTCTGTCAAAAATAGGACACGTCCGTTTTTGACGGAACAGTCTCGGCCTCTTCATTGAGTTGGTCAATGAAACAACGGACTGCACACGGAAGCCATCCATGTGCGGTCCGTGTTTCACGGATCCGTCATTAGCGGCTTTCCAACGGCCGACGGGTGTGTGCATGCGGCCTAAAAACATCTTCTGAGCCTTTTCTTGTTTATGGCAAAATTCATAAAGGGGGAAAACAAAACAACAAGCAAAAGGCCCACACATAGATACATAAACATACACAGAGCACAACTATTAGGGATGGGAAAGATTCCCATAACAGAAGAGAAAGCAGAGTAGCTCTACTGTTCTTTACGGTTGGGCAGAGCCCTTACTTAGCCATATGTATGTGCCTCCCCCTGGAAGCTGCACATCAGGCATATAAGGGCTTGGGAATAGGATCCCGCAGAGCGTCTGCAGGTTCCCGCGACAAGATCAGCTGATTGCCGCGGGTTTCTGGTTTGCGCTATGGCTTGTAATTGATAACAATAAAATCTAAGCAAACAAATGAAAACTTTGCTAAGAGAAGAAAAAAAAATACAATGTTATTTGAACCTTTAAAATGAAACAATTAAAAATATAACAAGCCCTATTATTACAGACGCTCACCATATATACAAGAAGTACGGCTTACATCTTCCCCACTTATAAAATAGTCGGTTGAAAATAGTGGTTTGCCAGCGGATGTGAAACGGCGCGATGCTCAGTCCATGTGTAGACAGCCATTCTTCATACGTTTTCTTGTACGTTTTTGAGGACTACCGAAAAAAATAAAATCAAAATAATTTATATCACTAAAAGGAAAGTACCTTAGATTAATTTGTACTGATTAAAATATTGATTTGTATTGTAATTAGTATCTATATTTTAATTAAAAGGAAAATACTTTTATCAATACATCATTTCACTAAACACACGGACCAAAATATTCTAAGGGTGAGGCGCAAAGTTCTATAGAGCGGATAACCATGACTTGAGGCTAGACTATACTTTATACTGGCTTACATATAGCCGGTGTGCTTTTTGATCAATAGCGATCGGTCAGCTGACGGTTATCAGTCCAGGTGGTCCCATTAAAATTCCCTCTTCTGAGCAACAGAGGAGAAGAGCCCCTGTGTCTCGCCCTCTATCAGACAGAATGGAAAGCCAATACAAAGAACAGCTCTAAGGGTATGTTCACACGATGAGAGGCATTTACGTGTGAAAAGACAGACTGTTAACAGCTGCCTCGTTTCACACGTAAATGCTCCTCCTCGCATTTTGTGAGGCGTCTGAGACGCTCATAAATCTTGAGCTGTGCTTCATTGAGTTCAATGAAGAACAGCTCAAATTACGTGGCAAAGAAGTGCCCTGCACATCTTTGCCGAGGCAGTCCATTTACGCGTCGTCGTTTGACAGCTGTCAAACGACGACGCGTAAATTACAGGTCGTCTGCACAATACGTCGGCAAACCCATTCAAATGAATGGGCAGATGTTTGCCGACGTATTGTAGCCCTATTTTCAGGCGTAAAATGAGGCATAATACGCCTCGTTTACACCTGAAAATAGGTAGTGTGAACGCAGCCTTAGTCTGGAGGACCCAATGGTTAGCGATTTTGCAAGTAATACCGCAGTTTATCCCGCAGAACCATTAACATTGGATTGTCCTTACCCTCAATTACAAAAACAGCAGGTTGAATTCAGTGATCAGGGTGTAATATGCTGCAGGGAAATTAGAACTTGCCTCTCCTTCCCTCAGCCATGACAGCTGATTTCGGGAAATCCCAGTGGTAGGATCCCTGCAATCATTTTATCCTTAATAAAAAAGGGTCATCCAAACAAACCGAACATGCATGTTATTTCCGTAGAGAAGGAGAGATAAGCACCTGTCAATGCAAATACATCTGAAACCGCTTATCTCCAAGGAACAATGCTCAGATCAGAAAAATAAACACTCATGGATCCAAGTGTCCTCACCAGCAGGATTCAGATGAAGGTCCTACAGACATTGGATTGCTGCCATGCGATGCTGAAGTTGGTTTCTTATTGAGTAGTTTCGTATTCACCTTTTCAGTATTTTTGTTTTTTTAAGAATATATTAAAGGAAAAACTTATATTAATAATAAAATATGTTGCACTGATCTGCCAGAGGTGAAAACAGCCTAAAAACAAAAAGAGCTGGAACAAAAATGGGCATAAAAGTGGGCACTACAAAGTGTGACTTATAGGGTTAAAAGACTTTGGGCCACTCATTTTCACACAGAGGGGAATGTCCCGCATAAAAGTCAGAGTTCAGCCTGGCCCGAACATGTTCTGGGCATGAAAGCTGGTATCAAAGTGGTTAGACGGACACTTTTTCCAGATTTGTATAAGTAACTGATGTTTTTGAAGGGTTAAATGACTTTGGGCCACACATTTCTCACTGCCAACATACAGAGAGGAATGTCCCCTATCAAAATCAGTCGAGATCAGCCTGGCCCAAACAGGTTCTGTGCATGAAAGCTGGCATCGAAGTGGGCAAATTGACACTTTTTCCAGATTTGATTAAAGAGGCTCTGTCACCAGATTATAAGTGTCACATAATATGATCGGTGCTGTAATGTAGAGAACAGCAGTGGTATTTATTTTGAAAAACTATCATTTTTGAGCAAGTTATGAACAATTTTAGACTTATGCTAATTCGTTTCTTAATAGACAACTGGGCGGTGTAAAGAGAAGTGTATGACGCTGACCAATCAGCGTCATACACTTCTCTTCATTCATGTTCAGCTGTGCTCACAGCACAGCGTGATCTCGCGAGATCACGCTGTGCTGTCACTTACTCCCACATTAACTTTACAGAAGGGACTTGAGAGTGAATAGACTTCACCTCCAGCCAAGATGCGATATCTATTGATACTCCCGACACTTCGGTAAAGTTTGTGCGGGACTCACGCTGTGCTGTGAGTAAGTCCGAGATCATGAGATCACCTTGTGCTGTGAGTACAGCTAAACATGAATGGAGAGAAGTGTATGATACTGATTGGTCACTGATTGATCAGCGTCATACACTCCTCTGTACAACACCCAGTTGGTCATTAAGAAACTAATTAGCATAAATCTAACATTGTTCATAACTTGGTCAAAAATGATCGTTTTACAGCACCGATCTTCTTATGTAGAAGATAGGGCACTTATAATGTGGTGACAGAGCCTCTTTAAAGAGGCTCTGTCACCACATTATAAGTGCCCTATCTCCTACATAAGGAGATCGGCGCTATAATGTAGGTGACAGCAGTGCTTTTTATTTAAAAAAACCGATCTGTTTTCAACACTTTATTAGTGATTTTAGATTTACGCTAATGAGTTGCTTAATGCCCAAGCGGGTGTATTTTTATTTTACACCAAGTGGGCGTTGTACATCATTATCTGTTTAATAATTGTGACTGGAAGTTTTGACGAGCCTCTAACCCAAATGTTATCGAAGTCTTACCCCTTCAAAACTAAAAGTCTGTTCACATGTGTATCGGACACTCATTGAAGAGGATCTGTCACCAGTTCTAAGTATCCAAATGCCATATCTCATCTGACGTCCCCCTAAGGCTTTGTTCACATCTGCGCCAGGGCTCCGTTTAGGCGTTCCATCTGAGCTTTCCGTCAGAATGGAACCCTGACTGAAACAAATAGAAACCATAGGTTTCAATGGTGACGCATCCGGTGCAAATGGTTTCCGCCTGTCTCTGTTGGTAAAGGGTCTTGCCGTTTTGATGGAATCAATACCGTAGTCTACTGCACTATTCATCCCGTCAAAATGACGGAACCCTTGCACAACGGAGACAAACTGAAACCTTTGGCACTGGATCCGTCACCATTTAAATCAATGGTGATGGAAACGGAAGCGTATGGTTTTCATTTGTTTCTGTCAGGGCTCCGTTCCGACGGAAAGCTCAGAAGGAACGTCAGAATGGAGCCCTAGCGCAGTTGTGAACGAAGCCTAAGTTATAGAAAGCCACGGGGGCGGTAACAATATTCTTTCTCCTGGGGCGGTGTTTCGGTGTGCAGAGAGAGAATATTGCTACCACCCCATGCCTAGTATAGCCTAACACCAAAATGCTAGAATATCAGATGAGATATGGCATTTGGTTACTTAAAACTAGTGGCAGATCCTCTCTAAAGAGTCTCTATTGTAGATTTCTGTCATAAATGGTAGAAATCTAGCTCAATGTGCCGCACTAATCCAGTAAAATAGTGAACACAACAAAGAAAACATGATAGACTTCATTGTAGTAAATGTGGTGCATCTGGCATAGGTCGTGTCCTTCATTTTAACTAATCTGTGCCTATCGGGGGGGGGGGGCATCCCCCTCTGTATGTTGGCAGTGCCAGATCAGTGGCCCAAAGTCATTTAACCCTTTAATAATACCACTTATTCAAATCTGTAAAAATTTTAAATTTGACCACTTTGATGCCAGCTTTCATGCCCAGAACATGTTCGGGCCAGGCTGATCTCGACAGATTTTGAAGTGCGGCATTTCTCTCTGTATGTTGGCAGTGTCAGATCAGTGGCCCAAACTCAATTAGCCCATCAAAAACACCAGTTACTTATTCAAATCAGAAAAAAGAAAAAAAGAGTCTGTCTACCCACTTTGATGCCGGCTTTCATGCCCAGAACTTGTTCGGGCCAGGCTGAACTCTACTAATTTTGATGCGGGGCATTCCTCTTTGTATGTTAGCAGTTTGAGATTAGTGTCCCAAAGTCATTTAACCCTTTAAAAACAACAGTTACTCATTCAAATCTGGAAAATGTATCCTTCTACCCAATTTGATGCCAGCTTTCATGCCCAGAACATGTCCGGGCCAGGCTGAACTCTACTGATTTTGATGCGGGCGTTCCTCTTTGTATGTTGGCAGTGTGAGAACAGTGGCCCAAATTAATTTAGCACTATAACACTTTGTATTGCCCACTTTGATGCCCATCTTTGTGCCAGCTCTTTCTGTTCTAAGGCCATTTTAAAGTGTTTTCACCTCTGGCAGCTCAGTGCAACGTATTTTATTATTAATATAAGTTTTCCCTTTAATATGTTCATAATAAAACAAAAATACTGAAAACGCGGATAAGAAACTGGTGAAAAGAAACCAACTTCAGCATCGTTGCTGCCATAGACATAGCAGATCTAATATCTATGGACAGCCGAATGTGTCATGTTTATGACAATGACATCCCTCTGACCAATGAGTAAGCTGCACAGGGAACACAACCGGTACAGCCGTCCAGTGGTCAGTTATTATAAGCCCATATTATAGCAATACTAATGGTTGATGTGAATATTATTAACCACGTGACAGCAACCCCTTCATGCAGGGCAATGGAAGCCTCGTGTCTTCTTACCGTCAGAAACGTGTCTGCCAGGTAAATAGCACACCATCCTCCAAGCACCACAACGACCAGCGGGATCGGGATCATTGCGACAGGTACCCAGCCATGCAGCGATCAGATCACGGCGGAACTTTACCATCACGGGAACTTTGCGCCCTTGGTGCATGTTTCCCACCGGTCACTTCCGGTAGAGGGACCCGCTAAAGCTCTTCAGTGATTAGCCGTCATTAGTTGGCACGATGCCAGCAGAAGTATTGCGCGGACATTTCTACTACTGGCGGAAGTAACATGTGTGCGGTTTTGTACTGCATAAATAAGGGAAATTGGGGGTAGACTGTTAAATGCCGGATAAACAATAGATTCCCCTGTAATGGAATTACTTCTTAGGTGATTTAATAACTAGTTTGAGTCCCGGACTTTTCTTTTCACAATATATGTACACTGCTGGGAGTATTTTATATACCCAAAAGTTCCCTGCAGTGAATTCACAGTAGCAGAAATTCGGTGGATTACATTGCCAGCCATGTGGAGAAAATTGTAACACATTTCAATCACATGCTGCAGACCATTGGCGCGGTTTGTATCTTGTCAATTTCTGGCGCGGTATGAGCACAGATTTCTTGTGGATTTTTCCAGTAAGAAAACTGCAGTCACATCCCAGTGTTACATATTTTGGTGCGTATCCGCAGTGCGGATAATTGTTTTTAAAAAAAGAGTATGTACTCACCTTTCCCCGATTCTTGCATGGTTTCCCCGCCAGTCTCTGTTTTCTGGCCTCCAGCGATGCCGTGTCATGTTGAGACGTGACCGTTGCAGCCAATCCCATTGTGCCAGCTTCAGATGTCCCCAAAAGTGCCAGCCACAGTTGGTGTCATAAATACCCCAGCCACTCTGTTATTCTGGGTAGCGTTGGGGTTCCAGTGTTTTTGACTGCAGTGTTTTAAAATAAATTTGTGATACCTGTCATGGCTCACCGATACTGCAGTCTGAACAGAACCATACCTCCTTTTCTTTGTCTGGGACAGCTGCTCTTAAACATCCAAACACTGCTAATCTACTATATATAGTATCTCGATCACGCTGTAAATGACAGCAAGCGTAATCTCGAGTAAGTGACACACATTAACGTTACCGAAGCGTCGGGAGTGTTTAACCCCTTCCCTCTTTAGCCTCTTTTGACCTTCCTGACAGAGCCTAATTTTTCAAAGCTGACATGTTTCACTTTATGTGGTAATAATGCTTTCACCAATCCAAGCGATTCTGACATTGTTTTCTCGTGACACATTGGACTTTATGTTACTGGCAAAATTTGCTCGATACATTCAGTGTTTAAATATGAAAAACACCAAAATTTTGCGGAAAATTGCAAAAATTTGCATTTTTCTAAATTTAAATGTATCTGCTTGTAAAACAGGAAGTTATACCACACAATAGTCGCTAATTAAGATCCCCCACATGTCTACTTTAGATTGGCATCGTTTTTTGAACATTCTTTTATTTTTTTAGGATGTTACAAGGCTTAGAACTTTAGCAGCAATTTCTCACATTTTCAAGAACATTTGAAAAGGCTATTTTTACAGGGGCCAGTTCAGTTGTGAAGAGGCTTTTAGGGCCTTATATATTAGAAACCTCCAAAAAGTCACCCCATTTTAAAAACTCCACCCCTCAAAGTATTCAAAACAGCATTTAGAAAGTTAGACATTAGACATTTCACAGGATTTAAACCAAACGAGGTGAAATTTACAAATTTCATTTTTAATTTTTAATCCATTTTTTTTGTAACACAAAGTTTTACCTGAGAAACGCAACTTAATATTTATTGCCCAGGTTCTGCAGTTTTAGGAAATATCCCACATGTGGCTCTAGTTTGCTTTTGACTGAAACGCAGGCCTCAGAAGTAAAGGAGCACCTAGTGGATTTTTGAAACTCCTTTCTATTAGAATATATTTTAGGCATCATGTCAGCTTTGAAGAGCTCTTGTGGTACCAAAACAGTGGAAACCCCCCAAAAGTGACCCCATTTGGGAAACTACACCCCTCAAGGAATTTATTTAGGGGTATAGTAAGCATTCTGACTAGACAGTTTTTTGCAGACATTTTTGGAAGTAGGCCATGAAAATTAAAATCTACATTCTTTCAAATAAAATGTAGGTTTAGCTAATTTTTTTTAATTTCCAAAAGGACTAAAGGAGAAAATGCACCACAACATTTGTAAAGCAATTTCTCCCAAGTAAAATAATACCCCACATGTGGTAATAAACGGCTGTTTGGGCACACGGCAGGGCTGAGAAGGGAAAGAGCGCCATTTGGCTTTTGGAGCTCAAATTTAGCAGGAATGGTTTGCGGAGGCCATGTCACATTTGCAGAGTCCCTGAGGGGACAAAACAATGAAAACGCCCAAAAAGTGACCCCATTTTGTAAACTACACCCCGTGAAGAATTCATCTACGGGTGTAGTGATCATTTTGACCCCACAGGTGTT
Organism: Rhinoderma darwinii; assembly: GCF_050947455.1. Lineage (NCBI taxonomy): Eukaryota > Metazoa > Chordata > Amphibia > Anura > Rhinodermatidae > Rhinoderma > Rhinoderma darwinii. The sequence goes on along the minus strand of NC_134688.1, from coordinate 400,647,993 downwards.
TCATAGAATTTATTAGAATTGGGCAGTGAAAATAAAAACAATCCTTTTTCTTTAATAAGATGTAGCTTTAGCTCAAAATGTTTCATTTTCTCAACAAATAAAGGAAAAAAAGAACCCCAACATTTGTAAAGCAACTTCTTCCGAGTACGTCAATACCCCATATGTGGTCATAAACTGCTGTTTGGGCACACGGCAGGGCTCAGAAGAGAAGGAGCGCCATTTGGCTTTTTGGAGCACAGATTTTGCTGGATTGGTTTCTTGACACCATGTCGCTTTTGCAAAGCCCCTAAGGTACCAGTACAGTGGAAACTACCCAAAAGGAACTCCATTTGTGATACTACACCCCTTGAGGAATTAATCTAGGGGTGTAGTGAGCATTTTGACCCCACAGCTGTTTCATAGATTTTATTTGAATTGGGAAGTGGAAATAAAAATTACATTTTTTTTCCAATAAGACGTAGCTTTAGTGCAAAATTTTTCATTTTCTCAAAAAATAAAGCAAAAAAAGAACCCCAACATTTGTTAAGCAATTTCTCCCGAGTATGGCAATACCCCATATGTGGTTCTAAACTAATTTTTGGCCACACAGCAGGGCTCAGAAGGGAAGGAGTGCCATTTGGCTTTCGGACTACAGATTTTGCTGGATTTGTTTCTGGTCGCTATGTAGCATTTGCAAAACCCCTGTGGAACCAAAACAGTGGAAACCCCCCAAAAGTGATCACCATTTTGGAAACTACACCCCTCAAGGTATTCACCTAGGGGTGTAGTGAGCATGTTAACCCCACAGGTGTTTTGCATAAATTAGTGTGCACTCGAAATTTCAGAGTAAAAATTGGATTTTTCAATAGATATGCCACTATGTGGTGCCCAGCTTGTGCCACCATAACAAGACAGCTCTCTAATTATTATGCTGTGTTTCCCGGTTTTAGAATCACCCTACATGGGGCCCTAATCTTTTGCCTGGACATTTGACAGGGCTCAGGAGTGAAAGAGTACCATGCGAAATTGAGGCCTAATTTGGCGATTTACACAGAATTGGTTCACAATTGCAGAGGCTCAGATGGGAAATAATAAAAGAAACCCCCCAGAAGTGACCTCATTTTAGAAACTACACCCCTCAAGGCATTTATTAAGGGGTGTAGTGAGCATTTTCACCCCACAGGTCTTTTCCATAAATAAATGCGCTGCGTATGGTGCAAAGTAAAAATTAACATTTTCCCCCAGATTTGCCAATTCAGTGGCAAGTATGTTGTGCCCAGCTTATGCCACTGGAGACACACACCCCAAAAATTGTTAAAAGGGTTCTCCCGGGTATGGCGGTGCCATATATGTGGAAGAAACTGCTGTTTGGGCACACTGTAGGGCTCAGATAGGTGGGAGCGCCATTTGGCTTTTGGAGCGTGGATTTTGCTTGGTGGTAGTTTTGTTTGGAGTTTTACTGGTGTTTCAGTTTATAATGTGGGGCATATGTAAGCTGGGCAGAGTACATCAGGGGCATAGTCAGGGGGTATTATAATGGGGTAAACAATAAAATGATCCATAGATGTGTGTTACGCTGTGAAGAATCCTTTCTGCACAGGCCGGTGTCGCACTGATAAACGGTGTCTTTACTTATCCCCCTTTTGGTCCACACTCCGCACCTTTGCAGTTTGGGGAATTTTGCTAGGAAGTGTTGTCCTGGTATAATACGGACACCCTCGCTTCTAGCAGATGTTTGGGCCCCCCCTTCCTGGTTCCCTAATTTTAGGGCCCCGATAAATCGCCTCTTGAAACAGACTAAATGTTCCCCTCTCATCTGCACAACTGCATATTTTTTATTTCCTGACTTATGGAAGCCTTAACTAATTTTATTTTTTCATAGACGTAGTGGTATGAGGGCTGTTTTTTTGCGGGACGAGCTATAGTTATTATTGGTACCATTTTGGGGTACATGCGACTTTTTGATCACTTTTTAGCCTATTTTTTAGAGGCAAGGTGACCAAAAAAAACGCAATTCTGGCATGTTTTTTTTAGGGGTTTTTTATACAGCGTTCACCACGCGTTATAAATTACATGTTAACTTTATTCTGCGGGTCCGTACGATTCCGGCAATACCTAATTTATAGCACTTTTTTATGTTTTACAACTTTTTGCACAATAAAATTACTTTTGTAAAAAGAATGTATTTTCTCTTGTCGCCAAGTTGTGAAAGCCATAACTTTTTAATTTTTTTGTCGACGGAGCTGTATGAGAGCTTTTTTTTTGCGAGATGAGCTATAGTTTTTATAGGCACCATTTTTGGATACATGCGACATTTTGATCAGTTTTTATTTAAATTTTTGTATGACAAAGTGACCAAAAAACAGAAATTCTGGCATTATTTTTTATGTTTTTTTTTACGCCATTCACCGCGTGGAATAAATAACATAATATTTTTATAGTTTAGGCCGTTACGGTCGCGGCGATACCAAATATGTATGGTTTGTTTATTTTTTTCAATAATAAAGGACTTGATAAGGGAAAAAGTGCGATTGTGTTTTATTTTATTACTTAAAATGTTTATTATATTTTTGACAACTTTTTTTCACATTTTTTTACACTTTACTTTAGTCCCACTAGGGGACTTGAAGGTCCAACTGTCAGATTTTTTTTCTAATACATTGCACTACCTACGTAGATAGTGCAATGTATTAGATCTGTCAATCATTCACTGACAGCAATCCATCCGGTTAGGCTTCGCCTCCGAGCGGGGCCTAATCGGCTTCCGTAATAGCAAACAGAAGGCCATTGTTAGGTCTCCTGGTGTCATAATAGCAGTCAGCAATCGTGCAATTGCAGGGCACAGCTGCCGATCTGCTAGCAACCACAAAGATGCAGCGATTGCATCCAATCGCTGCATCTGAGGGATTAATGGCATGGATCGGAGCTAGCTCCGGTTCCTGCCGTTACAGGTGAATGTCAGCTGTAACATACAGCTGATATCCACCGCTGATGACGCCGGCTCATCTCCATAGCCGGCGCCATCTTGCCGGCGGCTACGGAAGCCTTGCAGGCCCCGCCTCTGGGCGGGGACTGGAAGTTTTCCGTGCCAGGCACACCGGGAGGCCAGTATTAGGCCTCCAGTTGCCATTGCAGCCACCGACACCCCGGCGATTTCATTGCTGGGGTGTCGATGAGCTGCAAACACCTTAAATGTAGCCATCGCTTTTGACGGCTGCATTTAAGGGGTTAATGGCGGGGATCGAAGCTAACATCGGTCCCCGCCGTTACAGCAGGATGTCAGCTGTCAGATACAGCTGACATCCGGGGATGATGGCACCGACTCAGCTTCTGAGCCAGTGCCATGCATTTGTCGTAAGTATACCCTTTTTGCGGGAAGCACTGGCTTTCCATGTCGTATACTCACGACAAATGTCGGGAAGGGTTTAATAGACATCGCATCCTGTCCTCAAGACTCTTCGGTAACGTTAATGTGGGTGTAAAGGACAGCACACGCTGTGCTGATTACATGAATGGATAAAATGTATGATGCTGATTGGTCGCTGATTGGTCAGCGTCATAGACTTCTCTTTACAACGCCCACTTGGTCAAAAGTAAAAACACTGGGCATTAAGAAAGTCATTAGCATAAAGCTAAAACAGGTCATAACTTGGTGAAAATGTATTGTTTTTCTAAATAAAAAACACTACTGTAATCTACATTACAGCGCCGACCACATTATGTAGGAGATAGGGCACTTATAATGTGGTGACAGAGCCTCTTTAACTTGACTTTTAGCTCATTAAAATACACAGTGGTAAGAGATTTTGACTTTTTAAATGACTTAAGTATTAAAGAGGCTCTGTCACCAGATTTTGCAACCCCTATCTCCTATTGCAGCAGATAGGCGCTGCAATGTAGATAAGAGTAACGTTTTGTTTTTTTAAAAACGAGCATTTTTGGCCAAGTTATGACCATTTTTATATTTATGCAAATGAGGCTTTCTAAAGTACAACTGGGCGTGTTTAAAGTTAAAGTACAAGTGGGCGTGTATTGTGTATGCACATCGGGGCGTTTTTATTTCTTTTACTAGCTGGGCGTTGTGAATAGAAGTGTATGATGCTGACGAATCAGCATCATCCACTTCTCTTCGTTAACACCCAGCTTCTGGCAGTGCAGACACACAGCGTGTTCTCGAGAGATCACGCTGTGACGTCACTTCCTGCCCCAGGTCCTGCATCGTGTCGGACGAGCGAGGACACATCGGCACCAGAGGCTACATTTGATTCTGCAGCAGGTGAGTCGATGTAGCTACTTCTATTGCAATTTTCTAAGGCAGTAAAAAACACCAAAACAGAAAAAAGTTTTTGGAGCCGATTTTCATAGACACTATTGAAAACAGCTCAAAAAACGGCCGTAAAAAACGTGAGTGGCTTAAAAAACGTCTGAAAATCAGGAGCTGTTTTCAAGGGAAAACAGCTCCGTATTTTCAGACGTTTTTGGTGAAGCGTGTGAACATACCCTAATAAGTAAAAAAGCAACACAAGTAATATACTTCCTTCCTGGGCCTTGACAGTAAACTAAGCTCTAAGCTGATATTGGTTAGTTTACATTACATGATCCATGGTTACCTCAGTTCACTGGCCTACTTTTAAAAGTAGGACAATGTACTGATGTAACCAGCGGGGCATAATTTGCTCCAGTTGCAGGCGTTTTTTTTTATTTTCTAAAAGATAATAAACTGTGACCTGATCAATAATAGCGGAAATGGGCCCTTGGTTCATGTGGGGGGGGGGGGGATGTTAATGAGGTAACACTGAGCATTTCTTTTAGGGTAAGTACACACATAGCATAAACACTGCAGATTTTCCGCAACGGATTTAATTGCGAAAAATCTGCAGTGTAAGGTCCCATGCATACGACCGTAAAAATCGTCTGTAAGTGCGGACCACAATTATGGACCATTCACTTCTATTTTCCACCTTAGAATGGGAGCACGACCCGCAAATGCGGGCGGCCAGCCGTGCCAGCAATTGCGGGCCGTGATTATGAGCACGGCCCTGTGCATGAGGCCTAATACAATAGCAGCAAAGTGGATGAGATTTGAACAAATCTCATCCACACATTGCATAAAAAACAAAAAACCCATCGAAAAAACTTTAATGTCAATTTATGCTGCTGGATCGATGGATTTCTGTTGCAGGTTTTCCCCATTGAATTCATTGGGGAGGTAAAACCCGCCACAAACAACACATGTTGCGATTTTTGCGGCGGAAAATTTGTGTTAGCGGAGCGTCAGCACTAAAAGTGCCTCGGGCAGCAGCAACTCCAAATAGGACCCTGCATAAATGCGCCAATATTACACTTGTGTGAAACTGGCTTTACTTCAGAAGCTCCTTGTCCTTTCTTTCAATGCTGCTTTTCATCTTGTTTCTAATTTTCAATCAGATTACATGACTGAAAGGATCAGCCACAATCTATCTAAAATAAAGCATGAATATAGTTTGCAGGCATGTGAGTATCAGCAAGGACATAAACATGACTCCCGAAAGACAACCCCTCTAGTGATTTCCCTCACAATGTATGACCAGTAAGATTGCAACGTCTGCGGCCTCAAGCCGTTATGTACAGTAATAATGATTATCCACAACATTTCACATCCTGTACAGTAACCTCATTAGCGCTGTAATGGTCATGTCACAATTTATTGCAGAGACTACCACAAAATCGACAAAACACAGCAAAATTTCAGCAAAACTTGGTAGTTGCGCCAAAAAAAACTGACATGGCCACTACGTCTGAATATACTGCACCACTCCAAATTTTCCTGCTTATCTGACAATCACGGCATCAAGTCCCCTAGGGGGACTAATAAAAAGTGTAAAAAAAAAAAAAAGTTTAATAAAGTCAGTAGTGAAAGTAAAAAAAAAAAACCTTTCCCATTTTTCCCTTAAGTAAGGTTAGAAAAAATAAAAGTTAACCTAACTGGTGTCACCGCATTCGTAACAGTCTGACCTATTACATTATAACGTTATTTAACCCACTCAGTGAACGCTGTAATAAATAATTTCATTAAAACTCCCAAATTGCAGTTTTTTGGTCACCTTAGCTCCCCAAAAAAATGGAATAAAAAGTGATCAAAAAGTCGAATGTACTTCAACATAGTACCAATAAAAACTACAGCTCGCCCCACAAAAAATAAGCTCACACACTGCTCAATCGACGGAAAAATAAAAAAGTTACGGCTTTTAGAATGTGGCGACACAAAACAATTTTTTCTTTTCACAAATAGTTTTTCTATCGCTTATGACAGCACCCATGTGAGGAGACCGCCCATCCCAGGACAAGAAACCTCAGGAGATAAAAAGGTTAACACCCCAACCCCACACACCGCCAAACATCAGTTTCAGGTTTCCTGTCCGCCGGATAGGTTGTCCTGGGGAGCTTCTGCTCCCATTGGAGATATGCATCTAATTTTTGTAAAAAAAATTCACACCCGGGGCTGAGGACTGGAAGCTGGAATGAATTTGCCTTCCTTTCCTGGTATGGTATAAGTCGTTGTAAAACGCAGCCTATTTACCTAGTGTGTTTCCCTATGTGCTGCCTCCTGTCTGTTCATGTCTGCTGCGGCTAGGTCGGGCAGCATTCTTGTCCGGCGACTCTTCCGCTCTTGGAAGGAGGCGTGCTTAACACACTGTGGGCAGGTAGGATTCTCAGTGTTGGAGGAATAACGGCACTGCTTGGCGCTATATAAATAGGCAGCAGGGATGCAGCCAGCTCCTGCAGGTCCTCTGCAAAAACTAGGGTATCAGCCTATAATTACTGTGAACTGTAAAACCAGAGACATCACAGTGGTGAATCACCATGCTTGATACTGGTGATCTCCATTCAAGAAGCGCTGACCCACCAGAAGCCCCCAGGCCTCCGAGTCCGGTATTTGTCCTGTGGGATGATGGGATCCACTGAACATTTCCTAAGATGCCTTTTCCATTATCTTAATGGTTTTTCTCTATGCCTTTTGTATTTATAGACTACTAATGTGGTCAAAAGTCCAACTCCAGCTCTAGAAAAGCCAGGACTTGTGGAATCTGTAAAAAGTCTTTATCATCTTTTTACGCTAAACCCCCTTGTCAAGTCTGCCTGGATAGGGTCATTGCTGAGCAGGCACCTTCTTTGTTAGACAGTATCAAACAAATTGTGAAGGATGAAGTGGCTTCCTCATTGGAAGCTTTTAAATAGACTCTGTCACCACATAAGTGCTCTATCTCTTACATAAGGAGATCGGTGCTATAATGTAGGTGACAGTAATGCTTTTTATTTAGAAAAATGATCTATCTTTACCACTTTATGAGTGATTTTTAGCTTTATGCTAATTAGTTTCTTAATGCCCAAGTGGGCGTATTTTTACTTTAGACTAAGTGGGCGTTGTACAGAGGAGTGTATGACGCTGACCAATCAGCGTCATACACTTCTCTCCATTCATTTACACTGCACTAGCGATATAGCTATATCGCTATGTGCAGCCACATACACAAAGACTAACGTTACTGCAGTGTCTCGACAATGAATATACATCACTACCAGCCTGGACGTGATGTTTATTCAGAATCCTGACACTTCTGAATCTTTTCTGTGAGATTTTCAGCAAGGCAAACGTAATCTCGTTTTAAGTGACAGTTTACAGCGTAATCTCGCGAGATTACATTTGCCTTGCCGGAAATCTCATAGAAAGATTCAGAATTGTCAGGATTCTGAATACACATCACGTCCTGGCTGGCGGTAATGTATATTCATTGTCAGGACACTGCAGTAACGTTATAGTGTGTTTATGTGGCTGCACATAGCGATATAGCTATATCACTATCTGCAGTGTAAATGAATGGAGAGAAGTGCATGACGCTGATTGGTCAGCGTCATACACTCCTCTGTACAACGCCCACTTGGTCTAAAGTAAAAACACGCCCACTTGGGCATTAAGAAACTAATTAGCATAAAGCTAAAATCGCTCTTAATGTGGTAAAAATAGATCGTTTTTCTAAATAAAAAGCACTGCAGTTACCTACATTATAGCGCCAATCTCCTTATGTAAGAGATAGGCCCCTCATAATGTGGTGACAGAGTCTCTTTAAGAATAAGAGTTCTCAGGCTAGTGCCTCGGGTGCACCTACTTCTCCGTTTAGTGCTGATGACTCATGCTCAGCTTCAGATGTGGGCGAAGTAGCCTCTGAATCAAACTCATCTATAAAAGAACAGTCTGGTAGTACCTCCTTCCAGGCAGAAGATACCGAACGTTTGCTAAAACCAGTTAGGACAACAATGGGGTTAGAGGATGTCAAGGAAACATCTAGATCCGTGTCAGATTTAAGGGGAATGTGTCGCTAGAACTTTACTATTTGAGTGATTACACATTGTTTTAATTTTTTGAATTTTTTCACAATTTAGGAGCCATTTTCATGTGGACCAGAAGCTGCTGCCGGACAGTAAGATGACGACTTCCGGCCATATGTTCAGGCGCAAGGAATAGGAGCGTAGACCAGCGGAGGCGGCAGGTAATTTATGTTCGTGTAGGTGATGTGTGCATTATGTTCGTGTGATACTGTCTGCTGAGTCCTGTATCTAATCCTCCTACACTGTGCAGTCACTCAGAAAATGGCGGCACACAGTGTAGGAGGTTTGAAGATTCAAACCCCTCCTTCTCCTGGCACTAGCCAGAAGAAGGGAGGGGGGATTGTGTGAGGACACTAGAGGAGAGCGTGTCCACCGCCAATTTGCAGCATAAATCAATGAGGTTGCTTTACCACAGTGACCATGCTGCAATTTTGGGAACTGCTCGGTCTAGTGTCCAGCACATGGAAATGTTATAAATTAACATTCAGGAAGAAAGATTCCACTGACTGGATGTCAGGAGATGTCTTCTGAGATATGTAGAGGTTACTTCTCCTTGGAGGAAAGATAAAAATCTTCTCCTACAGTTTCAGGAACCTCGTATAGGTAGTAAGGCTTCTACAGTATCTATTGCCAGATGGATTAAAGGGAATGTGTCGCTAGAAATTTTTTTTTTGTTTAGTTAGTATATAAATGATTACACATTGTTATAAAATGTAACATTTTTTCACAAGTCAGGAAATATTATAAATTAGATTTGAATTTATAACATTTCCATGTGCTGGTCACTAGAGGGAGCCATTCCCAAAATTGCAGCATTGGCATGTGGTAAAGGAACCTCATTGCTTTATGCTGCAAAATTGGAGAAGACACACTCGCTCTAGTGTGCTCAAACAATGCCCCCTCCTTTATCCTGGCTAGTGGCAGGAGAAAGGAGGGGGTCGAATGTTCAAACCTCCAACACTGTGTGCCGCCATTTTTTGAGCGAATGCACAGTGTAGGAGGATTAGATACAGTGCTTATAACACGAATATACACAAACATGACATACCTGCTCCTGCCGCTGCCACCACTCCTAGTCCTTGCTTCGGAACATATGGACGGAAGCCGCGACCGGAAGTAGTCATCTTACTGTCCGGCCGCGGCTTCCGGTCCATCAGTGACCAATCAGTGACATACACTTCTCATTGTTCCAGCCCAGCATGATCCACAGCACAGTGAGATTGTGCAGTGAAAGAAGCTGGGCTGGAACAATGAGAAGTGTATGTCACTGATTGGTCACTGATTGGTCACTGATTGGTCAGCCTCATACACTTTTTACAACACCCACTTGGTCAAAAGTAAAAACACGCCCAGGAGGGCATTAAAAAACGAAATCTAAAATTGCTCATAACTTGCTAAAAAATTATCGTTTTTCAAAATAAAAACCACTGCTGTTATCTACATTCCAGCGCCGATCAGATTATATAGGAGATAGGGCACTTATAATCTGGTGACAGAGCCTCTTTAAAGGGAATGTGTTGCCAGAAAAACATGTTTTTTTTTTTTTAATTAAACATTTAGTGTGTAGGTGATTAAACATTGTTCCATTTTTTTTTTTTTTTTTCACGAGTCAGGAAATATTATAAATTAGATTCTAAATTATAATATTTCCCATTGCTGGTCACTAGATGGAGCTATTCCCAAAATTGCAGCATTGCAAAATTGGGTAAAAAGCCCTCGCTCTAGTGAGCTCTCAGCATCCCCCCCCTCCTTTATCCTGGCTAGTGCCGGGATAAACGAGGGGTTTGAACGGTCTAACCTCCTACACTGTGTGTCGCCATTTTTTGAGCTAACACACAGTGTAGTAGGTTTACATACAGTAGTAAACGTACACAAACACGAACATACATAGAAATCTCTTACCTGCTCTTGCCGCCGCGGCTCCCTCCGGCCCGTCCGCTCCGTCTGCTGCCGCTGGTCCAAGTGCACAAGTCCGGAAGCCGCGACCGGAAGTAGTAATCTTACTGTCCGGCCGCGACTTCCGGTCCACAGGAAAATGGCGCCGGACGGCGCGCATTTCAAATTGGACTGTGTGGGAGCGGCGCATGCGCAGTTCCCACACAGACGGCGTACACAGAAGTGGATGGGACAGGACCCGTTCGCAGTCCCTATGGGACTGTGGCTGCCGTATTCCATGTCTGTATGTGTCGTTAATCGACACATACAGAAATGGAACAAAAAATGGCAGCCCCCATAGGGAAGAAAAAGTGTAAAAATAAGAAAAAGTAAAACACAAACACACAAATAAATATAAACGTTTTTAATAAAGCACTAACATCTTTAACATATTAAAAAAAAAATTGTGATGACACTGTTCCTTTAAGGACACGGCCAATTTTAGCCTTGAGGACAGAGCAATGTTTTTAGATTTCCCTCTTTGCATCCCGACGCTCATAACTCTTTTATTTTTTGTGCGACGTAGTTGTATGAGACTTTGTTTTTTGCGGGACGAGTTGTACTTTATGTAGGTACCATTTTTTGGTACAAATACATTATCGTTTAATTTCTATAAATTTTTATTTCGGCGAAAATGCAGAAAAAAAGCAGTTTCGCTGCAGTTTTAATATTTATTTTTTTTACACCATACACCGATCATCATAAATAATGTTATACATTTGTTGTACAGGTTGTTACGGTCGTGGCGATACCAAATATGTCTATATTATTTCATGTTTTGGACTTATATTTTAAAAAGTTTATTTTTTTTACTTTTCATTTATTTATTTATCATAAAAAATTTTTTACATTCATTTAACTTTTTTTTTTAATCCCATAAAGGGATTTATCATTTTGATTTTTATTTTGTAACTGCAATGTACTGGCATAGATCTGTATGCCAGTACATCAGCCTGTGTACTGATTGTACACAGGCAGTTGTTAGGACATACCTCAGTATGCCCTAACAACAGGAAATATTTTCAGACAGCCCTGGGGTCCTTGAATGGACCCTGGGCTGTCTGACCATACGAGTTGTGGGCTTTGATCGCGTCACAGTTATTTTCTGTGACGCGATCAACGTGCAGTCCCCCCTCTTTGAACGCCGCAATCAGCGTTCAAAGGGTTAACGGCAGAGAGAAGATGTTTCTCTCCTCTCCGCTGTCAGAGCGGGGCAGTGGCTGTGTATTGCAGCTGTTGCCCCGCTCTCGATCGCGCGCACAGACGGCTGTCACACAGGACGAGTATACTCGTCCTAATGTGCGAAGTGCTCGACGCCCAGGACGTCATGTGTCGGCAACCAGTTAAAAGAGGTATGGACTCGCGGGACAGGGATGTAATATTACCACTTTACAAAGCATTAGTGAGGCCTCATAGAATATGCAGTCCAGTTCTGGGCTCCAGTTCATAGAAAAGAGGCCCTGGAGTTGGAAAAAATACAAACAATAGCAACGAAGCTAATAAGGAGCATGGGGAATCTAAGTTATGAGGAAAGATTAAAAGAATTAAACCCATTTAACCTTGAAAGGAGACGACTAAGGGGGATATGATTAACTTATATAAATATATGAATGGCCCATACAAGAAATATAATGAAAACCTTTTTTTTTTTATCAGAGTTGCTTTTTCTGCAGCGGAATCGCTGTGAATCTGCCGCAAAAAACGCAACAACTGCTATTTGTTGCAGCTTTTGCCTTTAATGGGGAAAATCCGCAACAAATAAGGAGCGTTTACGCAAATACAATTGACATACTGCAGAATAAAATTCCGCACAGCAGGTAAATTTCTGACCATTTTTTGATCTATCGCATTAACTCTACGGGCATGACCACACGTGGCGGATTTCCTCCGCAACTGTCCGCATCAATGCCGCACAGAATCTGCGTTGCAGATTCTGCTGCGGATCTGCACAAAATGTGCAGTAAATTGATGCGGACTAGCTGCTGCGGACTGCGGTAAAAGTACTTCCCTTCTCCCTATCAGTGCAGGATAGAGAGAAGGGACAGCACTTTCCCTTGTGAAAGTCAAAGAAATTCATACTTACCGCCCGTTGTCTTGGTGACGCGTCCCTCCTTCGGCATCCAGCCCGATCTCCCTGGATGATGCGGCAGTCCATGTGACCGCTGCAGCCTGTTATTAGCCTGTGATTGGCTGCAGCCGTCACTTAGACTGAAACGTCATCCTGGGAGGCCGGACTGGAGACAGAAGCAGGGAGTTCTCGGTAAGTATGAACTTCATTTTTTTTTACAGATACATGTATATTGGGATCGGTAGTCACTGTCCCGGGTGCAGAAACAGTTACTGCCGATCGCTTAACTCTTTCAGCACCCTGGACAGTGACTATTTACAGACGTCTCCTAGCAACGCTCCCGTCATTACGGGAGCCCCATTGACTTCCTCAGTCTGGCTGTAGACCTAGAAATACATAGGTCCAGCCAGAATGAAGAAATGTCAAGTTAAAAAAGCAAGACGGATCCGCAGCACACATAACATGTGCATGACAGCTGCGGACTTCATTGCGGAAATTAGAATCTCCATTGAAGTCAATGGAGAAATTCCGCCATGAGTCCGCCACTGCTCCGCAACAGACAGAGCATGCTGCGGACACCAAATTCCGCTCCGCAGCCTATGCTCCGCAGCGTAATTTTACGCCTCGTCTAAACGAACACTGCTAAATTAAAGTGTAAGTCAATGGACAAACGGCTCCGCTGCGGATTAACGCTGCGGAGTGTCCGCAGCGGAATTTAAGTGAAATTCCGCCACGTGTGAACCCAGCCTACTTCTACTGTATTTGCTGCAGAATTTCCACAACAAATTCCGTTGCGGAAAATCCACAGTATTTACACAATGTGTGAACTGGCCTTAGTATAAAAAAGACATGAGTACATAGTCACTGATTGATGTAAGGTGAGAGATAACAGAACTTTTGTAACCTTCCATCCAATGAGACATACTTATATTTCCAGTATAAACTCTTTAATAGCTATCAGAGATGGTTCGCTATAATGAACAGTGTATTCAAATAGAAAACTCATTAGCCTTCATTAATTCTCTGAGGTTTTGTCCTTCCACAAAAAAGCAATTAAATATCTTCTTATCCATTATCAGACGTTGCAGAGCTTTACTTTTATTGTGGGGAATTTAAGTTGGTTTTAGCGAATGAGATTTATTTATTACACTGGGAATTAAATAACTAATCCAGACAATATAAAAAATAACAAAGACCCCAACCCAGAAAGGTACAACTAATGTTATTATGCATGGCGAATTATACCACTTTGCAAACGCAAAGCATTTAAACCTGCTATGCCACTTAGATCCCCTTAAAGGGGTTGTCTCATGAGGACAACCCCTTTTCGAGCTGATATCACAAGTGATTGCTGTGTGTCTGGCTCCATAAACCCCCAATGATCAGCTGTTATTGCCAGGTATTTCACTTACAACAGCTGAAATGTAATATTACATGGCAGCCATTCTGGTGAATAGCCATCCGTGTAATACATGTATAGGTCCGGTCCCCCAGAGTTAGAGCTGCTGTTTGTTAGCGATTCTCCACTCTGGCTCATAAATGGGGTCCCTTATAATGTATATAGAGTTTAAATAACCCCATTCTGCCTAATTAACCATTCAGTGTCTGGTAGTTGAATCAACTAGATGTGAACATAATAGCACTCCATGCCGAGAGGCAGACAAATGCACCGCATTAGGTAAATTCATAACAGCATGCCCGTTTTTTTATAACAGGTTTCTTATTCAATGTATTACACTATTTAGTTTGTCCTCTAGTATGCTATAGTCTGGCCCCATTATATAATGGTTTGATTTACTTTTATTTATATTTTCAGGATCTATTTAACCCCTTCCCGCCGCAACCCTTCGTTTTTTCCTCCCCACATTCCAAAAGCCATAACTTTTTTATTTTTCCGTCGATATAGTCCTATGAGGTCCTAATTATTGCGGGACGAGTTTTAGTTTTTCGTAGCACCATTTCTTGTACCATATAATGTACTAAGAAACGGGAAAAAACTTGTGGGGTAGAAAATGAAAAAAACAGCGATTCCTCCATTGTTATTTGCGCGTCGTTTTTACGGAATTCACTGTGTAATTAAAACGACATGTTAACTTTATTCTGTGGGTCAATACAATTACGCCAATACAAAATATATATAGTTTTTTCTATATTTTACTACTTTTACAAGTAAAAACCTAAGGGTAAAAAATAAAATGTATTTTGTGTTGCCAAATTCCGAGAGCCATAACTTTTCTATTTTTCTGTCTATTAAGTGGTATGAAGGCTTACTTTTTGCAGGATAAGCTGTAGTTTTTAATGATACAATTTTGGGTTACATGCGATATTTTGATCACTTTTTAGTTCATTTTTTGTGGGAGATGAGGTGACCAAAAAATAGAGATTCTGGCGTTTACAATTTTTTTTTATACGGCGTTCTCCGTGCAGATTAAATAATGATATATTGTAATAGTTCAGACTTTTGCAGACGCAGCGATACAAATTAAGTTTTTTTTTTTTGTTTTTTTTTTACTATGCTCTAGGGGGAAAATGGGAAAAGTTTTTTTTTGAACTTTTAATTTTTAAAAATATTTTTTACATAAAAAAAACCTTCATTTTACTCATTTTTACTTTTTTTATTAGTCCCCCTAGTTGTCTCCCTTACTGTAATTTGCTGTCTACCCGTGTTGTCAAGCAAAATCCGTCCCTGGTTACAGAGCAAAGAAGACAGATTGCAGAAAGTGGGAGTGTGTTTCTTCACAGCCTGCCCATAGAAGTCTATAGAGAAGGGAGGGGAAGCAAAGAGAGGAGACACATACATACTGCCCATACAAGTCTATGGAGAGGGGAGAAGAGAGCAGGAGCAGAGTGAGAAGGACATGCTGCAGCTTCCTGGTAAGATTTCTGTCACCCCAGCGCTGGATTCTCAGCCACGCTGCTCATGTTGCTGCAACTTCTATACAGGGGCTGTCTGTCAAACTTTAGCCTGGGGAGCAAATACACAGCACTGACCCATGAGTAGCAGCCCAACCTTAAAGGAGTTTTCCCATGAAGGACATTTATGACATATCCACAGGATATTGAGTCAAAAATAGAACATTTTGAAGCAGCACAAGTCCTGAGTTTCTGGTGCGGTGCACGCTGTCAAGCCAGGCAAACCTTCTCTGGCATAATGCAAATTCCAACAAAGTAGTAGGACAACAGCACACGTCTCCAAATCTTCAAAAAGGTTTTATTGTCAAAACATCTTACGGTAAACAGGCAACGTTTCGACCCATAGTGAGTGAAGGCTCTTTCTCAAGCCTAACATCAAATCTAAAACCATCATCTTAAATAGATAGGTGCATTTAATCACATGGTACATTTCAACCTATCAAAATTGTGATCAGTGTCTCCTAGGTGAATTATACATTAGTTTAATTGGCATCAATCAGCTGGTTATATAACAGTACAAACGTGTATAAAACCGACATACAAAGTACATTCAATAAAACAGTTGATATATATATGACAATCGTTATCTTACCAAACGAAAACGAGGAAGAGAAGTTCACCACACTACAGCTCCCAGCACCGATCCCAGATTCTCATTGCGCATGCTCCATAATCCGTGGATAAGAGAGGCACAGTATGCAGCAAATCAAGCCTCACCCATTTCAAACTAGACAGATTGGCGTGATCATTTAATCAGGTCAGTATCGAAATCATATTTCATTTAATTCCACATCTTATCACTCAAGTATGTTATACACTAATGTTATGATCCCTGACCATGAACTGCAGTTCTTGGATACGTTGGTGCAATGGAAGGATGGAACATTCCTAACGGATTTATTTGTTAAGCCAACAGATAGAAACAATCTTCTCTTGTACAGTAGTAATCATCCCAGACACATGATAGAATCTTTACCATGGAGTCAACTACTACGGGTTGACAGAATAGTATCAGATTCAACACAGAAACAGGTTAGGTTGAGACAGATGTGCAATAAATTCAAGAAGAGGGGTTACCCTAGGAATCTTGTACAGAAACATAGAAATAGATTGGAAACTGATCCATTGGAACCCACAAACAAGGATAAACAGGTAGAACGAGTACCATTTATATCAACCTTTTCCTCGTTTTCGTTTGGCAAGATAACGATTGTCGTATATATATCAACTGTTTTATTGAATGTACTTTGTACTTTATACACGTTTGTACCGTTATATAACCAGCTGATTCATGCTAATTAAACTAATGTATAATTCACCAGGGAGACACTGATCACAATTTTGATAGGTTGAAATGTACCATGTGATTAAATGTACCTATCTATTTAAGATGATGGTTTTAGATTTGATGTTAGGCTTGAGAAAGAGCCTTCAAATTCAAAAAAGGCTGCCTGCCGGCAGAAATAAGCCCTGTTTTCCAACCATTATTAAAGAGTAAAAATAAAAAAGTCTTTATTCAATTTGCAACAAGGACAGACTACATGAAATTTAAAAGTTAATGTCCATTTCTGACAGCAATTAGCACAGTGCCAGACGTAAGAGCTCTGTCTAGAAAGGGTTAAGTACCACAACCACAGAGCGCTACATGCAGTTAGTTATTAGTTAGACTCAAAGGTGTCAATAGGACAATTATTAAAATAAAGGTAGAAGCCCCCCCGACATGTTTCGCTACGATGTAGCGTCCTCAGGGGTATCGGGGCCAATGACCAATCTACCTTTATTTTAATAATTGTCCTATTGACACCTTTGAATCTAACTAATAACTAACTGCATGTAGCGCTCTGTGGTTGTGGTACTTAACCCTTTCTAGACAGAGCTCTTACGTCTGGCACTGTGCTAATTGCTGTCAGAAATGGACATTAACTTTTAAATTTCATGTAGTCTGTCCTTGTTGCAAATTGAATAAAGACTTTTTTATTTTTACTCTTTAATAATGGTTGGAAAACAGGGCTTATTTCTGCCGGCAGGCAGCCTTTTTTGAATTTAACTGTTGCACGCCCACCAACTATTGAGGTCCGCTCCATTGTATTTTTTGAGAAAGAGCCTTCACTCACTATGGGTCGAAACGTTGCCTGTTTACCGTAAGATGTTTTGACAATAAAACCTTTTTGAAGATTTGGAGACGTGTGTTGTTGTCCTACTACTTTGTTGCAATATCCACAGATATGTCATAAATGTCAGATAGATGCGGGTCCCACCTCTGGGACCCGCACCTTTCTCCAGAACGGGGCCCCCTAAACCCCATTCAGCCGCTCTGTGTTGCGGCTGAATGAGGTGTTTTCCGACCATGAAAAAGGTTATATGGTCGTGAGTTACGTAAACAGCATAACTCGCTGAGCTATGCTGTTTCCGTAACTCCAATAATAGTGAAAGGCAGTTACAGAAGCAGCGTAGCATGTGAGCTACGCTGTTTCCATAACTACCATTAAGTTCTATGAGACTTACGGAAACAGCATAGCTCCGCGAGTTGCGCTGTTTACATAACTCACGACCATATCATGTTTCTCATGGTCAGAATTTACCTCATTCAGCCGCAACACAGAGCGGCTGAACGGGGTTTAGGGGGCCCCGTTCTGGAGATAGGTGCGGGTCCCAGAGTTGGGACCCGCATTTATCTGACATTTATGACATATCCTGTGGATGTGTCATAAATGCCTCTCGTGGGAAAACCCCTTTAACCTATTTATCTCTACCTGCCGTATAAAGCTGGCAGATGTAACTGGGCTTTTAATCTAGCCATCGTTATAAGACGGCGATTGGTGGGATCGCACACGCATTTGCAATCTCAAATACACTGCTAGAATAACGATAAAAAGTGCTTAAAGGGGTTGTTCAATGCCAGAAAATCTGGCTACTTGTATAGCAATTGTAAAACAAAGATACTAATATGCTTTCATTTTCAAAACTGCACAGATATCCAGATTTTCATGCCCTGTCATGGTCCTGGAAGTGGAGCTTCTCCCTTAGCTGTGATGTTTTGACACAGCCTCATGATGCAGGGAGCCCCCCTCTCTGTCTGTCGTTGATGTGATGGACGTGGTTTACCTAATGAACTGAGCCAGGCAGCCAGCCCCTTCTCTGTCACGGCTGCAAGACAGTAGCCCCCTGTTTGGACTGCAAGCGTCCCTCCTGCTTTCCTTATTCTATGTTATCTCCCTTCCCCACCTTGACTGTCATCATGAAGCTATACTATTTTAGTGTGGGCCGTCTTTATTACAGGGGGGCTACTGTCTTTCTGCAGTCTGAAATACGAGCAAGCTTATCTGACAAAGGAGTACAAAGGTCTGTGGTCGCGGCCGCCGGATAGTGAGAGAAGCCTGCGGTCCGCGACCACGGCCATTACAGTACCCCCCTTTACACCCCCTCTTCTTAGGTCCAGAGCGTGAGAGGATTTTTTTAATGAGGGTAGGGGCATTAATGTACTCTTCTGGCTCCCAAGACCCCTCCTCAGGACCAAACCCCTTCCAGTCCACAAAATAGAAAGTCTTTCCTTCTACTCTCTTGTAGCCCAGAATTTCCTTCACCTCGAAGTTGCCAGAAGAACTGCTGGGAGCAACTGTAGCGATTCAGAACCACAGGCTTTAGAAGGGACACATGGATCGAAATAGGGATTTTGAGAGTAGGAGGCAGACAAAGCCAGGGGCAGATTGGAAGCTTAAAGCCCTGGAAAAAAGTCTAAACGTGGCCCCATTTTGTGGGTGGGGCAAGCACAAGTAGGCGGAGTCAGCAAACCGTTAGCTATTGCCACATTGGTGGTAGATCTAATAATGCAGCCTTATTATTATTGTCAGCACTGGGCTGTGTTCACATCTGCATTGGACACTCTTAGGCGGCTTTCATACCACAATATTTCTATTAATATAATGTATGTGCTGATAAGGCTCCCAGGAGATCATTAAACAGTTTAAAAAACGGATGTCTCTTTCCGTCCTCCGTAGGTGCCCATGTTAAAAAAAGCACATACATATGCATGGAATAGCGCAGTGTTCAACGCTATTCCACGCAGAAAAATAAAAAACTTTTTTAGCCTCGGTTCGGTGTATGGGGGTCTATGGATCAATTTATCGTATGCGTCAGGAGCTTTCTTGCCACATACAGTAAACTAATATAAATACCTTGGTGTGAAAGATGCCTTAGAAGCTTCTACTGCAGGTAAAACAATTGTGACCAAAAAGGGACACTGAAGAGGATTTCGAAACATTATTTGTGGTGGGAGACACGGATGGTGGCAGAGGCTCTGTGGGAGCTCTGTGGGAGGAGGGGGAGAGGGGCATAGAAGGAGGCAGAGATTAGGTGGGGGCAAGGGGGAGAGTGTAGGTGAAAGCTGAGCCATATTTAGAGTTGATGCTACCCTAGGCACTTTTAGTGTTGATGCCCCCTATAACTCTCAAAGTTACGGAAAAAGTGCAGGACCCAAGAAAGGTGAGTTTAATAATTGCTTTGCTTTTTTATGTGTTACTAATTATTTATTTTTTTGTGTTTTTTTACAGGTTCGGTTGTTGGACTACTTCAGATTCGAGGACTACTTCACTGACTGCGTTATTTAAATTCTCAGTAAAATGTTTAAAGAGGGTTGTGTGCAGGTTTTTTATTTCAATAAAATATATTTATGTCCCTGTGTTTTTAAACTATGTTACTACTGCCCTAGTAATGGCCACTGTCAGCCTGCGAAAAGGCTAACACTAACCCCCATTATTACCCCGGTACCCACCGCCACCAGGGGTACCGGGAAGAGCAGGGTACGATCCAGTACCCGACCATCTGTAGTGATGGTCGGATACTGGGGTGGCCGCAGGCTGGTGTTATTAGGCTGGGAAAGCCCAAAAACTGTGGCCATTACCACCATGTTAATGCTAGCCTGCTGCTATGTTGTATCTGGCTGGTTATGAAAAATGGGGTGGGGGGGGAACTCCATGTGTTTTCTTTTTGGTTATTTTAAGAAAATGCTCCCTCCCACACACAAAAACCTAGTACCAGGGGCGTAGCTAGAGGCTCATGGGCCCCGATGCAAAAATTCTTACTGGGCCCCCCCCCCCGCAAACTTCTCATGGCCGACGGTCCACTTTCAGCTGCATCGCTGGGTCTCCTAAGTGACCCAACAATGCAGCACTAGCAGCCGGGGGCGTCACTAAGGCTGGGTTCACACACACTATTTACGGATGTAATTAGGGCGTTTTAGCATTGAATTACGTCCGAAAATGCGGCTCAAAAGCGTCGGCAAACATCTGCCCATTCATTTGAATGGGTCTTACGATGTTCTGTGCCGACGGTCATTTTTGTTTACGCGTCGCTGTCAAAAGGCGGCGCGTAAAAAAGTGCCTGTCACTTCTCCAGACGTAAATGGAGCCGTTTTCCATGGACTCCATGGAAAACCAGCTTCAGTTACTTCCGTAATGGACGCAGCAAAAGACGCCTCCACATGCCATTACGGCTGAAATTACGGTGCTGTTTTCTCCTGAAAACAGCACAGTAATTTCAGCCGTAACGGACGCTGCCGTGTGAACATACCCTCAGGGCTTAAAATGTCCGGGAAATAGCCCCAATACATATGTGTCCGCCCCAAAAAAAAGTGTGTATATGAGACAGCATAGCATATCTATAGCACTACGACCCTATAAACTATGGATAGGATTAGATACAGTGGCTGAGCAGACAGTATCACACATGATAGGATTAGATACAGTGGCTCAGAAGGCAGTATCACACATGATAGG
This sequence comes from Rhinoderma darwinii, assembly GCF_050947455.1. Taxonomy (NCBI): domain Eukaryota; kingdom Metazoa; phylum Chordata; class Amphibia; order Anura; family Rhinodermatidae; genus Rhinoderma; species Rhinoderma darwinii. The sequence continues at coordinate 400,626,957 of NC_134688.1, read as the reverse complement.
ATTAGATACACAGCTCAGCAGACAGTATCACACATGATAGGATTAGATACAGTGGCCCAGCAGACAGTATCACACATGATAGGATTAGATACAGTGGCTCAGCAGACAGTACCACACATGATAGGATTAGATACAGTGGCTCAGCAGACAGTACCACACATGATAGGATTAGATACAGTGGCTCAGCAGACAGTATCACACATGATAGGATTAGATACAGTGGCTCAGCAGACAGTATCACACATGATCGGATTAGATACAGTGGCTCAGAAGGCAGTATCACACATGATTGGATTAGATACACAGCTCAGCAGACTGTATCACACATGATCGGATTAGATATAGGGCCCAGCAGACAGTATCATACATGATTGGATTAGATACACAGCTCAGCAGACTGTATCACACATGATAGGATTAGATACAGGGCCCAGCTCGCTGACATTGCGTCTCCAGCGCTGGACCCAGGATAGGCAAGAATAATAATTTTGCTTCTTTATGTGTTACTGATTATTTTTGTGTTTGTGTTTTTTTTACAGGTTCGGTTGTTGGACTTCGGATTTGAGGACTTCAATGACGGCGTTTTTTTTATTCTCAATAAAATGGTTAATGAGGGTTGTGTTTTTTTATTTCAATAAAATATTTTTTCTATGTGCTTGTATCTTTTTAAACTTTATTACTACCGCCTTAGTAATGGCCGCTGGCTGATTGACAACCTCCATTACTAAGGCGAGGCTTAATGTTAGCCGGTGCAGAGGCCAACACTAAACCCCATTATCACCCCGGTACCCACCGCTACCAGGGGTACTGGGAAGAGCCGGGTACAAACCAGTACCCGACCATCTGTAGTGACGGGCAGGCACCGGGGTGGCCGCAGGCTGGTAGTATTAGGCTGGGGAAGGCCAAAAACAGTGGCCCTCCCACCCTTGTAATACTGCCTGCTGCTGCTGTGTTGTATCTGGCTGGTTATGAAAATTGGGGGGGACCCGACATCGTTCTTTCCAATTATTTTTTATTTTTTTTTAAATGACGTGGGGTCCCCCCCATTTTCATAACCAGCCAGATACAATAAAGCAGCAGCAGGCAGCATTACCAGAATGGGAAGGGCCACTGTTTTTGACCTTTCCCCTCCTGATAATACCAGCCTGCGGCCACCCCAGTGGCCAACCATCACTACAGATGGTCAAGTACTGGATGGTACCCGGCTCTTCCCAGCACCCCTGGTGGTGGTGGGTAACGGGGTAATAATGGGGGTTAGTGTTAGCCTCTGTACCTGCTAACACTAAGCCCTGCCTTAGCAATGGATGCTGTCAATCAGCCGGCGGCCATTACTAAGGCGGTAGTAATATAGTTTAAAAAAAAAAACACAAAGACATAGAAAAAATATTTTATTGAAATAAAAAAAAAACCCACACAGCCCTCATTAACCATTTTATTAATAAAAAAAAAAGCTGTCATCGAAGTAGTCCTGGAATCCGCCGTAGTCCAACGACCGAACCTGTAAGAAAACACACAAAAAATGATTAGTAACACATGTGGTAGGGTATGTGCACACACACTAATTACGTCCGTAATTGACGGACGTATTTCGGCCGCAAGTACTGGACCAAACACAGTGCAGGGAGCCGGGCTCCTAGCATCATACTTATGTACGACGCTAGGAGTCCCTGCCTCGCTGCAGGACAACTGTCCCGTACTGAAAACATGTTTACAGTATGGGACAGTTGTCCTACAGCGAGCCAGGGACTCCTAGCATCGTACATAACTATAATGCTAGGAGCCCGGCTCCCTGCACTGTGTTCGGTCCGGTACTTGCGGCCGAAATACGTCCGTCAATTACGGACGTAATTAGTGTCTGTGCACATACCCTAAGGCTTAGATACAGGGCCCATGTGTGATACTGTCTGTGGGACCCTGTATCTAAGCCTACCACAAGGTAGGCTTAGATACAGGGTCCAGCAGACAGTAATCTTATACAGTATAAGATTAGTGTGTGCTGGGGCCCTGTATCTAAACCTACAGTGTGGTAGGCTTAGATACAGGGCCCAGCAGACAGGATCACGCATGGGCCATGTATCTAAGCCTACCATGTGATTGGCTTAGATACAGGGCCCAGCAGACAGGATCACACAATCTGTGATCCTGTCTCATGGGCCCCCTAAGCCTGATACATCGTAGGCTTAGGGGTTGTGTAGTCCCTAAACATTGATGGCCTATCCACAGAATAGGCCATCAATAGCTGATGTGTCGCCCGGGACCCGCAAATCAGCTGTTTTGAAGGGGCCGCAGCACTCGTACGAGAGCTGCTTCCCCTTCATTTCACTACTCGCTCACACTGTGAATCGCCGACACCGATTCAGTGTGACCGGAATGAAGTGACAGGAATGAAGGGGAGCAGCTCTCGTACGAGTGCTGCGGCCCCTTCAAAACAGCTGATTGGCGGGTCCCGGGAGTCAGACCCCGCCAGTCAGGGCTAACCTTACCTTCCTCTTCGGCCGCGGCGGGAGTTCTGTAGTCTCGATGCTGTGCGCGGCGGCATAGCGCTGAGACGTCATGCGCTGCGCACAGCGCTTGACGTCAGGACCTCCGCTGCGATCCGGAACCAGGAAGGTAAGTAAAGTATGTTACTATAGTAACAGGGGCCCGCGGCCCGAGTTACTATAGTAACTTTTTATTGATGTGGTGCGGGGGGCCGTGGGCCCCCCTGGCTTCGGGGCCCGGTCGCAATTGCGACCGCTGCGACCCCTATAGCTACGCCAGTGCCTAGTACGAAAAATCTCCCACAGATAATATTTGCAGCAAAGCCCCCTTACCCCAAACGAATGAACTATTAGAGTGTCTTCTCACACTACACATTAAGTTTTTTGCAGCAATTTCTGAGCAATTGCTTTATAACTATGTTATTGTCCACAGTGTTGTGAAAATCGCTGCAAAAAATACGATATGACCATAACCTCTGAATAGATGATAAATAAGTCCCCCAACACATAGCGTTCACCGCCATGTCACCCCCACAAAAACAATTATGGAGTCCCCCTCCCCAACGCATATCATTTACAGTCAAACCCACCTTCCCACACAAAAACAATTTATACCGACTCCCCCTCCCCTCACCCCACACATAATATTTACAGTCAAGTCCCCCCACCCCCACAAAAAAGATTTATACAAAATACCCCCCCACACATAACACTTATAGTAATGTCCCTTCTCGCCACAAAAACGATTTATACAAAATCCCCTCCCCCCACATATAACACAGTAAAGTCCCCCCTCCCCATAAAAACGATTTATAAAGAACCCTGACACACAACATTTACAGACATGCCCCCCCCACAAAACGATTTATACAAAATCCCCATCCCCACATATAACACTACAGTAAAGTCCCCACTCCCCCAAAGACGATTTATAAAGAATAGCCCCCCACATAACACTTACAGTTCCCCTACTTGCACAGCCCATACATAGCTGTACTCACCAGTCCTGAGCTCCATGGAGGGAATCTTCATGTTGTCAGCGGTCACATGTTCCAGGCAGGAGGAGAGCTGTGTGTAAGACTGCTCCTCCCCAGCCCTCTCTTCCTCCATCCTCCTGACCTGTTTGCTGGATAAACACTTCAACAATCCACAATGTTCTCCTGAACAGGCAGAGTGTATGGCCTGCCGCATTATATGACGTCACATGTGATGTATAATGCAGTCGCCCGGAGCACACACGCTCTGCCTGTGCAGGAGAACACGTTACACAGCTCCTGTCCCCTGCACTGCCTAAGTTTTGTAATACATTTTACAACAATGAACAGCCTCCCTGACCCCCAGCCCACCCTTGAGCAGTGGAGTGGCCGGCCTACCGGGAAAATTCCCGGTAAAGTACGTGGCCAATCCGACCCAAGCCAAAGCTTATAGGACATTAGGTTTATCTGTTGTAACACCTTGAAGGGACCCAAGAACCTGAGAGCAAATTTGGAAGGGACCTTCAGATGAATGTTCTTTGAAGAGAGCCAGACCTTGATTTCGGGAAGAAACTGAGGAGGGACTCTTGTCTTCTTATCTGCATATGCTGTCATGCAATCCACTGCCTGAAGAATCACAGACTTGGTCTGCTGCCAGATGTGAAGAAAAGTCCAGAATGAAGAATTGGCTGGAGGCACTTGAGGCATAGTTGGCACCGGATGAGGAACTTGTGGGTGCTGACTGCATGCAATATAGAATGGAGAGGAAGCAGTAGACTCACTTGTATGGTTATTGTATGAGAATTCTGCCCAAGGCAGTAGACAAAGACAGAGACAAAATGACGAAGGTAATTCTCTAGTATTGGGTTGATCCTCTCCACTTGACCATTAGACTGTGGGTGATAGGCAGAAGAGAAGTCCAGCTTCACATCCAAAAGATTACACAGGGCTCTCCAGAATTTAGACGTGAACTATACACCCCTCAAAGAAACAATATGAAGTGGTAGTCCATGTAGACGAAAGATGTGTTGAACGAACAGATCTGCCAGACGAGGAGCTGAAGGGATTCCCATTAAAGGAATAAAATATGCCATTTTAGAGAAACGATCCACTACTATCCAGATTGTAGTACATCCAGCAGAAGGGGGAAGGTGAGTGATAAAGTCCATAGCAATGTGTTGCCAGGGAGAACCAGGCACCGGCAAAGGTTGGATCAGACCAGCAGGTTTAGAGTGAGAGGATTTGTTTAGGGCACAATTAGCACAGGAGGAAACAAAGTCAAAGACATCCCTAAGTGGCGAGGGCCACCAATAATGACAAGCAATAAAGTCCCGAGTCTTGTGGACACCAGAATGCCTGGCCAGTTTGGAATTATGCCCCCAGCGGAGAATTCTTTTCCTGTCAGCGGGACGGACAAAAATCTTCCCAGGAGGAATGCCCTTGATCAGCAGAGGATTTACGGCAATAATCTTGGAAGAATCAATAATATGTTGAGGCTTTTTTTCTGAGTCGTCAGTTTCAATTGATTGAAAAAGGGCATCGGCCTTAATGTTTTTGTTTGCAGGGCGGAAGTGGAGAAGAAAACAAAATCTGGCAAAGAACAGTGACGATCTAGCTTGACGAGGGTTCAGTCATTGTGCAGACTGCAGATAGGTAAGATTTTTGTGATCAGTGTAGATAATGATTGGATGAGCGGACCCTTCTAGCAGGTGTCTCCTTTCTTCCAAGGCCAACTTTACAACAAGCAATTCTCGATCTCCAATGGAGTAGTTGAACTCAGCAGGAGAGAAGAGTTTGAAGAAGAATCCACAAGATACTGCCTTATCCTTAGAATTCTTTTGGAACAGGAGTGCTCCAGCACCAATGGAAGAGGCATCAACCTCCATGGAAAACTGTTGGGTAACATCAGAGGCAGACGTGAAGGCGCTCTTGAGGTTGGAGAATGCTGACTCTGCCTCAGAGGTCCAGTCCTTAGCATTCACTCCCTTTCTGGTAAGAGCTGAGATGGGAGTGGTAAGGGATGATAAATTTGGGATGAACTGACGGTAAAAATGATCAAATCCAAGAAATTTTTTATAGCTCAGAGACCCTGAGGACGTGGTCACTCCAAGACGGACTTCAACTTTTCCGGGTTCATTTGAAGACCACGATCGGAGACAATATAACTCAGGAAAGGCAATGATCTCTTTTCAAATACGCACTTCTCCTGATTTGCGTATAATTTATTTCCCCTTAGCCGCAACAAGACTTGGCATACATGTTTCAGATCGGGTGAGTAGATCAAGATGTCGTCCAGATACACCACCACACAGACATGCAGAGGATCACGAAAGTTGTCGTTCACGAATTCTTGGAATACTGCTGGAGCATTACACAGTCCAAAGGGCATGACAGTATAGTCGTAATGAACATCTCGGGTGTTAAATGCGGTTTTCCATTCGTCACCATTTCATATACGAATTAGGTTATAGGCTCCGCGTAGATCCAGCTTAATTAAAACCTTGGCTCCATGAATCCTGTCTAAGAGCTTGGAGATAAGTGGCAAGGGGTACTTGTTTTTTACCGTGACTTGGTTTAACCAACGGTAATCAATGCACGATCGTAGTGACCCATCCTTTTTCCCAACTAAGAAGAATCCGGTCTTCAGCCGGTGAAGAAGACTTCCTGTTGAATCCTCTCAACAGGTTCTCCATGACATAGTCCGACATGGCCTGGGTTTCAGGCAAGGAAAGCGGGTAGACCCATCCACGAGGGAGTGAGTCTCCAGGAAGCAAATCTATAGGGCAGTCATATGGATGATGAGGAAGAAGAACCTCTGCCTCCTTCTTGCTGAACACATCAGCGTAGCTGGCATAATGTGGAGGCAATCCAAAGAGTGACTGAAGTAGTGGGGAAAGAACGGAACGAACCTGAGGCAGGCAGCGCTGCAGACATCGAGGTCCCCACTGGAGGACCTCTCCGGAATTACAATCAAGGACTGGAGCATGTTGGCGAAGCCATGACAATCTGTAAAGGATTTGCCTGACACAACTTCTGTGTCGACGCCCGTGGTTACTCAGTCTGCATCTGTTCCACCCTTGGTCTACTTATACCTTCATTTGCTGCTTGTCCTTTGCCTGTGATTCTCTTGCTTCCTGGCTCTGCTGTTCCTGCTGTTACCATTGACCTCTGCTTCATATTGACCCTGGCTTGACTGACTATTCTCCTGCTTTGCATTTTTTACCACGTACACTCCTGGTTTGACTCGGCTCGTCCACTACTCTGTTGCTCACGGTGTTGCCGTGGGCAACTGCCCCACTTCCCTTGCTTTGTGTACCCCTGTCTGTTTGTCTGTCTTGCACATATTGAGCGTAGGGACCGCCGCCCAGTTGTACGCCGTCGCCTAGGACGGGCTGTGCAAGTAGGCAGGGACTGAGTGGCGGGTAGATTAGGGCTCACCTGTATGTCTCCCTATCCTGACATTACATAATCACAGGTCCATATACCTTTTCTACCCTGGTCCCTGACACACTATGGACCCCCTTGAGGCCCTGTCTCAGCAAATGCAGGGTCTCTCCCTACAGGTCCAAGACCTGACTCAGAGGTGCAACCAGCGTGATGCGACCCAGGTAGTGCCCCCCACCCCACCTCTTGAACCCCACCTCAAGTTGCCTGACCGGTTCTCATGGGACCGGAAGACTTTTTTCTCCTTTCGGGAAAGTTGTAGGCTCTATTTCCGTTTAAGGCCCCACTCCTCAGGTTCTGAGAGCCAGCGAGTGGGTATAATTATGTCCCGGCTCCAGGATGGCCCCCAGGAATGGGCCTTCTCCTTGGCCCCTGACGTCCCTAAACTGTCTTCTGTTGACCTTTTTTTTTTGGCTCTCGGACTCGTCTATGACGAGACTGACAAGACTGCCTTTGCCGAGAGTCAGCTGGTGACCTTACGTCAGGGTAAGAGACCCGTTGAGGAGTACTGTGCTGACTTTAGGAAGTGGTGTGTAGCTTCTCGGTGGAATGACCCTGCCTTGAGGTGCCAGTTTGGATTGGGTCTGTCGAACGCTCTGAAAGACCTGCTAGTTAGTTATCCCTCTTCTGACTCTCTAGATCAGGTTATGGCTTTAGCGGTACATCTTGACCGACGTCTCAGGGAATGACGACTTGAACGTTTTTGTGCCTTCTCCTCTGGCTCCCCTATGATGGCTCCCGAGGCTCCGTTGCTTCGTTCTTCCACGGAAAACTCGGATGAACCAATGCAACTCGGGGCCTCCGCGTCTCCCCAACAACATAGAGAGTTCCGCAGGAAGAATGGTCTTGCTTCTACTGTCGGGATGACAAGCATCAAGTGAACGACTGTCCTATGCGTAAGAATAAGCAGCCGGAAAACTTCCGCGCCTAAGTGACCATCGGGGAGGTCGCTTGGGCGCACAGGTATTTCCCGTATACATGAAACCTAATAAGATCTTGCTTCCCTTTCAGGCCTCTTTTTATGGTAGGACTGCCACCGGCAGTGCCTTCGTGGATTCAGGGCCTTCTGCTAATATTATGTCTGTGGAATTTGCTATGTCTCTAACTCTGCCATTGATTGATTTGCCTAAACCTGTCCCGGTAGTGGGTATCGACTCCAGTCCACTTGCTAATGGTTATTTCACGCAGCATACCCCTATTTTTGAACTCATTGTGGGCTCCATTCATTTGGAGCAGTGTTCTGTGTTGGTGAGGCAGGCATTATCATCTGATTTGGTTTTAGGCCTTCCTTGGTTGCAGATGCATAATCCCACGTTTAACTGGAATACTGGGGATCTTACTAAATAGGGTAATGAATGCATGACGTCTGTTTTTCTATTAATTTGCTTTCTCTCGTTGAGGAGGTGAACACTCTACCTGATTTTATTCAGGATTTCGCTGATGTTTTTTCGAAAAAAGCTTCCGAAGAGTTACCTCCTCATAGAGAGTACGATTGCACAATCGATTTGGTATATTTATTCTCTCTTGTCCCGAACGTGAAGCCATGAGAGAATATATCCAGGAGAGCCTGGCCAAGGGTTACATTCGTCTACTTCTCCGGTAGGTGCTGGCTTCTTCTTCGTAGGGAAGAAGGGTGGTGGTCTTAGGCCATCGATTACCGAAACTTGAATAAGGTCACTGTAAGGAACCAATATACCCTTCCTCTGATTCCTGATCTCTTCAATCAGGTTCAGGGGGCCCAATGGTTCTCTAAGTTTGATCTTCGGGGGACTTACAACCTTATCCGAATCAGAGAAGGGGAAGACTGCGTTTAACACACCAGAAGGTCATTTCGAATACCTCGTCATGCCCTTTGGGTTGTGTAATGCTCCCGCGGTCTTCCAGAATTTCATAAATGAGATTTTAAGAGACTACATGGGGGTATTTCTTGTAGTGTACCTTGATGATATACTTGTGTTTTCCAAGGACTGGCCCTCCCACATTGAGCATGTCAGGAAGGTGCTCCAGGCCCTTCGGGAAAACAAACTCTTTGCTAAAACCGAAAAATGTGTGTTTGGGGTGCAGGAGATACCATTTATGGGTTAAATCCTCACTCCTCATGAATTCCGCATGGACCCTGCCAAGATTCAGGCTGTGGCTGAATGGGTCCAACCTGCCTCCCTGAAGGCGTTACAGTGCTTCCTGGGGTTTGCTAATTATTACAGGAGATTTATTGCTAACTTCTCGGTCATCGCTAAGCCTCTTACGGATCTTACTTGCAAAGGTACTGACCTCCTCAACTGGCCTTAAGAGGCGGTCCAGGCTTTTGAGGTCCTTAAGAAGTGCTTTATCTCGGCCCCTGTACTGATTCAGCCTAACCAAATGGAGCCATTCATCGTGGAGGTTGATGCCTCCGAGGTGGGAGTGGGTGCTGTCTTGTCCCAGGGTACCAGGTCCCTCACCCATCTCCGTCCCTGTGCCTACTTCTCCAGGAAGTTCTTGCCCACTGAGAGTAACTATGATATTGGCAATCACGAACTCTTAGCCATTAAATGGGCATTTGAAGAGTGGCGCCACTTCCTGGAGGGGGCTAGGCACCAGGTAACGGTCCTTACCGACCACAAGAATCTGGTTTTCTTAGAATCTGCCCGGAGGCTAAACCCGAGACAAGCTCGATGGGCGTTATTTTTTACTAGATTCAACTTTTTGGTCACCTATAGGGCTGGGTCTAAAAATATTAAGGCTGATGCACTGTCGCGTAGCTTCATGGCCAGTCCTCCTTCCTACATGTGTTTTGCCTCCAGGTATAATCATTTCCTCTGTTGATTCTGACTTAGTCTCCGAAATTGCGGCTGATCAAGGTTCAGCTCCCGGGAACCTTCCCGAGAACAAGCTGTTTGTTCCCCTGCAATTCCGGCTAAGAGTACTCAGGGAAAATCATGACTCTGCACTAACTGGCCATCCAGGCATCCTGGGTACCAAGCATCTCATAGCCAGAAACTATTGGTGGCCTGGGTTGCTTAAAGACGTTAAGGCCTACGTCGCCGCTTGTGAAATTTGTGCTAGGTCCAAGACTCCCAGGTCCCGACCAGCGGGCTTACTATGTTCTTTGCCCATTCCCCAGAGACCTTGGACCCATATCTTCATGGATTTTATCACCGATTTGCCTCCATCTCAAGGCAAGTCGGTGGTGTGGGTTGTAAAAGACCGTTTCAGTAAGATGTGCCACTTTGTGCCCCTCAAAAAACAACCCAATGCTAAGACGTTAGCTACCTTGTTTGTCAAACACATCCTGCGTCTCCATGGGGTTCCTGTCAATATTGTTTCTGACAGAGGGGTACAATTTGTTTCATTGTGTTGGAGAGCCTTCTGTAAAAAGTTGGAGATTGATCTGTCCTTCTCCTCGGCCATCCATCCTGAAACTAATGGCCAAACTGAGAGGACTAATCAGTTTCTAGAACAATATTTAAGATGTTTTATCTCTGACTATCAATATGATTGGGTCTCCTTCATTCCCCTCGCTGAATTTTCCCTTAATAACCGGGTCAGTAACTCGTCAGGGGTCTCCCCCTTTTTCTGTAATTTTGGGTTTAATCCACGGTTCTCCTCCGTTTCACCTGGTAGTTCCAACAATCCCGAGGTAGATGTCGTTCATCAGGAGCTGTGCACAGTCTGGGCCCAGGTTCGGAAGAACCTAGAGGCGTCCCAGAGCATACAAAAGACTCAGGCAGATAGAAGACGTTCTGCTAACCCCTTGTTTGTGGTCGGGGATCTGGTGTGGCTATCTTCTAAAAATGTGCACCTTAAAGTCCCGTCCAAAAAATTTGCTCCCCGATATATAGGGCCGTACAAGGTCATTGAAGTCCTTAACCCTGTCTCCTTCCGACTGGAGTTACTCCCATCTTTTCGAGTACACAATGTGTTTCATGCCTCCCTCCTTAAGCGCTGCTCCCCGTCCTTGGCTCCCTCGAGGAAACCTCCGGTTCCTGTTCTCACCCCTGAAGGGGTAGAATTCGAGGTGGCCAAGATTGTGGACAGCAGGATGGTCCAAGGCTCCCTCCAGTACCTGGTCCATTGGAGAGGATACGGGCCTGAGGAGAGGACTTGGTACCCGCCCGGGATGTTCACGCTGGGGTATTGCTCAGGAGGTTCCATATTCGCTTCCCCAATAAGCCAGGTCCCCCTAGAAAAAGCCCAGTGGCCCCTCTTAAAAGGGGGGGGTGCTGTAAAGGATCTGCCAGACGCAGCTTCTGTGTCGACGCCCGTGGGTAATCAGTCTGCACCTGCTCCTAAGTCTGAGAGAGTGACACGATCTTCTACCAGTCAGGCTGGGAGGCTGAGGAGTGGGAGAGCCTATCACAGCCTGGCCAGACGGAGCTAGCTCCCGCCCTCTGTCTATTTATACCTGCATTTCCTGCTCCTCCTTTGCCTGTGATTCTTTTCTGTTTCCTGGCTCTGCTGCTCCTGCTATGATTATTGACCTTGCTTCATTTTTGACCCTGGCTTTACTGACTACGCTCCTGCTCTGCGATTTGTACCTCGTGCACTCCTGGTTTGACTTGGCTCGTTCACTACTCTTGTTGCTCACTGTGTATCCGTGGGCAACTGCCCCATTTCCCTTAGCTTCTGTGTACCCTTGTCTGTTTGTCTGTCATGCACTTATTGAGCGTAGGGACCGTCGCCAAGTTGTACGCCGTCGCCTAGGATGAGCCGTTGCAAGTAGGCAGGGACTGAGTGGCGGGTAGATTAGGGCTCACCTGTCTGTCGCCCTACCCCGTCATTACACTACCGTTCAAAAGTTTGGGGTCACCCAGAATTTTTTGTTTTCCATGAAAACTCACACTTATATTTATCAAATGAGTTGCAAAATGACTAGAAAATATAGTCAAGACATTGACAAGGTTAGAAATAATGATTTTTATTTGAAATAATAATTTTCTCCTTCAAACTTTGCTTTCGTCAAAGAATGCTCCATTTGCAGCAATTACAGCATTGCAGACCTTTGGCATTCTAGCTGTTAATTTGCTGAGGTAATCGGGAGAAATTTCACCCCATGCTTCCAGAAGCCCCTCCCACAAGTTGGATTGGCTTGATGGGCACTTCTTGCATACCATACGGTCAAGCTGCTCCCTCAACAGCTCTATGGGGCTGAGATCTGGTGACTGCGCTGGCCACTCCATTACAGATAGAATACCAGCTGCCTGCTTCTTCCCTAAATAGTTCTTGCATAATTTGGAGGTGTGCTTTGGGTCATTGTCCTGTTGTAAGATGAAATTGGCTCCAATCAAGCGCTGTCCACAGGGTATGGCATGGCGTTGCAAAATGGAGTGATAGCCTTCCTTATTCAAAATCCCTTTTACCTTGTACAAATCTCCCACTTTACCAGCACCAAATCAACCCCAGACCATCACATTACCTCCACCATGCTTGACAAATGGCGTCAGGCACTCTTCCAGCATCTTTTCAGTTGTTCTGCGTCTCACAAATGTTCTTCTGTGTGATCCAAACACCTCAAACTTCGATTCGTCTGTCCATAACACTTTTTTCCAATCTTCCTCTGTCCAATGCCTGTGTGCTTTTGCCCATTTTAATCTTTTCCTTTTATTAGCCAGTCTCAGATATGGCTTTTTCTTTGCCACTCTGCCCTGAAGGTCAGCATCCCGGAGTCGCCTCTTCACTGTAGACGTTGACACTGGCGTTTTGCGGGTACTATTTAATGAAGATGCCAGTTGAGGACCTGTGAGGCGTCTATTTCTCAAACTAGAGACTCTAATGTACTTGTCTTGTTGCTCAGTTGTGCAGCGGGGCCTCCCACTTCTCTTTCTACTCTGGTTAGAGCCTGTTTGTGCAGTCCTCTGAAGGGAGTAGTACACACCGTTGTAGGAAATCTTCAGTTTCTTGGCAATTTCTCGCATGGAATAGCCTTCATTTCTAAGAACAAGTATAGACTGTCGTGTTTCATATGAAAGCTCTCTTTTTCTAGCCATTTTGAGAGTTTAATCGAACCCACAAATGTAATGCTCCAGATTCTCAACTAGCTCAATGGAAGGTCAGTTTTATAGCTCCTCTAAACAGCAAAACGGTTTACAGCGGTGCTAACATAATTGCACAAGGGTTTTCAAGTGTTTTCTAATCATCCATTAGCCTTCTAACACAGTTAGCAAACACAATGTACGATTAGAACACTAGAGTGATGGTTGCCGGAAATGGGCCTCTATACACCTATGTAGATATTGCATTAAAAACCAGACGTTTGCAGCTAGAATAGTAATTTAGCACATTAACAATGTATAGATGGTATTTCTGATTAATTTAATGTTATCTTCATTGAAAAAAATGGTGCTTTTCTTTCAAAAATAAGGAAACTTCTAAGTGACCCTAAACTTTTGAATGGTAGTGTATATGTATGGGCTTGGTTCTAGCGCTTTATTTATGTACTAAGCTTGGTTCTGGTACTGTATATATGTCAGAGCTTTTTTCTGGTGCTGTTTATATGTACTGATCTTTGTTGTGGTACTGTATTTATGTACTGAGCTTGGTTGTGGTACTGTATATATGTCAGAGGTTGGTTCTGGATCTGTAGTTTATATAGGATATATTTATAATAATAGAATTGCAGGGCAGATGGAATTATTCTCAATACATTTTAAATTTAATAGGAACCTGTCAGGTAGTTTTAACCCTTTGAACCGCCACCATGCGGTAATACATGACCTGACAATATTTCCAAACATTCCCTTCCATGTTTTTTTCAGATGCAGCAGAATCCTTAAAATCTACTTTTAAAACGGCGCACACTATATGCTAATTACTCATTAGAGGGTCATGGAGTGGTGCCGCTATCCTGAAGAGTCACATAGTCCGGTATGAGTGTTCGGGGGCCAGTGTTCTTTCGCCCAATGGAGGCGTCACTCTGCCGCTTAGGCTTTCATACAAGTATCTGCAAATAACCCGAGGCATTTATCTACAGTCTGATATAGAATTTGCATAGGCTAATAAATTATATTACTCATTAATTGCCATAATTGTGATCATCAATAAGAAAACTGTCTTCAGACCAATTTGGTTTTACTGACAAAAAAGAGACATTTAAAAAGGTACAATGTGAATTTCATTCTGATGTAAAAGGGGTTTTCCGAGATCACCACCTCAAATAATAAAAATATGACTATCCATTTTCCCTACTGTAGACAACCTGCTGACACTCTTTCTCAATAAAAAAAAGCTACTTACCCTTCATCGCGTTCACTTCACGCACCGTTTGTTTTGCTCAGCTTCCTGCTTAGAGTACATTTTACTACACGTCTTGCACGCTCTAAGGTGCGTTCACTAGGCTCCTCCCTCTTCTCCCATGCATGTTACATATTAAAAATAACAATGAAGCGAACATGCACAGTCCCCACAGTGAAAGAAGCCGCCCACATGACGAAACATCAGTAGTTACATTCTTACCGGCTCCTAGACCATGTTATTGGTATACAGAACGTCACTGGAGGATGCAGAAAACATGATGTCACTAGTCATGAAGAGCTGAGGACGGGGGCACGTTCAGAATTGTAAGTACATTAGAACTTTGGTGTGGGGGAGAGTGTAGAATCAGTGGACATATAACAATTTAAATCGACAAATCCCTTTAGGAACAAGAAGAAAAAACAAGAGGTTATGTAATCTTTAAATTGTTATACCACTGTGCATGTGTGAAACTAAAGAGGCTCTGTCACCAGATTATAAGTGCCCTATCTCCTACATAATCTGATTGGCGCTGTAATGTAGATAACAGCAGTGGTTTTTATTTTGAAAAACGATCATTTTTGAGCAAGTTATGAGCTAGTTTAGATTTATGGAAATGAGTTTCTCAATGAACTAATCAGTGTCCTACACTTCTCATTGTTCCAGCCCAGCTTCTTTCACTGCACAATCACACTGTGCTGTGGATCATGCTGGGCTGGAACAATGAGAAGTGTAGGACACTGATTAGTCACTGATTGGTCAGCGTCATACACTCCTCTGTACAACACCCAGTTGGTAAAAAGTAAAAACACACCCAGTTGTCCATTGAGAATCTCATTTGCATAAATCTAAACTAGCTCATAACTTGCTCAAAAATGATTGTTTTTCAAAATAAAAACCACTGCTGTTATCTACATTACAGCGCCGATCAGATTATGTAGGAGAGAGTCAAGATATAATCTGGGGACAGAGCCTCTTAAATTTTGCTATAATTTACAGCAGTTACTGGTGTAAATTATAGTAAATGTGTCGGGCTGCAAGTGGTCACGCCCCTTAAGCTAAGCTCTGCCCATTTTTAAAAACTTTTCTATGCCAAGAAACTTCTGCAATTAAAAATGTACATTTAATATGAAATAAATATTATTGAACCATGCAGGAAACCATCATTGCTACATTCCGTGTGCAAAATAATTGAATGGAGATTAACTGCACCAATCCCCAATATATTCATTATATTGTTGTATTGATTCTGAGCAGCAGTCCCTCTTTTTTCATACCTAGGCACTTGTACTTTATGGGTAATCAATCACATGTGATCTGGCGGACGATCATGTAATACTACATTTTATATCGGCGGCCGCTGTATGGGAAATGTACGGCCAGCTATAGTTTTCATACTTTCAGAAACCAGACTGTAGAGGATCAGAAGATCGCCAGGCTGGCTTCAATTTAAAATAGTTGTATTGATGGGACAACCCTTTTAATGGAAAATCAAGCCCTGGTTGCAGAATATATAACTATATACCAGGTAATGATACTGTATGCCATTTTAGCAAAACATGCCACTTGATATGAATGTTTGTTTATTATACCATTCTTTTTCTGCTTCCAGAATGACTGTGTAGCTGTCAATGTTGGCACTTTCAGGAATCTGCTTTACTGCCAAATGTATCCTGGCATGCAGATTAAAATCAAACTGGTGTGGTTTGTGAAATAAAGCATTGCAGCATGCTCAGTATACAATACATGTAACATGTCACATTTATACAAAGTTTACAAAACAGCTTGACAACCAATATCAAGTCACACAGCAAACGTCAGTGTGTGGAGAGGTTTCTATCAGGAGTTCTCAATTTTGGGCTTTTAGTGCTATATATTCAGTAGACAGGTTGAAACAAGGTGAGTAACCTACAAGTATATTTTGATGTATACTATATGGCCAAAAGTTTTTAGACACCCCTCCTAGTTCAGGTATTTTCAGCCACACCTATTGCAAACAGGTGCATAAAATCAAGCACACAACCATGCCATCTCCATAGACAAACATTGGTAGTTGTGTTAGTCGCACTGTAGAGCTTAGAAACTTTAAACATGGCACTGTCATGGGATGCCACCTTTGCCATTAGTCAGTTGATTCAATTTCTGATCTGCTAGATCTGCCCCGGTCACCTGTAAGAGCTATTTTTGTAAAGTGGAAGCATCTAGAAGTAAAGACAGCTCAGCCACAAAGCAGTAGACCATGCAAATTCACAGAGCTGGGGCGGTGAGAGCTGAAGCATGTGGTGCATACAAATCACCTTTCTTCTGTTGCATCCCTCACTAGAGAGTGCCAAACTGGTCCTGGAAGTGACATCAGCACAAGAATTGTGGTAGGAGTTTTATAAAATGAGTTTTCGTGGTCGAGCAGCTGCACAGCAGCCTAAGATCACCACATATAATGCCAAGTGTTTGCTGGAGATGTGTAAAGCTCTGTTACGACGTTCAGTCTGAGCTTTCCGTCGGAACGGAGCCCTGACTGACAGAAACCATAGATTTCCGTTTCCATCACCATTCTGTTCAGACGGAAAGCTCCGACGGAATGTAGCCCTGACACGGATGTGAACAAAGCCTTAGGGAACAAACACTTAAGGGCCTGTTCACATCAGCGTTGGCTTTTCGTTCCGGGGTTCCGTCTGAGGTTTCCGTCGGGTGAACCCCGCAATGGAAAGTCAAACTGAAACCACAGCTTCCGTTTCCGTCACCATTGATATCAATGGTGATGGAAACATTGCTAATGGTTTCCGTTTTTCGGACAGAATCAATAGCGCAGTCGACTGTGCTATTGATTCCGTCATTAAAACGGAAACCTGCGGTGACGAAAGGAAACTATTAGCAATGTTTCCGTCACCATTGATATCAATGGTGACGGAAACGGAAGCTGTGGTTTCAGTTTGACTTTCGGTTGCGGGGTTCACCAGACGTAAACCTCCGACGGAACCCCGGAACGGAAAGCCAACGCTGATGTGAACAGGCCCTAAAGCTTATTCAGGGAAGATGCGTGCTCTGCACATGTGCCACCCTGCAGAGAGACATTGCGAAAGGGCGGGATTTCATATTATTTGTCTCCTATTGCAGACAGAGCAGTGGGAAGGTTCCTACTCCAGCTAGTTGTCTTACAGCCAGACACAGGATTGTGAGGAGAAGGAGGGGGTGAAATGACTGATCTCTATGGGACACATAGAAGAATTCTTTATTTCCTGATCGTCCTTGGCAGCACAACACATATCGGGCTTTCGTCCCCTAGGTACAATCAAGCAGAGACAGGTTATTTAGCAATAAGCATTAAGCAATTAAACAATTAAGGACATCCCCTATAAGTATGTACCGGAAACCGGGCCCCAGCGTATTTTTCTTTCTCTCTTAGGTCAGTACGGAGACAGTACCCTATCCTTCTAATAGGGGAAACGATTATTCCGGGCTGCATACAGGGCTGCGCCTCTGTCCCTCAGCCGCGAAGGTGTACCAAGATGGCGGTCAACGTCTTGGTACACAGCGACGGTGCACCTTACCTGATCCTGGTAATGGTAGCAGGGGAGGAGGACCCCCTGTTGGAGCATCCCCCGTTTGTCTAGGTCCGAAGTGTATTCCGGACCGACCGCCCGTGCTCTCCCGGTTACCCTGAGGGATTTCTCGGCGTTACAGAGGAATGGATGGGAGCAGAAGTGATGTCATTGTTTGCCCCACCCCGGGTTGGCCCTGCACCCGGGTTGGCCCCGCCCCCAGAATGTGACGCGCGGACACAGCAGGCTCATAATGGTGGCATCCTGTTTGAAACCTGGCACGCTCTGCCTCTGGACAGCCCCCTGATTGCTAAGATTAGTAAGGCTATTTACATTGATGGGTCCTGAGTTGTCTTGATGCTGATCGCTATGCACATTTTCCTACCATGTGTTTCTTTCTGCCTCTTCTCTAGATGTCTGCCAGAAGAGAAGATAGGAAAAGGACCCACAAATCCAGTCACAGGATTTGCAGGGAATGCCTCCAGCCTCTGCCTGATGACATTGTGTCAGATCTGTGTATCTCATGCTCCACCCCAGTCGCCTCACCTCCCAGGGAAGATTCTAGGGGATTTATGCAATGGTTTAAACAACAGCTGTCTGTAGTTTTTGAGGATATAAAATCATCACACCATGCTAAGAGGGGCAGGAGCGCTCCTTCTCCACCTCCTCAATACCAGGAGGATTCCTCCTCTGCAGGAGGTTCAGATTCAGAGGTGGTCTCTGACTCCCCAGACTCCGACGACCCAGAGGAATGTTACATCCTGAGTAAGGATAAGCTCCATGATCTCCTCAGAGCAGTGAAGGATACATTGGAGACGGTGAAGGAGGTTGAGCCTAAGGGTATGTTCACACGAGGGCGTCCGTTACGGCTGAAATTACGGGGATGTTTCAGCCTGAAAACATCCCCGTAATTTCAGCCGTACCGGCATGTGCAGGCGCTTGAACGCCACGTCAATTACGGCCGTAATTAGCGCTGCTATTCATTGGAGTCAATGAATAACGGCTCCAATTACGGCCAAAGAAGTGACAGGTCACTTCTTTGACGCGGGCGTCTATTTACGCGCCGTCATTTGACAGCGGCGCGTAAATATACGCCTCGTGTGAACAGACAAACGTCTGCCTATTGCTTTCAATGGGCAGATGTTTGTCAGCGCTATTGAGGCGCTATTTTCAGACGTAATTCGGGGCAAAAACGCCCGAATTACGTCCGTAAATAGGCCGTGTGAACATACCCTAAGCCTATAAAGGACAGACTGTTTTATCTTCCCATTACCAAGGGGATACATTTTCCCAGCCATCCTGTCCTAACGGAATGGATGAAATTGGATTGGGATAAACCTGAGAGGAAATCAGAACTGGGCTCTCGGTTCAAAAACCTCTACAGACTGGATAAAACTGGCTCCAAAGATTGGGAGAATATTCCAAAACTGGACTTGCCAGTGGTTAAATTGGCAAAGAAAGCCGTTTTCCACCCGATGCATCAGCCCTGCTGAAAGACCCCATGGATCGCAAGGCGGTTTCCCTTCTGAAGAAAGTGTATACTTCAGCAGTGGGCTCGTGCAAAGCCTCCTTGTCTTCAGTACCGATGGCTAGAGCACTCCGGGTCAGGCTAAGCCACCTGTCACGGGATCTAGAAGACGGAGTCCCAAGGGCAGAAATTCTCTAGTCCCTCCCAGTAATGAAGTTAGCTTCGGAGTTCCTCTGTGACTCCCAGCTGGATAACATTAAATATGCATCCAGGGCATTGTCCCTATCGAATGCGGCCACAAGTTATGGTCTGGGGATAATCTCTCCAAAAATAATTTTTGTAGCCTCCCTTTTCAGCCAGAATCTCTGTTTGGTCCCCAATTAACGGATATTTTGAATTCCTTAGGGGAAGGCAAAGGGGCTAGGTTTCCTGAACCTAAAAGGAAGGATACCAGGCGTTACTTTAGGGATCAGAGAAGAAAATCCCCGAAGTTCAAAAGAAGGTTTCCAGACCGTCAGCGCACGTTTAAAAAAAAGCGGAAATCCCTTCCTCCTTTCGGAAGAAAAACCCCACTCAAAATCCAACAGTTTATGATGCCCAGCCAATCCTACAAGTAGGAGCAATGCTTCAGAGATTCTCCTCTCGGTGGTCGGTGACATCATCCGACGACTGGGAGACGGCAACCATCAGGAGAGGATACTCTTTGGAGTTCAGAACTCTCCCCCAGACCACTTTTTCCTCAACAGGCATCACAACCCGATAGTCCAACATCTGCAGGTCTTTCTCCAGAAAGCAGCCCTGGAAGATTTCCCAGTCTCAGAAAAAGGGCAAGGAGTTTACTCCAGAGTGTTCCCTGTGCCCAAATCAGACAGCAGTTGGAGACTGGTAATAGACCTGACTTTCCTCAATCAATATCTGGTGAGGAAAACCTTCAAGATGGAGATTATCCGGTCAGTGATGAACCTTCTGGAAAGGAACGACGTGCAGGCAACAATCGACCTCACGGACGCATACTTGCATGTCCCGATTCTGACCGCGCACAAAAGGTTCCTCCGATTGGCGGTCCAGATGCAAGGCAGACTACAGCACTTCCAATTTACCTGCCTACACTTTGGGATTTCGTCGGCACCCTGTGTGTTCACGAAAATCGTGGTGGTTCTAACAGTAGCACTGAGGCTGAAAGGGATATGTGTGTTCCCTTACTTGGACGACTGGCTAATAAAAGCATCATCAGAGTCCCTTCTACAAGAACATCTCACGTCACTTTCACGGGTTCCTAGTGAACTTCAGAAAGTCGCAGCTCTCACCATCACAGAATCTGAAATTTTTAGGGTTCATGGTGAATTCCCAGTCGATGACAGTCAAATTGTCTCCAGAGAGGATTTCTGCAATCCGGGGTTCAATAGAAAGCCTTATTTGCCATCCGAATATATCGGTTCGAGGAGCTATGAAAATCCTAGATCTAATGACCTCATCCATAGATGCGGTCCCCTGGGCCAAAGCCCACATGAGATCATTACAGCTCGACATCCTCAGAGCCTGGGACAAAAATGTCAGAAATCTGCACGCCCTCTTCAAAGTCTCCAACTTCACCCTTCAAGACCTCAGCTGGTGGTTAATCCCGGACACCCTCCGGTCCGGCAAGTCTCTGGTTCCCCCACCACAGAAATTCCTCACAACGGATGCCTCCTCCTGGGGCTGGGGTGCCCATGTAGATCACCTATGGGTTCAGAAAAGATGAAGTTAGGGGGAAGTGTTACTATCCTCCAACATGAAGGAACTCAGAGCAGTGAGATTGTCGCTAATGTCCTTTCAATCCAATCTGAGAAATACCCAAATCCTGATCCAGTCAGACAACCTTGCAACTGGGTTCTATGTAAACAAACAGGGAGGAACAAGGAGTGCCTTAATGTCAACCAAGTGCAGACGACTTGTGAGTTGGGCAGAACAACATTCATTGGGAATTTCAGCAGTTCACATCAAGGGCTGCTTGAACCACACTGCAGACTTACTCAGCCGCAATATCCTCCATCCAGGGGAATGGAGTCTCAACCCTCAGGTTTTCAGCAGCTTAGCTGCCACGTGTGGAATGGCAGACGTGGATGTGATGGCACCAGAAGAGAACAAAAAAGTCCTTAGCTTCTGTTCTCTGTACCACACCCGCCATGCAGTAGCATTAGATGGCCTGTCTGTCAATTGGGGAGGAAAATTAATCTACATTTTTCCTCCCCTCCCCTTAATACCTAGAGTATTGAAAAAAGTTTGGGACGAGAAAGCGGAAGCTATTGCAATCCTGCCATTTTGGCCCCGCAGGGCCTGGTTCTCCCTAGTATTGTCTCTCTCGAAGGGCAGGTTCCTGAAACTAGCAGTATCACTGGACCTCCTGTCCCAGAAAGGGGTGTAGCACCTGAACCCTCGCAGTCTACATCTCACAGCCTGGAGACTGACCGGGAGAACCTGATAGAAATGGGACTTTCATCAGAAGTTATTAATACCTTGCTCTCAGCTAGACTACCTTCAACGGTCAAAGTATACAGCAGATTTTGGAACCTGTTTACCTCCTGGTGCTCTAAAAATTCAGCAAACGTAGTCTCTCTGAATACTATCCTACAATTTCTTCCGGAGGGCTTCAATAAAGGTTTGAAGCTAAATACCCTTAAGGTGCAGTTCACGGCAATTAATGCCCAATTGCAAAATCGTTTCTCCGACCAGCAGTTGGTTAAGACCTTCTTCAAGGCTTTAAGAAACCATAGCCCAGTCTCTCAGGTACCCTCTCCTTCCTGGGACCTTTCAATAGTGGTGTAGGCTCTAACAAAGCCACCGTTTGAACCCATGCAAGTGTCATCCATCAGATTTCTCTATTTCAAGGCCTTCTTCCTGGTGGCAATCACGTTGGCCAGGCGCATAAGCGAGCTGCAGGCCCTTTCCTTTAAAGAACCATATTTGAGGGACCTGGGAGATTGTCTTCTACTACGTACTATGCCTGGGTTCTTGCCTAAAGTTCCTTCCTTTAGGAATATAAATCAAGAGATATTATTGCCAGTTTTCTTCCCTCATCCCCAAGGTGAAGATCAGAAAAATTGGCATACGCTGGATGTGAGAAGAGCAGTTCTCACCTATATTCAAAGGACAAAGGCTTTTAGGAAATCAGAAAATCTGTTCCTTCAACATGCCGGTCCTAATAAGGGACAAAAAGCAAGTAAATCCACACTAGCAAGATGGATTAGCTCAACTATTGAAAAATGCTATCATCTCAGTGACCTTCAATCTCCTCTACAGATCAGGGCACATTCCACACGCTCTACAGCTACCTCATGGGCAGAAGTCTGGCATATCCCCCTGGATCAAATCTGCAGAGCGGCTACGTGGGCATCCGCATCAACCTTTGTAAAGCACTACAGGCTCGACTCACAGGCATCAGAGGGTTCTCTATTTGGCAAAAGAGTGATTGAAATGGCGTCTGCTATCCCGCCCATATAGCTATTGCATGGCAAGTCCCATATGTGTTGTGCTGCCAAGGATGATCATTAACCCCTTAATGACCGGGCCTGAAAAGACCTTAATGACCAGCTCAATTTTTCTGTTTTTGCCTCTCTGCGTTTCAGCAGCCATAACTTTTATATTTTTTCATTGACGTGGCTGTATGAGGCCTTGTTTTATGCGAGAGAAATAGTATTTTTTTTTCCCCACAGTTTGGGGGTAAAAAATTTTTTTTTTACAGCGTGAATATAGGAAAAAGCGATTCTCGGAATAGTTTTTTTGGTTTATTTTTTATCCCGTTCACGTTTCACGCTAAATAACCCATTATATTAATTCTTCAGGTTATTACGGTCGTGTAGATACCTAATATGCGTAGGTTTTTTGTTTTTATTTAGTATAGGGGCAATAAAATGTATTTAATGCAAAATAAAGACTCTTTTTGGGACTTTTTTTATTTATTTATTTGTTTTGTTACTTTTTTTTTTTAATCCCATCAAGGGATAACTTTATTTGTAACTTTATTTTTTACTTGTAATGTATCAGCATACTTCTGTACGCTAATACATTACACTGTGTCACTATGAAACAGGCTGCTGATCGGGCAGCACATAGTGTGCCCGAACAGCAGGCACACGGAACAGACAGCCCTGGGGTCCTTCGTAGGTCCCCAGGGCTGACTGCAGAGGGATTCCCCATTGTTTGATTGCATCACTGGAATCCCGGTGATGCGATCAAAGAGGGGAATTCCCTTTGATCATGCCGCGGTCACGGACCGCGGTAATCAAAGGGTTAAACAGCTGGGGTCCGAAAGTTTGCCGACCCCAGCTGTTTTCAGGAGGCTGCTCTAAGATCAGGAGCTGTACGTTACAGCTCCTGCTTAGAGGATGAGCGCTCTCACGAGCGCTCATCAGCCTGATCTACAGCGACGCCAAAAGACGTCTCTATAGACTAAGCACCTGCACCCCCTGACGTCAAAAGACAGTGGGCGGTCGGGAAGGTGTTAAAACTAAAATGTACTCACCGAAATGTTTATTTCCTGGAGTCCATAGGCAGCACAAGCTTCACCCCCTGGCAGGACTTATGTCTATTGCTTCGTAAAAAATACGCTGGGGCCCGGTTTCTGGTACATACTATAGGGGAAGTCCTTAATTCTTTAATTGCTTAATGCTTATTGCTAATTAACCTGTCTCTGCTTTATTGTACCTAGGGGACTAAAACCCCATATGTGTTGTGCTGCCTACGGGCTCCAGGAAATAACAATTTCGGTGAGTAAATTTTTGTTATATTTTTTAGTATTAATTGCAATAGGAGACAAAACATGGAAATAAGGATAATAAGTGAGGAATTGCTGAGATATATTTTTGTGTATTTTCAGGTATAGTATTCCTTTAAGTAATTGTGACTAGTGCTAGAGTCACAATTATAAAGACTACAGGAAAGAAATCCTTTGTTTGTTATACAGCTCCAAAAAAAAACTCAACCAGATTAATGTTTTGTAAAATGTACAAAATATAAGAAAATACAATGTTTTCCTGTATTGTTTTCAGAAAATTATTTCCAACGTTCAATAAATTTGATCTGGAAGGTACTGTTCCTGGCTTTCTGCCTCTTTGCCATCAGCAATTTTAGAATGTACTTAAAATATGTCAACAACTTTGTTTCTCAATTTTCCCCCATTAATTATGAATTATCTCTTAAGATTTTAATAACAACAGAAATCTGAGGATTTTGTCTTGTCATTAGTTTTGCCTTTCCCCTCTAATGTGTGTTCCTCTTTGCTCTATCCTACCCCTGATTTATTTTTTTCATATTCTTTTGTGCTTTCATATAGAGAGAGGGGGGGGGGGGGGGGTTAACAGTGGCGTTTTATACGCCAGTCTAAATAGAAAGAAAGTTGGAGTAAGATGCAACACATTTATCACTGTCTCTTAATAAGTCTGTTGCATCTTTCGGCCGACTGTGAGCCACAATTGGAGCAACAACTGCGGCCGTGCACCGCTCCGATCAAAGTTCTTCTCATTGTGGTTTTGCAGTGAGGAGAAACGGGGGCATAGGAAAACCTTTCTAGTTATTGGTGGAGCCCCAGCCATCAGACACTTATTACCTATCTTGTAGGTGATAAATTTGATTCTGGGAAAACGCCTTTAACACAAGGTAGGAAGAATCCTGTGATGTAACTATAGGTAGTGCAAAGTTAGTTTCACCCAAGAGTTGGGGCCAGAGGGAGCCAAATGCCTTGCAGCAACATAGGAGCCCGGCAGTACTATAAATAAGGCATGATGGCTATGGGGGTTCATTGCAAGCATTTTGTTTTGGGACCTAGGAAACTTGTGGGTTTATTCCCAATTTTAATCCTATTATCAGCCTGATGAAGTTGAAACTGAGATTCATTAGACTGGGCAACATTTTTCCCATTTCAGCTGCCAGTTTTGGTGAGTCAGCATCTACTGTAGTTACAGTTTCTTGTTATCTGCATTTAGGGATTCTCTTCTATACTCCTCTACTGTTAACCAGGGCTATTTCAATATGGCCTCATGTAGACACAAAAAAGTGTCACTGCATTTCAATGGGGCTTTGCATACTACCATGGTGGTAAACACATGCAGAGTTTGCATTAACAAAAAAATCTTAGCATGCTCCATCACATGACTTATGCCCCTAGAAGCCTTGAATTCAGTCCTTCCAGAGGAAATCTCGATCCATGAAATGGAACCTCACTCAGAAATAAGCAGCTTCCATATAGTGTGCAGTAAGGTTAACTTCTCAGCACCACGTTACGAACACAAATGTCCACACTTGTGTACATAAGGCCTTACTGTCACTGATAAGCATGAAGCAGTGAAATGACCAGCGGGTTGTGGACCCGCTGTGCTACTCAACCGATTTGACTTAGGGTCACCTCTTAGGAGTGCTAATTAAGTAGCCTCCCTGGTATTCACCCTTTAACCCCCCTACTGGGAAGTGGACTTCGCTGCGGGGAGGCTACCAAGTTGCTGCTTCTTAATGTGGTCCCAGTGGGAGTAGTAGCTGGCCCAGTGGCCCGGTGGACCAGGGGACAACGGTGTAATACACCGTGGGTACAGGCACTGACAGATTACTTGGCAGACAGGTGCAGATCTGAAGTCACAGTTAGTAACAGGAAGCAGGTCTTTGGAGAACTTCAGAGAAGGCAGGAATGGAAGAAGGTATCTGAGAATGCTGACTGTATGCAGAATATATGAAGAATGGTGAGAAACCCATAGAGGAACCCATAGATTCTCCAGAGTGATTGTTATATTAGAATTCAGCTCAAGGACGAAAACTTATCCAGTTGTCAAATTATGGCAACCACTCTCTTCTGGACATGCGCTTTTAAGGCCTCGTGCACACTTACGTCACCGTTTTCACGGCCGCTTTTGACGGGTCCGTGAACCCGTTTTAGCGGCCGTGTGGTATCCGTGTGCACTCCGTGTTTCCGTTTCCGTGCGCCGAGCATGGTACTGTCCAGGGTGACAGTACCATGCTCGGCGCACGGAAAATACAATTTTAATGTAATAAAAAAAAATAATAATAATAAAAGTTCATACTTACATTCCTCCTGTCCGGCCTCCAGCGATGACGTTCAATTCATGTCGCCGCTGCAGCCAATCACAGGCTGCCGCGGCCACTGCAGCCAATCACAGGCTGCCGCGGCAGCCGATCACAAGCTGCCGCGGCCGCTGCAGCCAATCACAGGCTGCCGCGGCAGCCGATCACAAGCTGCCGCGGCAGCCGATCACAGGCTACCGCTGCAGCCGATCACAGGCTGCCGCGGCAACCAATCACAGGCTGCCGCGGCCTCTGCAGCCAATCACAGGCTGCCGAGTCACAAAAGAAGGTCGGACTGGAGGAAGAAGAGGGACTCGTCACCAAGACAACGACCGGGTACGTATGAAATGCTTTTTATTTTATTTTTAATCAGCAGCCTCTTTTATCTATCAGTTATTGATAGAGACAAGTGGCTGCCGATTAGTGTAATATTTTTCTAATGTGTTTCTGCCCGCCCGGCGTTTGCTAGGCAACGGCTCCGTCACACACGGACGGCACACGGATGCCTTCCGTGTGCCTTCAGTTTTTTTGACGGCCCCATTGACTTGCATGGGCCCCATGGTCACGGAATCCCGGACCAAAGTAGGACATGCACTACTTTGGATCGGAAAGGAGCAACGGACCATCAAAAAAACTGAAGTGTGCATGGCCCCATTGAAATGAATGGGTTCAGGGTGCTATCAGTGACAAAAACGGATAGCACCCTGAAGGAAAAAACTGAAGTGTGCATGAGGCCTTACAATAATAGACGCTAAGTGATCGGTATGTGTTGTCTTGATTTCCTAAAAGCGTATTCTTGACAATCTGTTTTATTATGAGTTATATATATTATATTGGTACTATTGAGATACTTATGTATTTATAAATCTTGTTAAGGAAGTTTTAGACACTTTTATATATTAATTAACTCAAATTATGGGATGTCATGTGATATCTACTATATCTATTGTGCACTTGGTCATCGTATTTATGCTCTGAAAAAGACCCTGTTTCGGTTGAAACATTGCAAGGTCATGCTTGGTGAATAAATAAGAATTTTTTTTTTCAACTGGAGTGCTGCATTCGTTCTTTTTTATTATTGATATGTCAGTTCCTTTGGACCTGGGATCATTTGGTTGCATGCACCACTGTACGTTTGGGAATCTCTTCTGCTGGTGGTGCTGCTGAATATCTACTATACAGTTGTCATATAAATCAGAATCAAAATGATGAAGAAAATTCTTCAGAACCTGGTTGATCCGCTCTACTCGATCATTGGACTGGGGATGTAATGCAATAAGAGAAGTCTAACTTGAAATCCAGAAGACCACAAAGTGCTCTCCAAAACCTTGAGATGAACTGTACACTGTGGTCTGAGACAATATGGAGTGGCAGGTCATGCAGACAGAAAATATGTTGTACAAAGAGACTGGAATAATTCACTGTATTTTAACGATATATATTGTGCTCCCACAAATATGAACATTTGAAAATTCACTGAAGTGATAAATGAGTAAAATGTATAATTTTTATTTCATAGCTATCTAAAAACAGGGGTACAATCACCACTGTGAAAAGCCCAACCGTGTATTTAAAAACGTATTAAACACAATACTCCCAGTCCTAGTTCGTTTGCGAACCCTTTGTGACTGGGTATGTAAACAGAGATATCAAAATATGGAATCAGCGTATAACATTGGTAAAGCAGTGGTTTGGACCCTCGTTCACACAGGAGCCTGCGTTAACCGCACCAGATTCTCCCAATGTACAGATGCACAACAATGCCACTGCCCCCTACGCAAAATTCCCTCACTTCACCCGACCCTACGCGTTTCTATACTTATCATCAGGGGTCTGTCAGTCTGGCCAGGATGCCAGCGATATATCTTCAGCAGCAGGTATTCTACTGCACAACACGGAAGCATGCACGCATAGATGTCAGTGGCATGCTTCACTCTGGGACTCTGAGTCACTATGAACTAAATACTCCGCCCCCTGGCTCCGGCAGCATACATCAAACAGCGAATCACACTGGCCCAGCACATCCATGATGCTCAACCATGTGACTCCCGGCTGTCAGCTGACATACCCGGAAGTAACAATGTAAACAACACAGAGCATGCTGACTCAATGGGAGGCTGTAGAAGTATCTGTTTGCTACACAAAGCCTCATGCTATTCAAGGATGGAGTATAACACTATTAGGTTGGATATATGTTGCGGATCAGCTCAGGACCGCAATTGGACTACCACGATAGGAGCACCTACCCTGAAAATACATAATATATGGATGGAAGAACGACGTAATTATAAACCTCACATAAAACATATGACACACTCCTGGACTCAATTGCCATACCTGCTACTTATTGATTGATATATTACAAGTGACTACACTGGGACTAGGAATGCATTACCATACCCCCACCCAGAGGACCAAAACAGTTTAAAACAGCTGATCGGTGGGGGTCCTGGTAGTTGTATTCCGACCCATCAGCTATTGATGGCCTATCCTGAGGATAGGCAATCAATTTTTAGGGACTGGACAACCCCATTAGGAGGCGGGCCCTAAGAAACACGAGTAGGAGCGCAGCCACAGGAGGCAGGATAGAGACATTATAATCAATCTGGACATTCTCCACCAACCACTCACATTAACAAGGCATTTTGGCCCACAGAATTGCTGTTTGCTGAGAGCAAAAATTTGCAGCAAAAATGCAGTATAATGTATGTGAATGAAGTTTTACAAAACCCCACGCACAAGCTGTGGAAAACTCTGCCCATATGTGAGGGCATGCTCTAGATTTTCAAATCCGCTGCATCCCCATATGTCATGGATTTCTCCACGATTTGCAGTGTTCAGGCCTTTTCTGCAGCTGAAAATATCTGCCTTGTGTTCACATCGTTTTACAATCCCACCAGATGAGCAGTTTCTGAGACACTTGTACTGCCGTGTCTGTCACCAACACTAATTCCGTGGTTGAATCCCCTCAGGTCATATTTCTTTCCTATTTAGATATTTGGACTCAATAGCAACAATTAAACCCTTTGAAATGCTTCTATGCATTGAGTTTTTTGTTGTTGGATTTATACGAAATCTAGCAGGAAAAAACCCTCTATATGAAATCAGAGGCATACAGAGTTACGTTAAGGCCCCATACACTTGCCTGGGTGCCTTATGACCGTGTACATGAGTCCTTACCCTGCTTAAAAAGCACTATGGAATATATTACTAACATACACATAATAACAATATTAATAGTCATAATACTAATAGTCACATGCGTATGTCATGCAATGGTATATCATGCAGCGCTATTTTTGCTGTCAAAATGACGGAAGCCTGATGGACCCCCTTTATAAGTCAATGGGGTCTGTCGATTACTGATCCACAGCATCATAGCTTTATAAATAGCTGTTATAAATGAAAGTCAGTGTGAACATAGACTTACAATGACTTTACAATAATAATAATAATTACTTTTATTTATATTGCACCAGCATATTTTGCAGCGCTTAACAATTAGGAAAGCAATGTACAAGTAGAATGACAAATAATATAAAGTGAGTGAGCATCAACAAACAACTAAACAAAAATGAGAACCCTACATAATAATTAGAAGAATAATCATAATAATAATAATGATAGTCTAATACTAATTTCTATTAAGTAGCGAAATCATACTTTCACGTTTTAAATTGATCATATGATACAATAAATATTCTCGTGTGTTTCCAAAAATAAAATAGTTCCTGGATCGTGTTACACTCACATACTACAGTACAACAATCGTTTCCATTATCTGTTACCAGGACACTATAAGATTCAGTGTCAGGTTACATGCTGCACACTTCAGGCTCAGAGGTTATAACTACAAGTTCCTCTGTGGGGTAGCGAGAGCGCTGCAGTTGTAGAACACAGTTGGATACTATTATTATTTTAATTTTTACTACTATTATTTTTTTTATTTTTACTACTATTATTATTTATTTTTTATTCATCTTGTTACATTTGATCTGATATCAGTCTCAATACCCAGGTTAAAGCGAGACCAAGCAGTCGCTGCCAACCTACAGTTACCAAGTGCAGCAAACTATATTTAGGAAGAACAACTCATTGCTATGAAAGGAATTCCTTTTACACTTTAACTACCAAATTGGGTTTATCTGCCAGCCCAGAAGCAGCTCTGAGTACAAGGCAGAGACAAAGCTCTTCAGAAACATATGTATCAGCTGCACTGGAAGCACCCTTGGCAAGATAAACACTAAAGTCAAAGTAAAGACCCCGTCACAGTGTCCACCGGAGGAAATAAAGTCGTGCAAGGTAAGCGACACATCATTTACTTTACTGTAATGTAATGAGAATCTTCATTAATGCCCTTATATCCTATGTGACATCACTTCACATCTCACCGACTGTACATCACTTTAGAATATGTTGCCACTATATGAACTAATATTATGATTAATTATTCTCACTGTAATGAAGAAGTATAGGTGTAATTTTGTGTTTATTAGAATATCATGTACAGGTTAAGAGATTTAAAGTTATATATTAATATGTCTCACTTTTAATGGAGAACATCCCATTTTATCATATCAAAGTAAAATATGATCCATAAGAGCTGATCTCATGTATCATTACAGCAGAGGGGGTAATGCTGAGATACATGATTGTCATCTGGACAGGGGCCCTATGGATCACCTATGTACATAGGGTCTCTATATACTAATCACGGTCATAGAGATAACTGAGGTAACCCAAATCCGGCCCCCAAAGTCATGGCCCCCAAGATTAGCTTACAGGCAATGAATTTTGACAAAATATATACTAGTCAATGTTATTGAAGACATTGTAATAATTATCTAGAGAACTTCTTTAATTGTAGAACAATAATAAGTTATAATATAATAGTAACAATGGTTTAATCTGCCATATAACTAAAGTGACTATACTCATCTGATATCACGTACATAATAATGCCTAGAGGTCTCTTAATTCACCTATAGGGAGTTGGAACGGTATACATAGATAATTAAATATATAGCAAGCTCTATAAATGGGATTGAGTATAACAATTTTGGATATTTTTATACAATTGATCAGATATATCAGCACCTGATGGTATTCTGCTTGTGGGATATGTAAGGTGTTTACTAAAAGTTTTCCAATGTATGTTAATTTCTCACTTGTACAAGGTGAATAGGTCATCAGTACATTAGATAAAGAGGTCCCTGTTTATAATGCCTATCATAAATGTTAAATCTTTGCAGAATAAAGGATTTTGGACACAGAGCAGAAAAAAAACTAGGTCAATTCTTACTTAGTTCACATGCTTCAAAGTAGTTCAGCTTCTGGGAAATTAAATTATATTAACTGTTTGTTGCTCGCCAAAAATTAAAGATAAGACTTTTGTTCTTCAGTGTGCTTAGGTTATAATGGGATATCAATTATAGATCTAATACAATGTGTATGTTGTCCTTACTGCAGAACAGCACCAGCCTATCAAGATAACCTAGCCATCATTATGGACTGTATGCCCCCGTTTATTACATATAAATTACATTCTGCATGAGAAAAGTTTATCTTGAACTTTAATCCAATTACAGTCTAACAGAAAAGCTGTACAGAAACCCAGTTTTGTGTTCAGTACATCAACCATGACTGTAACTATGAATCAAGTGTAGATGGGCAATCTGGAAAATGACAACTTTACCCCATGCATAATAGCATTGTCTTTGTTCAGGGGCATAGCCAGGATTTTGTCAGAGGGCAGTGGAGTTTAGTAGCATGGATATGGACACATGGGCTTGAATGAGTACACACGCACACATACACACACTTCCAGTCAGTCAGTACTTTCATACCAAAACTTTCATAAAAGTGCCAGCCACAGTGTCCCATAACAGTGCAAGACATATGTCCCCTATCAGTGCCAGGCACGTTCCCCCTGAGCAGTGCCAGACACATGTCCCATTTGCTGTGCAGTCACACGCCTCCATACAAGTGAAAATATATGCTTACTTACCAGTTTGAGCCTTACATGCCTCTTAACAGTGCCAGACATTATCCCACAACATGGTAGCCGCATTTTCCCTTAGTAGTGCTACTGCATTTACCCTAAGCCAAAGTGGCTTAACTCCATTCCTGACATGCATGCATGCCTAAATATACATGCAAGCACTACTATGCAGGCAGCAAGGGTAAAATAGATAACACTAGCCCCTAGTGCAAGTTTACTGTGCAAAAATATTTTAATGATAGCAGTCAGGGTAACAGTTTACTGTTAGTATCTGGGGGTACATAGCCAAGGATCTAGGGCACTGACCTCAAACGTTCAGTGCTCCAAGTGGGGAGGGGGGTTTGAATTCATCCTACATTCCCGTTACATTACGTTTCATATGGGTTTATGATAAAAGGTCTTTACCTTTGCTGTCTGCTTTTGTTCTAAGACCAATATGTGTGTATCTCGCATTGTAAGATGCCCTAATTAAGCTGAACTTGTTGGTGCAATTTAATACGCATATTGGGGCAGATTTACGAATGTGATTGCGTCTAGACCTTGTTGTAAAATGCACCCAAATGTGGTTTTAGACCTATTTATGAAACAAATGCACCAAATAGAACAGATGTTTGCGCCCCGCTAGACACTTTACAAAAATGTTTCAAAAAGAGGTATGGCTTAGCAGAAAGGTAGCATGGCCTAAAATGCATCTAAGTGCGCAAAATTTTGTGCAAAAGTAAGCCAACATGTCTAGCACGATGTGCCAAATTTATCCTAAAGTCCTCCTCATTATGTGTACTATGAAATAGTGTTTCGCAGGATTTTGCAGGGGAGTGCCATTGGCTACGAATCTCGTGACTCTGTTTAAATTGTTATAAAGGGTATAGAAGATGAATTGATGCATTTTTTTTTATTACAAACTAACCAGAAATAAGACAAGTCTAGGTGTCTGAGATACTTTTTAAGACGGATAGTATATTCGGATTGCAGGTGTGGCGGGGTTGAACTAGCCAATGGCCTTTCCTATTTTGATGTGTTTAATATGAGAAGGTTGTATATTATTGGTTAGGTGGAATTCAGATATTGATTTTGTAATGTTTGTTTTGTATGATTTTGAAGGACTTTGTATGGGAGGAGCGAGGGGTTGGTCGGGTGGGGATAAATTGTTTAATATTGTATATCATTTTTTTCAAAATTTATAATAAAAATAAATGAAACGAAAAAAAAAAAAGTATCATAAAGTGTGCGCCACTATGATAAATTTGGCGCATCTTCTGACTGCCTGTTCTAAGTTTATAGTGTCTAAATCTTAGGCAACATTAGTAAATCTGCCCTATTGTCCTCATACATTTTATTTTATAGAGGTGGCTGCACCTGATAAATTGCTTACTCAGCGCATTTCTACTATTCATATAACCTGAAAAACAAGGTATTCATGTATATCCCTGAAAAGCTGTATTCATGTATTTCCGAAACCAGCTGATCGCAGGGGATTTACTGGTGTTATTAACCCCTTCCTGCTGCAGCCAGTTTTGGCCTTTCTAGCATGGCAATTTTTTTTTTCCTCAAATCCGCCTTCCGAGAGCCATAATTTATTAACGCAGTCATGTGAGGGCTTGTTTTGTGAAGGACGTCTTGTGTTTTCTATCGGCACCATATAATGTAATCCTTAAACTTTTATTGAAAACATTTCTGGGGGAAGGAATGGAAAAAAACAGTAATTGCCATGTTTTTGCTGCTTTAAAGAGGCTCTGTCACCAGATTATAAGTGATTATAGATTGTAATGTAGATAACAACTGTGGTTTTTATTTTGAAAAACAATCATTTTTTTAGCAAGTTCGAAACAATTTTAGATTTATGCTAATTAGTTTCTTAATGACCAACTGGGCGTGTTTTTACTTTTTACCAACTGGCCGTTGTACAGAGGAGTGTATGACGCTGACCAATCAGTGACCAATCAGCGTCATACACTTCTCATTGTTCCAGCCCAGCTTCTTTCACTGCACAATCACGCTGTGCTGGAACAATAAGAAGTGTATGACGCTAATTGGTCACTGATTGGTCAGCGTCATGCACTCCTCTTCACAACGCCCAGTTGGTAAAAAGTGAAAACACGCCCAGTTGGTCATTCAGAAACTAATTAGCATAAATCTAAAATTGCTCATAACTTGCTCAAAAATTATTGTTTTGCTGTTATCTACATTACAGAACCAATCAGATTATGTAGGAGATAAGGTGCTTATAATCTGGTGACTATTCTCCCCAGTGTCAAGGGGTATGATGTGGCTTGCTCTGTGACTCTTTAACCTCTTGGACACACAGCCAATTTTTGTTTTTTCATTTTAGTTTTTTCCATTGTCGCATTCCAAGAGCAATAACTTTTTTATTTTTCCGTGGATATTATTCCTCTTTACCAAATTAAATAAGCATGCAGGCTCGCCCAAGTTGAGTGTACGCATTTAAGCTCTGTTCACATTATCATCATGGCTTCCGTTTCTAACCGAATCCATAACGCCGTGACGCATCAGTTTTAATGCATCAAAACTGATGGACCCTATTGAGCTTAATAGGATTCGTTGGGGTTTTGTCAGAGGCTCGTGTGTGAACAGAGCCTTCATCAGTCATGTGTTCTGACTGAGCTTTGCTGATGTGTTGGCAGGTAATGCTGAACAAATGTCAGACGTGCTTTTTTTTTCTAGTACATCTACTAACCCGTTTCCTTAATTATCACATTAGGCATTTAGTTGGTGCACCCACTAGTTAGTCATGTTAGGGTATATCATTTCAGCCATTGTCTAATACTTGAGGTTATTAAGATAGGATTAAAATGTGCATACCTTTTAAAAAAAATACACCACTACTAAGTACTTTCTTCTATTGACCAACTTCTTTAGTTCATTTCCATTTGTACTATTTATAAAAATACAGTCCCTTAGCTGAAGTGAAAATAAAACTTTTTCCACTCCTATTAAGTTAAAATTTTCCTTCATTATATACAGTATTAAAATGGACATCAGCTTATCCGGGAGATAGGTCTGGGAGATTTAACTATGAGGGATGCTGGTCAAAGGCCAGTACACATGAGTGAATAGAAGGAGATCATGTGATGCAACCAGCTTATTCAGCCAGGAATACTGAAGCAGGTTTGAAATAAGCAGCCAAAAGAAGAGGTTCTCCAAATCATTTTACTCAATCAATCTGTAATTTTTATATCCATGTTCTTCTGTTATGGCTCCCATATAGCACTACATTTAATTGTGGGTTTGCAAAATCAATGTTTTTATGAGGTCTTCTACTTGAAAACGTATTTTACCCTTATTTTACCACAAATTTGATTTTGTCATGAATTTGCCATGAATCACACCCATGTCAATTCAATGGGTGAAATCTGCAGTCAAAATCCACAACCAGAATCAGCATGCTGTAATTTCCATCTAGATTTTTCTGCTACGTGTGAATGAATTATACTTTGACGTCTATTTGCGGTGAAAAATC
Organism: Rhinoderma darwinii; assembly: GCF_050947455.1. Taxonomy (NCBI): domain Eukaryota; kingdom Metazoa; phylum Chordata; class Amphibia; order Anura; family Rhinodermatidae; genus Rhinoderma; species Rhinoderma darwinii. The sequence goes on along the minus strand of NC_134688.1, from coordinate 400,591,317 downwards.
CGTATTGCAAATCCACGGCAATTCCACCACGCCTGAACGTGGCCTTAGAGACCTTTTTCCTGCCACATCCACTGTTTGTTGTAACCAGCGGGTTCTGAGCCGTAGTTAGAATCCGTACTGAAGGGATCTGTCTGGGATATAGGACATTTAATGTGGCTGTGATAAAAAGCTAAGTGGCAATCTGTACTATCTGTACTATATAAGGACAGAGGTAAATTTATTTTTTATATTAGATGATATTACATTATATTGTACCTCAAACAACAACAATATTCATTAAAAAAACCTATATTGTTAGAAGGATTTTTCACTTTCGAAGTCTTCTGACGTGTTATTTATACATATGGAGAGTCCATGAGTTGAAACTAGTAGAAATAGATTGGTTGCGCTGTGAATATTCGGAGAACGTGATTGGTTTATGTGCAGGGTAATGAACATACAGACAAGCAGTAGAAGACTGACTAAGGGCTGAGCATTTCTGTAAAGGATCTGCCAGACACAACTTCTGTGTCGACGCCCATAGGTAATCAGTCTGCACCTGCTTCTATGTCTGTGAGACTGACTCCATCTTCCACCACCCAGGATGGCAGGCTTAGGAGTGGGAGAGCCTATCACAGCCTGGCCAGACGGAGCTAGCTCCCGCCCTCTGTCTATTTATACCTGCCTTTCCTGTTCCTCCTTTGCTTGTGATTCTTCTCTGCTGGTTTCCTGGCCCTGTTGCAGCTTATTGAACTACTGATCCTCTGCTTGTGTTTGACATTGGCTTTACTGACCACTCTTCTGCTCTGAATTTTTGTACATCGCTCATCTCCTGGTTTGACTCGGCTCGTTCACTTCGCTTGTTGCTCACAGTGTCCCCGTGGGCAACTTCCCCATTTCCCTGGCTTCTTTGTACCCTTGTCTGTTTGTCTGTCGTGCACCTATTGAGTGTAGGGACCGTCGCCCAGTTGTACCCCGTCGCCTAGGGCGGGTCGTTGCAAGTAGGCAGGGACTGAGTGGCGGGTAGATTAGGGCTCACTTGTCTGTCTCCCTACCCCGTCATTACATAATCACAAGCCCATATACCTAGTCTACCCTGGTCCCTGACACTACTATGGACCCCCTTGAGACCCTGGCTCAGCAAATGCAAGGCCTCTCCCTACAGGTCCAGGCCCTGGCTCAGAGGGATAACCAGCCTGATGCTACCCTGGTAGTGCCCCTCACCTCACCTCTTGAACCCCACCTCAAGTTGCCTGACCGGTTCTCACGGGACCGGAAGACTTTTTTCTCCTTTCGGGAGAGTTGTAGGCTCTATTTTCGCTTAAAGCCCCACTCCTCTGGTTCTGAGAGCCAGCGGGTGGGTATAATTATGTCCCGGCTCCAGGACGGGCCCCAAGAATGGGCCTTCTCCTTGGCTCCTGACGCCCCTGAACTTTCCTCCGTTGATCTTTTCTTTTCTGCCCTCGGGCTCATTTATGACGAGACTGACAAGACTGCCTTTGCCGAGAGTCAGCTGGTGACCTTACGTCAGGGTAAAAGACCTGTTGAGGAGTATTGTTCTGACTTTAGGAAGTGGTGCGTAGCTTCTCGGTGGAATGACCCTGCCTTAAGGTGCCAGTTTAGATTGGGTTTGTCGAACGCCCTGAAAGACCTGCTAGTTAGCTATCCCTCTTCTGACTCCCTAGATCAGGTTATGGCTTTAGCGGTACGACTTGACCGACGTCTCAGGGAACGACGACTTGAACGTGTTTGTGTTTTCTCCTCTGACTCCCCCATGATGCCTCCCGAGGTTCCGTTGCTTCGTTCTTCCACGGAAGACTCGGAGGTACTTATGCAACTCGGGACCTCCGTGTCCCCCCAACAACGTAGAGAGTTCCGCAGGAAGAATGGTCTCTCCTTCTACTGTGGGGATGACAAGCATCAAGTGAACAACTGTCCTAGGCATAAGAATAAGCAGCCGGAAGAACTTCCACGCCTAAGTGACCATCGGGGAGGTCACTTGGGCGCACAGGTATTTCCTGTAAATATGAAACGTAATAAAATCTTGCTTCCCTTTCAGGTCTCTTTTGGTGGTAGGTCTGCTACCGGCAGTCCCTTCGTGGATTCAGGGTCTTCTGCTAATATTATGTCTGTGGCATTTGCTATGTCTCTAGCTATGCCATTGATTGATTGGCCTAAACCTGTCCCGGTAGTGGGTATCGACTCCACTCCTCTTGCTAATGATTATTTTACACAGCATACCCCTGTTTTTGAACTCCTTGTTGGCTCCATGCATTTGGAGCAGTGCTCTGTACTGGTGATGCAGGGATTATCGTCCGATTTGGTTTTAGGCCTTCCCTGGTTGCAGTTGCATAATCCCACGTTTGACTGGAATACTGGGGATCTTACCAAATGGGGTAATGAATGCATGACGTCATGTTTTTCTGTTAATTCTATTTCTCTCCCTGAGGAGGTGAACACTCTACCTGAGTTTGTTCAGGACTTCGCTGATGTTTTCTCTAAAGAGGCCTCCGAAGTGTTACCACCTCATAGAGAATATGATTGCGCAATTGATTTGGTACCAGGAGCTAAGCTCCCTAAGGGTAGGATATTTAATCTCTCTTGTCCCGAACGTGAAGCCATGAGAGAGTATATCCAGGAATGCCTGGCCAAGGGTTACATTCGCCCCTCTACTTCTCCGGTAGGTGCTGGCTTCTTCTTCGTAGGGAAGAAGGATGGTGGTCTTAGGCCATGCATTGACTACCGTAACTTGAATAAGGTCACTGTAAGGAACCAGTATCCCCTTCCTTTGATTCCTGATCTCTTTAATCAGGTTCAGGGGGCCCAATGGTTCTCTAAGTTTGATCTACGAGGGGCTTATAACCTTATCCGCATCAAAGAGGGGGATTAGTGGAAGACTGCGTTTAACACGCACGAAGGTCATTTCGAATACCTCGTCATGCCCTTTGGGTTGTGTAATGCTCCCGCGGTCTTCCAGAATTTCATAAATGAGGTTTTAAGAGACTACCTGGGGGTATTTCTTGTAGTGTACCTTGATGACATACTTGTGTTTTCCAAGGACTGGTCTTCCCAAATTGAGCATGTCAGGAAGGTGTTCCAGGCCCTTTGGGAAAACAAACTGTTTGCTAAGACCGAAAAATGTGTGTTTGGGGTGCAGGAGATACAGTTTTTGGGTCAAATCCTCACTCCTCATGAATTCCGCATGGACCCCGCCAAGGTCCAGGCTGTGGCGGAATGGGTCCAACCTGCCTCCCTGAAGGCGTTACAGTGCTACCTGGGGTTCGCTAATTATTACAGGAGATTTATTGCTAACTTCTCGGTCATCGCCAAGCCTCTTACGGATCTCACTCGCAAAGGTGCTGATCTCCTCCACTGGCCTCCTGAGGCTGTCCAGGCTTTTGAGGTCCTTAAGAAGTGCTTTATCTCGGCCCCAGTGCTGGTTCAGCCCAACCAAATGGAGCCATTTATCGTGGAGGTTGACGCGTCCGAGGTGGGAGTGGGGGCTGTCTTGTCCCAGGGTACCAGGTCCCTCACCCATCTCCGTCCCTGTGCCTACTTCTCCAGGAAGTTCTCGCCCACTGAGAGTAACTATGATATTGGCAACTGCAAACTCTTAGCCATTAAATGGGCATTTGAAGAGTGGCGCCACTTCCTGGAGGGGGCTAGGCACCAGGTAACGGTCCTTACCGACCACAAGAATCTGGTTTTCCTAGAATCTGCCCGGAGGATAAACCCGAGACAAGCTCGATGGGCGTTTATTTTTTTACTAGATTCAACTTTTTGGTCACCTATAGGGCTGGGTCTAAAAATATTAAGGCTGATGCACTGTCGCGTAGCTTCATGGCCAGCCCTCCTTCGGAGGAAGATCCTGATTGTGTTTTGCCTCCAGGTATAATCAATTCCTCTATTGATTCTGATTTAGTCTCTGAAATTGCGGCTGATCAAGGTTCAGCTCCCGGGAACCTTCCTGAGAACAAGCTGTTTGTTCCCCTGCAATTCCGGCTAAGGGTACTTAGGGAAAATCATGACTCTGCACTATCTGGCCATCCAGGCATCCTGGGTACCAAGCACCTAATTGCCAGAAACTATTGGTGACCTGGGTTGCTCAAAGACGTTAAGGCCTACGTCGCCGCTTGTGAAGTTTGTGCTAGGTCCAAGACTCCCAGGTCCCGACCTGCGGGCTTACTATGTTCTTTGCCCGTTCCCCAGAGACCTTGGACCCATATCTCCATGGATTTCATCACCGATTTGCCTCCATCTCAAGGCAAGTCGGTGGTGTGGGTTGTAGTAGACCGCTTCAGTAAGATGTGCCACTTTGTGCCCCTCAAGAAACTACCCAATGCTAAGACGTTAGCTACCTTGTTTGTCAAACACATCCTGCGTATCCATGGGGTCCCTGTCAATTTTGTTTCTGACAGAGGGGTACAATTTGTTTCATTGTTTTGGAGAGCCTTCTGTAAAAAGTTGGAGATTGATCTGTCCTTTTCCTCTGCCTTCCATCCTGAAACTAATGGCCAAACTGAGAGGACTTATCAGTCTCTAGAACAATATTTAAGGTGTTTTATCTCTGACTGTCAATATGATTGGGTCCCATTCATTCCCGTCGCCGAATTTTCCCTTAATAACCGGGTCAGTAACTCGTCAGGGGTCTCCCCCTTTTTCTGTAATTTTGGGTTTAATCTACAATTCTCCTCCATTTCACTTGGTAGTTCCAGCAATCCCGAGGTAGATGTCGTTCATCGGGAACTGTGCACAGTCTGGGCCCAGGTTCAGAAGAACCTAGAGGAGTCCCAGAGCATACAAAAGACTCAGGCAGATAGAAGACATTCTGCTAACCCCTTGTTTTGTGGTCGGGGATCTGGTGTGGCTATCGTCAAAAAATTTGCGCCTTAACGTTCCGTCCAAGAAGTTTGCTCCCCGGTTTATAGGGCCATACAAGGTCATTGAAGTCCTTAACCCTGTCTCCTTCCGACTGGAGTTGCCCCCGTCTTTTCGAGTACACGACGTGTTTCATGCCTCCCTCCTTAAACGCTGCTCCCCGTCCTTGGCTCCCTCGAGGAAACCTCCGGTCCCTGTTCTCACCCCTGAGGGGGTAGAATTCGAGGTGGCCAAGATTGTGGACAGCAGGATGGTCCAAGGCTCCCTCCAGTACCTGGTCCATTGGAGGGGATACGGGCCTGAGGAGAGGACTTGGGTACTCGCCCGGGATGTTCACGCTGGGGTATTGCTCAGGAGGTTCCACCTTCGTTACCCCAATAAACCAGGTCCACCTAGAAAGGGTCCGGTGGCCCCTCATAAAAGGGGGGGGGTACTGTAAAGGATCTGCCAGACACAACTTCTGTGTCGACACCCATAGGTAATCAGTCTGCACCTGCTTCTATGTCTGTGAGACTGACTCCATCTTCCACCACCCAGGATGGCAGGCTTAGGAGTGGGAGAGCCTATCACAGCCTGGCCAGACGGAGCTAGCTCCCGCCCTCTGTCTATTTATACCTGCCTTTCCTGTTCCTCCTTTGCTTGTGATTCTTCTCTGCTGGTTTCCTGGCCCTGCTGCAGCTTATTGAACTACTGATCCTGTGCTTGTGTTTGTCATTGGCTTTACTGACCACTCTTCTGCTCTGCATTTTTGTACATCGCTCATCTCCTGGTTTGACTCGGCTCGTTCACTTCGCTTGTTGCTCACGGTGTCCCCGTGGGCAACTTCCCCATTTCCCTGGCTTCTTTGTACCCTTGTCTGTTTGTCTGTCGTGCACATATTGAGTGTAGGGACCGTCGCCCAGTTGTACCCCGTCGCCTAGGGCAGGTCGTTGCAAGTAGGCAGGGACTGAGTGGCGGGTAGATTAGGGCTCACTTGTCTGTCTCCCTACCCCGTCATTACAATTTCATTGAATTCAGTCTTCTACTGCTTGTCTGTATGTTCATTACCCTGCACATAAACCAATCACGTTCTCCGAATATTCACAGCGCAACCAATCTGAAAGTTTACAGTGCTTGGGAATAAGTGACTGGGGCAGAAGAGGATGGAGGCGCAGCCTTATATAGTGGATCGAGCGGGTTCCCCAGCAGCATTTTAAAAAAAACAGGATCCTGACCTGTCTACAGAGTTTAAGGCAGGACAGAGTATTTCAGCAGCCGTGTTCTTCTCCCGTAGGTAAACAGGGTAGCAGCACTGCGAAGACCGCACGGAGAATTCCCCGGCGGTCAGGATAGAACGTAGCAGCTAGATGAGGGGAACATACCCAGCTGCTAAGTGAGCACCAGCAGGGCGCGCTTCCAACACAACCGTGCTGTTAGCTATACAGCTGACGGCTGTCAGCCATGCAGTAGGATCTTGTGCGGGGTGGTGACTTTCCAATCATGTGAAGGTGTTATTGAGGACAGGAGTGGAGGAGAGGTAACAGACTGAGAGCTACGTAATGGTAAGAGCAGAGTTCACAGCAGCACAGAATATTTCAGGAGAGGAGCGTGCAGATGTTGAGGAGAGTATGACACTGACTGGTCACTGATTGGTCAGCGTCATACACATAAACACGCCCAGTTAAAAACACAATACACGCCCAGTTGGACATAACGAAAAAAAAAACGGCCAGTTGTCCATTTCAAAGCTCATTTGCATATATATAAAATAGCTCATAACTTGGCCAAAAATGAAAGTTTAAAAAAAAACAAAAAAATGTTACTGTTATCTACATTGCAGCGCCGATCACATGCAATAGGAGATAGGGGTTTGAGAATCTGGTGACAGAGCCTCTTTAAGGGATAAATTATTTTTATGGCCATGTATTGTTTCAGGGGAAACTACTGATGACGTTTAAGCAATTATAATAGCTGCTTTTCTTGGTTTTCACCGAGCATCGTTCACTCATGTAGGACATGAAAAAACAGTGAAAACCTTATGCTAAACAAGTCAAGAGGAGAACTAAGGGACTAATATTTATTGGGATTTGGTCAATCTGAGGAGCCTCTACAGTGGCGAGCAGCGTGGATGTAGGTCCGAAGTATAGACCCAAAGGTACTTTTTTGTGCCACTGTGTGGTATTCTCCCCTAGAAACAATTCTTCTTCTATAGAATGACTTTATAATATGGCATGCGTATGAACAATTTTCACGGACTCATACGAAATCTGTCAGAAAAGACCCCCTATGTGCCGCTCTATAAAATCAGAATAACAAAGCAGGGCTCACAGTGGGTCATGGGCATTGTATTTGGAAATCCATGTATGTACGGATCCCAAATAAGCTCATGTGCTTGAAGCTTTAAAGCAAATCTCCATCTTTTAACTCCATATAGTTTTTAGGGCCAAAATTTTGTGCTGATTAATTTCATAATACATTTTTATAACATTTGGAACTCTGTTGTAAAGCCAAAGAGTTAAAGGGGTTTTCCATGGAATACATGTGTGATCACCGGGGGTTCGACGCTGGTACCCCAGTGATGAGGAGAATAGGGGACATAAAGTCTCCTGAAGTATTCTCGATCAGCCCTCCATTCATTTCTATGGAGCTACCGAAGACAGCGGAAGTCCCACAGAAATGTATGGAGCGCTGGACGAGCATGCGCACCAGCACTCCATTCTCATGGAGCACTTCGGGTAAGTGGTAGGAACCCTAGCAATCACACCTGTATCCCCTATTCTGTGGATAGGGGATACATGTGTTTTATGGGAAAACCCTTTTAAGTGAATAAAAAAAATTTGGTTGGCTGCAGCTTTCACTAGAGGGAGTTTACTGCATACTGTTGAGTATGAGCTCAATGTATAAACATCAGGCAGCTAGAATTTAATCATTTAAATGTATGTCTAAGGTCCTATTCAAATGACATTTAGCGTGTACATCGGAAAACTTCTCAACGTACACGCTACACATGTACATAGGGCTCAATTGGCCTCCGTCTGGCTGGTTTACCTCAGTATAACTATAAAAAAAAAGTATAGAATTGGCCTAGTGAACTACACTATTCCATGCCGCAGAGTGAGTTAAACGTATACGTTTTTTTAACATGGGAGCCTATGGACATCCGTTAAACAGATACGCCATGCGCTTCCAATAGCCTTTCATGGCGTATCCGTTAAACTAATGCCTATTAGCCTGTGGGTGATGGATGGGTTAAACGGATGCCTAACAGTGGCATCTGTCACCCATAGGCTATAATGGTATCCGTTTAACGGATACGTCATCAAAAGGGTGATGAGAGTTCATGATGTATCCATTAAACGGATACCATTATAGCCCATGGGTGATGGATACCCCTGTTAGGCATCCATTACAGCCTAAATTTAACATATACATTGAGAGCGTCTCCCAGCGTGTAGGCCAACAAAATGTGGTGTGAACATAGCCTAAGCAGGGAATTTGGACCCCGGTATCTTAAAAAGAAAGCTCGGTCTGCTAGTAAGATATATTGTGAAATTATTGAGAATAACATTTTGCACCCGTGTAGATTAAAAAAATAAAATCATGTTCAAGGGTGGACATTCACTTTAAGGTAAAATGTTCAATTATTGTCCCCAGAACACAGATGCCGTGGAGTTAAACATTTCCAGGAGCAAATCCTTATAGCTATGAATGTACATGAACGTAGGAGCAGGTGGCAACTATACAATAGATTTGTATGGAGGAGTCATTGCTGTGGTTATTGCAATTCATTACAACCTAAAACTATTTATTTTACATGACCTCTTTCAGCTCATCATTGACATAAGTAAACTGAGGTGTGGATGTTTTCCATAGAGATTAATAATGTAAAGTCTCATGGCTGACATGAAGTATATGAAAATGGCGGTGTTTATCTTCTTGATCAAACATGACAAAGAGGAAAAAATACACAACAAACAGGACAATAAGTCATATCTGCTATGCAAAGTCATGGGCCCATATATCTATCATATTACAATCCCAAGCATTGTTCTCCCTGAGATGTTAATCTGCAGAAAATAATAGAAGAGTTTTTCCATGAATGAATTAGATAGTACTGCAGGGCACTGAGGCAAATAAAACAATCTGCAATGGCAAAGATAAAAACTTCCTTACAGCAGAAACTTGCTCATTTACCTAGAATGTTGTGTTGCTTGCAAAGGTCAAAATTGTGTTGGATCTTATTTCTCACACAGGGCGGTGAAGGGGCATTTTGCTAAGTCACTGCTATAAAAAGCCTGAGGATTAAGAGTTTCTTCAATAGTGAAACAAGTCCGAATAGCTCTAGAGAGGTTTTCAATGAATCTGAGACTTACTCCTATTTCACTTTATTACAACATGATGTGGGCGGCATAGGCAATGAACCCTCTAGGCTGAGTTACTTGGGTAGGAAAGAGTTAAATGTATCTAGGAATCACCCTGTAAGGCTAGAGCTAAATTTCTATTTGTGCCATATGACACCTGGAACAATATTGCTGGGTGTTACATGTATGGTGACTATGAAGCATGCAAAAATTGCATCAAAAGATCAAAACCATTGATCTTCCAATGTGCTCAGCTGTTTTATCTATTTTAGATGTCGCATATTGCCACAGACTACATATAGTCATAAACTTGTGATACGTGTTAGTAATATGCAGTGGGTTGTCACCTTCGTGGTTTATATCAGATTAATGCTTCTTATGTTCATTTTTCTGGTATCTGTGGAAATTTTTACTTATAAGTCTGCAAATACATAATTTTAGATTGTAATATTAGCAATGGGGCAAATACTCCCAGACGTATTCTTCAATTTACAGATTATATCTAGAACTAGGATATTTTTAGAGAGTCCATTGGGGCTGCAAATCAAGCTTCTTAGTGGATGAAGCTATCATAGTCAAGATTATACGGTAGCACAGTACAGTCATTAAACTCTTATAGTAAAGTATATTAATACAAATATGACATCAAAATATGCTTAATACTTAACCCCTTCCCTTTTTAGCCACTTTTGACCTTCCTGACCGAGCCTCATTTTTCAAATCTGACATGTGTCACTTTATGTGGTAATAACTCCGGAATGCTTTCACCTATCCAAGCGATTCTGAGATTGTTTTCTCGTGACACATTGGACTTTAAGTTACTGGCAAAATTTGCTCGATATGTTCAGTATTTAATTGTGAAAAAAACCAAAATTTAGCGAAAAATTGCAAAAATTAGCATTTTTCTCAATTTAAATGTATCTGCTTGTAAGACAGGCAGTTATAACACAAAATTGTTGCTAATTAACATCCCCATATGTCTACTTTAGATTGGCATTGTTTTTTGAACATCCTTTTATTTTTCTATGACATCACAAGGCTTAGAACTTTAGCAGCAATTTCTCACATTTTCAAGAAAATTTCAAAAGGCCATTTTTACAGGGGCCAGTTCAGTTGTGAAGTGGCTTTGAGGGCCTTATATATTAGAAACCCCCAAAAAGTCACCCCATTTTAAAAACTTCACCCCTCAAAGTATTCAAAACAGCATTTAGAAAATGTCTTAACCCTTTAAACATGTCACAGGAATTAAAGCAAAGTAGAGGTGAAATTTACAAATTTCATATTTTTTTGCAGAAATAAATTTTTAGTACAATTTTTTTTATAACACAGAAGGTTTTACCAGAGAAATGCAACTCAATATTTGTTGCCCAGTTTCTGCAGTTTTAGGAAATATCCCACATGTGGCCGTAGCGTGCTACTGGACTGAAGCATCGGCCTCAGAAGCAAAGGAACACCTAGTGGATTTTGGGGCCTTATTTTTGTTAGAATAAATTTTAGGCACCATGTCAGGTTTGAAGGGCTCTTGCGGTGCCAAAACAGTCAAAATCCCCCAAAAGTGACCCCATCTGGGAAACTACACACCTCAAGGAAATTATCTAGGGGTACAGTGAGCATTTTGACCGCACAGGTTTTTTACAGAAATTATTGGAAGTAGGACGTGAAAATTAAAATCGACATTTTTTCAAAGAAAATGTAGGTTTAGCTAATTTTTTCTCATTTCCACAAGGACTGAAGGAGAAAAAGCACTGTAAAATTTGTAAATAAATTTCTCCCGAGTAAAACAATACCCCACATGTGGTAATAAACCGTTGTTTGGAGACACGGCAGGGCTGAGAAGGGAAAGAGCGCTATTTGGCTTTTGGAGCTCAAGTTTAGCAGGAATGGTTTGCGGAGGCCATGTCATATTTACAAAGCCCCTGAGGGGACAAAACAGTGGAAACCCCCCACAAGTGACCCCATTTTGGAAACTACACCCATTGAGGAAATTATCTAGGGGTATAGTGAGCGTTTTGACCCAACAGATTTTTTGCATAAATTATTGGAAGTAGGCCCTGAAAATGACAATCTAAATTTTTTCAAAGAAAATGTAGGTTTAGCTAATTTTTTCTCATTTCCACAAGGACTGAAGGAGAAAAAGCACTGTAAAATTTGTAAATAAATTTCTCCCGAGTAAAACAATACCCCACATGTGGTAATAAACCGTTGTTTGGAGACACGGCAGGGCTGAGAAGGGAAAGAGCGCTATTTGGCTTTTGGAGCTCAAGTTTAGCAGGAATGGTTTGCGGAGGCCATGTCACATTTACAAAGCCCCTGAGGGGACAAAACAGTGGAAACCCCCCACAAGTGACCCCATTTTGGAAACTACACCCATTGAGGAAATTATCTAGGGGTATAGTGAGCGTTTTGACCCAACAGGTTTTTTGCATAAATTATTGGAAGTAGGCCCTGAAAATGACAGTCTAAATTTTTTCAAAGAAAATGTAGGTTTAGCTAATTTTTGCTCATTTCCACAAGGACTGAAGGAGAAAAAGCACCGTAAAATTTGTAAACCAATCTCTCCCGAGTAAAACAATACCCCACATGTAGTAATAAACGGCTGTTTGGACACACGGCAGGGCTTCGAAGGGATGGAGTGCCATTTGGCTTTTGGAGATCACATTGAGCAGGAATGGTTTGCGGCGGCCATGTCACATTTGAAAAGCCCCTGAGGGGAAAAAACAATGAAAACTCCCAAAAAGTGACACCATTTAGGAAACTACACCTCTTGAGGAATTCATCTAGGGGCGTAGTGAGCATTTTGACCCCACAGATGTTTCATAGAATTTATTAGAATTGGGCAGTGAAAATAAAAACAATCCTTTTTCTTCAATAAGACGTAGCTTTAGCGCAAATTTTTTCATTTTCGCAACTAATAAAGGAAAAAACAGAACCCAACATTTGTAAAGCAATTTCTCCCGAGTACGGCAATACCCCATATGTGGTCATAAACTGCTGTTTGGGCACACGGCAGGGCTCAGAAGGGAAGGACCGCCATTTGGAGTGCAGATGTTGCTGGATTGGTTTCTGGGCGCCTGTGGGCCCAAAACAGTGGAAACCCCCCAGAAGTGACCCAATTTTGGAAACTACACCCCTCAATGCATTTACCTAGGGGTGTAGTGAGCATGTTAACCCTGCAGGTGTTTTGTAGAAATTAGTGTGAACTCGATGTTGCAGAGTGAAAATGGGATTTTTTCCACAGATATGTGGACAATATGTGGTGCCCGGCTTGTGCCACCATAACAAGACAGCTCTCTAATTATTATGCTGGGTTTCCTGGTTTTAGAAACACCCTACATGTGGCCCTAATCTCTTGCCTGGACAGTCGACCAGGCTCAGGAGTGAAAGCATACCATGTAAAATTGAGGCCTAATTTGGCGATTTACAAAGTATTGGTTCACAACTGCAGAGGCTCAGATGTGAAATAATAAAAATAAACCCCTGGGAAGTGACCCCATTATGGAAACTGCACCCCTCAAGGCATTTATTAAGGGGTGTAGTGAGCATTTTCACCCCACAGGTCTTTTCCATAAATGAATGCGCTGTGGATGGTGCAAAGTAAAAATTTATATTTTTCCCTAGATATGCCATTCAGTGGCAAATATGTCGTGCCCAGCTTATGCCACTGGAGACACACACCCCAAAAATTGCTAAAAGGGTTCTTCTGGGTATGACGGTGCCATATATGTGGAAGGAAACTGCTGTTTGGGGACGCTGTAGGGTTCAGATGGGAGGAAACGCCATTTGGCTTTTGGAGCGTGGATTTTGCTTGGTAGTAGTTTTGTTTGGAGTCTTACTGGTGTTTCCGTTTATAATGTAGGGCATATGTAAGCCGGGCGGAGTATATAAGGGGCATAGTCAGTTGGTATAATAATGGGGTAAAAAAAAACAATAAAATGATCCATAGATGTGTGTTATGCTGTGACACAATCATTTCTGCACAGGCCAGTGTCGCACTGATATATGGCGTCCTTTATTATCCCCCTTTTGATCCACACTCCGCGCCTTTGTAGTTTGGGGAATTTTGCTAGGAAGTGTTGTCCTGGTATAATACGGGCACCGTCGCTTCCAGCGGATATGTTTGGGCCCTCCCTTTCCTGGTTCCCTGATTTTAAGTCCTTGATAAATCGCCTCTTCAAACAGAAGAAATGTTCCCCTCGGGCACAACTGCATATTTTTTTATTTCCTGACTTATTGGAGCCATAACTAATTTTATTTTTCATAGATGTAGCGGTATGAGGGCTGGTTTGTTGCGGGACGAGCTGTAGTTATTATTGGTACCATTTTGGGGTACATGCAACTTTTTGATCACCTTTTATCCTATTTTTTGGGATGCCAGGTAAACAAAAAAACGCAATTCTGGCACAGCTTTTTTCGTTTTTTTTATACAGCATTCACCATGAGTTATAAATTACATGTTAACTTTATTCTGCGGGTCAGTACGATTCCGGCGACACCTATTTTATAGGACTATTTTATGTTTTACAACTTTTTGCACAATAAAACTACTTTTGTAAAAAGAATGTATTTTTTCTGTCGCCAAGTTGTGAGAACCATAACGTTTTAATTTTTTTTGTCGACGGAGGTGTATGAGGGCTTGTTTTTTGCGGGACGAGCTATAGTTTTTATAGGTACCATTTTTGGATACGTGCGACTTTTTGATCACTTTTTATTCTAACATTTGTATGGCAAAGTGACTAAAAAACAGAAACTCTGGTAACGTTTTTTACGTTTTTTTTACGCTGTTCACCGCATGCAATAAATAATATAATATTTTGATACCTCAGGTCGTTACGGTCGTGGCGATACCAAATACATATGGTTTATTATTATTTTTCAATAATAAAGGACTTGATCAGAGTAAAAGGGGGATTGTGTTTTATTTGATTACTTGAAACTTTTATTGTTTTCAAACTTTTATTTTTTGCACTTTTTTTTACACTTTTTTATACTTTTTTTACACTTTTCTTCAAGTCCCACTAGGGGACTTGAAGGTCCAACAGTCAGATTTTTTTTTTTCTAAAACATTGCACTACCTATGTAGTGCAATGTATTAGATCTGTCAGTCATTCACTGACAGCAAGCCGATTAGGCTTCGCCTCCCGGCGGGGGCTAAATCGGCTTCCGTAATGGCAGAGCAGGAGACCATTGTGTCTCCTGTTGCCATAACAGCAGTCGCCAGTCCCGATTGCCTCTCAGGGCTGGCGATCTGCTAGTAACCGCTACGATGCAGCAATCGCTTTCGATTGCTGCATCGAAGAGGTTAATGGCAGGGATCGGAGCTAGCTCCGGTTCCTGCCGTTACAGGTGGATGTCAGCTGTACAGTACAGCTGACTTCCACCGCTGATGACGCCGGATCAGCTCCTGACCCGGCGCCATCTTGCCGGAAGCTACGGAAGCCGATCAGGCTCCGCCGCCGGGCGGATCTTAACCGGCTTCAGTGCTAGGCAGACCGGGAGGCCAGTATTAGGCCTCCGGTTGCCATTGCAGCCACCGGAACCCCGGCAATTTCATTGCTGGGGCTCCGATGAGCTGCAAACACCTTAAGTGCAGTGATCGCGTATGAGCGCTGCACTTAAGGGGTTAATGGCGGGGATCAAAGCTAATTTCGGTCCCCGCCGTTACAGTCGGATGTCAGCTGTAAGATACAGCTGAGATCCGACGATGATGGCACCGACTCAGCTTCTGAGCCGGTGCCAAACATTTGACGTAAATGTACGGCATTTTGCGGGAAGTCAATGCTTTCCATGACGTACATTTACGTCAAATGTCGGGAAGGGGTTAAAATAAGGCTTTTTTTCAACACTAGTTGCTGAACGAGACACTTGGGCCTCCTGTGGAAAATTCCCTTATTGATTTTTGGATAATGAGTTTATTGTCCAAAAATGTATCATGATGGTTTTTCCAGCAAGCAATGTAGCATGGGGTACACATTACAGTATTAAACCAGATCTGTCATCATATAGTATTATGCAGCCCTGTTAAAGGGCATCACAGTATGAGGACAGGCCCACTGTACTACCAGCCCAAACCTCATGAAAATATATAGCGCCATTTGGCTAATAGCAGCTAGTAAAGAAAACAGTGGACTTATAGGATTGCAGTATTCATGAGGGAAGCTCTCTCCCCATCTTCTACATTTTACCAGTGATTGATGGCTACCGTGTAAACATACAGATACATGGCCGCCCGTAAGTCACTGTTGAGAGAGGTGAGGCGGGAGAGGGAGGGGTGATGAATAACTATGAGTCCGCTGTATTCTTTATTAGGCCAAATGGTACAATATTTTTTGTGCCGATTGGGTTAATAGTGTAGCCGACCTCTCTCTACTATACTGTAGGGGCAGCATAATATGATGACAGATCCACGTTAAAACAGTAGAAGTAGGTTTTAAAGCAATGGTATATCGAAATGCACGTGTCCTATGAGGTTTACTGTGCAATCTTGAAGCATACCCTAGGAGCAGGTGTCACAGTATATCACTGTAATACAGGGTCGGATTAAGTATGCCAGAATTTTTTTTCTGTTAGATTCAATCGGCGGCATATGGGGGTACAATAGGGGCCCATGGAAATCTATAGGTGATGTATTAGTGCCCCATGCAACTCAGAGGTTGTACAGGGGCCTACAGCCCCCCCCCCCACCCCCAGGCTATGGCAATAACTATTATTTTACCAGTCACGGTCAAATACCAAGAAACGTGGCGATACCAAATACATATGGTTTATTATTATTTTTCAATAATAAAGGACTTGATCAGAGTAAAAGGGGGATTGTGTTTTATTTGATTACTTGAAACTTTTATTGTTTTCAAACTTTTATTATTTGCACTTTTTTTTACACTTTTTTATACTTTTTTTACACTTTTTCTCAAGTCCCACTAGGGGACTTGAAGGTCCAACGGTCAGATTTTTTTTCACTACCTATGTAGTGCAATGTAGTAGATCTGTCAGTCATTCACTGAAAGCAAGCCGATTAGGCTTCGCCTCCCGGCGGGGCCTAAATCGGCTTCCGTAATGGCAGAGCAGGAGACCATTGTGTCTCCTGTTGCCATAACAGCAGTCGCCAGTCCTGATTGCCTGTCAGGGCTGGCGATCTGCTAGTAACCGCTACGATGAAGAAATCGCTTTCGATTGCTGCATCGGAGGGGTTAATGGCAGGGATCGGAGCTAGCTCCGGTTCCTGCCGTTACAGGTGGATGTCAGCTGTACAGTACAGCTGACTTCCACCGCTGATGACGCCGGATCAGCTCCTGACCCGGCGCCATCTTGCCGGCAGCTACGGAAGCCGATCAGGCTCCGCCGCCGGGCGGATCTTGACCGGCTTCGGTGCTAGGCAGACTGGGAGGCCAGTATTAGGCCTCTGGTTGCCATTGCAGCCACCGGAACCCCGGCAATTTCATTACTCTGAGCTGCAAACACCTTAAGTGCAGAGATCGCGTTTGAGCGCTGCACTTAAGGGGTTAATGGCGGGGATCAAAGCTAATTTCGGTCCCCGCCGTTACAGCCGGATGTCAGCTGTAAGATACAGCTGAGATCCGGTGATGATGGCACCGGCTCAGCTTCTGAGCCGGTCCCAAACATTCGGCGCAAATGTACGGCAAGATGCGGGAAGTCAATGCTTTCCATGACGTACATTTACGAAAATGTCGAGAAGGGGTTAAAGAGAATATCCAATGTTTTTTTATATATAAATAGGTCCAAAATTCTGCTCGGATTAATTTCTAAAAGGGTTATTTCCACCTATGCCATAAATGTCTAATAGACGCATGTCCCAGCTCTCGGACCCAGACCTATCTCCAGAATGGGAGTCACCCGATCCTCGCACCACCTGGTAAGGCGGCGGCTAGCCACTGCATCCAGGTGGAGAATGAATAGAGAGGTGGCCACCTCACCATTAATTCTTAGCCTGGATATGGCAGCTGCCTCACCAGGTGTGACCGTGATCAGGTGACCCCAATTCTGGAGATTGATGCGGTTCCGCAAGCTGGGACCTGCATCTATCAGACATTGAATGGATATGTCAGAAATATCAAACATGGGAATATCCCTTTTAATATAACTTTATAGCAATCAGAACTCCATTTTTCTCAAATGCCCTGAATAAACGTATAGCTGTCAGTGATTCCCAACCTGGATACCCTGGAACCTGGTCAGAGATTCCACAGAAGTTAGCAGCAAGATCTGTCAACTTTACGGTAGTGATTTCAGCCTGCCCAAAGATACTTGACTTGCACATAAAGCAGGCAACATATCTTGTCCAGAATATAAATTTATATAATGCTTTTTGTGCTTCTAGACCAGCTTCTTTGAGGTAGTAATTTCAATAGGGGTTTCCTGGGAGTAAAAACATTTTTCGGGTGTTCCCCCATGTAATATGGGTAGTAATCATATTCTGCAGTTAGCTTGTCCAAGTTCTAACAGCCAGCATTTTATCAACTTACTCTAGGTTTACAAAATTATCAGTACCAAATGTTGTACTTAAAGAGGCTCTGTCACCAGATTATCAAATCCCTATCTCCTATTGCATGTGATCGGCACTGCAATGTAGATAACAGTAACGTTTTTTTTGTTTTTTTTAAAAACGATAATTTTTGGCCAAGTTATGAGCAATTTTATATTTATGCAAATGAGCCTTTCTAATGGACAACTGGGCGTGTTTTCTCTTATTTCCAACTGGGCGTGTATTGTGTTTGTAACATCTGGGCGTGTTTACTTGTTTTACTAGCTGGGCGTCGTATGTCAGCATCATATGTCAGCATCACACACTTCTATTCACAACGCCCAGTTAGTGAAACAAGTAAACACGCCCAGATGTTACAAACACAATACACGCCCAGTTGGAAATAAGAGAGAACACGCCCAGTTGTCCATTAGAAAGGCTCATTTGCATAAATATAAAATTGCTCATAACTTGGCCAAAAATGATCGTTTTTTAAAAAACAAAAACGTTACTGTTATCTACATTGCAGCGCCGATCACATGCAATAGGACATAAGGATTTGATAATCTGGTGACAGAGCCTCTTTAAAGTAAATGTCCAACTTTATCACCATGTTGCTTTTGAGATTACTTTTTATCTGATACCCTCCCACCACACCACCATGCCAATACTCTGCAACCTGCAGTATACCCAATGATATTATGATTGGTAGAAAATTCAGTGTGGGCAATGTTTAGAGGCCAATCATAAAAATCATTTTTGACAATTATATTTATGGCTATTGAAATACACTCCTCAACATTGAAATTGCAACACCAAGAAGGACGAGCCGTAAGGATATGCAAATCGAGAAAGAAGCAGGTGTCGCTAAGATCTGCAAATTATCACATTTTCAAGCACCTAGTGTGGCATATGGGAGGTACAGAAAAGTCAGATTGAAAGCAAAGTTTTTTAGCCACATGAAACCTCAATAATCAGATCAAGTGGTGTGGGATGATTGTGTGATGCCTCCTGTTCATCAACATGCCAGTTATCACTACTTGTTGCAAACTGAGAGCCCTTGGTTTATCACTCAGGCAGATCACTACGCACCTAGGCTAAGATGTCAGCACTGTTCAACGTTGCATGTACTGGAGGTTGGGAGAACAACAAACGGGAATGACAAAAGGAGGTGCGCGGAGTCAAACCCATGCACGGACGGATCATCTGATTGGAAGAATAACACATAGTGATTCATTCTGTACTGTAAGTGAAGTTGGACGTAACATCCCAAGCCTAGGGCGGCAACCAGTATTGTCACAGACCATCAGAAGGCATTTGCACGACATTGGGCTGTGAGCCAGACGTCCAGCTACAGGTGTTCCATTGACCACACGCCACCGCTCTCAAAGACTATCATGGTGCACAGCAAGACGGCAGAGGAGGCTGGAATGGAGAGCTATCCTCTTCAGCGATGAGTCTCGCTTTTGTCTTGGACGCAATGATAGCCGGAGATGGTCTGGAGACCAGATGGGTAACGCTATGAAGAGGCCTTCACAAGTGAACGTCACACTGGTCCTGCTGCTGGGATTATGGGGTGGGGTGGCATTATGTACAGTAGCCGGACCACTCTAGTCTTTATTTCAGTTACACTAACAGCTCAGCGTTACATTGATTTGGTCGTGGCTATTTGATAGCATACCAGGGTGTGTAAGGCCGGATTCACACGAGCGTGTGCGTTTTGCACACGCAAAAAACGCGGCGTTTTGCACGCGCAAAAGGCACTTGACAGCTCCGTGTGTCATCACCATATGATGCGCGGCTGCGTGCTTTTCGTGCAGCCGCCATCATTATGACACTTCGTTTGGATGTTTGTAAACAGAAAAGCACGTGGTGCTTTTCTGTTTTCATTCATCCTTTTCACAGCTGTTGCGTGAATCACGCTTGTCCCAATGGGTGCGTGATGCGCGAAATACGCCCAAGGAACGGACATGTCGTGACTTTTTTGCAGCGGACTCACGCTGCGGAAAAATCACGCAACTGTCTGCACTGTCCCATAGACCAATATAGGTCCGTGCGATGCGAGTGAAAATCATGCGCGTTGCACGGACGTATATCCCGTTCGTCTGAATAAGCCCTCAGTGTGTGTATTTCTGCATGTGTCGCTCATACTCGATACTGAATAAATCAAGATGTTTGGAATATTTTGTTTCCATTTTTTATAATTTGCATATTATTAACATGTCTATCGATCCTGTGATTTACACAATTCCAAAACTTTTCCTTCTTGGCGTTGCAATTTCAATGTTGAAGAATATATGTCCATTGCAATTAATATTTGGTCTTTAAATGGGTTTTATGGCTTTAGTGTTTAGTGTTCATCGAAGTGAACACTAAGGCCTGATTTACACGAGCGTGTGTCATCCGTGTATGATGCGTGGCTGCGTGATTTTCGCGCAGCCGCCATCATAGAGATGAGGCCAGTCGACGTCCGTCACTGTCCAGGGTGCTGAAAGAGCTAACTGATCGGCAGGAACTCTTTCAGCACCCTCGACAGTGAATTCCGATCAAAATATACACCAATCTGTGAATAAAAAAAAGACGTTCATACTTACCATGAACTTCCTGCTTCCTCCAGTCCGGTCTCCCGGCCGTTGCCTTGGTGACGCGTCCCTCTCTTGTCATCCGGCCCCACCTCCCAGGATGATGCGGCAGTCCAAGTGACCGGTGCAGCCTGTGATTGGCTGCAGCCTGTGCTTGGCCTGTGATTGGCTGCAGCTTTCACTTGGACTGAATTGTCATCCCGGGAGGTCAGACTGGAGGAAGAACCCGGGAGTTATCGGTAAGTCAGAACTTCTGTTTTTTTTTACACGTACATGCATATTGTGATCGGAAGTCACTGTCCATGGTGCTGAACCAGTTTAACTCTTTCAGCACCGTGGACAGTGACTGTCTCCCGACGTCGCGTACCGGAAATTTTTTTGCCGGGTTCGGTCAAAACGAGTTCGGCCGAACCCGGTGAAGTTCGGTGCGCTCATCTCTAATTTGACACTCCGTTTGGATGTTTGTAAACAGAAAAGCACGTGGTGCTTTTCTGTTTACATTTATCCTTTTGACAGCTCTTGCGCGAATCACGCAGTTCGCACGGAAGTGCTTCCGTGCGGCATGCGAGGTTTTCACGCACCCATTGACTTCAATGGGTGCGTGATGCGCGAAAAACGCACGATTATAGAACATGTCGTGAGTTTTACGCAACGCACTCGCGCTGCGCAAAATTCACGCATCGTCTGCACTGCCCCATAGAGTAATATAGGTGCGTACGACACGCGTGAAAAGCACGCGCGTCGCACGCGCGTATATTACGCTCGTGTAAATAAGGCCTAATACTCAGGAAACTTTGCAGTGTGCTGTATTTGTAACTTCACCTGAATGCAGCGGCGTACACAGAAATCCTAGGATTGTACACGGAAATCTTAGGATCCCATAGCAAAACACCCCCTTCACTTTGAACTCCGACAAATATACTTCTTCCCTCTGTTGATAAATCTAGAGTAGTCTACAAACAATGGCAGGTTGTTTGAAAAGTGGCAGAAGTTGTTCATATCTAAGTTGTGCTTGGTGATACTCTGAATCCTTACCTACTTTTTCTGACACAATCAGAAGTAGCATTTCCCCAGATCTCAGCTCCGAGATAAAATTTCAGAAATGACTTAGGCTACATTCACATGAACGTAGCCTATCTCGGACGTGAAAAACTGCCGTTTTGCACGTCCGAGGTGGACCAGTGCGGGAAGCATTGTCACAGATCTCTCACTGACTAGAGTCTATGGAGGGATGCGGGCACGCAGTAGAATAGGACATGTCCTATTTTTCAACGGACCCTTCACACGCTCCGTTGAAACAGTGGTCGTGTGAATGGCTCCATTGAAATACATGGGTCCGTGTGACGGCTGTGGTTTTAACGGCTGTCACACGGATGAGATTCATGTTTGTGTGAACGAGGCCTTAGTTTTTAAATGAAATTCCACATTACTACTATTGTACTGGACACCACTGTAGGAGGGAAAGATAAGCACATTTAAGAAGATAGGACAGTTACTGATCTCAGCCATTGTGCAGGTAAATAACATCAAGGGCTGTATTGTATATTTGTTAATAAACAGCAGATTAAATATTAAAACAGGTTTATCTCAGACTTCCTATCTCGTTTTTCACTAGTAAAATGCACCCAACGTATTCGTGGAACGTCTAAATAAGGTGTAATGGGTCCAACATATGTCAAAAGAATGTCCTTCCGGCATAATTCTGGGCGCTATACATCAGCATGCGGTTTTCTTTTTGCACCGCATTGAAAAGAGTAGTCGATGACGGTTTTCAAAGCAGGAGGATATTTGTTTTTTTACAGTTGGAGTCAATGGGCAACATATGCAACTGTATGGCATAAAGTTGCATATGTAATGTCAGAGCCATGGGTTTAGCATCTATATTGGGAGCAATTTCCAATGTATATGCTAAACAAAGGGGAAAAAACGAAGTGTGAACAGAGCTTAACTGATATGTTGTACTGCACATATTCTTTAATAGCGCTCTGCAATAGGAATGTCCAACACTAGAACATTTTCATTCCAAGCTAAACAGGAAACTAGATCACACTGCTCCACATCCTTCTGAACTAATTCAAATTTTATTTTAGCGTATGTGTTCATTGTATTACTCTGTACAGAGAAATAAGGCAGTCATGTGCAACTTCTATCTAAGATTTATCAGCCATTTAATTGTGGGTGATTTTTACAATATATAAATCTTATAATGCAACATTATAAAAATTACATTTAAAGAATACTAAACACTGTTAGGCCAGGAACACACACGCAGTTTTGAAAAATAATTTTGGTGCAGTTTTTGGCTACATTCCTGTGTTCAGCTCAAGAAACTGCACCAAAACCTGCATCAGTACTGATGTGTGTGAACTTGGCCATTTACAGTTTTATCGAGAGGCAATAACCTATTTGTGCTAATAGTTTTTGGAGGAAACGAGGGTACTAGGAGGAAACCCATGTACCAGGGGCATAGCTAAAGGCTCATGGGCCTTGATGCAAAAGTTCTTATTGGGCAACCCCCCACAAACTTCTCATGGCCGACGGTCCGCAGCTTTCAGCTGCATCGCTGGGTCTCCTAAGTGACCCAACAATGCGCACTAGTAGCCAGGGGCGTCACCTAAGGACTTAAAATGTCAGGGGAAATAGCCGCAATACATATGTGTCCGCCCAAAAAAAATGTGTGTGTGTGTGTGTGTGTGTGTGTGTGTGTATAGGAGACAGCATAGCATATCTATAGCACTATGACCCTATAAGCTCAGCAGACAGTATCACACATGATAGGATTAGATACAGTGGCTCAGCAGTCAGTATTACACATGATAGGATTAGAGATAGGGCCCAGCAGACTGTATCACACATGATGTGATTAGATACATTAGCTCAGCAGACAGTATCACACATGATAGGATTAGATATAGGGCCCAGCAGACAGTATCACACATGATAGGATTAGATATAGGGCCCAGCAGACAGTATCACACATTATAGGATTAGATACAGTAGCTCAGCAGACAGTATCACACATGATAGGATTAGATACAGTAGCTCAGCAGACAGTATCACACAGGATAGGATTAGATACAGGGCCCAGCAGACAGTATCACACATTATAGGATTAGATATAGGGCCCAGCTCGCTGACATTGCAGCTCCAGCGCTGGACCCAGGAAAGGTAAGAATAATAATTATTTTGCTTCTTTATGTGTTACTAATTATTTTTGTGTGTTTGTGTTTTTTTACAAGTTCGGTTGTTGGACTACTTCGGATTCGAGGACTACTTCAATGACAGCGTTTTTTTATTCTCAATAAAATGGTTAATGGGGATTGTGTTTTTTAATTTCAATAAAATATTTTTTCTATGTGCTTGTATTTTTTTAAACTTTAATATTACCGCCTTAGTAATGGCCGCTGGCTGATTGACAACCTCCATTACTAAGGCGGGGCTTAATGTTAGCAGGTGCAGAGGCAAACACTAACCCCCATTATTACCCCGGTACCCACCGCCACCAGGGGTACTGGGAAGAGCCGGGTATGAACCAGTACCCGACCATCTCTAGTAACGGTCAGGCAGCGGGGCGGCCGCAGGCTGGTATCGTAAGGCTGGGGAAGGCTAAAAACAGTGGCTCCTACCACCCTGGTAATGCTGCCTGCTGCTGCTGTGTTGTAACTGGCTGGTTATGAAAATTGGAGGGGATCCCACATCGTTCTTTACAATTATTTTTTTTTTTTTTTTTTTTTTTAAATGACGTGGGGTCCCCCCCATTTTTCATAACCAGCCAGATACAATAAAGCAGCAGCAGCCTAGCATTACCAGGGTGGGAAGAAACACTGTTTCAGGCCTTTCCCAGCCTGATAATACCAGCCTGCGGCCACCCGACCATCACTACAGATGGTGAAGTGCTGGATCATACCCGGCTCTTCCCAACACCCCTGGTGGCGGTGGGTACCGGGGGAATAAAGGGGGATAGTGTTAGCCTCTGCACCAGCTAACACTAAGCCCCGCCTTAGCAATGAATGCTGTTAATCAGCCGGCGGCCATTACTAAGGCGGTAGTAATATAGTTTAAAGAAAAACCCAAAGACATAGAAAAAATATTTTATTGAAATAAAAAAAAACACACAACCCTCATTAACCATTTTATTGATAATAAAAAAAAGCCGTTATCGAAGTAGTCCTGGAACGATTAGTTACACATGTGTTAGGCTTAGATACAGGGCCCATGTGTGATACTGTCTGTGGGACCCTGTATCTAAGCCTACCACAAGGTAGGCTTAGATACAGGGTCCAGCAGACAGTAATCTTATACAGTATAAGATTACTGTGTGCTGGGGCCCTGTATCTAAACCTACCATGTGGTATGCTTAAATACAGGGCCAATCAGAGAGGATCACACATGGGCCATGTATCTAAGCCTACCATGTGATTGGCTTAGATACAGGGCCCAGCAGACAGCATCACACAATCTGTGATCCTGTCTCATGGGCCCTCTAAGCCAGCTACATCCTAGGCTTAAAGGGGTTGTCCAGTCCCTAAACATTGATGGCCTATCCTCAGGATAGGCCATGAATAGTTGATGTGTCAGGGTCCGTCTTCCGGGCTATTTTGAAGGGGCCGCAGTACTCGTACGACAGCTGCTTCCCCTTCATTTCACTTAGTCGCTCACACTGTGAATCGCCGACACGGATTCACAGTGTGAGCAAGTGACCGGAATGAAGTGACCGGAATGAAGGGGAAGCAGCTCTCGTATCAGTGCTGCGGCCCCTTCAAAACAGCTGATTGGCTGGCTCCTGGGAGACGGACCCTGCCAATCAGCTTCAGCAGACTGGGATATTAATCTTACCCTCCTCTTCAGCCGCGGCGGAAGTTCTGTCCTGATCAGTTCTGTCCTATCCAGGATCACGATGTCGTGCGCTGCGCACTGCGCTGTGACGTCAGGAACTCCGCTACGCTCCGGAACCAGGAAGGTAAGTACAGTCAGTTACTATAGTAACAGGGGCCCGCGGCCCGAGTTACTATAGTAACTTTTTATTGATGTAGTGCGGGTGGGGGGCCGCGGACCCCCTGGCTTCGGGGCCTGGTCGCAATTTCGACCGCTGCGACCCCTATAGCTTTGCCACTGCCATGTACTGTATACATAGGAAGAACCTACAAACTCCTGGTTGGATTCCATACTAGAACCTCAGTACTGCAATGCACCAGTACTAACCACTGAAGGTCATGATCATGGTGTTTAACTCCTTAGATTCTGTGGTCAAAGCTGACCGCAACAAGTGGTTAGACAGATTGCAGGATGCCGATGGATTGCCAAGGCAGCCAGAGACCAATGGACCCCAGGTCTGATGTGTACAGAAGTTATAGAGGCAGGGACTAATAGGCTTCCTGTCATTGTAAAACTGACTCAAGGATGAGGTTAAAGCTCCCCATAGTAGTCTATGGAGGGACGCTCACTGAATGTTCAAGTTATAGATACCCATAAAGGTCAATGGAGAAAGTAGGGGGAGGAGGGAGAAGAAGCAGAGCAAGAAAGGCAGAAAGACACACAGAGATGCTGCTTCTAGTAAGTGTTATATCTCACCTCTGTGTTGGCTGCACAGATACAATGCTCAGTTCCGCTGTGTACTGTTCTCCATGCTGCTGCTATATATATATGTGTGTGTGTATATATAAAATTTTATTTTTTCCGTTTTTTCACTCTAATTTTCTAGATATAGAGTGTATGTGAGATAATGCAACCTTTACTGTAAATTATAACAATATTACAGGTCAGTGACTATACTGAACTCTGGATCTCCCTATTGCTCCAAATGGTTCTGCAAAAGTTGAGGCATGTATTACAAAGCCAGCCACGGTGACTTTTCCAAATAATGTGAGCCACAGTGTTTCCATACTGTGTCAGACACAAGTGCCCCTATACAGTGCTCTCTACAACGCCCCTCATTCAGTGCCAGATACAATTTCTGCTAGTAGAATGCCACCTTCCAGTTTGCTCACTGCTGTCCTCTGCCGTTACATGGAAGTAGTTAGTCAGTAAGATATACAATATTTGTAGAATTCATTTATTGATCATAGTGATAAGTGCAGGAGCACAAAGTGAGTAGTCTTTGGCTTCTCACATGTAACTTTCTGCAAATCAGGTAACTCTAAACAACATGAGAGCAAAAGCAGTGGCATTTACTGTGGCTGTGCATTAATGATAACGGAGTGGGTACACATGGGGGCTCTTTAGCTGATGGCGAAAATATGGCTGGAACTCTTAAGGCTTATTCAGACGAATGTTAAATACGTCTGTGCAACGCGCGTGATTTTCACACGCGTCGCACGGACCTATATTAGTCTATGGGTCCTTGCAGACAGTTCCGTGATTTTTACGCAGCGTGAGTCCGCTGCGTAAAACTCACGACATGTCCGTTCTTTGTGCGTATTTCGCGCATCACGCACCCATTGAAGTCAAAGTGTGCGTGAAAATCACAAGCACCACACGGAAGCACTTCCGTGGGACGCGCGTGATTCGCGCAACAGCAGTCAAAACTATGATTGAAAGCAGAAAAGCACCACGTGCTTTTCTGTTCACAAACATCCAAACGGAGTGTCATATGATCATGACACACGGAGCTGTTAATTGCCTTTTGCGCACGCAAAACGCCGCGTTTTTTGCGTGCGCAAAACGCACACGCTCGTGTGAATCCGGCCTTAGAAACACTTCGGCTGACACTGATGCGGATACTATGTCTGGTTTATCATCTGCCAGAGCGTTCTGCTAGCCATTCACTTCTAGTTGGTAAATCATTTTATTTTTGCTTTCTGGATAGTCTTCTCTGTTTCCCAGAAATTAAGCCTTGGCAATAAGATGTTTTATTGTGTGCTAATTGTCAATAGTATTACTTCTGCCAATTTATAAAATGTTTAGCCTAAATATATAGTATTGGGAATCAGTATACCAACTAATAGTATCATTGTCAAAACAACAACTTCGCTTATACTGGCAAGTATGTGTAGATATCAGGTATCCGAAAGACCATTTGCATGTAGTGAATAGTTCTGAAATCTGGATGGTTCTAAGAGTTCATAAAATGAATTGTCCAGAGTAAATTTAGAAAACAATGATGAGCAGGGAAAAAATATTGTTTCCTATTAGTAAAAATTGATTATGCATAAAAAATACATTAAGAAAAATAATATTATTTTTGTTGTGTGATGATTTAGAATTGATTTAGAGTTGGATTAAGGCCTGTTGAGATCCCTGGGCAAAAATGTTAGGCAGTATACCATTTTTTATTTTTGAAGACCAAAATAAGGAGATCAATACTGCCATAAAAGATTACAATGACAGTGCTATATACAGTAGTGCCTGAATAATGCCACCATACAGTGCTCATTATGGACACATTCACACGGCAGGATTTTGGTCAGTATTTTGCAACAGTTTTTGGAAGCCAAAGCCGGTAGTGTGCCCTAAACATAAAAGAGGTACAAATCTTTCTTTTATACCTTTTTCTCTGTGTAGGACCTACTCTTGTGTATAGCAAACAAATACTAATACAAAATACTGATCTAAATATGGTCTTGTAAAAATGGCTTTACAGTATTATAAATGCTCTTATAATTGTAAAGGATCTGCCAGGCACTACGTCTGGGTATACTCCCAGGATTAATCAGTCGACACCTGAGGCCAGACCTCTGAGACTGACACCTGCTCCCACCAATCAGGGTGGCAGGCTCAGGAGTGGGAGAGCCTATCGCGGCCTGGTCAGTCAGAGTTAGCTCCGCCCCCTGTCTATTTATACCTGCCGTTTTCTCTTCCTCCTTGCTTGTTATTCTTCTTGGATTCCTGGCCCCACTGCTGCCTTGCTCCAGCCTGCTTCTGCCGTGCTTCAGTTCCGTTTATCCTGCGTTGCTCTGCCCCTGGCTTGCCTCTGCTCCGTGCTCCCGTTTGTATACTCCACTACTTCCTGATCCTGACTGGCTCATTCACCGCTCCGTTTCCTCGCGGCGTTCCGTGGGCTACTGTATTCCCTTGCGTGTTCCCTGTTTGTACTCCCTTGCACTTAGACAGCGTAGGGACCGCCGTCAAGTTGTACCCCGTCGCCTAGGGCGGGTCGTTGCAAGTAGGCAGGAACAGGGCGGTGCGTAGATTAGGGCTCACTTGTTCCCTTCACCTCCTTCCTGCCATTACATAATAACAAGCCCTTACCTAGTCTACCATTTCTTCTACGCTGACGCTATCATGGACCCCCTTGAGACCCTGACCCAGCAGATGCAGGGCCTCTCCCTACAGGTCCAGGCCCTGGCTCAGAGGGTCAATCAGTCTGACGCTGCCTTTGTAGTACCCCTCACCTCACCTTTAGAACCCAACCTCAAGTTACCTGACCGGTTCTCAGGGGACCGTAAGACTTTTCTCTCCTTCCGGGAGAGTTGCAGACTTTATTTCCACCTAAGACCTCACTCCTCAGGTTCCGAGAACCAGCGGGTGGGTATCATTATATCCCGACTCCAGGAAGGGCCCCAAGAGTGGGCCTTCTCCTTGGCTCCTGACGCCCCTGAACTTTCCTCCGTTGATCGGTTTTTCTCTGCCCTCGGTCTCATTTACGACGAGACTGACAGGACTGCCTTAGCCGAGAGTCAGCTGGTGACCTTACGTCAGGGTAGGAGACCTGTTGAGGAATACTGTTCTGATTTTAGAAAGTGGTGCGTAGCTTCTCGGTGGAACGACCCGGCCCTAAAGTGCCAGTTTAGGTTAGGATTATCTGACGCCCTGAAGGATCTGCTGGTTAGCTACCCCTCTACTGACTCCCTAGACCAGGTTATGGCCCTAGCAGTACGACTTGACCGACGTCTCAGGGAACGTCAGCTTAAACGTTTCAATGTTTTCCCCTCTGACTGCCCTGCGATTCCCCCCGAGGTCCTGTCTCCTCGCTCTTCCACGGAGGACTCGGAGGTACCTATGCAACTCGGGGCCTCCATGTCCCCTCGACAACGTAGAGTTTCGCAGGAAGAATGGTCTCTGCTTCTATTGTGGGGACGACAAGCATCTACTGAACACCTGTCCCAGGCGCAAGAATAAGCAGCCGGAAAACTTCCGCGCCTAAGTGATCATCGGGGAGGTCACTTGGGCGCACAGGTATTTCCCGTTAATACTAAACGCAATAAGATTTTGCTTCCCTTTCAGGTCTCGTTTGCTGGCCGGTCTGCCACTGGCAGTGCCTTCGTGGATTCGGGCTCATCTGCTAATATCATGTCTGTGGAATTTGCTATGTCTCTAAAAATGCCTTTTATTGATTTACCTTATCCTATCCCGGTAGTGGGTATCGACTCCACTCCTCTTGCTAATGGTTATTTTACTCAGCATACTCCTGTTTTTGAACTCCGTGTTGGCTCCATGCATTTGGAGCAGTGCTCTGTACTGGTGATGCAGGGATTATCGTCCGATCTGGTATTAGGTCTTCCCTGGTTGCAGCTGCATAATCCCACGTTTGATTGGAATACTGGGGATCTCACCAAATGGGGTAGTGATTGGCTGATGTCATGTCTTTCGGTTAACTCTATTTCTCCCCGGGAGGAGGTGAACACGCTTCCTGAGTTTGTTCAGGACTTCGGTGATGTGTTTTCTAAGGAGGCCTCCGAGGTGTTGCCCCCTCATAGAGATTACGATTGCGCCATCGATTTGGTGCCTGGTGCCAAGCTTCCTAAGGGGAGGATATTTAATCTTTCATGTCCTGAACGTAAAGCTATGAGGGAGTATATCCAAGAATGCCTGGCCAAGGGTTTCATTCGCCCCTCGACTTCTCCTGTAGGTGCTGGCTTCTTCTTCGTGGGGAAGAAGGATGGTGGTCTTAGGCCGTGCATTGATTATCGGAACTTGAATAAGGTCACAGTAAGGAACCAGTATCCCCTTCCTTTGATTCCGGATCTTTTTAATCAGGTTCAGGGGGCCCAATGGTTCTCTAAGTTCGATCTACGGGGGGCATATAACCTTATCCGCATCAAAGAGGGGGATGAGTGGAAAACTGCGTTCAACACGCCCGAAGGTCATTTCGAATACCTAGTCATGCCCTTTGGGTTGTGTAATGCCCCTGCCGTCTTCCAGAATTTTATTAATGAAATTCTGAGAGATTACCTGGGTAATTTTCTTGTAGTGTACCTTGATGACATACTGGTGTTTTCCAAGGACTGGTCCTCGCACGTGGAGCATGTCAGGAAGGTCCTCCAGGTCCTTCGGGAAAATAATCTGTTTGCGAAGACCGAAAAATGTGTGTTTGGGGTACAGGAGATACCATTTTTAGGTCAAATCCTCACTCCTCATGAAT
The DNA here is from genome assembly GCF_050947455.1 of Rhinoderma darwinii. NCBI lineage: Eukaryota > Metazoa > Chordata > Amphibia > Anura > Rhinodermatidae > Rhinoderma > Rhinoderma darwinii. The sequence goes on along the minus strand of NC_134688.1, from coordinate 400,560,759 downwards.
TCCGCATGGACCCTGCCAAGGTTCAGGCTGTGGCGGAATGGGTCCAACCTGCCTCCCTGAAGGCGCTACAGTGTTTTTTGGGGTTCGCTAACTATTACAGGAGATTTATTGCCAACTTCTCGGTCGTCGCTAAGCCTCTTACGGACCTCACTCGCAAGGGTGCTGATGTCCTCCATTGGCCCCCTGAGGCCGTCCAGGCTTTTGAGACCCTCAAGAAGTGCTTTATCTCGGCCCCCGTGCTGGTTCAGCCCAACCAAAGGGAGCCATTTATTGTGGAGGTTGACGCGTCCGAGGTGGGAGTGGGGGCCGTCCTGTCCCAGGGTACCAGCTCCCTCACCCATCTCCGCCCCTGTGCTTACTTCTCTAGGAAGTTTTCGCCCACGGAGTGTAACTATGATATTGGCAACCGCAAACTTTTAGCCATTAAATGGGCTTTTGAAGAGTGGCGTCACTTCTTGGAGGGGGCCAGACACCAGATAACGGTCTTTACTGACCACAAGAATCTGGTTTTCCTAGAATCTGCCCGGAGGCTTAATCCTAGACAAGCTCGGTGGGCACTATTCTTTACCAGATTTAATTTCTTGGTTACCTATAGGGCTGGGTCCAAAAATATTAAGGCTGATGCACTGTCACGTAGTTTCATGGCTAATCCTCCTTCTGAGGATCCTGCTTGTATTTTACCCCCTGGTATAATTGTTTCTGCCACTGATTCTGACTTAGCCTCTGACATCGCGGCTGATCAAGGTTCAGCTCCCGGGAACCTCCCTGGGGACAAACTGTTTGTCCCCCTGCAATACCGGCTAAGGGTACTCAGGGAAAACCATGACTCCGCTCTATCTGGTCATCCTGGCATCTTGGGTACCAAACTCCTCATTACCAGAAACTATTGGTGGCCTGGGTTGCCTAAAGATGTTAGGGCTTACGTCGCCGCTTGTGAGGTCTGTGCTAGGTCCAAGACCCCTAGGTCCCGACCTGCGGGCTTACTACGTTCCTTGCCCATTCCCCAGAGACCTTGGACCCATATCTCCATGGATTTTATCACCGATTTGCCTCCATCTCAGGGCAAGTCGGTGGTGTGGGTGGTAGTAGACCGCTTCAGCAAGATGTGCCACTTTGTGCCCCTTAAGAAACTACCTAACGCCAAGACGTTAGCTTCTTTGTTTGTGAAACACATTCTGCGTCTCCATGGGGCCCCAGTCAATATCGTTTCGGACAGAGGGATACAATTTGTTTCCTTATTTTGGAGAGCTTTTTGTAAAAAGTTGGAGATTGATCTATCCTTCTCCTCCGCCTTCCATCCCGAAACTAATGGCCAAACGGAAAGGACTAACCAATCCCTGGAACAATATTTAAGGTGTTTCATTTCTGACTGTCAATTTGATTGGGTCTCATTCCTTCCCCTCGCCGAATTTTCCCTGAATAACCGGGTCAGTAACTCGTCAGGGGTCTCCCCGTTTTTCTGTAATTTCGGGTTTAATCCTAGGTTCTCCTCCGTTTCCCCTGGTTGTTCCAATAATCCCGAGGTAGAGGACGTTCATCGGGAACTGTGCACAGTCTGGGCCCAGGTTCAGAAGAACCTAGAGGCGTCCCAGAGCGTACAAAAGATTCAGGCTGATTGTAGACGTTCTGCTAACCCCCGGTTTGTCGTCGGGGATCTGGTGTGGTTGTCGTCGAGGAACTTGCGCCTTAAGGTCCCGTCCAGGAAGTTTGCTCCCCGATTTATTGGATCTTATAAGGTCATTGATGTCCTCAACGCTGTATCCTTCCGTCTGGAGCTGCCCCCATCCTTTCGCATACACGACGTTTTCCATGCCTCCCTCCTGAAACGCTGCTCCCCGTCCTGGTCCCCCTCGAGGAAACCTCCTGTTCCCGTTCTCACCCCTGAGGGGGTGGAATTCGAGGTGGCCAAGATTGTGGACAGTAGGATGATCCAGGGCTCCCTCCAGTACCTGGTCCATTGGAGAGGATACGGGCCGGAGGAGAGGACTTGGGTACCTGCTCGAGATGTTCACGCTGGGGTATTGATCAGGAGGTTCCACCTTCTCTTCCCCACTAAACCGGGTCCTCTTAGTAAGGGTCCGGTGGCCCCTCATAAAAGGGGGAGTACTGTAAAGGATCTGCCAGGCACTACGTCTGGGTATACTCCCAGGATTAATCAGTCGACACCTGAGGCCAGACCTCTGAGACTGACACCTGCTCCCACCAATCAGGGTGGCAGGCTCAGGAGTGGGAGAGCCTATCGCGGCCTGGTCAGTCAGAGTTAGCTCCGCCCCCTGTCCATTTATACCTGCCGTTTTCTCTTCCTCCTTGCTTGTTATTCTTCTTGGATTCCTGGCCCCACTGCTGCCTTGCTCCAGCCTGCTTCTGCCGTGCTTCTGCCTTGCTTCAGTTCCGTTTATCCTGCGTTGCTCTGCCCCTGGCTTGCCTCTGCTCCGTGCTCCCGTTTGTATACTTCACTACTTCCTGATCCTGACTGGCTCATTCACCGCTCCGTTTCCTCGCGGCGTTCCGTGGGCTACTGTATTCCCTTGCGTGTTCCCTGTTTGTACTCCCTTGCACTTAGACAGCGTAGGGACCGCCGCCAAGTTGTACCCCGTCGCCTAGGGCGGGTCGTTGCAAGTAGGCAGGGACAGGGCGGTGGGTAGATTAGGGCTCACTTGTTCCCTTCACCTCCTTCCTGCCATTACAATAATACTGCCATATTACTTACGTATTAGGTCAAGATGGGTTTTTAATCTTTGGATGTAAACAAGAACGTTCTCATTCACGCACAGCAAGCAGAGATCTTGAAAACAGTGAGGAATTAAAAAACAAAGTGTATAGCAGTGTTATTTAAAAATTGCAATTTACTGTATTACATCACTTTATCAATAGAGCTGTAATTTGAACTCTTTCTTGGTATTATTTGAGAAATATAAAGTGGTATTTACTTATGAATTGTGTGGCACTGCTACTTCAGTACTCTGTATGGCATGTATTTCAAACTACACCGTACTCTTGTGTGGGCACCCTCCTGTATGACGCTGATAGTCAGGTACTATAAGGTATAGTTATTTGTACACTGTATGACAGTATACCCCCTATGGGATGTAGAAAATCAAGAAAAGGTACCTCACAGGGTAGCATTTAACATAAGGCCTGCACTAGGTTGGACATCCCATCCAAAATACAAAGAAAATAAATAATAGTGTGAACAGAGACCTCTGTTTCCTTAGTCTGTAGTGCCCAAAAGATATTTATAAATGGAAATAAAAGTGGATCTCATTGATTTAAAAGGGATTTTATAGTAATGGGCAGGATAACGTAACATACAAAAAACAAGTCCATTGTCCCATATGTCATCCCAATTTTTGCATTAAAGTTATTGGGGCGATGGATGCGAAAGATGATAATGACACATGAGACAGATGTCATCCCAATTGAGTTCAATGTGGAACAACTGAAGTTTCTTTTTTTTTTTTTTTTTTTTTTTACATTGAACTCAGTGAGACAATGGATGGAAAACTGATGCAACAGATGAGAACTTTACTCATTAGCTGCGTTCATTGTGAATCATTTGTCATCTGTTGCTGAGAAGAAGAGATGACAGATGACAAATAAGGTGTGAAGTTTACAGTGGAGCATGCAGAATGTCCTTGATCTTGTGAGTTTGTAGTAAATGGACGTAGTATAATGTCTCACTGTTAATTATTAAAGGCCGGAGCTCAGGTGTCCTTACTACAACATATAATTGGTGGAAGTATCCAGGCAACTGGGAAAGTGAGATGCAGCGCACCATTGCCCGTGAAGTGAGTGAGCGTTAAATGGATACCTAGAATCTGATGCTTTTCATTTTGTTTCAGGTAGATCTCAGCTGTTAAAATGTCTAAACAGTCGGCATCACATGTCAGATCTCTCCAGGTATGTAGAATCAATGGGGTACATGATATCTTCTGCATGTACTGTAGATTTGGTGAAAAAATTGTCTAATGTTAATGTATATATATATATATATATATATATATATATATATATATATATATATATATATATACATTTATTGGCTGAATAAACCACTTATTTTTTCACATTTTGGAGTGCTGCAAGATTTCTACTTTTATATATATATATATATATACATCGAAAATATTTAATTTTTTTACAGGACTAGTTTATTTTTTCACTTATTTTTTTATTACCTTTTCTAGACAATGGTTCTATGCAAGACAAAGCGTTCACGTTGGATTTATTGGTTTTCAGATTTTACTATAGTTAGGGTTCTATAATTCTTAATGCAGCTCACAGATCACATGTGGATCTCTACCTTTATAATATAGTCTTAGTTACAATTTGGTCCTGTTGTATATTTCTATATGAGTTTATGTACTTATCCTATTCATATGGAGAGGGAATATGTAAATAAGGAAGTGGAGCTCAAATTGTAGCAGAGACTGGGGAAGATTTATCAACAGTGTCATACATTTAGGAGTCAGCAAATGGCACTACATTTATTGGTTAATAAGTGGTTAACCAGGATCCGAAAATATTTAGCTAATGGCTGAAAATGAGATATATTATCAATAGAAGCAGCACTACCCTATCCTTTCCCCCGGTGAACTAGCGCTGACGCTCCAGTGGCACTTCCGGTGATTGTTTACATGCATGTAGCATGTGACCGCTGCAGCCAATAATGTAGACTGTCTATATTATAGCTACAACACTAAAGTTGTATCAAACCAAAGTAGTTTCATAAAACAGGGTATAAAAATAGCATTTTAACTCATACATGAATAAATTGTTTATTTATTTCATTAGTCCAATGAATTAATTAAATATTTCAGTCAGTCATTTATGGCACATGCATTTATCCACTGATGGCCTGGGTTACACGGTGGGTGGTGGTACCTGAAACGGTTCCTCTTTATTATCAGCTGACCATTCTGACTAATAGGGATGGGGTGCCAATAGGGCATATGGAATGGGGTTGCCTCATCACAACTTTTCATAGTCCAAAAACATTTAGGTTCAATAAAAATGAGCAGGAAGACCAACGGTGTAAGTGCTGGTATTTTTAATTTTTTCCCAAGAACTTCTGAAAACATTATTTGGGGTCATTACTACCAGTGTACTATCTTTTTGTGACAACACATCTTCAAATAGTGTCACTTCTAATTTTCCATATTTCCATTCTATTTAACTCAGACCCCAGCGCTCAAAACAGAAAGATTATCGTTACTAATTGCAGCGCAGGGCACAGTTGCCAGTTACTTTATTTCCCACAGGAACGAATCACAAGGGATGACGAAGTCTTTGTACAGTATGCGTAGGGCACATCCTGATAACAAATATAAAGTGAATACGTCAGGGGAAGTTAAGTCTTTTCTATTTATCATTTAGTATGGAAAATCAGAAACCTCAGTTAAATTAATTATTTTTTACGGATATGGCATAACCATTATTGTATAGGTTTTGAATATTTCTTCTATCCTGACAGCTGGTGTCAATAACCTGACCTTCCTTGGGTAAATCCTGCATACCCATACCACTTACTTTTATAGGGAATATTGTTGACACCACATATAATTATCTGGGGGAGGCCAGTTGGTTTACAATGGCAACAAGGGATGAGCAGCTGAAAATTTAGAGCTCCTTTTTGCAGGGCAGATGCCAGTCAGATGTGCAGTAGTAGAGCTCATTCGCATGGCAATGCAGAGCTGAGGGAAATGGGGAGATCGGGGGAGATAGCTGTCTGCTGAACAAGCATTCTGCTGACAGGTATTTTAGGTGATTGGCTAGCTTTACCATGTGCACAAGGTATAATACCTCAGACAGGACAACCTGTTCTTATCAGTTAGCTAATACTCTTACAATGGCAGTTGGAGTAAGTAGCTTGTTATGTAACTTAACATCCTATAAAGGGGATTGTCCTAATACACACTATAAAATAGGTCCAAACTGAACATACATTGTACATCATACATATAGATACATCTGTGGCGCTGTGATATTAGCACAAATATATTTACATTTCAGCAAGGATATTAGAATATATGTTTTGTTAGATAATAATACAACAGGCATTAAAATAAAACAAAGTTATTTTCATATATAAACAGACTGAATACACACACTCCTACACACTGTCATATCTATACACAACGCACACCAGTGACATACTGTACTACCATAGAGGCAGGGCATGCGACTGCTAGGGGCTACCTGCAGCCAGAACTATGGGGGGTGGGGGGAGAGCTCACTGCACATTGGTTTAGCTCCCCCAGTGACAGCTGCAGTTTGTCAATTATTTCATTTTTCAAGTCAGAAAAAAAAGAGATCCCCTATACTAGGGGTCTCAAACTCACCCAGGTAAAAGGGCTGCACATAGAAAAAATGGGACGTTGACGGGCCATTACTTTCAAATTTAATACAATACAAAATGATTGTTAATCAATTAGTTATTTGAACTACTATAGCAACACTACATTACTATAATAATACTGCATTACTATAACAATACTACATTACTATAATACCACATTACTATAACATTACTACATTACTATAACAATACTACATTACTATAATACCACATTACTATAACATTACTACATTACTATAACAAGAATGTCAAGATTGGGCAGCCCCTTTTTGGATAATGCCACAGTGCCCTCTGTAGATACTGCCACAGTGCCCTCTGTAGATACTGCCACAGTGCCCTCTGTAGATAATGCCACAGTGCCCTCTGTAGATAATGCCACAGTGCCCTCTATAGATAGTGCCACAATGCCCTCTGTAGATCGTGCCACACACACCCCTTTGTACATATTGCCACACACCTCCCCTCTGTAGATAGTGCCACACACACACCCTTATGGATATGCCCCCACACACACCCTACAGGTAATACCACCCCCTATATACAGCTCCATTGGGGCTCCCTCTAGGAGTGGAATCCCCAGCCAGAACGCTGCTGGAAGAGCCCCTGAAGTCACTGTCCATATATGGACAGTGACGTCAGGGGATCCTCATGGACCGGATTCCCTGGCCAGAGTGTTGCCGACACTCTGGCCGGGGATTCCTCTGCTGGAGAAGCCCCTAAAGTCACTGTCCATATAGAGCTATCTACAGGGAGGAGCTGTTAATAGGGTGGGGTGTGTGGGGCACTATCTACAGGGGGGTTTGCACTATCTACAGGGCACTGTGTGGCCATTGCTCACCTACCACCAACGATCCAGCAGCACGACAAAGGGACTGTGCTTCTTTATGATGTCATATAGGAGAGCCGACTCGCTCTTCCTTCGGCCTGCTCTTTCATCTCCCGGGGGAGCTTCCGTGCCCCGTGGGCCGCAGATGACAACCTCAGGTGCCCAATGTTGCCCGTGGGCCAAGTGTTTGAGACCCCTGCCCTATAGAGTTAATTATCACTGAATTTTGGACATAAATACATAATAATGGGCATTAGAGAGATTGTCTCTTAAGACATGAATATAGCAGATATGGGACCCCCCCCCCCTATGTTCTAGAAATCAAAAAACTATGGTACAACACTTGTAAAAAGCAGCTTATCCCAGGCATTGAATCCTCTATGCTCAGGCATATCTTCTAACATTAAATAAAACAGAACATTTTATTGATATCCAATGGGAAGTCCGTTCACTTCTTCCTGCAGATGTTTCCATAGATGAATCCACTGTGAGGTTGCTTAGATGTTGGTTCATAGATTTTTTTTAGAAAGAAGAAAGATCTAGCCTTGTTTTGTAAATTCTCCTGCTGAACCATCATGATAAAGTTCGAAAATACCAGGGGGTAATAGACATTATTCCCTCAGAATGGAACAAACTGAAAATGGTAACGCCGGAAATCAGCCACGTGACATAAAACGTTTGTGCCTTGTATTGTGATGTTGTGGAAAATTGCTAATAAAACTTTTGTAGAAAGTAGAATAGTGTGCGCTTAGTTAAAGAGGCTCTGTCACCAGATTATAAGTGCCCTATCTCCTGATCGGCGCTGTAATGTAGATAACAGGAGTGGTTTTTATTTTGAAAAACTATCATTTTTAGCAAGTTATGAGCTAGTTTAGATTTATGCTAATGAGTTTCTCAATGGACAACTGGGCGTGTTTTTACTTTTTACCAATTGGGTGTTGTACAGAGGAGTGTATGAGGCTGACCAATCAGTGACTAATCAGTGTCTTACACTTCTCATTGTTCCAGCCCAGCATGATCCACAGCACAGTGTGATTGTGCAGTGAAAGAAGCTGGGCTGGAACAATGAGAAGTGTATGATGCTGATTGGTCACTGATTGGTCAGCCTCATACAACCTCTGTACAACGCCCAGTTGGTAAAAAGTAAAAACACGCCCAGTTGTCCATTGAGAAACTCATTAGCATAAAGCTAAACTAGCTCATAACTTGCTCAAAAATGATCGTTTTTCTAATTAAAAACCACTGCTGTCACCTACATCACAGCGCCAATCAGATTATGTAGGAGATAGGGCACTTATAATCTGGTGACAGAGCCTCTTTAAATGTAACTAATAATAGACTTCTTTATCTATTAGGCTAATCTCAATATTCCTATGGGAGCATTCCGACCTGGTGCCGGACAACCACCCAAAAGAAGAGAATTTACTCCTGAAGCAGAACAGGTAAGAATCAATGAAGGACATTCATAGTAAGAATATATTTTTGTCAGCATTACCATGATTATTATCATCAGCAATAATTTTTTATTTTGAAAGATGTCATGCCTTTTTTGACTGTACAGTAGGTAGAATGGTATGTATGTGATATACAGTTTTTTTTAATATTAACTTTTTTATGCTGTGATACAATATACACAGTAAAATTCCTATAATTTAACATCAATGGGAACTGCTAGGTGGGGGATTATCAAATACTATGGATTATCCAATGGTTGCGGAAATATATATATACACACATATATGCACACACACACGCACATATATATATATAATGCACTAAGCAAACAAGTGCCACACAGAATTAAACATTCCTCTCATTCCTAGTCCCCAGTATCGCTTCCCTCTAATTCCTAGTTCCCAGCATGGCTCCTACTCTCATCCTTAGTCCACAGCATGACGCCCCTCTCATTTCTATTCCCCAGCATAGTCCCCCTCTGCATGGCTACCCTCTCATTCCTAGTTCCCAGCATGTCTTCCCCTATTATTCCTAGTCCCCAGCATGACTCCCCACTTATTCCTGAGGAAGCTCCCTAAGGCATACGTTTAACGTATACCTCTGACGGATGCCATACAGTGGCATCCGTCGCACATAGGCTCCTATGTTAAAAATAAAAAATTATACCGTGTTATATACTTTTTTTTGTGGGATCCCTCAGGATGAAATAGCATAGTCAACTACGATATTACATCCGCCCAAAAAAAGGTATAACAATGTATACCAACCCAACCGAGGCCAAAAGGACACTCTTTTGGCCTCCATTGGGCTAACGATGCCCTAAGGACAGATTTAGCTTGCACGTCTGGAGTTTCCCCGATGTACCTGCTAAGCGTAGGGCAAAAAAACGTGATGTGCACAGGCCCTAAAATTTTATAGGTCCCCCTCTGACCACTAAAACAGCTCTGACCCATCGAGGCATCAACTCCACAAGACCTCTGAAGGTGTCATGTGGTATCTGGTTAGCATCAGATCTTTAAGTTGCGAGGTTGGGCCGTCATGGATTGGACTTGTTTTTTCAGAACATCCCACACATGCTCGATTGGATTGAATTTGAAGGCTAAGTTAACGTATGGACCACTCTGTCATGTTCCTCAAACCTTTCCTGAACAGTTTTTGTAGTGTGACAGGGTGCATTATTCTGCTGAAAATGCCTCTGCCATTAGGGAATGCCATTGCCATGAAGCGGTATACTTGATCTGTAACAATGTTTAGGTAGGTGGTATGAGCCAAAGTAACATACACATAAATGCCAGAACCCAAGATTTTCCAACATAACAATGGCCAGAGCATCACACTGCCTACACTAGCTTTCCTTCTTCCCATAGTGCATCCTGGTGCACACGCCCCCTCTGTCCACATGATGTAAAAGAAAACTTGGTTTATTAGGCCACCTTCTTACATTGCTCCATGTTGCAGTTCTGATAGTCACGTGCCAATTGTAGGCCTTTTTGACAGCAGACAGAGGTCAGCATGGACACTCTGACCGGTCTGTGGCAATGCACCCCCAAACGCAGCAAGCTGCAATAACCAGCATTAAATTTTTCAGCAATTTATGCTACAGTAGCTCTTCTGTGAGATCGGGACAGATAGGCTAGACTTCACTCCATGCACATCAATGAGCTGGTTCACTGCTTGTCCTTTCTTGGACCACTTTTAGTAGGTACAAACCACTGCATACTGGGTACACCGCACAAGATCTGCCGTCTTGGAGATGTCTCTAGCATTACAACTTGGCCCTTGTCAAGTCGCTCAGATCCTTACTCTTACCCATTTTTCCTGCTCGGGTTATTCACTTCAGTGGTATTAATGTTATAGAAGTAAATGGGGGAGGAATCCTCCAGCTCACCTATCCTATGTCCGAGCCCGGACAGCGCACGGATCCTTGTGGCGGCACACAATGGAGATCAAAGCAGAAAAAGAGAAACGTAATCCTGCGCTGTATTTAAAAGGACGTAATATCACAACTTTAATCCAAATATATTAAAAAGTCCATATACATAGGGGTGGATGCATCAGATAGCAGGCCTACGTGTTTCAGACAAATCGCTTGTCGTCTTGCAACAAGCCATGAGTAAGGACAAGCGATTTGTGCCTTTGGGCCTCCTTAGGCACAAGGGCCCGGTAGCGACTGCCACCTCTGCACGCCCCTGTATGTATATATATATATATATATATATATATATATATATGTGTGTGTGTGTGTACAAGGGCCATATATATATATATTTATATATATGTTTAACTTAATTCTCAGTATATGAATCATCAGATAATGACATTATTTAAATCAGGTTTTTATTTTAAATAGATTTTTTTTATATATGACTATCCATATTTCTGTAGTTCGCTTTGCTGTATAGTCTGGTACAAAGTCAGTGGAGGGTGGGGGGCTTAAAGAGGATCTGTCACTAGTTTATTAACGCCCTACCTCCTAACTAATCTAATAGGCTCTGTGATGCTGATAACTACAGTGTCATTTTTTTCCAAAAACTTTTATTATTTGCAAAGTTATGTTCATTTTTCTAAATATGCTAATTTGGCTATTTTTGCCAAATGGGAGGTTACTCTTTCTTTTCACTCGGGCGGCATAATGTTTTCTGCATGACGCTGTCCAATCAGTGTCATACATTTCTCCTCTTCCCAGCCCAACAACACAGCGTGATCATATAATATACAGCTTCCATTCCTGATGGTGCTTTGGTGATACCTCCGGTTGTTTCACAGCTAGAACATGAATCTCATCTTTCATATGCCACCATGACTATTTGAAGTGATTCCCCTTCCCTCCAGCCTCAGTCTCTCACACTGTGTGAAGCAGCTTCATGCTGATAGGACAGCGTCAGAGGCTGTGAGGTAGCTCCACCTCAGGAGAATCGCTGCAGTTACCTCCCACTTGTCAAGGTATAGCCTCATTTGCATATTTAGAAAGAAAACTAGTTAATGAAACTAAAATAAAATTCCATCCCATTATTACGTCTTCCAAAATTTTAGATTTTAAAAATGGACACTTAAAGGGGATTTCCAGCGAAAAAGTAAAATCAACCATGATGGCTAAACTTTCATTTTGCAATTTATTGAACTTTCTAACATATTGGTGCAAAGGAAAAGTGAAGTAATTGCCTATGGTGACCAATCAGATTCCACCTCTCATTTTTAAGAGGCCTTTTGGAAAATAAAAGCAGGAACCTGATTGGTTGCCATGGGCAACTACTCCACTTTTCCTTTGCACCAGTTTTCTTACATCTCCCTTATTGTCTGTTGCCTGTTTCTGAGAAGCCACATTAAAATTGAGGCACAATATGGCTGTACAGTACTTCCTGTTGTTAATTGTTCTTTTATAGTATTTCGAATGACACATAACCACTGAAATCACTGATTTCCATATAACACTGGACGAGCAGAACAGGACACAAGACCACGGGAGCTAGCTTTTCCTATATTTTACACTTTAAACTTTATTATAATGTTTGTTAATTTCTTTATTTTGTCTTAAAACAATGTTTTTGTTAAATTTTCAAATAAACAGTATCAATACAAGCAAATGCAACGTAGCGTCTCCTTCGTTACAGAAGACCATAATATAGAAGTTACCTAACACTAAGGGTATGTTCACACACACTAATTACGGACGTAAATCGGGCATATTAACCCCCGAATTACGTCCGAAATTACGGCTTGAATGCGTTGACAAACATCTGCCCATTGAAAGCAATGGGCTGACGTTTGTCTGTTCACACGAGGCGTATATTTACGCGCCGCTGTCAAAAGACGGCGCGTAAATAGACGCCCGTGTCAAAGAAGTGACCTGTCACTTCTTGGGGCGTAATTGGAGCCGTTATTCATTGACTCCAATGAAAAGCAGCACCAATTACGTCCGTAATGGACGCGGCGTTCAAGCGCCTGCACATGCCGTTACGGCTGAAATGACAGGGCTGTTTTCTCCTGAAAACAGCCCCGTAATTTCGGCCGTTACGGACGCTGCCGTGTGAACATACCCTAACACATAGTTATGACACCGGTATATTCATGAGAAGAACGCGTCTCCCACCTCTCCTTTCCTATTCCAGCCCTCCTTACAGCGATAGACAGGTTGCCAACAATCACCGCCAAGAGGTCCTATCAGCCAAACAGCACAATATTTTTTGTGACGTTTTGACTAAAAGTAGAACAGATCTGTCCCTGTAACATGCTGCCCTATGGCTTCGTTCACATCTGCGTCGGGGTTCCGTTCTGACGTTACATCTGAGCTTTCCGTCAGAACGGGACCCTGAACAGACACAAACTGACACAAACAGAAACCAGATATTTCCATTTCCATCACCATTGATTTCAATGGTGACGGATCAGGTGCCCTCTGTTTGTCACTGTGGTGCATCGGACACGTAGTTTTGCCGGAAGCAATAGTCTAGTCGACTACGCTATTGCTTGCGGCAAAACGATGGGCACCGGTGCACAACAGAGACAAACGGAAACCATGGGCACCGGATCCGTCACCATTGAAATCAATGGTGATGGAAACGGAAATCTCTGGTTTTCGTTTGTGTCAGTTTATGTCAGTTTGTGTCTGTTCAGGGTCCCGTTCTGACGGAAAGCTGACGTCAGAACGGGACCCCAACACAGATGTGAATGAAGCCTTACCTACCGAGGTGACAGATCCGCTTTAACTACCAATCTGACGTTATTTTTTTGGGGGAAATTTTGTATATGAATAATGATACTTATTTATGGCCACAGAGTGTCAGTATAACCCCACAACAGAATTCAAATATTGTCAAACTCTACTACATTGTAACTATCCAGCATGTAGTGTTTCCGAGATCTGAGTCAGTAAAGGTTTCCATGGCAACCATGTTAAATCATGTTTAGTCCTATGTTTAGGCAGTACTAATATTTATGTAACTGTATGTCATTATACAAAGTATAGGGAAGGTGCATATCATTCATGTATTTCTCTTTATGATCCAAATTTCTATTAAGAGATACAGTAAATATGGTGGAGTGGTCACAGTTATCTATCAACTTTTTTTTCCCTGTGTTAATACCGAGGTGGCTCCAGAATAGCTATTAGCTCTTAGGACTGCAGGCCTACACTGAAAAGAATGAATATCCTTTGATTTTAATAGGCATATGTAATAAGTGCAATAAATGAGCAGCTACGGAGGGGCTACCCAAGAAATAGGAGCTGATCATCGGAGCAGTACGTCCGCATTCAGCTTGTTTATGGGGAGCAGATTATTTGAAAATGACAAATTCGTCCCAGCTACATCTGTATATAGAATATTCCATAATAATTTATGGTTTAAACCTTTGATGCGCTTTTTTTTTTCTCTGTATGTGTTTGGGCATCCTAAACATAGTTTTATTATAATTATTTTGTTTTAGCGCCTCAGCTACTATGTATCCATGGGATGTGAATGCACTCTACAGCTCTATACCCAATCAACAATGGTGTAGGGCTGTGGAGCACTTTCTACGTGGCAGGGGGTCCACATTTTAAGCTCACAATGATTTTGTGGTGAATTTTCTAAAATTTGTGCTTGAACATAAAGTCCAACAGAAAGATTTCCACCAGCTCAGGGTCGTGGCTATGAGGATTCTATGTGAGCCGACTTATGCCAACTACAGGTGGTCTTTAATGAAGAGATAGAGAACTAAACATCATCAATTCTTTTATGATTTAGAATCATTGATGACAGTGGCGGATTAAGTAGACCATGGGCCCTGGGCTGTTACCCAAACTTGGGCCCCCCTTCCTCACCGCCGCCCTGCCGCGCCGTAACTATTTTTAACACTACCTTTTTGGGCAAGCATTAACAGTGTTACGATTTCCCTTGTCACAGCGCGGTGTCCCTACATACTGACAGTATCACACTGTGCAGGGACACAACCTCCTGACAAGGAGAATTGTCTATCAGTCCTGGACTGCAGAAAGACTTTTTGTGAAATACAAGGATTTCCTATAATAAACATGTCAGGAGAGGTGACAGATTCTCTATAAATCTAGTGACTCACAGGTGATGACGTCTCAGATTCTAGTAGTTTTTTTTCCTCTTTTCTTCTCCATCCGGTACAGCGCTCATGACGACTTCTCCCGGCCATGACTCATTTCTGCAGAATTTGCCACTCAGATGTTTTTGGCTCCTCACTTTTCCAACATTTCCACACCTATAAACGAAAATAAAGTGATCATGATGCCACATACTATACCCCTAAATATAATAGCACCAAAGACTGCGCGCCTGAATATAATAATACCACACACTGTAAAACACCACATACACACAGCCCCCTGTACATAGTGCCACACACAGCCCCTGTAGATATTACACACCCCCATAGATATCGCCATACACAGCCCCCTCTATATATCACACATCCCCCCCGTAGAGAGCGTTACACACAGCCCCCTATAGATAGTGCCATACAGCCCCCCTGTAGAGAGCACCACACAGCCCTCCCCCTCTTGTAAATAGCACCAAAAAGCCCCCCTTATAAAGAGCGCCACACACATACCACTGTGGATAGCACTACACAGCCCCCACTTGTATATAGTGCCACACAGCCCTCCCCCTTTGTATATAGTGCCACACAGCGCTCCCCCTTGTATATAGTGCCACACAGCGTTCCCCCTTGTATATAGTGCCACACAGCGCTCCCCCTTGTATATAGTGCCTCACAGCGCTCCCCCTTGTATATAGTGCCACAAGGTTATGTACACATTTAAAAACGTTATATTATATATATATATATATATATATATATATATATATATACACTACCGTTCAAAAGTTTAGGGTCACTTAGAAATGTCCTTATTTTTTCAAGAAAAGCACAGGTTTTCCTGCGCTAAATTGTAATCTTAGATGTGATAGATTTGAGGTGGATCCTGCGTGTCACTGATCCTGTCAGTTCTACTGACCTGACGGATACAGGATACAAAGCAGCTGTATCTCAAAAAGTAAAAATATTTTTTAATAAAATCAATCAATCACACTGATACACACACATACTAATATATATACACTACCGTTCAAAAGTTTGGGGTCACCCAGACAATTTTTTGTTTTCCGTGAAAACTCACACTTATATTTATCAAATGAGTTGCAAAATGACTAGAAGATATAGTCAAGACATTGACAAGGTTAGAAATAATGATTTTTATTTCAAATAATAATTTTCTCCTTCAAACTTTGCTTTCGTCAAAGAATGCTCCATTTGCAGCAATTACAGCATTGCAGACCTTTGGCATTCTAGCTGTTAATTTGCTGAGGTAATCGGGAGAAATTTCACCCCATGCTTCCAGAAGCCCCTCCCACAAGTTGGATTGGCTTGATGGGCACTTCTTGTGTGCCATACGGTCAGGCTGCTCCCACAACAGCTCTATGGGGTTGAGATCTGGTGACTGCGCTGGCCACTCCATTACAGATAGAATACCAGCTGCCTGCTTCTTCCCTAAATAGTTCTTCCATAATTTGGAGGTGTGCTTTGGGTCATTGTCCTGTTGTAGGATGAAATTGGCTCCAATCAAGCCCTGTCCACAGGGTATGGCATGGCATTGCAAAATGGAGTGATAGCCTTCCTTATTCAAAATCCCTTTTACCTTGTACAAATCTCCCACTTTACCAGCACCAAAGCAACCCCAGACCATCACATTACCTCCACCATGCTTGACAGATGGCGTCAGGCACTCTTCCAGCATCTTTTCAGTTGTTCTGCGTCTCACAAATGTTCTTCTGTGTGATCCAAACACCTCAAACTTCGATTCGTCTGTCCATAACACTTTTTTCCAATCTTCCTCTGTCCAATGTCCTTTTATTAGCCAGTCTCAGATATGGCTTTTTCTATGCCACTCAGCCCTGAAGGCCAGCATCCCGGAGTCGCCTCTTCACTGTAGACGTTGACACTGGCGTTTTGCGGGTACTATTTAATGAAGCTGCCAGTTGAGAACCTGTGAGGCGTCTATTTCTCAAACTAGAGACTCTAATGTACTTGTCTTGTTGCTCAGTTGTGCAGCGGGGCCTCCCACTTCTCTTTCTACTTTGGTTAGAGCCTGTTTGTGCTGTCCTCTGAAGGGAGTAGTACACACCGTTGTAGGAAATCTTCAGTTTCTTGGCAATTTCTCGCATGGAATAGCCTTCATTTCTAAAAACAAGAATAGACTGTCGAGTTTCACATGAAAGCTCTATTTTTCTAGCCATTTTGAGAGTTTAATCGAACCCACAAATGGAATGCTCCAGATTCTCAACTAGCTCAAAGGAAGGTCAGTTTTATAGCTCCTCTAAACAGCAAAACTGTTTACAGCGGTACTAACATAATTGCACAAGGGTTTTCAAGTGTTTTCTAATCATCCATTAGCCTTCTAACACAGTTAGCAAACACAATGTACCATTAGAACACTGGAGTGATGGTTGCTGGAAATGGGCCTCTGTACACCTATGTAGATATTGCATTAAAAACCAGACGTTTGCAGCTAGAATAGTCATTTAGCACATTAACAATGTATAGAGTATATTTCTGATTAATTTCTCCTGAAAACAGCTCCGTAATTTCAGCCGTAATTGACGTTATCGTGTGCACATGCCCTTAGGCTTCGTTCACATATGTGTCAGAGCTCCGTTCCGGCATTCCATTGGAGCATTCCATCAGAACGGAACCCTGACTGAAACAAACAGAAACCATTAGTTTGTCTCCGTTGTACAAGGTTTCAGTAGTTTTGACGGAATGAATAGCGCAGTCGACTACGTTATTGCTTCCGTCAAAATGATGGAACCCTTGCACAACGAAGACAAACTGAAACCATTTACACCGGATCCATGATCATTGAAATTAATGGTGATGCAAACGGAAACCTCTGGTTTACGTTTATTTCAGTCAGGGTCCCGTTCTGATGGAAAGCTCCGACGGAACGCCTGAACAGAGTCCTGACGCAGATGTGAAAGAAGCCTTACTGGTACCATTTTGGAGTACATGTGACTTTTTAATCACTTTTTATTAAAAAAATTTTGAAGGCAGGATGAACAGAAAACAGCAATTCTGGCATTGTTTTTTTTTTTTGTTTTTTTTACAGGGTTCACCGTGCAGGTTAAATAATGTAATAATTTTATAGACGGGGTCATTACGGATGCAGTGATACCAAATATGTGTAACTTTTTTTTTTTTTTTTTAAATTGTCTTCATTTTGTAAGGGGAAAAAGTCAATTTTTCATTTTTATGTGGGATTTTTATTTATTTAGTATTCATTTAATGAAACTTTTGATTTAATCCCACTAGGGGACTTTACATGCAATCATTTGATTGCTTTTATAATACACTGCAATACTTCTGTATTGCAAAGTATTATTGCCTGTCAACGTAAAATAGAGGCAGAGGCTTGGCCTAACAGGAATTCACTAAAGGCAGACCTGGTGGCTTTTGTTAGGCCCGTAGCTGCCAAAAAAACCATTAGCGTTTTCTGATGCAGCGCAGTCAAAAGGCTAATGCATCAGAAAAAAAGCCTGTTAGTGACCGCCGTAAAAACACCTATGGGCGGTCACTGACGGGTTAAGTCTGAATAGGAAAATTGGCTACAGAGCCCTAATATTTATCTCTTACTGTAAAGGATCTGCCAGGCACAGCTTCTGTGTCAACGCCCATAGGTAATCAGTCTGCACCTGCTTCTATGTCTGTGAGACTGACTCCATCTTCCACCACTCAGGATGGCAGGCTTAGGAGTGGGAGAGCCTATCACAGCCTGGCCAGACGGAGCTAGCTCCCGCCGTCTGTCTATTTATACCTGCCTTTCCTGTTCCTCCTTGCTTGTGATTCTTCTCGTTCGGTTTCTTGGCCCTGCTGCAGCTTCTTGAACTATTTGACCCTGCTTCATATTGACCCTGGCTTACTGACTACTCTCCTGCTCTACGTTTGGTACCTCGTACACTCCTGGTTTGAATCGACTTGTTCACTACTCTCCTGCTCTGCGTCTGGTACCTCGTACACTCCTGGTTTGACTCGGCTAGTTCACCACTCTTGTTGTTCACGGTGTTGCTGTGGGCAACTGCCCCTTTTCCCTTGCTTCTGTGTACCCTTGTCTGTTTGTCTGTCGTGCACTTATTGAGCGTAGGGACCGTCGCCCAGTTGTACCCCGTCGCCTAGGGCGGGTCGTTGCAAGTAGGCAGGGACTGAGTGGCGGGTAGATTAGGGCTCACTTGTCTGTTTCCCTACCCCCATCATTACATAATCACAAGCCCATATACCTAGTCTACCCTGGTCCCTCACACTACTATGGACCCCCTTACCGACCACTAGAATCTGGTTTTCCTAGAATCTGCCCGGAGGCTAAACCCGAGACAAGCTCGATGGGCGTTATTTTTTACCAGATTCAACTTTTTGGTTACCTATAGGGCTGGGTCTAAAAATATTAAGGCTGATGCACTGTCGCGTAGCTTCATGGCCAGCCCTCCTTCGGAGGAAGATCCTGCTTGTATTTTGCCTCCAGGTATAATCATTTCCTCTATTGATTCTGATTTTGTCTCTGAAATTGCGGCTGATCAAGGTTTAGCTCCCGGGAACCTTCCTGAGAACAAGCTGTTTGTTCCCCTGCAAATCCGGCTAAGGGTACTTAGGGAAAATCATGACTCTGCACTATCTGGTCATCCAGGCATCCTGGGTACCAAGCACCTCATTGCCAGAAACTATTGGTGGCCTGGGTTGCCTAAAAACGTTAAGGCCTACGTCGCCACTTGTGAGGTTTGTGCTAGGTCCAAGACTCCCAGGTCCCGACCAGCGGGCTTACTACGTTCTTTGCCCATTCCCCAGAGACCTTGGACCCATATCTCCATGAATTTTATCACCGATTTGCCTCCATCTCAAGGCAAGTCGGTGGTGTGGGTTGTAGTAGACCGCTTCAGTAAGATGTGCCACTTTGTGCCCCTCAAGAAACTACCCAATGCTAAGACGTTAGCTACCTTGTTTGTCAAACACATCCTGCGTCTCCATGGGGTCCGTGTCAATATTGTTTCTGACAGAGGGGTACAATTTGTTTCTTTGCTTTGGAGAGCCTTCTGTAAAAGGTTATTAGATTGATCTGTCCTTCTCCTCTGCCTTCCATCCTGAAACTAATGGCCAAACGGAGAGGATTAATCAGTCTCTAGAACAATATTTAAGGTGTTTTATCTCTGACTGTCAATATGATTGGGTCTCATTCATTCCCCTCGCCGAATTTTCCCTTAATAACCGGGTCAGTAACTCGTCAGGGGTATCCCCCTTTTTCTGTTATTTTGGGTTTAATCCACGGTTCTCCTCCGTTTCACCTGGTAGTTCCAACAATCCCGAGGTAGAGGTCGTTCATCGGGAACTGTGCACAGTCTGGGCCCAGGTTCAGAAGAACCTAGAGGCGTCCCAGAGCATACAAAAAACTCAGGCAGATAGAAGACGTTCTGCTAACCCCTTGTTTATGGTCGGGGATCTGGTGTGGCTATCGTCAAAGAACTTGCGCCTTAAAGTCCTGTCCAAGAAGTTTGCTCCCCGGGTTATAGGGCCGTGCAAGGTCATTGAAGTCCTCAATCCTGTCTCCTTCCGACTGGAGTTGCCCCAATCTTTTCGAGTAAATGACGTGTTTCATGCCTCCCTCCTTAAACGCTGCTCCCCGTCCTTGGCTCCCTCGAGGAAACCTCCTGTCCCCGTTCTCACCCCTGAGGGGGTAGAATTCGAGGTGGCCAAGATTGTGGACAGCAAGATGGTCCAAGGCTCCCTCCAGTACCTGGTCCATTGTAGAGGATACGGGCCTGAGGAGAGGACTTGGGTACCCGCCCGGGATGTTCACGCTGGGGTATTGGTCAGAAGGTTCCACCTTCGTTTCCCCAATAAACCAGGTCCATCTAGAAAGGGTCCGGTGGCCCCTCATAAAAGGGGGGGTACTGTAAAGGATCTGCCAGGCACAGCTTCTGTGTCAACGCCCATAAGTAATTAGTCTGCACCTGCTTCTATGTCTGTGAGACTGACTCCATCTTCCACCACTCAGGATGGCAGGCTTAGGAGTGGGAGAGCCTATCACAGCCTGGCCAGACGGAGCTAGCTCCCGCCCTCTGTCTATTTATACCTGCCTTTCCTGTTTCTCCTTGCTTGTGATTCTTCTCGTTTGGTTTCTTGGCCCTGCTGCAGCTTCTTGAACTATTTGACCCTGCTTCATATTGACCCTGGCTTACTGACTACTCTCCTGCTCTGCGTTTGGTACCTCGTACACTCCTGGTTTGACTCGGCTTGTTCGCTACTCTCCTGCTCTGCGTCTGGTACCTCGTACACTCCTGGTTTGATTCGGCTAGTTCACCACTCTTGACGGTGTTGCCGTGGGCAACTGCCCCTTTTCCCTTGCTTCTGTGTACCCTTGTCTGTTTGTCTGTCGTGCACTTATTGAGCGTAGGAACCGTCGCCCAGTTGTACCCCGTCGCCTAGGGCGGGTCGTTGCAAGTAGGCAGGGACTGAGTGGCGGGTAGATTAGGGCTCACTTGTCTGTTTCCCTACCCCCATCATTACACTTACTTTAATAAATAATATTGTAGTCGTTCAGTCCGGCAGTGAATTTACACTATACATAGCAGCTGCATAACGCCGCCGTAAGTTGAATCTGTCAGTCAGCTGGACTGATGGCTAGGCTGACATCGGCTTCTGTGTGCCTCTGACACACAATATAACCCAAATATAGATCAAATCTAAGTTAATCAACTTAGGTTAATTCTAGAGTGAAGTGAACTAGTGATCCAAAGGACAAAGCAGCTTGTAAATGTAGCCACACTGGTGATATTAGGTTTACATTTCAGGTTTTTGATGAATACAGATCATTTTTGTACTATTGTATATAACAAACTGGGTCAAACATTACACGTATATATACTGTGAACAAATAAATATAATATATACCGGACAAATAAATATAACTCAGGGTGACGATGATCATTCGGAGCCACCATAGTTATTACATCATATATGACGATCATAAAAGATGGCAAATTAAATTATCCTAATATATAAATTGAGCGAGGCAGGCCAATATCCTCTCAGGACATGAGCAGAGTTAATAAACGTAATATTCGAAAAAAAACCATCTCAGCCGAGGTGAGAATACCTGTGTATGACAATTACAATCCAAGGGGGGGGGGGGGGGTGCATGAATGGTGCTTGACGGTATCAATAGTCAGTGGCCAAAAAATAAATGTCACTAAAGATTTCTACATAAATTAGTTACTTATACTAAATATGCTCTTACTGCGATATAATCCCTATGGCAGTCCGGAAAGTTGGCTGTGATGTTTACATTCGCTCATAAATATAAAGATGTAGCAGAGCTGAGTTTTTCAATGTAGCAGACCTGCATGTCATTTGGCACAATTTAATGTGATATTAGGATATCACTCATTATCTTTGGTTTTCCTTCAGACTGCAGGTAAACCTATTGATTTATCTTGAAGAATAGGTTTACGTTTGCCAACATCTTCCACATCTTCTTGCATCTTAAAAAAACATGCAAGAAGAAAAATGCAGGAAATAAATAAATGATGGTTCAAGTGTATTGTTACTAAAACTATACATATATATATATATATATATATATATATATATATATATATATATATATATACAAATGTGGCAAATATTAGCAAAATTCAACTTTTGCTTTAAATGACAAATTCAACTCTGCAACATCTGTAGACTTTCTGAAAACCAGATCCAGAAGACTGACAAAGATAGTATGTTAGAGACTTTATCCTCACAAGTAAAGTTTACATATTTTTCTATGAACATCCAATAATCCAGAATATCTGCTATTGGGAGGAACTAAATAATCCTTGCTGATAGGTGGACACATCAGCAAGGGTTATAGTTTCTGTTGATGGTATCCACCTAGATACAGTGGTTTCCTGCAGTGAGTACCCAACCCATCCGGACCAAATGGGGCAAACTGCAGAGGAACAGATCAGTAATACGTTTTTTATTCCTATACAGAAAAAGTTGCTCCAAAACGAAGGTTCACTCTAATCTGAACTTCCCTCTAATACTACTACTAGTTTGATTCATTGCACCCAAGTGCTCCAGGGCACAGTAGACAAGGTTAAGTGGAAAATATTCCAGGATTTATATTCCTCTGGGCATGGACTGACTGCCAGAACATCTGTGTAGGATTTTCACTTACTGTTTTTGAGACAGAGGTCACCATTACTGTTCACCTTCAATTAAGTCCGGAGTGAATACATTTTATCTCAGCACCGTGCACTTCAGGATACATACAAATGAAGTTGGTTGGAACGACATTCAATGATACGAGCTTCGGGCTGAAACTGTTGTGATAAGCGTCAAAACATGTTTTGTGCAATATATGTAAAACATAACCGAAACAGGTGGGGGATGGAAGTCGTAGTAGAATAAATGTTAACATCTAAATCAACTAATACTTCAAATTAAATGTTATTCAAAGTAAGACCTAATGGGTCGGTACAATAGACTTCAGTTGAGCTGCATGTCATGTACACAGTAAATCTGATAATATTTCAAATACTTTTGTGTCATTTTCTATTGTAAGTTTGTGTTACTAAAAGGTTGTATTTTACTTTTTTTTGTAGAGTCATTTTCTATTGAACACTAGTGTTAACACATAAGCAAATGCAAGAATATCCGCCATTTCCTTGGTCCTGATGCTGGACCTTGATACAAATGGCAATCTAAAGTGTGACAGATATTAAAAAAACCTGTCCCTGTTCTCTGCACCCCTCCCTCCTGCCAGCGACACTGCAGGATAGGGGCAGGGCCTAGTTTGCCTTGTCTATGGCTGAGAGGCAGCTTCCTGCAACAGAAACCTACACCTAGTTCCTAGATCAGACAAGTAAAGTGTGGCTCTCTTTAAAGGATGTTGCTTTCAAGAACTTTCAGAAAGTTTTTCAAACTGACATAGTGTTTTATTTTTGCTTGTTTATTTGTTTGCCTTTAGGTAGCTAGTGTAGTAGCTAGAACCATTAGGGGGAGTTCACACAGAGCTTTTTGACACGGAAACCGCGTCGGAAAATGCGCCAAAAAACAGTTGAAAATGCCTCCCATTGATTTCAATGGGAGGCGGAGGCGGTTTTTTCCCGTGAGCGGAAAAAACGTCTGGCGGGAAAAAGAAGGGATATGCCCTATCTTCGGATGTTTACGCCTCTGACCTCCCAATAGGAGGCAGAGAAAGTGTATTTCGTGGCGTTTTTTGCCCACGCCGCTCAATGGACGCGGGCAAAAAACGCGGCGTGCAGGCAGAGCAAAATCTGCCTCAAAATTCCAAACGGAATTTTGAGGCTTATTTTCCGCCTGCAAAAAAACTCTGTGTGAACCCAGCCTTAAACCAAATGTTGGCAGATTATAAGTGGAGTATATTAAAAGAGCTGGTAATATCATTCACACCTACAGATGTTCAGCAAGATTTTCGAAGCGGACCCTATATGTATAATGTGGATACATTCTCAGAAGAGAATAATGGTAATAATCATAATTCCACTAGTAATACAATATTGCCACAGTTTTCCTTTATTCTTGGTTATCTATAAAAGACATTGTTAGAAATCTGTTTATTTTTGTTTTTCTTCTAAATAATCCGAGTCCCTCTGAGTTTTAGAATTTCCCTGACTCACTTTTTTAGTTGGACTGGCGTACAGTTTTGACAGATATATCTTACTTGCTGTCAGACGTACCCTCTAGGAGCACAAACTCTCAGATGCGGCTGCCATATAACTCGGTCAAATATATCTTTAAGGTTGTCAGATCTATCTTCAGATGGGGACGTACAAGGAGCTCGACAAACACTTGATGCATGTCTTGAAATGAGGAGATAGATGCTTTACTTAGTGGGACTATCCTGACGTATTATATAGTGTTGTATGCTTTGCCCACAGTTTGTAGAAAGCCCTGTAAAATTGAATAGCACATTTTGTGGTTAGAGAAAGCATATGATAAACATGAACTCTTATGATTTCTCATTGATATGTTTCAAGGCCTTTTTAACCAGGGTCTTTGTTCTTGGTGATGATCATTGCATATGTACTTAACACTATAGCAGGTCCCTCTTAAATACATTTTTGAAAACTTTCATAAACATTTCTCATCCTTTCTCCCATCACTTTGTTGAACTTGATGGACATTAGTCTTTTTTCAACAGTACTATGTAACTATTCCTTCTTGGGAGCACAATCAGCAGATTTGATATTCAGTATCATCTCTTTGCTGATATCACCAGGCTGTATAATTCCGCCCATGAAATTCTCTTGCGGTCCTGAAAAATACCATTGAGAATCTGTCAGCTGTCTTTACGGTCACGTACTCTCTTGACCCCAGGCCTTATTCAGATGAACGGGAAATAAGTCCGTGCAACGCGCGTGATTTTCACGCGCGTCGCACGGACCTATATTAGTCTATGGGGTCGTGCAGACATGTGCGTGATTTTTACTCAGCGCGAGTCCGCTGAAAAAAACACGACATGTCCGTTCTTTGGGCGTCTTTCGCGCATCACGCACCCATTGAAGCCAATGGGTGCGTGAAAACCACGCATTCGTGCAACAGCTGTCAAAAGGATGAATGAAAACAGAAAAGCACCACGTGCTTTTCTGTTTACAAACATCCAAACGGAGTGTCATAATGATGGCAGCTGCGCGAAAATCATGCAGCTGCGCATCATATGCTGAGGCCACACGGAGCTGTTAAGTGCCTTTTGCGCAGGCAAAACGCCATGTTCTTGCGTGCGCAAAAACGCCACACTCGTGTGAATCCAGCCTCAAACTCATCATCTCAAAAACTTGTATGTCTTTCACCTTCTGACTAGCCAGACCCTTTATTTTTCTGTGTGCAATGCTACAACGCTATTTCCTAGACTCTAGGCCATCTTTCTTTTTAATTATTTTTTGAGTGTCCAATACTTCCTTCATTCAATCGATTGGCAAATGATGTCACTTTCCTCAAATTAATAGCTCCACATTCATGCTTACCTCATAATTAATACCATAAAATAGTAATCTATTTGCCAATAATCTCTCACCTTGTCTACTGTAACACATCAACCCGCTCTCTTACATTAATGGGGTATTCCCATCTCAGACGTTAATAGTTTATCCACAGGATATGTTATAAATGTCTGATAGATGGAACCCATGCCAATCTCACGAAAAGGCATCCCTTGTCCCCGCCTGCTGAAGTTCTGCTGACCGCCACATCCAGGCAGAGACTTAGTGGCAATGTTGGCCGGAATTACAGAAACACTCAAGCTTGCTGACCTACACTGTTTTTGTTATTTCCACAGAAGTAAATGAGAGTTACGGAAACATGAGCGGCCAAGTATTCTTTTATTTTTGTATGTTTCCTGAACTTGAGTGTTACGGAAACAGCGTAGCTCACTGTACTACGCTGTTTCTGTAAATCACATTCACTTTTAGAAGACTTAAGGAAACAGCGTAGCTCAGTGAGCTAGGCTGTTTCTGTAAATTCGGCCAAACTTGCCACTGAGTACCCCCATTTTTTATATAGATGTGAGTCCCAGAGCCTGGACCTGCATCTATCAGACAATTATGGCTTATCCTGTGGATATGCCATAAATGCCTGAGATGGGAATACTCCTTTCTTTTATTGTCCGTTATTTGTTCAAGAATAAAATGTAAAGCTATATGACTCATTTACAAAGCTCTCTAATGTTGGACCTTCCTACATTCCTTATCTTATTTCTTTCTATCATGATACCCATGGTCTCCAATCAGGGAATCATCCATGGATGTCTTCTCTCTCACTCCAGTTTCCAAGACTTCTCTTGTGCTGCACTTATACCTTGGAAAGCTTTGCCTTGAACCTTCAGACTAAGGGTGCACAAGGTGCTCACCCAAGCATGCATATTTATGTGGCGTCAGGAGGAAAGGCTGTTGACCAAATGGGTGTTTAGCTGATAGCTACCTTCAAGGCTATGTACACATTTGGGTATATTTTTTTTAATTTTATTAAATCAATGTTTTTTGTGTTTTCTTATTGACTTTTATTAGATGTTTGCGCTCAGCCTATTCTGTCAGTTCAATACCCTACAACATTTTAAATGCCTCACATAAATAAGAATACATTTATGTGAGGCATTTAGGGGAAATGTTGTAAGTTATTGTTGTGCTTCTGGTTCCCAGTGCATTTAATAGTTATATATATATATATATATATATAGACATATATATATGTCTATATATATGTCTATATATATATATATATATATATATATATATATAGAGGTTACCTTGTCGTGGCAGGTGGGCTCACACAATTTGATCAAAATGTGCGCTAAGAACCACCCTTTTGTAAGTAGATTTAGCAGTAATGCATATTTATTTATTTAGATTTAGTGGCATAGGTGGCATTAGTGTTCGCAGTGTGCTTTCGCCATTTTCTTGTGTGCTATATATATATATATATATATATATATATATATATATATTATAATGTATTGAGATAAGACAAGGTATCCTTTTTTGGTTTCGATTCTGGCAGTTCATCTGAACTGACTGATCGGCTGAGAGCGGGTCCTGTGAGTCTCTGGCACACAGAATCCAGCTAATATCGATCACATCTAAGTTCATAAACTGTGTGGGCCCGAGAGAGAAGGATACAGCTTCTATGTATACAGGATACATAGAAGCTGTATTGTAAAAAGTTGTACCATTTTTTAATAAAAGTCCATTAAAAAAGAGATTAAAATACCAAAAAAAACATTGATTAAAAAGAAAAAACATTCAAAAGTGTACATAGCCTTTAAGTGTATGGTAAGCTAAACTAATCATATCCACTGTTTCAAACATTCTTACCATATCTCAAGATTGTTACAGTTACGATCACGGCCCATAGGCCTCGCTTAATTTTACAAACCTACCCTTTTAACTCATATCTCTTCTCTCCTTTATTGCTTTGCCCAATCCTTGCTCCACAATGAGCCTTATGTCTGTACTACCACAGATACTGGATGGGTTCCTAGAGCATTATTTTTTTCCCTTTTGTAGAAACAAATGACTGGTACACTGTGAAAAATCAGCTCTCTACTTATTATTTTCTTCTTCCCCTGATTGTAAATCACTGTACACTAGTATTGTAGGAATATAATAATCATTATATCAAAAATGAACAAGTCACACCATGTTCTTTTAAAATATAACAGTGAACATTGGAGGTAACGTTAATATTAGTAGCAGGACATGCTCCCTGTGACTGTCATTATTGCAAAACCTCAGTTTCCATTATGGTTGTTGGTACATACAGAATAATGCAGTGTTCTTAAAGCTGAACTAGTAAAATAAAGGAAACTAAAGCTTCGCAGCTGTGAAATATACATAGGAGACAGAAAATGGCTTTATAAATAATGCATAAAGTATTTGTGTAATGAAGTGTTGATCAGTAAACGTTCAGCCAGCTGACATGGCTAGCAAGACGTAATTTATTTTTAATGGCGGTTGAACTTATATTTTAAACAAGTACATCCCATGATTCTGTTCCGTTTGCTTTCACCGGGCCTAGAGACAAGATCAGCTAACAATGATAGTAAGAATCTTATTCTTCCATTTTGCATTTTTGCATATTGTGCTTGATAAATTAGCAATTTTCAAGCTACGCTGTTTCTAGAACTTGGGAGCTACAGAAACAGCGTAGTTCATTGTGTTATGCTGTTTCCATAACTCTCATTCACTTCTATGGGAGTTTAGGAAACAGTGCAGCTCACTGAGCTCAGCTGTTCCTGTAACTCCCGACCAACTCATCAAGAAGTGGCCGGGAGCCGAGGAAGGTAGAACGAGGTTCATAGGCCCCGATCCAGAGAATGGTGTGGGTCCAAGAGCTGGGACCTGCATCAATCCGCCATTTATGGCATATCCTGTGGATATGCCATAAATGTCCAAGATGGACATTTTAAGTATCCATGGCTGATTTTTGGGAAAGGCGATATCTCTTAGAGGGCATGGTTCAAGGGAATAAAATCCTACCTGACCCACACTGGTGATCAGAATAGATCAACGCACAAACATGACAAATTTTGGGAGACTACTGATGTGATAAACACACTAATAACCTGATATGTGCTGACTTTTATGAATCTTACATTTTTAGTTTTACTCATTGAATCTGCAACTAAAAGTAAGTGCCAGATGCATACAATTAAAAGGTTTTTGTTGACTTGAAGGCTATGTTAATCTATGAAAGGCCACTTTTTTTTAAAATAATAAGTTGTATCAGTGTGTTTTGTGTAACTTTGTAAATACTTTTATTGAAAATTATTTGTACTTTTTTAGATACAGCTGCTCTCTATTCTCTATGCACAGCAGCTTTATTTATTGCTATTTACTGAATCTGTCTGTCCCGCGGACCTGAGGTGTTCAGTATCAGCGGGTCCTGCGTGTATATTTATACACATGTGATAGTTTACAGGTGGATCCTGCATGTCAGAGATACGCAAGACTCGCTGTCACTGAGCCCGTCAGGTCCGCGGGACTGATGGATTCAATGAATAGCGAACGATACAGCTGCTCTGAAGAGAGAATACAGAGCAGCTGTATCTAAAAAAGTAAAAAGTATTTTTAATAATAAGTATTTACAAAGTTACACAAAACACACTGGTATTTAACTTTTTTTATTTTAAAAAAATTTGGTTTTTCAAAGGTTTACATTGCCTTTAAGGTTTTGATGGCCATTTGGCCTCTGAAAAAAGCAAAGCTGACAGAAGCCGAACAATCAACGTGGGTCACATTGGCCAAATCCCATCTACCAGACACTGATAGCACATCCAAGCAACATACCATCCATTTCTTAAAGCGGTTTTAATTTTATTTTTTGTATAATTAAAAGTTATACAATTTTACTTTCTGTATTAATTCCTCGCAGTATTCAAGATCTCTGCTTGTTGTTATTAAGTAGGACTATTCATTGTTTACTTTCAGTGGATAAAATTATGTCCATGGTCATGTGATGGACACACCAGTGCTGGGATCATTAGAAGACACAGTTCTGATACAAATAATGAAACTGTAACGAGACGTGCACCTGTGTGATCATCACATGACCATGGACAGAATTTTATCCACTGAAAGCAAACAATGAATGTTCCTACTGAATACCAGCAACAAGCAGAGATTAAGCAGCTTTTTTCAGAGCCCGAGTATTGCACCTTGAATATTGAGCCTGCTAAAATTTAAAAGCTTAGATTTTGGGCTTTAATATAAAAAGCCGCAGAAAACATTTAAAGTCATGTATTACAGATGTAGCAATCCTTATCTTGACTCTGTTGGGCAGACTTCTCAATAACGGCACCACACGAACGGTGTGCCGATCTCTCCCTCAGTGCAGTGTGCAACATGGTGTGTCATCAGCAGGGTGCACTGCTATTTATTTCTCAATGTATATAGTGTAGGGGCGCCATATTTTTAAATGTATTCACGCCGGAAAAATAGTATAAATACATTGATAAATCTGCCCCTATGTACAGTATCTATTCTGTTGCATCTTTAGGCATCCATCTCTGTCACAAGTTAAAAATTCTACTTTATTGTTCTTCATAAGCTTATACACCAGCAAAATAAAATGCAAATGTAAAATCTGGTCCTCTGTTCGATTTTTCGTTTATAGAATCTATGGCCAATCTCAATTATTTTACTAGATGTGTTTAATTTCTGTGAAGAAATACGAGAATACACTCACACAAGAAAGAAGAAATTTTGTAAATCCAGACCTCAGAGAACATTGCTAGATAAAGCCTCTGCGCCATAAAGCTGTGTACAGTGTGAATTAACAGTGGTCTTATAGACATATTCATGTCAATGCACCAAACACCCAAAGCCAAAACAATAATAATTTTGTATTACATCTCTTGTCTTTAGAGTAATCCAGAAGTTGTACCAAGCGAAGAGAAAAAGCAACTCCCTGGGGCTGTGAAACTTCCTGGGCCTGCAGTCAACCTATCAGAAATTCAGAACATAAAGAGTGAACTGAAATTTGTTCCAAGAGCTGAAGAGCAGTAATGTGTATTACACGGTGAGTTGATGGAATACCTGGCTTGATTTTTTAAATAGCAGAATTGTGAAAATGTCGAAAGTAGGAGGTGGTTATAATAATGTGACCCGACTGTGTGTATATATATATATATATATCCAAAAAAGAGAGATAGAAGCAGCACTCAAAAAAACTCTGGTTTATTCATCCAGCATCCACTGCAACGTTTCACCTTCTCTATGAAGGCTTTTTCAAGTCAGGTGTGTTAAAGCATACACGTGTATAAATAGGGGGCAAAGCCCAGACAATCAGTGTTACAAATCAGTACATAGTTAATAAAAAATATAAAAATACGTAAATATTATAAATATAAAGTGACAAGTGAAACAAAATTCAGATAGTGAACATGAGTTATGACATGATGCAATGATACAAACAGACGATGCAACATGGCTAACATATAAAAATGAATCCTTATGATTGATTAAACCAACACAGTGTAATTGATTAACCCCTTCCCGCAAAATCACGTACAGTTACGTCATGGGAGATGGACTGTTCCCGCATCTCCACGTAACTGTACGTCATGGAGAGGAAGCTGGCTCAGGAGCTGAGCCAGCGACATCACCGCCGGGTGACAGCTGTATGTTACAGCTGGCACCCTGAGGTATCGGCCAGGACCGGAGCTAGCCTCCGATCCGACCGATTAACCCCTCACATGCTGCGTTGAATAGCGATTGCAGCATGTGAGGAGTTTATAGCCACCGGGGCCCCAGCAACGTGATCGCTGGGTTGCCGGTGGCTGCAAAGGCGATCGGAGGGCTAATGCTTACCTCCCGGTCCGCCAGCAACGGAATCCTCCTATGCCCCGTCGTCGGCGGGGCCCAGGAGGCTTCCGGTACCATCGGCAAGATGGCGCCGGCTCAGAAGCTGAGCCGGCGTCATCAGCAGTGGGTGTCTGCTGTATGTTACAGCGGACACCCTGATCTATCGCCAGGAACCGGAGCTAGCTCAGATTCTTGGCATTAACCCCTTCGATGCAGCGATCCATTGTGATCGCTGCATCCTAGGGGTTTGTAGCAAATCGGCAGCCTTGCCACGCGATGGCAAGGCTGGCGACTGCTACCATGGCAACAGGAGCCCTAACAATGGACTCCTGTCTGCCATTACGTAAGCTGATTAGGCCCCGCCCAGTCAGTGAACAACTGACAGTTCTAATACATTGTACTACATAGGTAGTGCAATGTATTAGAACATCAAACAAACTGTTGGACCTTCAAGTCCCCTAGTGGGACTAAAGAAAAGTGTCAAAAAAAGTGTCAAAAAAAGTGTCAAAAAAGTAAAAATAAAAGTTGTAAAAAATACAATAAAAGTTTCAAATAATAACACAAAACACAATCGCCCTTTTTCCCTTATCAAGTCATTTATTATTGAAAAAAATAATAAAGCCATACATATTTGGTATCGCTGCGACCGTAACGACCTGAACTATAAAAATATTATGTTATTTATTCCGCACAGTGAACGCCGTAAAAAAAAAAAAACTAAAAAATACTGACATAATTGCTATTTTTTGGTCACTTTGTCTTCCAAAAATTGAAATAAAAAGTGATCAAAAAGTCGCATGTACCTAAAAATGGTACCTATAAAAACTATAACTCGTCTCGCTAAAAACAAGCCCTCATACAGCTCCGTCGATGAAAAATGTAAAACCGTTATGGCTCTCACAACTTGGCGACAGAAAAAATCCATTCTCTTTACAAAAGTTATTTTATTGTGCAAAAAGTTGTAAAACATAAAAAGTGCTATAAATTAGGTATCACCAGAATCGGACTGACCCGCAGAATAAAGGTAACATGTAATTTATAACACGTGGCGAACGCTGTATAAAAAGAACTAAAAAAATATGGCAGAATTGCTGTTTTTTGGTCACCTTGCCTCCCAAAAAAAAAGGATAACAAGTGATCAAAAAGTCGCGTGTACCCCAAAATGGTACCAATAAAAACTACAGCTCGTCACACAAAAAAAACAGCCCTCATACCACTACGTCTATGAAAAAATAAAATTAGTCAAGGCACCAATAAGCCAGGAAATAAAAATATGCAGTTGTGCCGGCCCGAGGGGAAAGTTTCTTCTGTTTCAAGTGGCGAATTATCAAGGCCCCTAAAATTAGGGATCCAGGAAGGGGAGGGCCCAAACATATCTGCTGGAAGTGAGGGTGCCCGTATTATACCAGGACAACACTTTCCCAGCAAAATTCCCCAAACTTCAAAGGTGCGGACCAAAAGGGGGATAAGTAAAGACCATTTATTAGTGCGACACCGGCCTGTGCAGAAAGGATTGTGTCACAGCATAACACACATCTATGGATTATTTTATTGGTGTTTTTTACCCCACTATACCACCTGACTATACCCCTTATATACTCCGCCCGCCTTACATGTGCCCCCACATTATAAACGCAACACCAGTAAGACTCCAAACAAAACTACTACAAGCAAAATCCACGCTCCAAAAGCCAAATGGCTCTACCTCCCTTCTGAACCCTACAGTGTGCCCAAACAGCAGTTTACTTCCACATATATGGCATCGCCATACCCGGGAGAACCCTTTTAACAATTTTTGGGGTGTGTGTCTCCAGTGGCACAAGCTGGGCGCCACATATTGGCATATCTATTGAAAAAACATTTTCACTCTGCAACATCACGTGCACACCAATTTCTGCCAATCACCTGTGGGGTTAATATGCTCACTACACCCCTAGGTGAATACCTTGAGGGGTGTAGTTTCCAAAATGGGGTCACTTCTGGGGGGGATCCACTGTTTTGGTCCCACAGGAACTTTGCAAATGCGACATAGCGCCCAGAAACCAATCCAGCAAAATCTGTACTCCAAAAGCCAAATGGCGCTCCTTCCCTTCTGTGCCCTACTCTGTGCCTAAACAGCAGTTTATGACCACATAGGTGGTATTGTCATACACAGGAGAAGTTGCTTTACAAGTGTTGGGGTGCTCTTTTACATTTATTTGTTGAGAATATGAAACATTTTCAGCTAAAACTACGTCTTATTGAAGAAAAAGGATTTTTTTTATTTTCACTGCCCAATTCTAATAAAATCTATGAAACACCTGTGGGGTCAAAATGCTCACTATACCTCTAGATGGATTCCTCAATGGGTGTAGTTTCGTGAATCGAGTCACTTCTGGGGAGTTTCCACTGTACTGGTACCTTAGGAGTTTTGCAAAAGTGACATGGTGTCAAGAAACCAATTCAGCAAAATCTGTGCTCCAAAAGCCAAATGGCACTCCTTCTCTTCTGATCCTTGCCGTGTGCCCAAACAGCAGTTTATAACCACAAATGGGGTATTGCCGTACTCCAGAGAAGTTGATTTACAAATGTTGGGGTTCTTTTATTCCTTTATTTGTTGAGAAAATGAAAAATGTTGAGGTAAAGCTACGTCTTATTGGAAAAAAAGGATTTTTTTTATCTTCACTGCCCAATTCTAATAAAATCTATGAAACCCCTGTGGGTTCAAAATGCTCACTACACCCCTAGATGGATTCTTCAAGGGGTGTAGTTTCCTAAATGGAGTCACTTTTTGGGTGTTTTCACTGTTTTGGGCCCTTAGGGGCTTTGCAAATGCGACGTGGTCTCCGCAAACCATTCCTGCTAAATTTGAGCTCCAAAAGCCAAATGGCGCTCTTTCCCTTCTAAGCTCCTCCGTGTGTCCAAAAAGCCGTTTATGACCACATGCGGGGTATTGTTTTACTCGGGAGAAATTGCTTTACAAAAGTAGTGGTGCATTTTCTCCTTTTAGTCCTTGTGGAAATTAGAAAAAATTAGCTAAACCTACATTTTTCTTTGAAAGAATGTAGATTTTCATTTTCACGGCCTACTTCCAATAATTTCTGCAAAAAACCTGTGGGGTCAAAATGCTCACTATACCCCTAGATAATTTCCTCAAGGGGTATAGTTTCCAAAATGGTGTCACTTTTGGGGGATTTCCACTGTTTTGGTGCCGCAAGAGCCTTTCAGACCCGACATGGAGCCTAAAATATTTTCTAATAAAAAGGAGGCCCCAAAATCCTCTAGGTGCTCCTTTGCTTCTGAGGCCGGTGCTTCAGTCCATTACCGCACTAGGGCCACATGTGGGGTATTTGTAAAAACTGCAGAATCTGGGCAATAGATATTGAGTTGCGTTTCTCTGATAAAACTTTCTGTGTTACAAAAAAAATAGATGAAAAATGAATTTCTGCAACAAAAAAAAAGAAATTTGAACATTTCACATCTACTTTGCCTTAATTCCTGTGAATGTCTAAAGGGTTAAGAAACTTTCTAAATGCTGTTTTGAATACTTTGAGGGGTGAAGTTTTTAAAATGGGGTGACTTATCGAGGGTTTCTAATATATAAGGCCCTAAAATCCACTTCACATCTGAACTGGCCCCTGTAAAAATGGCCTTTTGAAATGTTCTTGAAAATGTGAGAAATTGCTGCTAAAGTTCTAAGCCTTGTGATGTCATAGAAAAATAAAAGGATGTTCAAAAAACGATGCCAATCTAAAGTAGACATATGGGTGATGTTAATTAGCAACAATTTTGTGTGGTATTACCATCTGTCTTACAAGCTGATACATATAAATTTCGAAAAATGCAAATTTTTGCAATTTTTCGCTACATTTTGGTGTTTTTCACAATTAAATACTTAATGTATCGAGCAAATTTTGCCAGTAACATAAAGTCCAATGTGTCACGAGAAAACAATCTCAGAATCGCTTGGATAGGTAAAAGCATTCCGGAGTTATTACCACATAAAGTGAAACATGTCAGATTTGAAAAAATTGGCTGTGTCCTGAAGGCCAAAACAGGCTGTGTCTTGAAGGGGTTAAAAATTAGATCACCTGGCACTCACTGATCTATGAAAGGAAAAAAAGGTAATCATGAGACTCATATGTAACGCACGTAATCGTCCATAGTCATCCAAACGGGCGTTAAACACACCATACTGCGCATGCCCGCAGGGAGCGCAAAGATTGGATAAACTGAACATCAATTTAAATAATGTCAGGGCAACATGGAGCAGCAGAACCCCAAGTATGTCTCACGAGATTCAACTATAGAGACGTCATCCCTTGTTTGGTATTCAAAACCGCCATCTTTAAAGAGGGAATATCGCAATCCCAGCCAGGTAAATCCATAGTTTAACCATAACCCATTTTTGTTACATATAGCTACATAGTTACATAGTTAGTACGGCTGAAAAAAGACACATGTCCATCAAGTTCAACCAAGGGACGGGAAAAGGGAAGGAAAAATTTCTACACATAGGAGCTAATATTTTTTTGTTCTAGGAAATTATCTAACCCTTTTTTAAAGCCATCTACTGTCCCTGCTGTGACCAGCTCCTGCAGTAGGCTATTCCATAGATTCACAGTTCTCACGGTAAAGAAGCCTTGTCGCCTCTGCAGCTTGAACCTTTTTTTCTCCAGACGGAGGGAGTGCCCCCTTGTTTTTTGAGGGGGTTTTACAAGGAACAGGATTTCACCATATTTTTTGTATGCGCCATTCATATATTTATATAAGTTAATCATGTCCCCCCTTAGTCGTCTTTTTTCAAGGCTAAATAGGTTTAATTCTTTCAATCTTTCCTCATAACTTAAATTCTCCATGCCCCTAATTAGCTTCGTTGCTCTTCTTTGTATTTTTTCCAACTCCAGGGCATCCTTTCTATGAACTGGAGCCCAGAACTGAACTGCATATTCTAGATGAGGCCTCACTAATGCTTTGTAAAGTGGCAATATTACATCCCTGTCCCGTGAGTCCATGCCTCTTTTAATACACGACAATATCCTGCTAGCCTTTGAAGCAGCTGATTGACACTGCATGCTGTTATTAAGTTTATGATTTACAAGTACACCCAGATCCTTCTCAACAAGTGAATCCGCCAGTGTAGCTCCCCCTAGGACATATGATGCATGCAGGTTGTTGGTACCCAGATGCATAACTTTACATTTATCTACATTAAACTTCATCTGCCAAGTGGACGCCCAAACACTTAGTTTGTTTAAATCTGCCTGCAATTCATGAACATCTTCCATAGACTGAACTATATTACATAGCTTGGTGTCATCTGCAAAAATAGAAATAGTGCTATTAATCCCATCTTCTATATCATTAATAAATAAGTTGAATAATAGTGGTCCCAGCACTGAACCCTGGGGTACACCACTTATAACTGGGGATGATTCAGAGTAGGAATCATTGACCACAACCCTCTGGATATGGTCCTTGAGCCAATTCTCAATCCAATTACAAACTATATTTTCTAAACCTATAGTCCTTAATTTACCCATTAGGCGTCTATGGGGGACAGTGTCAAATGCCTTTGCAAAGTCCAAAAACACTAAATCCACAGCGGCCCCTCTGTCTAGACTTCTGCTCACCTCTTCATAAAAACAGATTAGGTTAGTTTGACAACTTCTGTCCTTAGTAAAACCGTGCTGGCTGTCACTTATAATGCTATTTATTGTCACATAATCCTGTATATAGTCCCTCAATAGCCCCTCAAACATTTTCCCCACGATGGATGTTAAGCTTACTGGTCTGTAATTACCCGGGGAAGACCTAGAGCCCTTTTTGAAAATAGGCACCACATTTGCGCTGCACCAGTCCCTTGGCACTATACCAGTCACTAGAGATTCTCTGAATATTATGAAAAGGGGGACAGAAATAACTGAACTAAGCTCTTTAAGAATTCTAGGGTGTAACCCATCTGGTCCCGGGGCCTTGTGCACATTTATTTTATTTAATTTAGCTTGGACCATATCTACATTCATCCAATTCAGTATATCAACTGATATATTAACAGCATTGGCACCGGCTACATCAGCTGCTCTTTCTTCTGTTGTATATACAGAGCTAAAGAACCCATTTAGTAACTCTGCCTTCTCTTGATCCCCTGTGATCAACTCCCCATTACCATTATCTAGGGGTCCTACATGTTCAGACCTTGGCTTTTTAGCATTTATATACTTGAAGAATTTTTTGGGATTTGTTTTACTATCCTCGGCCACCTGCCTTTCATAAAAGAGGATAGTTGTAAAGGATCTGCCAGGCACAGCTTTGGGGTTAACGCCCATAGATAATCAGTCTGCACCTGCTTCTATGTCTGTGAGACTAACTCCATCTTCCACCACTCAGGGTGGCAGGCTTAGGAGTGGGAGAACCTATCACAGCCTGGCCAGACGGAGCTAGCCCCCGCCCTCTGTCTATTTATACCTGCCTTTCCTGTTCCTCCTTTGCTTGTGATTCTTCTCGTTACTGTAAAGGATCTGCCAGGCACAGCTTCGGGGTTAACGCCCATTACATAATCACAAGCCCATACCTAGTCTACCCTGGTCCCTGACACCACTATGGACCCCCTTGAGAACCTGCCTCAGCAAATGCAGGGTCTCTCCCTACAGGTCCAGGCCCTGGCTCAGAGGGTCAACCAGCCTGATGCTACCATGGTAGTCCCCCTCACCTCACCTCTTGAACCCCACCTCAAGTTGCCCGACCGGTTCTCAGGGGACCGGAAGACTTTTCTCTCCTTTCGGGAGAGTTGTAGGCTCTATTTTCTATTTAAAGCCCCACTCCTCAGGTTCTGAGAGCCAGCCGGTGGGTATAATTATGTCCCGGCTCCAGGAAGGGCCCCAAGAATGGGCCTTCTCCTTGGCTCCTGACGCCCCTGAACTTTCCTCCGTTGATCTTTTCTTTTCTGCTCTCGGACTCATCTATGACGAGACTGACAAGACTGCTTTTGCCGAGAGTCAGCTGGTGACCTTACGTCAGGGTAAGAGACCTGTTGAGGAGTATTGCTCTGACTTTAGGAAGTGGTGCGTAGCTTCTCGGTGGAATGACCCTGCCTTAAGGTGCCAGTTTAGGTTACATAGTTACATAGTTACATAGTTAGTACGGCTGAAAAAAGACACATGTCCATCAAGTTCAACCAAGAGACGGGAAAAGGGAAGGAAAAATTTCTACACATAGGAGCTAATATTTTTTTGTTCTAGGAAATTATCTAACCCTTTTTTAAAGCCATCTACTGTCCCTGCTGTGACCAGCTCCTGCGGTAGGCTATTCCATAGATTCACAGTTCTCACGGTAAAGAAGCCTTGTCGCCTCTGCAGCTTGAACCTTTTTTTCTCCAGACGGAGGGAGTGCCCCCTTGTTTTTTGAGGGGGTTTTACAAGGAACAGGATTTCACCATATTTTTTGTATGTGCCATTCATATATTTATATAAGTTAATCATGTCCCCCCTTAGTCGTCTTTTTTCAAGGCTAAATAGGTTTAATTCTTTCAATCTTTCCTCATAACTTAAATTCTCCATGCCCCTAATTAGCTTCGTTGCTCTTCTTTGTATTTTTTCCAACTCCAGGGCATCCTTTCTATGAACTGGAGCCCAGAACTGAACTGCATATTCTAGATGAGGCCTCACTAATGCTTAGTAAAGTGGCAATATTACATCCCTGTCCCGTGAGTCCATGCCTCTTTTAATACACGACAATATCCTGCTGGCCTTTGAAGCAGCTGATTGACACTGCATGCTGTTATTGAGTTTATGATTTACAAGTACACCCAGATCCTTCTCAACAAGTGAATCTGCCGGTGTAGCTCCCCCTAGGACATATGATGCATGCAGGTTGTTGGTACCCAGATGCATAACTTTACATTTATCTACATTAAATTTCATCTGCCAAGTGGACGCCCAAACACTTAGTTTGTTTAAATCTGCCTGCAATTCATGAACATCTTCCATAGACTGAACTATATTACATAGCTTGGTGTCATCTGCAAAAATAGAAATAGTGCTATTAATCCCATCTTCTATATCATTAATAAATAAGTTGAATAATAGTGGTCCCAGCACTGAACCCTGGGGTACACCACTTATTACCGGGGACCATTCAGAGTAGGAATCATTGACCACAACTCTCTGGATTCGGTCCTTGAGCCAATTCTCAATCCAATTACAAACTATATTTTCTAAACCTATAGTCCTTAATTTACCCATTAGGCGTCTATGGGGGACAGTGTCAAATGCCTTTGCAAAGTCCAAAAACACTAAATCCACAGCGGCCCCTTTGTCTAGACTTCTGCTCACCTCTTCATAAAAACAGATTAGGTTAGTTTGACAACTTCTGTCCTTAGTAAAACCGTGCTGGCTGTCACTTATAATGCTATTTATTGTCACATAATCCTGTATATAGTCCCTCAATAGCCCCTCAAACATTTTCCCCACGATGGATGTTAAGCTTACTGGTCTATAATTACCCGGGGAAGACCTAGAGCCCTTTTTGAAAATAGGCACCACATTTGCGCTGCGCCAGTCCCTTAGCACTATACCAGTCACTAGAGATTCTCTGAATATTATGAAAAGGGGGACAGAAATAACTGAACTAAGCTCTTTAAGAATTCTAGGGTGTAATCCATCTGGTCCCGGGGCCTTGTGCACATTTATTTTATTTAATTTAGCTTGGACCATATCTACATTCATCCAATTCAGTATATCAACTGATATATTAACAGCACTGGCACCGGCTACATCAGCTGCTCTTTCTTCAGTTGTATATACAGTGCTAAAGAACCCATTTAGTAACTCTGCCTTCTCTTGATCCCCTGTGATCAACTCCCCATTACCATTATCTAGGGGTCCTACATGTTCAGACCTTGGCTTTTTAGCATTTATATGCTTGAAGAATTTTTTGGGATTTGTTTTACTATCCTTGGCCACCTGCCTTTCATTTTGTATTTTTGCTAATTTTATTACATTTTTACAGATTTTATTAAGCTCTTTATATTTTACAAAGGCTACCCTCAGATTTGTATTTTTTAAATGCCCTTTTTTTGTCGTGTATTGCCCCTTTCACAGAAGGTGTAAGCCATGTGGGGTTTAATTTGAGTCGTTTATACTTGTTACCTATAGGAATAAATTTTGCACTATAATAACTCAAAGTAGATTTGAAAATCTCCCATTTATCATTTGTTCCATTATTTGACATCAGTTCTTCCCAGTCTATATCCTGAATTGCAGCCCTCATCCTGGGGAAATTGGCTTTCTTAAAATTAAATGTTTTTGCCCTCCCAGCCTGCGTTTGTTTTTTACAGTAAAATGTAACTATATTATGATCACTGTTACCGAGGTTTTCACGAACATTGACATTCCCAACAAGATCTGCATTATTATAAATTACCAGATCCACCAGAGCTTCACCTCTAGTCGGGTCTTCCACAAACTGGCCCATAAAATTTTCCTGCAACAGGTTGAGGAAATGTCTCCCCTTTGCAATTGAAGCTGAACCATGACACCAATTAATATCCCGGAAATTAAAATCTCCCATTATCACTACAGTACCTGCCTGTGCAGCCCGCTCCATCTGTTTATATAGCTGAACTTCCATCTCCTCAGTTATATTGGGGGGTCTATAGATTACACCAAAAGTAATTTTTTCAGTGTTTACCTCCCTTTCTAGTTCCACCCACAAGGTTTTAACCTCCTCACAGTATTCACCCACTATTGTCTCTTTCACACTCGCCTTCATATCATTTCTCACATACAGACATACACCACCACCTTTCCTATTTCTCCTGTCTTTCCGAAAAAATGTAAAACCCTGTAGATTTACAGCCCAGTCATGTGAAGAGTCCAGCCATGTTTCAGCAACACCAACTATATCTATATTTTCTTCCAGTATCAAGGCCTCCAACTCCCCCATTTTGCTTGCTAGACTTCTGCCATTTGTGAACATACACTTTAACTTGCCTGTCAGTTTTTCACTTTTATTATCAGAAATGTGATTTGACATTAATTGGGCCTTTTTATTTACACTGATGTTTTGTAACGAAAGGATCTCCTTATCTTGTTGTCTAGTCCTCTCCCCACATTCTGTTTCTCCCCCCACCAATATAGTCTGACCCCTCTCTAACCTGGCTACCCCTTTTTTTTCTACATTGACCTCCCTCCTCAGCCCTAGTTTAAATACTCCGCCACCCCAGCTAGAATTCTCTCCCCCAGCAAAGCGGACCCCCTTCCATTTAGGTGCAAATCATCTGCAGAATACAGTTTGTACCCCAATGAAAAGTCAGCCCAGTGCTATAGGAACCCAAATCCTTCTCCTCTACACCAAGACTTCAGCCATGCATTTAACTCCCTGAGCTCCCGCTGTCTTTCCTGTGATGCGCATGGCACAGGCAGTATTCCTGAGAATACTACTTTGGAGGTCCTTCCCTTCAGCTTGTAGCCTAGTTCTTTAAAATTATTCTTAAGGCTCCTCCACCTACCATTTATTCTGTCGTTGGTACCGACATGGACCACGACAGCTGGATCATCACCAGCTCCTCCCAGCAATTTGTCCACGCGTTCCACCACATGCCGAACCCTGGCACCAGGGAGACAGCAAACCATTCGGTTGAGGTGGTCTTGGCAACAAATTATTCTATCCGTCTTCCTGATTATAGAATCCCCTACGACTATCAATTGTCTTGACTTACCTGCATTACCATCCCGCCGACTACTAGCTGGGCTGTTCTCCCGGCTGTTAGGGAGATCAGTATCCACTAGGGCTGCCATTTCTGAGACTGACACCCTCGCATCATCACCCAACTTGGCAATTTTGCCTGGAATGTCAGAAACTGGATCGGCCTGAAAGATCTGCTAGTTAGTTATCCCTCTTCTGACTCCCTAGACCAGGTTATGGCTTTAGCGGTACGACTTGACCGACGTCTCAGGGAACGACGACTTGAACGTCTTGATGTTTTCCTCTCTGACTCCCCCATGATGCCTCCCGAGGTTCCGTTGCTTCGTTCCTCCCCGGAAGACTCGGAGGTACCTATGCAACTCGGGGCCTCCGTGTCCCCCCAACAACGTAGAGATTTCCGCAGGAAGAATGGTCTCTGCTTCTACTGTGGGGATGACAAGCATCAAGTGAACAACGGTCCTAAGCGTAAGAATGCAGCCGGAGAACTTCCGCGCCTAAGTGATCATCGGGGAGGTCACTTGGGTGCACAGGTATTTCCCGTAAATATGAAACGTAATAAAATCTTGCTTCCCTTTCAGGTCTCTTTTGGTGGTAGGTCTGCTACCGGCAGTGCCTTCGTGGATTCAGGGTCTTCTGCTAATATCATGTCTGTGGAATTTGCTATGTCTCTAGCTATGCCTTTGATTGATTTGCCCAAACCTGTCCCGGTAGTGGGTATCGACTCCACTCCTCTTGCTAATGGTTATTTTACACAGCATACCCCTGTTTTTGAACTCCTTGTTGGCTCCATGCATTTGGAGCAGTGCTCTGTACTGTTAATGCAGGGATTATCGTCCGATT
This sequence comes from Rhinoderma darwinii, assembly GCF_050947455.1. Classification (NCBI taxonomy): domain Eukaryota; kingdom Metazoa; phylum Chordata; class Amphibia; order Anura; family Rhinodermatidae; genus Rhinoderma; species Rhinoderma darwinii. The sequence continues at coordinate 400,517,744 of NC_134688.1, read as the reverse complement.
TTGTTTTAGGCCTTCCCTGGTTGCAGTTGCATAATCCCACGTTTGACTGGAATTCTGGGGACCTTACCAAGTGGGGTAATGAATGCTTGACGTCATGTTTTTCTGTTAATTCTATTTCTCCCCCTGAGGAGGTGAACACTCTACCTGAGTTTGTTCAGGACTTCGCCGATGTTTTCTCTAAGGAGGCCTCCGAAGTGTTACCTCCTCATAGAGAATATGATTGCGCAATCAATTTGGTACCAGGAGCTAAGCTCCCTAAGGGTAGGATATTTAATCTCTCTTGTCCCGAATGTGAAGCCATGAGAGAGTATATCCAGGAATGCCTGGCCAAGGGTTACATTCGCCCCTCTACTTCTCCGGTAGGTGCTGGCTTCTTCTTCGTAGGGAAGAAGGATGGTGGTCTTAGGCCATGCATTGACTACCGAAGCTTGAATAAGGTCACTGTAAGGAACCAGTATCCCCTTCCTCTCATTCCTGATCTCTTTAATCAGGTTCAGGGGGCCCAATGGTTCTCTAAGTTTGATCTACGGGGGGCGTATAACCTTATCCGGATCAAAGAGGGGAATGAGTGGAAGACTGAGTTTAACACGCCCGAAGGTCATTTCGAATACCTCGTCATGCCCTTTGGGTTGTGTAATGCTCCCGCGGTCTTCCAGAATTTCATAAATGAGATTTTAAGAGACTACCTGGGGGTATTTCTTGTAGTGTACCTTGATGACATACTTGTGTTTTTCAAGGACTGGTCCTCCCACATTGAGCATGTCAGGAAGGTGCTCCAGGTCCTTCGAGAAAACAAACTGTTTGCGAAGACCGAAAAATGTGTGTTTGGGGTGCAGGAGATACCATTTTTGGGCCAAATCCTCACTCCTCATGAATTCCGCATGGACTCTGCCAAGGTCCAGGCTGTGGCGGAATGGGTCCAACCTGCCTCCCTGAAGGCGTTACAGTGCTTCCTGGGGTTCGCTAATTATTACAGGAGGTTTATTGCTTAAGAAGTGCTTTATCTCTGCCACGGTGCTGGTTCAGCCCAACCAAATGGAGCCATTTATCGTGGAGGTTGATGCGTCCGAGGTGGGAGTGGGGGCTGTCTTGTCCCAGGGTACCAGGTCCCTCACCAATCTCCGTCCCTATGCATACTTCTCCAGGAAGTTTTCACCCACTGAGAGTAACTATGATATTGGCAACCGCGAACTCTTAGCCATTAAATGGGCATTTGAAGAGTGGCGCCACTTCCTGGAGGGGGCTAGGCACCAGGTAACGGTCCTTACCGACCACAAGAATCTGGTTTTCCTAGAATCTGCCCGGAGGCTAAACCTGAGACAAGCTCGTTGGGCGTTATTTTTTACCAGATTCAACTTTGATTTTACCTATAGGGCTGGCGAAGGTTGCGAAACGCGCGTCGAGGTGCTTGGTGTCCAGGTGTCCTATCCTACAAGTATCATGTCCTCAACAGGTATTGTGTACTATTTCTAACTGCCTATAGCTTGTCTCTGATTAGGTCTCCATTATCATAAGCATGGTTGCTATATTCTATTGATTGGAGGGACCTGTCAGTCTGATACTCATACATATGGTATAAGCTATCACTTACCTTGGATGTGATTCTCTATTGGGAGGAATTATTTCTCTATATATAATTTTTGATATTGTATTTTGTGTACCTGGTATACATTTTTTTAATTATATTTGATATGTCTATAGTATATACTTGGGAGGGGGGTTAATTTTGTATGTTCTGTATTTATTGATGTGTAATAAAGTACAAATAAATATATTTTGATATAATATTATTATGTCGAGATTTTTCTTTTCGGTTTAATATATATGGATTATGTGAAATCTTGAATTTAATGAATTGGCTATGAGTATATATATATATATAGGTTATAATACCTATAGGGCTGGGTCTAAAAATGTTAAGGCTGATGCACTGTCACGTATCTTCATGGCCAGCCCTCCTTCGGAGGAAGATCCTGCTTGTATTTTGCCTCCAGGTATAATCATTTCCGCTATTGATTCTGATTTAGTCTCTGAAATTGCGGCTGATCAAGGTTCAGCTCCCGGGAGCCTTCCTGAGAACAAGCTGTTTGTTCCCCTGCAATTCCGGCTAAGGGTACTTAGGGAAAATCATGACTCTGCACTATCTGGCCATCCAGGCATCCTGGGTACCAAGCACCTCATTGCCAGAAACTATTGGTGGCCTGGGTTGCCTAAAGGCGTTAAGGCCTACGTCGCCGCTTGTGAAGTTTGTGCTAGGTCCAAGACTCCCAGGTCCCGACCAGCGGGCTTACTATGTTCTTTGCCCATTCCCCAGAGACCTTGGACCCATATCTCCATGGATTTTATCACCGATCTGCCTCCATCTCAAGGCAAGTCGGTGGTGTGGGTTGTAGTAGACCGCTTCAGTAAGATGTGCCACTTTGTGCCCCTCAAGAAACTACCCAATGCTAAGACGTTAGCTACCTTGTTTTTCAAACACATCCTGCATCTCCATGGGGTCCCTGTCAATATTGTTTCTGATAGAGGGGTACAATTTGTTTCATTGTTTTGGAGAGCCTTCTGTAAAAAGTTGGAGATTGATCTGTCCTTCTCCTCTGCCTTCCATCCTGAAACTAATGGCCAAACTGAGAGGACTAATCAGTCTCTAGAACAATATTTAAGGTGTTTTATCTCTGACTGTCAATATGATTGGGTCTCATTCATTCCCCTCGCCGAATTTTCCCTTAATAACCGGGTCAGTAACTCGTCAGGGGTCTCCCCCTTTTTCTGTAATTTTGGGTTTAATCTACGGTTCTCTTCCGTTTCACCTGGTAGTTCCAACAATCCCGAGGTAGAGGTCGTTCATCGAGAACTGTGCACAGTCTGGGCTCAGGTTCAGAAGAACCTAGAGGCGTCCCAGAGGATACAAAAAACTCAGGCAGATAGAAAACGTTCTGCTAACCCCTTGTTTATGGTCGGGGATCTGGTGTGGCTGTCGTCTAAAAATTTGCACCTTTTAGGTCCCGTCCAAGAAGTTTTCTCCCCGGTTTATAGGGCCGTACAAGGTAATTGAAGTCCTCAATCCTGTCTCCTTCCGACTGGAGTTGCCCCCATCTTTTCGAGTACACGACGTGTTCCATGCCTCCCTCCTTAAACGCTGCTCCCCGTCCTTGGCTCCCTCGAGGAAACCTCCGGTCCCTGTTCTCACCCCTGAGGGGGCAGAATTCGAGGTGGCCAAGATTGTGGACAGCAGGATGGTCCAAGGCTCCCTCCAGTACCTGGTCCATTGGAGAGGATACGGGCCTGAGGACAGGACTTGGTACCCGCTCGGGATGTTCACGCTGGGATATTGGTCAGGAGGTTTCACCTTCATTTCCCCAGTAAACCAGGTCCACTTAGAAAAGGGGGGGTACTGTAAAGGATCTGCCAGGCACAGCTTCGGAGTTAACGCCCATAGATAATCAGTCTGCACCTGCTTCTATGTCTGTGAGACTGACTCCATCTTCCACCACTCAGGGTGGAAGGCTTAGGAGTGGGAGAACCTATCACAGCCTGGCCAGACGGAGCTAGCTCCCGCCCTCTGTCTATTTATATCTGCCTTTCCTGTTCCTCCTTTGCTTGTGATTCTTCTCGTTTGGTTTCCTGGCACTGCTGCAGCTTCTTGTACTATTGTCCTTGCTTCATATTGACCCCGCCTTGCTGACTACTCTCCTGCTCTGCGTTTGGTACCTCGTACACTCCTGGTTTGACTTGGCTTGTTCACTACTCTTCTGCTCTGCGTTTGGCACCTCGTACTCTCCTGGTTTTACTCGGCTTGTTCACTTCTCTTGTTGCTCACGGTGTTGCCGTGGGCAACTGCCCCTTTCTCCCCCTAGCTCTTTGTACCCTTGTCTGTTTGTCTGTCGTGCACTTATTGAGCGTAGGGACCGTCGCCCAATTGTACCCCGTCGCCAGTTGTACAAAAGTATTGCAGTGTATTATAAATGCGATTGCAGAATCGCATATTATAGTCCCCTAATGATAGTAGTAAAAAAGTGAAAAAAAAGTTTAATAAAGTTAATTTAAAAAAAAATTTGAAAAAAAATGAAAAACCCAGCTTTTCCCCTTACAAAATTCTTTACTATTAAAAAAACAAAATAAAGTTAAAAAGTTACACATATTTGGTATCGCCACGTCCGTAACGACCCCGACTATAAATCTATTACATTATTTAACCTGCACGGTGAACGGCGTAAAAAAAATAATAAAAAACTATGGAAAAATTGCTGTTTTCTGTGAATACGGACTTTAAAAAAATGTAATAAAAAGTGATCAAAAAGTCGCATCTACTCCAAAATGGTACCAATAAAAACTACAAGTCGTCCTGCAAAAAAAAAACCCTCATACAACCGCAACGGCGGAAAAATAAAAACGTTACGGCTCTTCAAATATGGAGACACAAAAACAAATCATTTTGAGAAAAAAGCGTTTTTACTGTGTAAAAGTAGTAAAACATACAAAAACGATACAAATTTGGTATCGTTGCAATCGTAACAACCCGCTGAATAAAGTTATTGTGTTATTTATACCACACGGTAAACGGCGTAGATTTAGGATGCAAAAAAAAGTGGCGAAATTTCAGATTTTTTTCTATTCCCCCCCAAAAAAAAGTTAATAAAAGTTAATCAATAAATAATATGTACCTAAAAATGGTGCTATTAAAAAATACAACTTGTCCCGCAAAAAACAAGACCTTATACAGCTATGTCGACGCAAAAATAAAAACGTTATAGCTCTTGGAATGCGACGATTGAAAAACGTAAAAAATAACCTGGTCATTAAGGTCCAAAATAGGCTGGTCATTAAGGGGTTAAAGATGGCGGTTTTGAATACCAAACACGGGATGACGTCTCTATAGTTGAATCTCGTGAGACATACTTGAGGTTCTGCTGCTCCATGTTGCCCTGATGTTATTTGATTTGACGTTCAGTTTATCCAAACATTTGCGCTCCCTGCGGGCATGCGCAGTATGGTGTGTTTAACGCCAGTTTGGATGACTATGGACGATTACGTGCGTTACATATGAGTCTCATGATTACCTTTTTTTCCCTTTCATAGATCAGTGAGTGCCAGCTGATCTAATTTTTAATCAATTACACTGTGTTGGTTTAATCAATCATAAGGATTCATTTTTATATGTTAGCCATGTTGCATCGTCTGTTTGTATCATTGCATCATGTCATAACTCATGTTCACTACTTTAATTTTGTTTCACTTGTCACTTTATATTTAGAATATTTATGTATTTTTATATTTTTTATTAATTATGTACTGATTTGTAACACTGATTGTCTGGGCTTTGCCCCCTATTTATACATGTGTATGCTTTAACACACCTGACTTGAAAAACTATTCATAGAGAAGGTGAAACGTTGCAGTGGATGCTGGATGAATAAACCAGCGTTTTTTTAAGTGCTGCTTCTATCTCTCTCTTTTGGATACACGTTTGTGCAGGGAGAGGTCACTCCCTTTTTGAAAGCTGAGCACCAGCCTTAAAGAGGCTCTGTCACCACATTATAAGTGTCCTGTCTCCTATATAAGGAGATCAGCGCTGTAATGTAAGTGACAGTAATGCTTTTTATTTTAAAAAACGATCTTTTTTCACAACGTTAGGAGCGATTTTAGTTTATGCTAATGAGCTTTCTTAATGCCCAAGTGGGCGTACTTTTACTTTCGACCAAGTGGGCGTTGTACAGAGGAGTACATGACGCTGACCAATCGGCATCATGCACTCCTCTCCATTCATTTACACTGCACTAGCGATATAGTTATATCACTATGTGCAGCCACATACACAAGCCCTAACATTACTACAGTGTCCTGATAATGAATACACATGAAATCCAGCCTGGACGTCATGTGTACTCAGAATCCTGACACTTCTGAATCTTTTTTTGTGAGATTCCGGCAAGTGAAACCAAATCTCGTTTAGCTCCGTGATCTCGCGAGATTTGGTTTCACTTGCCCGAATCTCACAAAAAAGAGTCAGAAGTGTCAGGATTCTGAGTACACATGACGTCCAGGCTGGATTTCATGTGTATTCATTATCAGGACACTGTAGTAATGTTAGGGCTTGTGTATGAGGCTGCACATAGCGATATATCTATATCGCTAGTGCAGTGTAAATGAATGGAGAGGAGTGCATGATGCCGATTGGTCAGTGTCATGCACTCCTCTGTACAACGCCCACTTGGTCGAAAGTAAAAGTACGCCCACTTGGGCATTAAGAAAGCTCATTAGCATAAACCAAAATCGCTCCTAACGTTGTGAAAAAAGGTCGTTTTTTTAAATAAAAAGCATTACTGTCACCTACATTACAGCGCCCATCTCCTTGTGTAGGAGACAGGGCACTTATAATGTGGTGACAGAGCATCTTTAACAGGCAAGGGATCACAGTGCTGCTCCTACCCTTGATTTGTCTATATATATATATATTTCTATTGCAGTCAATGGTTTCTAATATAGAAGAGGATGTAAACATTTTAGCTACTGCTCCCTGCCTAGAATGTTTTGTAAAGCCAGAATGCTGTAAATGTTACCCTGGTGTTAGGCATTCCGGTACAACTAGCTGTTAATCCATTTAGAAAAATAATGCATAATTAAGACTTTCAAGGACATAAAAACAGGTGTGCACTTAGGGTGACAATGACAAGGAGATAGTCCTGTTATCTAAAACATAGTATGTAACTGGCAGATACTCTTATCTTCAGTGCCAGACACAGAGCTTGATAGCTGGTGCCAGGTGGCTGGCAGAGACTTACCACATGTCGACACTATATCTCTGGTATGATTCCTGGCAACTGTGGCTGGGAGTTTTATTGGTACTTGTATTCAGAGATGTATAAGACACTCATAATGAATACAGCATATCAAGACACTGCAGCTAGTAATAGCAGATCTAACATGTGGGTATTACTTATTACCTTGTACATATTACTATTTAACATCACTATATTGGGATACATCTACTGTTTCAGGTCTCACTACAGACATTGAACGAATTTCCATATCCATGCAGAATGTAGGACATTGTGACTTTTAGGTTTGTGATTGATTTCACTGGTTTTTCACTGGTACATCTTTAGTTCAACAAGTGCGTTGTAAAGTCATTGCCCTGGCTTACTTCATGCTACTAAGGCTTTCATTTCTGCATTTTCATCATGAAGATTCTGAACCATTCGATTATTGCAAGTTCGATGCATGCAAGACTATCAGGATTTTGGTATCATTTGGAGATGCATGTATTATAGTAAAGGGTTATTCCCAAAATCATAAATGATCACTTATTCACAGAATAGGTGATAATTTTATGATCGCTGGGGGTTCTACCGCTGGGACTCCAACCGATCGTGAGAACCAGGGTCCAGAAACCCGAGATCCTCCTCACTGCTTGACTTCAGTGAGGAGTTTGAATTGATCGGCGGTCAAGCATGTGCGTGCCACTCCATTCACAGTCTATGACAATGCAGCGCTCGGCTGTACAGCGCTCGGCTATTTCCATCACTCCCATAGAATTTGTAGGGAGTGGCAGCGCGCATGCTCCACCACCGCCCCATTCATTGTCCTTTTCATTGTGGTTGAGCAATGAGGAAGAACTGGGGGTTTGGATCCCCCGTTCTCAAGATCGTTGGGGTCCCAACAATCATAAAATTATCACCTATCCTGTGGATAGGTGATAATTTATGATTTTGATAATACCCCTTTAAGAAGAGAAGCACTACTTACTTTACTACCAGTGGGAACTCTTGGACAACACAGAAATTTGTTGAGGGCCCACACTCCAGATATACAGAACAAGTGCATGTCTATTATAATTACATTGTAAACTCTGCTGTTATCTTTGTACCCACAGGCCATGTCATCAAATAAGCTCTGTGCACTCTTGCACTGTGGGTGCACCAGTCACTTTGAAAGAAGAGTGCCGTCCGGTGCTACACCACTACCTACACGGATCATGACTACCTCCAATGTGCACGTCTCATACAATTAGGGCCACAACACAGAGGACAGTCCCAAACCACAAAGTGGTGTACTCACAGTTGTGAATCCAAGTTTTTAATGGGGGGACCATCTCTTTAGTCTAAAGCCTATTTTGGTGTTAAGGACTTCAGGAATTTTTTATTTTTTGCGTTGCCGCATTCTGAGAGCCATAACTTTTGGATTTTACAATTGATGTAGCCATATGTGGGCTTGTTTTTTGTGGGACAAGATGTAGTTTTTATTGGTACCATTATGGGGTACATGGGACTTATTGATTACCTTGTATTATTGGTAATATTTTATATTATTTTTTCAGTTAAGTCCTAGTTGCTTAAGAGTTATAAAGCTCATATATCAACAGTGAAACTGGATTCTTGTCTTCCAGTAGAACTGTAAAGGATTTACCAGACACAGCTTCTGTGTCGACGCCCGTGATTAATCAGTCTGCATCTGCTCCTAGGTCTGATAGGGTGACTCGATCTGCTACCACTCAGGTTGCCAGGCTGAGGAGTGGGAGAACCTATCACAGCCTGGCCAGACGGAGCTAGCTCCCGCCCTCAGTCTATTTATGCCTTCGTTTCCTGCTTTTCCTTTGCTTGTGATTCTGTCTGGTTTCTTGGCTCTGTTGTTCCTGCTTGTACTATTGACCTCTGCTTCAATTTGACCCTGGATTTACTGACCTCTCCTGCTCTGCGTTTGGTACCTCGTACACTCCTGGTTTCACTCGGCTCGTTCACTACTCTTGTTGCTCACGGTGTTGCGTAGGGACCGTCGCCCAGTTGTACGCCGTCGCCTAGGACGGGCCGTGCAAGTAGGCAGGGACTGAGTGGCGGGTAGATTAGGGCTCACCTGTCTGTCTCCCTACCCCGACATTACAAGAACGCAGTCAAATGTCACAGTACACAGAACCAGGGTCAACAGACTTTTACCAATTTACATCAATTGTGGCAGCAGAGGTTCCCATCCCTTGGCTAATTCCATCTTCCAGCACTTTGGCTCACAGTATTTCAAGAAGTAACGGTCAGAGGCCTAATTCTATCTCCTGCCCAACAGCAGGGACCTTACTAAACACAGAGCCTTACCACCAACTGCCTGATGCTCCTCCTCCCACCTATATTCATCTATATTACTCCTCCCTTCACATCAGGAGATTAACTCCTCCGTAATAGGAATAAGCGCCATTGCCATGAAAACACTGATGCTCTGCTAAGTCCCCGCTCTGGAGCTGCATTCCACCGCTATGGCCACTGCTCCTTCTGCTGCGTTGCTGCCAAAAAGACGGGAAGGGAAAGACAGGATCACCCAGAGCAGACTAAACAGGAGGAAAGAAAGATGGCAGACCGCCCAGATGAGGAGCACAAAAGACACGTACAGGCGGAAAAAACACCTATAGTTCTCTAAAAGAGGCAGTAACCACATTCCATCTGTCAGCCTGTATTTACAGAAAGGATAGAAAGAATATAGACTGTAATAAGCAAATCATGAAAAGCTGTAGTTTATTATATCTCTCTTAATTGCAAAGAGGGCAATTCAAATACTAACATTTTATTGTGGAATTGTTCTGTAGGTGATTGCACAAAACAATAATAATATTATAATTGGTGGAGCTTTACTTTGTGATATCTCTGACCGAGAAACTGAAATATACTATATCGACACAGAGACATTTTCAGATGCACAAATTCAATGTTGGTTCATGAGACACCAAACACAGGAATTGCTTTTGAGCCTCACTGTGTGTATGATCTCCTATGTATTTGCTGATCTGTTATGCCTGTCTCAGTTCTCAGTTCAGTGATTCATAAAGCATGTTTTTCTATTGCACAGATGCTATTTTTTCGAGATTGAAGGTATGGACAGGATTTTCAATGTTTGACACTGCTTCAATAATTTTGTTGGCAGATTGCTGGGTCTTACTTAATGCCATTGGAAAGCTTGATCCTTATCCTGTGGAATGATTGCCTATTATATCTGCATCACATTTGCAGAATTACATTTTCTTAGGATTACCGTGCCTGACACATTTCTACAAAAACCACAGCTCATCATTATCTGTTAATCACTCATATAAACCTGCACACTGATTGGCTAGCTGCTGTGCTTGTTAACCCCTTCAGGACACAGCCTGTTTTGGCCTTCAGGACACAGCCGATTTTTTCAAATCGGACATGAGTTACTTTATGTGGTAATAACATCGGAATGCTTTTACCTATCCAAGCGATACTGAAACTGTTTTCTCGTGACATGTTTTACTTTATGTTAGTGAAAAAATTTGGTTGATAATTTTGGTATTTATTTCTGAAAAACACAAAAATGTAGAAAAAAATGTGCAAAAATTAGCATTTTCCTAAATTTAAATGTATCTGCTTGTAAAACAGAGAGTAATACCACACAAAATAGTTACTAGTTAACATTTCCCATATGTCCACATTATGTTTGCAAAATTTTTTGAATGTCCTTTTTATTTTCTAGGACATTACAAGGCTTAGAACTTTAGCAGCAATTTCTCATATTTTCAAGAAAATTTCAAAAGGCCATTTTTTTAGCGACCAGTTCAGTTCTGAAGTGGCTTTGAGGGCCTTATATATTAGAAAATTCCCAGAAGTCACCCCATTTTGAAAACTGCACCCCTCAAGGTATTCGAATCAGCATTCACAAAGTGTTTTAACTCTTTAGGCGTTCCACAGGAATTAAATCAAAGTAGAGGTGACATTTTTGCCGAAATTCATTTCTAATACATTTTTTTTTTGTAACACAGAAGGTTTTACCCGTGAATATTTTATTGCCCAGATTCTGCAGTTTTTAGAAATATCCCACATATGGCCCTAGTGTGCTACTGGACTGAAGCACAGGCCTCAGAAGCAAAGGAGCATCCAGTGGATTTTGGGCCTCCTTTTTTTTAGAATATATTTTAGGCACCTTGTTTGAAGAGGTCTTGTGGTGCCAAAACAGTTACCCCATTTTGGAAACTACACCCCTCAAGGAATTTATCTAGGGGTATAATTAGCATTTTGACCACACAGGTTTTCCGCTAAATATATTGGAATTATTCTGTAAAAATGAAAATCTACTTTTTTTCTGAAAAACCATAGAAATTTCTCCCGCAATGTCTCCCGATTATGGCAATATCCCATATGAGGTAATAAAGTGCTGATTTGACTCACAGTACGGCTCAGAAGGGAAGGAGCGCCATTTGGATTTTGGAGCACGGTTTTGCTGGATTGGATTTCAGTGCCATGTCGCGTTTGCAATGCCCTGGAGATACCAAAACAGGGGAAACCCCCCAAAAGTGACCCCATTTTGGAAACTACACCTCTCAAGGAATTTATCTAGGGGTATAGTTAGCATTTTTACCACACAGGGTTTTCGCTAAATATATTGGAATAAAAAACACTGCTATAATCTATATTACAGCGCCGATCACATTATGTACAAGATAGGGCACTTATAATGTGGTGACAGAGCCTCTTTAAAGCAGCCTGCTGAATACAGCTGTAATTGGAGGAAGCTCCGACCCCAGCTGTATAACCGTTTGATCACCACGGTCCGTGACCATGGCCTGATCAAAGGTTGACTCCCCTCTTCAATCGCGTCACCGTCATCGGAGACTTGGGAAATCCTGTGCTGTCAGCCCTGGGGACCTCTGAGCTGTCTGTTCAATATGCCTTATGTTAAAGCACACTATCTGTTGACCTAACAGAAGACTGTTTCATAGTGACACAGTGTAATGAATTATCACATAGGAGTAAAAAATTTAATTCTTAAAAAGTTATCCTTTCATGAGGTAAAAAAAAAATTACAAAAAAATAAAAGAAATTTCCACAAAAAAAATCATTATTTAGCATAAAACATATTTTATTGCCTATACATTTCATAAAAACAAAAAAACCTACACATATTAGGTATGTACAACACTGTAATAACCTGAAGTCAATTAATTTAGCAGGTTATTTAGCTTGAAACGTGAACAGTATTAAAAAATGAAACAAAAAACATACTGAAAATAACTTTTTTTCTACCATCACGCCGCAAAAATAAATTACACAGTAATTTATTTGTACCTCCAGACTGCACAGGAAAAATGTTTTAATTTTCCCGCAAAAAACAAGGCCTCACGTCAATGAAAGAACAAAACCGTTATGGCTACTGAAAGGCAGAGAGGCAAAAACGGAACAATTAAGCTGGTAAATAAGGCCTTTTTCAGGCACGGTTAAGAAAAGATCAAGATTGCAGCTCTGTTTCAGCGGTTATGGAAACATAAGCTGTTGTCTTTTTCCTATTCCTATTTGCCACAAAGTTATATGAAGGTACAAATGGCTGTAAACGTCATGTTGAAAAGGCAACTTCAATCATCAGTTTGTCTGCTTTTAGAAAATATATAAAGTTTTAGGGATACTTCCACTTTTTGGGGTGTTTAATCCCTTTCATATTGATGTTGTTACTACTCCCAGATTTTTATCCTAATATCAAACTCTGACCTGATTTTTTTTTGCATGTACACTACCGTTCAAAAGTTTGGGGTCACCCAGACAATTTTGTGTTTTCTATGAAAACTCACACTTATATTTATCAAATGAGTTGCAAAATGACTAGAAAATATAGTCAAGACATTGACAAGGTTAGAAATAATGATTTTTATTTGAAATAATAATTTTCTCCTTCAAACTTTGAGTTTGTCAAAGAATGCTCCATTTGCAGCAATTACAACATTGCAGACCTTTGGCATTCTAGCTGTTAATTTTCTCAAGTAATCGGGAGAAATTTCACCCCATTCTTCCAGAAGCCCCTCCCACAAGTTGGATTGGCTTGATGGGCACTTCTTGCGTACCATATGGTCAAGCTGCTCCCACAACAGCTCTATGGGGTTGAGATCTGGTGACTGCACTGGCCACTCCATTACAGATAGAACACCACTGAAGGTGCCCTGAAGGTCAGCATCCCGGAGACATTGACACTGGCGTTTTGCGGGTACTATTTAATGAAGCTGCCAGTTGAGGACCTGTGAGGCGTCTATTTCTCAAACTAGAGACTCTAATGTACTTGTCTTGTTGCTCAGTTGTGCAGCGGGGCCTCCCACTTCTCTTTCTACTCTGGTTAGAGCCTGTTTGTGCTGTCCTCTGAAGGGAGTAATACACACCGTTGTAGGAAATCTTCAGTTTCTTGGCAATTTCTCGCATGGAATAGCCTTCATTTCTAAGAACAAGAATAGACTGTCGAGTTTCACATGAAAGCTCTCTTTTTCTAGCCATTTTGAGAGTTTAATCGAACCCACAAATGTAATGCTCCAGATTCTCAACTAGCTCAAAGGAAGGTCAGTTTTATAGCTCCTCTAAACAGCAAAACAGTTTACAGCAGTGCTAACATAATTACACAAGGGTTTTCAAGTGTTTTCTAATCATCCATTAGCCTTCTAACACAGTTAGCAAACACAATGTACCATTAGAACACTGGAGTGATGGTTGCTGGAAATGGGCCTCTATACACCTATGTAGATATTGCATTAAAAACCAGACGTTTGCAGCTAGAATAGTCATTTACCACATTAACAATGTATAGAGTGTATTTCTGATTAATGTTATCTTCATTGAAAAAAACTGCTTTTCTTTCAAAAATAAGGAAATTTCTAAGTGACCCTAAACTTTTGAATGGTAGTGTAGATGTAGACATGTGTAGTATGCGTGAACTTTGCACACATTGAATTAACTTATTGAAGGTCTTTTATGAATAAAGTCAACTTTTAAGTCAGACTCTTTTTAAAAATCACATAATCATAAGTCATGACTATAAACTACAAGGTAGAAACTACAAGGTAGAACTATCACATTCTTCAGGTTGTCTGCTTTTAGGAAATATAGAGTGTGGGATACAATTACTTTTCCCTGTATTTTATAAATTGTTCTTTTATTTAAAATTTTCAGCTTAAAAACAGATTTTTGGTCTCTTCAGTTCTGGTGATTTTGTGAAGATTTATGTGTATGGCTTAAGTGGCATGTATGATCTCAGCACATCTGAAACTTTTATTTTTAGGAGGTGTTGTGGGTCTAAGGTGCTGCTTTTAATCCTAAACATGAACTGTTATGCATTTTTTCCCAAAAATTACACTTTGATGCAAAACTGCATGAAGGCACCTGTGAATATAAAGTTCTGGGTGTCATTTTCACAATGTGCTGGGTGTCTACTTTCAGAAAATATATGCTTTTGGAGTTTAGTAGAATTTTTTATTTCTAACTCAGATTATATTTGCACATGTCAGTGTGGAAATTGTCCCACTGCCAATGGTGCAAAATGTACGGATACATCTGGCAGCGAAAGGGTAAAGTCCTTGGCACCACACAACTTAACTTTTGTGATGCCTAAATTAATAGCAATCACAGCATCACAAGGGAGGAGAATCTCTTTGGTACCTGATAGTTGTGGTGACAGCCTTGGGCTTTACACAGGTGCCCAGGGCTGTCCTGTGTAATTCCCTGAGATATGCCCTTACGGCAGCCTGGGCATTTTATATGCACAGGCAGTAATGTATTCTAATGCATCTAAATAAAAATATAAAACTGAAAAATAAAAGTCCCCTTGTGGGCCAAAATGTAATAAATTAATTTGTAACAAAAACAACACGAACACAAAAAAAAAGGTCATAAATAATAGTTATTAAATGAAAGTTCTAAAACAAAACAATTACATATAGTATATATACACCTTAATCATTACAACTCATACAATAAACATAACATAATTTAAGGTATTTGGAGATATACGGAAGAAGCAAAACACAAGAAATGGTGAAAATTTATTTTTTGCACATTCCCCTTAAAATATGTTTTTAAATAAATGAAACACTAAATGTTATGTACTTAAAAATTATACAAAAAGATACAAGCCAGGATTCAAAATATAAGATCTCATAGCATCAGTGTATGGCTCTCAAGTTGTAGTGAAGCAAAAATGGAAAATTATGATCTGTCCTCAAGGACTTCCGGGACCACTCTGGTAACTCCATAGAAATTGTCACCATCTAGGTGTATGTGGACCCACTAGGCTGCTCCGCCCTAGCGGAGAGGCAGCTGGCCAAGTCACAGTCTATGCAAAGTCTATACAAAGTTCTTAGCACAAGGGTATCTGATATAGTCCGGACAGTGGCAGAGGCTTTGGCACGGGTGGGACTAGACGTGGCAGGTAGCGCCAGATGTGGCAGATGATACCAGGAGTGGCAGATGACACCAAACATGGTGTATAACAGCAGTCATGGCAGACAACACAACACGACTCCAACACTAGAAAGGCTCAGGAACAAACACAGCACGGGATACAAGATACCGGTAGCAAGGCACGGGAACACTGGGAGCAGGAAACAACCAAGGGACCATTTGCAATACGAACTTGGGTAGACAACAACAATGCTCAGGCAAGGAGTGGAAGGGCGGAGCCCTTTTTATAGTCCAGGGATAGATTAAGACATTTTTAACAGGTGTGCGCGCTGGCCCTTTAAGGCACCCTAACATTAGGAGCAGGGTCGGGCAGCCGCGAGTACCGGCGTCTCCTAGGAGGGAGACGCTGGCAGGATGCCAGCGGTCTGTGGTCACGGCTGTTGCAAAGGTAAGGAACGGCGGCGGTCCGCGACCACGGCCGTGACAGAAATGAATGTAGCGCTGGTCAAACATGCGCACCAGTGTTCCATTCTCATGGAGCACTTCAGAGGGCTTTCGGTCCCCCCGTTCTCATCACTGGGGGACCTAGTGGTCAGACCCCCAGTGATCACACATAGGGGATACATGTGTTTGTGGGAAAGCCCGTTTAAGGGCTTAATACGGCCTTGCTGTGTTCTGCAGGGAATTAAACGCCATTGTGTTTCCTATAAAACCTGCTTACTTTAACCTTGTAGACTATTCTGTAGTCAGGGGTGCTTCAGTAGTTTTGCTACCTGAGGCAAAAAGTTAAATGGAGTCACATCCAAATTGGAGATAGGAAAATACAGGGATGCATTGTATTTATACCAAATTGCTGCCTTTCTGTAGTCAGGGAAGGCTATGACTAAGAACCTCCAGTTCAAATGTGTAAGAGTCCTTTCTAGGAAAGTTTTTGTTGTTTTTAATCGAATAAAATAAAAGATTTTGATTTTATATCGTGGATCTTGTGCCGGACATTATATTTTCTACTTCTTATAGTCAGGGAATATTCCACCTGTAGCAAAATTGACATGTATGGTGCAACCCTGACTGCCATGATACTACACTATAGAGCTCAATCATCAGTGTTAGTCTTCACCATTGCAAGTTTCCATATGTTGCACTGATCACAAGCTAACCAGCTCAATTAGTAGGGTAAAAATGAAAGTTCTATTGTAATATCTGGTACATTGGAGAAGATGATAGAGGATTTGCTCTTTGTCAATCATAATAATACTTGTCATTTTCTTGTTTTTTCAAACAGGGCCTCTGAAATTGCTAGCTAGGAGTCACCTCTCTTAAGCAACCACAGGGCACATTCACCAGTGTCCATGCTGAATACTGAACATTTCAAGGCTGCACAGCATGTTGAAATCTTTAAAATATATTTTCCATCTGGCATATGTGCAGAATTGACAAGTGGGGCTGTTTAACTTTAGAGAAAATACGTATTGATTGGATGAAAGTATTGCACGGAGGTTACATTTGGATGGATATGAAAATGGATGATCTAATTCTGTAATGAAATCATAACAAGACTCTGTTCACATCGACGTCGGAGGCTCCATTAAGAGCCTCTGTTGCAGATTCCGTCGTTCTTGGTGGGCAAAATGGCACTGCATGCTGCTCTATTATGTCCGGCAAAGTGATGGACAATCTGACGGAAACCATTATAGTCAATGGGTTCCGTCAGGCACCTTTTGTATTCGTCAAGGTTCTGACCTGGCATCTGTTTTTTTTCATTATTCTGCTCCTACAACTGAGCGCTGTACTTCGCTATCTCCTGCAGCCCCATAGACAGTGAATGGAGCAGTGGTCAAACATGCGCACTACCATTCCATTTACACAGGGGACTTGGGGATCCACATTCTGGTGATCTTTGAGGGTCCCATCGGACAAACCACGAGCGATCAGACATTTATCACCTATTCTCTGGATAGGTGATAAATGTTGTTTATGGAAAAACCCCTTTAATCCCTTAATGACCACCCATACGCCATTTCACGGCGATCATTAAGGATATATATGGCACAGCGCCGCCTTTTCACAGCCCAGTGGGATAAGCCAGACACGGGTGTCCCGTACCGGCTAGAGCGGGTGTCGGGCTGCTTAAAGACAGCCAAGCTTCTGCTCTATCGGGCATGATTAAAGTTGCCTCCAACCCTGCCACTTTAACCCCGTAGATCCCGTGGTCAATAGCGACCACGGCATCTAAGTGGTCTCAGAGGGAGAGGGCTCCCTCTGTCACCACAATGGCACCCCACTGCGCGATCGCGGGGTGCTGAAGGTTACCATGCAGCCAGGGGCCTAACAAAGTCGCCCAGATCTGCCTTCAGTGTATGCCTATTAGACCCTGAAAAAAAAAATGTTTACCTTACAAAATGATTTATTACTAAAAAAGCTAGACATAATTGGTATCACTGCATCCGTAACAACCTGAAATATAAAAGTATTATGTTATTTAACCCGCACAGTAAATGCCATAAAAAATAAAATTTAAAAAAACAATGCCAGAATTGCGTTTGTCCTGCCTTCAAAAAAATGAATAAAAAAGTTGTATGTTTCCAAAAAAAGGTACCAAAAAAAACTGCAAGTGGTCCTGCAAAAAATAAGCCCTCATACAGCTACGTCGTGGAAAAAAAAAAAGTTATGTGTCTTAAAATATGGCAACACAAAACAAATACTATAAAGAAAATAGTTTTTATTGTGTAAATTTAATAAAACGTAGAAAAACTATATAAATTTGGTACCGCCGTAATTGTAACAACCTGCAGAATAAAGTTGTTATATTATTTATACCACACGGTAAACGACATAAATTTAAGACGCAAAAAAGAATGGTAAAATTTCAGGGTTTTTTTTTCCATTGCCCCTTAAAAAAATAATAAAAGTTAATCATTAAATTACATGTACTCCAAAATGGTGCTACTAAAAAATTCAATTTATCCCGCCAATAACAGGCTCTCACCCAGCTATGTATACAGAAAAATAAAAAAGGTATGGCTTTTGAAATGCGACAATAATAAATACTGAAAAATCGTCATTAAAATAGGTTGGTCACTAAAAGTTTAACGAAGCACTCCCAGAATAATATTTATTTTTTTTGTATCCTTTCGCCCTGTAATGCATGCATGCCTATGAGATTCACATTGGCTGGCAGAGAGATTGACTCCTGGTCCACACTGAAGACGCTGTATGATTCAAAACTTCAGAGTGCGGTCACATAGTTCAATGGAAGGACCATAACGGAAGACACATAATTCAGGAAATAAATCGATTTGTCCATTACAAATGGGGGAAAAGCATTTTCAGGGAGTACTTTTTTTTAATTAACCCTCTCATTAAAGCCTTGTCCCTATTTTCTTTTTGGTTGAAACTTTGTTATAACACCAACATGGAACCACCATGTGTTTTTTTTTTGTATGGGCAGATAGCCCAGGGTCTTTTGAAGGACCCATGGCTATGTGGCCAGAGTCCCTATTATTAGGGCATACTTAGCTGCCTCTGTACTATTAGTACATTGGCTAATGTACTAGAATATAGATATATGGTAGTAAATTGTAGTAAAAAAAAAAAAGAAAGAAATATCAAAATTAAGTCAAATAAATAAAAAAAAGTAATGTTCCAAAATCTGTAAAAAAAAAAACACACAAACACATTTTTTTTTTACAATAAATAACATTTATTAAATTTAAGTCTCTAGACATAAAATAATATACACATTTTAGCTAACGCTGCAGCCCCCTTTAGTGCAGTACTGTTCTATTTACTTGATTAAAGAGGCTCTGTCACCACATTATAAGTGCTCTATCTCCTAGATAATGTGATCGGCGCTGTAATGTAGATTACAGCAGTGTTTTTTATTTAGAAAAACAATCTATTTTCACCAAGTTATGACCTATTTTAGCTTTATGCTAATGACTTTCTTAATAGACAACTGGGCGTGTTTTACTTTTGACCATTGTTCACGATGTGCAGTCACATACTCACACATTAATGTTACTGAAGTGTCTTGACAGTGAATAGATATCGCCTCCAACCAGGACGGGATGTCTTTTCACAATCCCGACACTTCAGTAATGTTTGTGTGCGATTTAAAGCACAGCAAGCGTAATCTTGCGAGATCACGCTGTAAATGACATCTTACAGCGAGATTACGCTTGCTGTGCTGTAAATACCACACAAACGTTACCAAAGTGTCGGGATTGTGAGTAGACATCCCGTCCTGGCTGGAAGCGATGTCTATTCACTGTCAAGACACTTCAGTAACGTTAATGCGTGACTATGTGACAGCACATCGTGAACAATGCAGGATCACTATGCGCTGATTACATGAATGGAGAGAAGTGTATGACGCTGATTGGTCACTGATTGGTCAGCGTCATACACTCCTCTTTACAACGCCCACTTGGTCAAAAGTAAAAACACGCCCAGTTGTCCATTAAGAAAGTAATTAGCATAAAGCTAAAATCGCTCATTACTTGGTGAAAATACATTGTTTTTCTAAATAAAAAAACACTGCTGTCACCTACATGACAGCGCCAATCACATTATGTAGGAGATAGGGCACTTATAATGGTGGTGACAGAGCCTCTTTAAAGGGAATGTGTTGCTAGCAAAAAAAAATTGTATTTTTTTTAGTTAAATAATTAGTGTGTAGGTGATTAAACATTGTTCTAATTTTTTTTATTTTTTTCACGAGTCAGGAAATAATATAAATTAGATTCTAATTTATAATATTTCCCAGCACTGGTAACTAGATGGAGCAATTCCCAAAATTGCAGCATTGCATGTGGTAAAGCAACCACATTGCTTTATGCTGCAAAATTGGAAAAAAATCCCTCGCTCTAGTGAGATCTCAGAATCCCCCCCTCCTTTATCCTGGCTAGTGCCGGGAGAAACGAGGGGATTGAATGGTCTAACCTCCTACACTGTGTGTCGCCATTTTTTGAGCTAACACACAGTGTAGAAGGTTTACATACACTAGTAAACACACACTGAAACACGAACATACATAGAAATCACTTACCTGCTCCTGCCGCCGCCGCTCCCTCCGGTCCGTCCGCTCCGTCTGCTGCCGCTGCTCCAAGTGCACAAGTCCGGAAGCCGCGACCGGAAGTAGTAATCTTACTGTCCGGCCGCGACTTCCGGTCTACAGGAAAATGGCGCCGGACGGCGCTCAGTTCAACTTGGACTGTGTGGGAGCGGCACATGCGCCGTTCCCACACAGACGGCATACACCATAGTGGATGGAACGGGCCCCGTTCGCATTCACTATGGGACTGTAGCTGCCGTATTCCATGTCTGTATGTGTCGTTAATCGACACATACAGAAATGGAAAAATAATGGCAGCCCCCATAGGGAAGAAAAAGTAAAAAAATAAAGAAAAGTAACACACAAACACACAAATAAATACAAAAGTTTTTAATAAAACACTAACATCAAACTGATATAAAACATTTTTTTTTTGGTGACACTGTTCCTTTAAGACAATACTGCAATATCTTGCACAGCCACCACGAGAGTAACGGCGTATGCAAGTACAAGCATCAATTAAATCTATGTAAACAATGAAGAGGCTGCTGTACTTATATGAGGGCCATGGCCCATTCAAATAGCTTATCAGGGGGTTGCTGAGATTTGGACCCCCACCAATCTAATAGTGATGGCCTATCTTAAGAATAGGTCATCAATTTTAAAGAGGCTCTGTCGCCACATTATAAGTGCCCTATCTCCTACATAATGTGATCGGCGCTGTAATGTAGATAACAGCAGTGGTTTTTATTTTGGAAAAACGATTACTTTTGAGCAAGTTATGAGCAATTTTAGATTTATGCTAATGACTCTTAATAGACAACTGGGCGTGTTTTTACTTTTTACCAACTGGACTTTGTACAGAGGAGTGTATGACGCTGACCAATCAGTGACCAATCAGTGACCAATCAGCATCATACACTTCTCATTGTTCCAGTCCATTGTTACAGTGTGATTGTGCAGTGAAAGAAGCTGGGCTGGAACAATGAAAAGTGTATGATGCTGATTGGTCACTGATTGGTCAGCATCATACACTCCTCTGTACAACGCCCAGTTGGTAAAAAGTAAAAACACGCCCAGTTGCCTATTAAGAAACTAATTAGCATAAATCTAAAATTGTTTATAACTTGGTCAAAGATGAACGTTTTTCAAAATAAAAACCACTGCTGTTATCTACATGACAGCACCGATCAGATTATGTAGGAGATAGGGCACTTATAATCTGGTGACAGAGCCTCTTTAAAATCCTGGATAACCCCTTTTTAAGGCAACAGAGAGCCTGAAAAAAATTAGACTTCATATGAGTTAAAAAAGGAAAGTGGGGGAAGAATTCCTGTACAACAAGATACCTCCCATTCTTAGACAAGCAGCCAAAGCCCTCTCTTTTTCCAAAACATGTTGTTTCCTATCATCTAGCCCTGAAGGGAAAAACAAATATATAGATTTTCTAGATTTGGTGTCTCTATCTATGTCACTATGTCAGGGTCCTTTTACTTCGGCCAATTTTGTCCGTAACAACGAGCGCCGATCAACGAGATAGCTCATTGATCGCCCATTGTTTGCTATTTTAAGAAGGAGCTATGAGCAGTAATGAATAGAGACGAGCGATCGTTACTACGATCAGTCATCCCCATGCGTTACCATCATATCGGCAGCACATCTCCCTGTTTACACAGAGAAATATGCCACCGACAACTATAGCATTTTCTGCTGCACAAACTATACGATCAGCAAATAAACTAGCTTTTGCTCGTTCATCAGCTGATCATTGCCCTGATTACACAGGCCCATGATTGGGAACGAGTGTTTATATGAACAAAGAGGCTCTGTCACCACATTATAAATGCCCTATCTTCTACATAATGTGATCGGCGCTGTAATGTATATTACAGCAGTGTTTTTTATTTAGAAAAATTATTTTTTTTGACAGAGTTATGACCTATTTTAGCTTTATCCTAATGAGTTTCTTAATAACCAACTGGGCGTGTTTTACTTTTTGACCAAGTGGGCGTTGTGGAGAGAAGTGTATGACGCTGACCAATCAGCGTCATAAACTTCTCTCCATTCATTTACACTGCACATAGCGATATAGCTATATCACTATGTGCAGCCACATACACACACATTAACGTTAATCAAGTGTCCTGACAATGAATAGACATTACCTCCAGCCAGGACGGGATGTGAATTCAGAATCCTGACCACTTCTGTTATGTCTGTGTGAGACTACAGCACTTCACAGCAAGATCTCGCTGTAAATGACAGCTTACAGCGTAATCTCGCGAGACTATGCCTGCTATGCTGTAAATCACAGAGAAGTGTCAGGATTCTGAATATACATTCCGTCCTGGCTGGGGGTAATGTCTATTCATTGTCAGGACACTTGATTAACGTTAATGTGTGTATGTGGCTGCACATAGCGATATAGCTATATTACGATGTGCTGTGTAAATGAATGGAGAGAAGTGTTTGACGCTGATTGGTCACTGATTGGTCAGCGTCATACACTCCTCTCCACAACGCCCACTTGGTCAAAAAGTAAAACACGCCCAGTTGTTCAATAAGAAACTCATTAGCATAAAGCGAATATAGGTCATACCTCCGTCCAAAATGATCGTTTTTATAAATAAATACACTTCTGTAATCTACATTACAGCGCCGATCACATCATGTACAATATAGGCCACTTATAATGTGGTGACAGAGCCTCTTTAAGTTTATTTTTCAGGAAATCAGATTTCAAATGTTTTTTTTAGATAATTTGAAGTGATAAATAACATCCTCATGGGTTTGTTCACATGTGACAGAAGTGCTGCGGGTTTTCCACCTGGATTTGCAAAGTGGATAAAATTACGACAAATCTCAATTTGATTTTGATTTACCGCTGCAGATTTCAATGCAATTCCGGTACACGTGGATTTACTCTAATTGTAAAGTGATATTATATGCAGTTTACCATGTTGCCATTGCTTCATAGAATGTAGTGTAAAAGTAACTATTTGTGAAGATTTTTTGCAAATAGAGCATAGTCTTGGAGAAGGAGGAAAAGGGTCTAATGTAGTTTACGGACTGTTTGACATTGAAGGTTTAAACTGCTTATTACTCCCTCAAGAGGAATGTTATTCACCAACATAACTAGTCTTCTCTTAGTCAAGTGTTTCTTTGTTTTTGGTGATTGTTACTAATGACCATTTGCTTCCATTACTTTAAACGCTTTGGTATGTAGATATTAAACAAGTTATGCTGCACAAGTTCTGTACACATTATCTAGAGAATTTCATTTTTGGACTGTATGTACCAACACAGGCATTAGGACATAACTTACATACTTACATGATCATCCTGCCACTGTAAAGTGCATTCTTACATGCAGCAGTATGACACATAATCCACATCTACATAGGTCACTTAACACAAGGACTGTATTTACCGTTGGTATTTTTGCCCTCATTATCCCACAATACACGAGACACTTTTTTCTTTGTTGTTTTTATAAGGGAAATTAGATAATTAGTAAAGCCAAGAAGGGATGAGAACACTGAAAAAGGAAAATTAAATAAAATGAACATACCTTAATTCAGAGCCGGGACAAGGGGTAGTCAGGGGTAGGCGACCACCTAGGACACCAGTCAGGGAAAGGTGCAATACTCTAGAAAACAAATAAATGTATTAACAGTCTCAGCGTCGGCTTTCCATTTCCCCGGGATCCAAACTTTTAGGCTACATTCCATTTTCAGAACAATAGAGTTCTATGGGTGTATTCACATAGCCATTTTTTTAACGGCCCGTGAAAACTGGCCGTCACAAAATAGGACATGTTATATTTTTGCCTGTTTTGACAGTCCCACAGCTCCCATAGAAGTCAATGGATCAGTTTTTATCGGCCGTTTTTTATGAATCAATCTATGTAGCGGCTGGTAAAAACAGATCCTGGCAGAGGATACCCCGCACACAGTGCTACTTTGAGCGCTGAGCCCGGGGAAGCCCTTGACATTGCTGTCCATATATGGACAGTGATGTCGGGCTTTCAACTATGGAGTCTCCGGCCAGAGCATCGTGAGATCTGAGTCTGTGCCCTAGACTTCTGGACTTCTTGGAAACTGACCTCGGTTTGTCTCTCATTAACTCCTTGTTTACTGACTTTGATTATCTTCTCCCGGCTGTTCTGACCTCTGCTGTATCTGATTTCCACTAGCCCTATTTTGGACTTTCTGTTCACCCTCTGGCTGTCTGGTTACCTGTTCAGGTATAGCCTGCATTGCACCCCTTATCCAACACTGAACTCTGTTAGAACAATATAGGATCTGTGCAGCAAAAACCATACCACCTTGCACTGGGCTCTGGCGAATACCTCAGAGTAGCCTTAGATTCTGTCGATCAGAGTTGTGACGGATTTGGGGTTGCGGTTTTATTTGCACGCTTACTCCCGACTATCTCCAGCAGCCTTTTGGGAATTGCGCAACCAGTGATTCCATCACAATTACTTTGTGGGACACAAAGAGGGGCACTTTTACTGTGTGGTGCACTATTATCATCTGGGGTACAATATGGGGCAATAACTGTTTGGCACTATTATTTTCTGGGGCACTATCTATCTGGTACTATTCTTTCCAAAGGTGCTGTCTGTGTGGCACTTATTTGGGAGGTTAACTATAGTTATGACACTATTTTTTCTGAAGTGCAGTATTTGGAGGCACTCTGCAACGCAGTTGGGGCAGCAACATGCACAGAATTTAATGGTAACAGATGGATAGGGAGTCTGTTTAGGTTGGGCAAAGTAACAGAGGGTGCTGGAAAAGTCAGGAGACAAAGATGTCAATGCAGCAAACTCTGCAGACACAAGTGAAAAAATTCTTCACAACAATTTGGAAAAGACGGGAAAAGGGAACAACACCAATTAGAGAAGACATCAAGTGAGAGTCATTGGATTAAAGAGACTCTGTCACCACATTATAAGTGTCCTATCTCCTACATAAGGAGATGGGAGCTGTAATGTAGGTGACAGTAATGCTTTTTATTTAAAAAAACGATCTTTTTTCACAACGTTAGGAGCGATTTAAGTTTATGCTAATGAGCTTTCTTAATGCCCAAGTGTGCATACTTTTACTTTCGACCAAGTGGGCGTTGTACAGAGGAGTGCATGACGCTGACCAATCAGCATCATGCACTCCTCTCCATTCATTTACACTGCACTAGCGATATAGATATATCACTATGTGCAGCCTCATACACAAGCCCTAACATTACTGCAGTGTCCTGATAATGAATACACATGAACTCCAGACTGGACATCATGTGTACTCAGAATCCTGACACTTCTGACTCTTTTTTGTGAGATTCCAGCAACGGATACGAAATCTCGCGAGATATCGGAGCTAAACCAGATTTGGTTTCACTTGCCGGAATCTCACAAAAAAAGATTCAGAAGTGTCAGGATTCTGAGTACACATGACGTCCAGGCTGGATTTCATGTGTATTCATTATCAGGACACTGTAGTAATGTTAGGACTTGTGTATGAGGCTGCACATAGCGATATATCTATATCGCTAGTGCAGTGTAAATGAATGGAGAGGAGTGCATGATGCTGATTGGTCAGCGTCATGCACTCCTCTGTACAACGCTCACTTGGTCAAAAGTAAAAGTACGCCCACTTGGGCATTAAGAAAGCTCATTAGCATAAACTTAAATCGCTCCTAACTTTGTGAAAAAAGATCGTTTTTTTAAATAAAAAGCATTACTGTCACCTACATTACAGCGCCCATCTCCTTATGTAGGAGACAGGGCACTTATAATTTGGTGACAGAGTCTCTTTAAACTGTACTGTTAGCACATATACAGTCTGTAGAGTTTTTGTGTATCTTATTACTATATGGTCACTGTATAGTGGTAATATTGGTCTTTCTATTGTGCTTTTTATTTCTTAACAGCATGGAGGTTTTGGTAGAGCTCATGGTGTGGCGGGATTATTTGAGCTTTGTATAGTGGTATCATTGGTAATATTGGTCTTTGTAGAGTGACTGTGACTATAGTTTGTGACTGTGTTGTTAGTACGATATGTTGGAAAGGAAACAAAATAACAGATGTATTAAAAATGGATGCAAAATTGACTCTATACCATTTAAGGCATTCCTTATTTTATTTCATGAAAAGAAACCACAAAAAAATAGCTAAAGACTGATTACAGAACGTTGTATAAACCTATATAAACATAGTTCATACATCCTCAATCCATCAACCATTGACCTCAATAGAAAAAGTAAAGTTAAAGAGGCTCTGTCACCACATTATAAGTGGCCTATCTTGTACATGATGTGATCGGCGCGGTAATGTAGATCACAGCAGTGTTTTTTATTTAGAAAAACTATAAATTTTGACTGAGTTATGACCTGTATTAGCTTTATGCTAATGAGTTTCTCAATTGACAACTGGGCGTGTTTTACTATATGACCAAGTGGGCGTTGTGGAGAGAAGTGTATGACGCTGACCAATCAGTGACCAATCAGCGTCATACACTTCTCTCCATTCATTTACACTGCAGATCATGATATAGCTATATCGCTATTTGCAGTCACATAAACACACTATAACGCTACTCATGTGTCATGACAATGAATATACATTACCTCCAGCCAGGACATGATGTGTATTCATTCTCCTGACCACTTCTGTAGCGTCTCTGTGATTTACAGCACAGCAGGCGTAGTCTCGCGAGATTACGCTGTAAACTGTCATCCACAGCGAGATCTCGCTGTGCTGTGCTGTAAATCACACAGACGCTACAGAAGTGGTCAGGAGAATGAATACACGTCACGTCCTGGCTGGAGGTAATGGATATTCATTGCCATGACACATGAGTAGCGTTATAGTGTGTTTATGTGACTGCAAATAGCGAAATAGCTATATCGCTATCTGCAGTGTAAATGAATGGAGAGAAGTGTATGACGCCGATTGGTCAGCATCATACACTTCTCTCCACAACGTCCACTTGGTCATATAGTAAAACACGCCCAGTTGTCCATTGAGAAGCTCATTAGCATAAAGCTAATATAAGTCATAACTCAGTCAAAAATGATAGTTTTTCTAAATAAAAAACACTGCTGTAATCTACATTACAGTGCCAATCAGATTATGTACAATATAGGCCACTTATAATGTGGTGACAGAGCTTCTTTATTGCTAGGACCACGGTTATCTACATTACAACGCTGATCACATCATGTACAATATAGGCCACTTATAATGTGGTGACAGAGCTTCTTTATTGCTAGGACCACGGTTATCTACATTACAACGCTGATCACATCATGTACAATATAGGCCACTTATAATGTGGTGACAGAGCCTCTTTATTGCTAGGACCACGGTTATCTACATTATAGCGTCGATCACATCATGTACAATATAGGCCACTTATAATGTGGTGACAGAGCCTCTTTATTGCTAGGACCACGGTTATCTACATTATAGCGTCGATCACATCATGTACAATATAGGCCACTTATAATGTGGTGACAGAGCCACTTTAACAACAACTGATCATGATGGAACTCATGATGATTGAAGCAAACAAATGCATTTTGGCATCAGTCTGAGTCCCATATAAATTAATAGGATCCAACAACAGATTACTTTTTTAGACCGAAATGTATTAAAAAAATTAAGAAAAACGCAAGTGGGAACTAAACATGAAAGTTTAGGAAAAACATAAATTTGTTCCTTACAAATTAGTGACTGTGGTTGGAGTGTAGTGTGATATATGGCGTCAGGTAACCTATCTTCTATGACTTATATGTAATAAACCTTTTAAAGTATAGGAAAAGTTCTGAACACTGTATTGCTTTACAATGTGTTATAATAAATGCTGTAATGTTAGCTGATGTATATAGGTTACATTTTAACTTGTCATTATTTCATTTATAGGTGAGATCGAGCTCTCCGGCTAAGGAACACAGATGTGGAAGACTGAAGAATATTTTTTATATTTATATAAAGACTGTATACTACCTATATGATGTGTATCTCCACGCTGCAGCAAATAACTTATTTTTACATTTATATTGTTTCTTCAGAGGCCAGATTTCTTACAATAGTAATAAGTATTGATAATAGCCCCAAAATCTGGATCATATCCTATTTTAGCAAATAACAGAATGTCAAGAACCATAACTTATATTCAAGTTAATAATAAAACTTTTACATGTTATTCTCCTATGAGTTTATTTTTTTCCTTGGTGATTTTTAACAAAGAAAAGACGATGGGGATATTTACATCATGTGGACCAGTGTAATTCTAAACTGTAGTTCTAAATTCTAAAGTGTGACAAACTTCTGACATGCCATAGTGACATGTCAGAAGTTTGGATTGGTGGGGGGTCCGAGCACTGAGACCCCCACCAATCGCTAGAACGAAGCAGTTGAAGCGTTCGTGTCAGCGCTGAGCCGCTTCGTGTCTGTTCGCCTTTTTCCAGAAAGCCGATGTATCGGAGTATGGGCTCATAGACTTTCTATTGAGTCCGTACACCGATACATTTATCTTACGAGCGCTCATTACTTTGCAAATAATACATAATTTTTTTTTAAACAAGTTACAGTAGTTCAGGTAAATGAATCAACATCCCATCAAACGAGATATCTTCACTAATAACACAAAATAGAAAAATATATAATAGGCATATAGACAAATTGCCAACATATTTTTAAAGGTATTTTACAAATGCATGTGAATAATCATTATATGATAAAAGCTCTGTAGCTTTCTCATATGCTTTGTGATTAACTTTCATCCCATTTTCAAGATCTCTGTTTGCTGTAAATGAATTAGAATGAGTCATACATACCTAATGCTTATCGGAGTTGAGGATGGCTACAATTGTATCCAGTTTAGGCAATCCTCAGTGAGCTCAATACATCAGCAGATGAATGCCTTTTATAATAGTTTGCTACTATGATAGTCTGTATCAGCCCGGAGTCAAGATTATGTAGCTCACAGACAAAACAGAACTTTCATTATTAGATCTGGACACGTTTTCTGTCTGCATGTAGACCAAAAAAAAACAACTATTTACCAGTATCAATCTGAGATCTGGGCGAGCAATTGAAACCATATATACTAGAAAGTTTGAAGAACTTTATATTTTACACTTTATTGTAAATTCTAAAGAAAAAGAATATGCAAATACAAAACAATAAGACTGTGTTCACACGTCATGGTCAATTACCATTTTTTTCCCGCGACTTTTGCAGAAAAACCCCTCAAATTAACCGAGACGTGAACACAGGCTAAATGGACCAAAGAACTAGCGTATTAGTTTGTAGTCGTGCCACTGTGCATGAGTCGTAAGTGAAAGGATCAAGTAACGTTATGTGCTGGTACAGCTTAATTCGCAACACGTTTCGTGTTTATTTATGGCGCGGAGCGTTTGATTCTGTCCCATCAAATAAATGGCTACACATGTGCAACCGCATGCCTATACAGTAGCACATGTCTAACATTAAAAGAAAAACAAATTGGGAATTTTGGTATACAGTTGGGGCTGTGCGATCTTGACGTATACTTTTGCCCATTAAAGTCTAGGGGTACATTGACACAAGTGATAAGATTTTCCTGTGATATACGCTGACAATTCACTACAGACATGGTATGAATCGAGCCATACAGGACATACATAGGCTGCACCGGCGGCTGCTGATGACATCATCTGTGCAGTTCCTGCACCTGCAAATTCTAAAGTGTTTGAGATGAAGGAGGGAATTGTGGAAGAAGAGACAATTATTGAAAAAAAAAAGGATCTGATACACCTGGTTTTGGACCCACAATTACATTATTCTTCTATATTTTTCTGTGGATACTGTATGAAGTGAGGATTGCCACTGACACGGGGCCTAGAATCCATAATGATTATTTGCTGTGGGGAGCATCAACATCACACAACTCGGAGACCGTTTAGTACATTATTATTCTTTAAAATATGCAATTAAAAGCCATAAAAGTCTCAATAATTGCTGCTTCTTCCCGTAGAATACATGAAGGGGCATCTCTAAGGGTATGTGCACACACACTAATTACGTCCGTAATTGACGGACGTATTTCGGTCGCAAGTAGTGGACCGAACTTAGTGCAGGGAGCCGGGCTCCTAGCATCATACATATGTACGACGCTAGGAGTCCTTGCCTCTCTGCAGGACAACTGTCCCGTACTGTAATCATGTTTTCATCGTACATAAGTAACGCTTTTGGATTGTGTATGTGGCATGACCTGTGACCACAAAAAAAGCAAACATTTTCAGATCATACCGAGAGAAAGCCTGTAGTGTGGCCGCACAGCGACGCTCTTATGGTATGTTTACATCAGACTTTTCTTGCGTTTTTTAATGCATTTTTGTTGCTTTTTTTGTAATTGCATAAAAACGTTATCTCATTTAAATATACCCTAAGGGCTTATTTACACGAACGTGATACACGTCCGTGCAACGCGCGTGATTTTCACGTGCCTCGCACGGACCTATGTTAGTCTATGGGGCCGTGCAGACTGTCCGTAAGTTTCACGCAGTGTGTGTCCGCTGCGTAAAACTCACGTAATGTCCGATATTTGTGCGTTGTTCGCGCATCACGCACCCATTGAAGTCAATGGGTGCGTGAAAACCATGAATGCCGCACGGAAGCACTTCCGTGCGAACTGCGTGATTCGCGCAACAGATGTCGAACTCTGAATGTAAACAGAAAAGCACCACATGCTTTTCTGTTTACAAACATCCAAACGGAGTGTCAAAATGATGGCGGCTGCGCGAAAATCACGCAGCCGCGCATCATACCCTGATGACACACGCAGCTCTTAAGTGCCTTTTACACACGCAAAACGCCGCGTTTTTTGCGCGCGCAAAACGCACACGCTCGTATAAATCAGGCCTAAGTGGGAGTAAACAATTTTTTGTTTGTGTTCTACACAATCCTGTTGTCCTAAGGGTATGGTCCCACATAGCGATCACGCCTGCATGCGGTGGGCACTGGTGGCACGATTGTGGCGATAATACCTGCGACGTTGGTTTGTATCCTAAGTATCCTGCTTAAATGCTAATTGGTAATTAGAGAAGCCTTTGTATTTGTGTTAGTACAGCTGAAACCTATTAGGCTGGGTTCACACTGAGTTTTTTGCAGGAGGAAAATCTGCCTCAAAATTCAGTTTGGAATTTTGAGGCAGATTTTCGCTGCGTTTTTCGCTGTGTTTTTCGCCCGCGTCCATTGAGTGCCACGGGCATATAACGGCGCGAAATACGCTTTCTCTCCCTCCCATTGATGTCAATGGGAGGTCAGAGGCGTAAACGCCCAAAGATAGGGCATGTCCCTTCTTTCTCCCGCGAGACGGTTTTTCCGCTTTGGAAAAAAACGCCTCCGCCTGAAATCAATGGGAGGCATTTTCGGCGCGTTTTTTGGCGCCGTTTCCGTCAAAATACTCAGTGTGAACTCCCCCTTAAACCTCATGCACAGGATTATATATGGTTCCATACAGCACCGCTGAAGTTGATTCCATATTGTTTTTTTTATCTTTTTGTATGGTGTACAGAGAAGGTACTATATTTGTCCTGTATGGGTACAGTATGAACACTGAAGAAAACCTATGAGACAACCTCTTTGTGAAAAATACGGCGTCACACGTAGATACAGAAAGCCGTTTATTGCATAACATTAGGGCCATATTCCACACAGAACTTATACAGAGCCGTTATATGATCGTGTACATAATGCCTAATTTTGCTCAATAAAAGTAAATTGCCTTTCCCTGGGTCGCACTTACAACTTGTAAAGTCCAAATCTGGGCTCAACAGTTGGCAAAACAAAAATATCTGTAAGGCCATGTTCAGATGTCCCGGAATTTTTCCGCTGCAAATGTTGGTGCAGATTCGGGGCAATTACGCAATGAATCTGCACCAAAATGTGCATATTTGACAGGTAATTCAGACGTGGCAGATATCACAGCGGACTTGCCACAGATTTCAGTTTTTGCATTGCAAAGGCTGAAATCCGCAGTGAAATTCCGCTTCTTCTCTGCAACATAATGTGCATGCTGTGGAGGGAAAATTTCCACACAGTTATTTTCCGCAACGTCTCAACTAAGTTTCCTAAATGAGGGGGGACGCTGTATGGTGTTCCCTACAGGGGGGGCTGTATGGTGTTCCCTACAGGGAGGGGGCTGTATGGCGTTCCCTACAGAGGGGGCTGTATGGCGTTCCCTACAGGGGGGTGGCTGTATGGCATTCCCTACAGGGGGGGCTGTATGGCGTTCCCTACAGGGGGGGCTCTATGGCGTTCTCTACAGGGGGGCTGTATGGCGTTCTCATCAGGGGGGGCTGTATGGCGTTCTCTACAGGGGTTCCACATGATGTAAAAGGAAATGTGAATCATCATACCAGGCCACCTTCTTACATTGCTTCAAGGTCCAGCTCTGATGGTTACAAGTCTATCGTAGGCACTTTCGGCGGTGGACAGGGTCAGCATGCGCACTCTGACCGTCCTGTGGCTGCGCAGCCGCAATTGCAGCAAGCCGCAATGCGCTGTGTGTTCAGCGGCCAGCATTAACTTTTTGAACACTTATGTAGGGTTATATCATATGGGCTTTCCTTATCTCCCGACACACATCAATGAACTTTGGTGTCCATGACCCTGTCACTGGTTCACAGGTTGTTCTTTCTTATCCAATCTTGGAAGGTACTAACCATTCACCTGCCCCTGTAACACCCCACAAGACCTGCCGTTTTACAAATGCTCTGACCCCAAATGTTCTGTCGTATAGCCATCACAATTTGGCCCTTGTCAAAAGTCGCTCAGATCCTTATCAACTTCAAAAACCGATTGTTCACTTGCTGCTTAATATATCCCACCCCGGGACAGGTGCCATTGTAATAAGATCATCAATGTTATTCACTTCACCTGCCAGTGGTATGAATGTTATGGTTGAACGGTGTATCTGTCTTTCTGCTTAAGGGGTTGTTTCACTACAACAACCCCTTATGCTACAAGGGAAATCTAGTATTACATGCCCACAAGGGACCCCCTCCTTGACATCCATATGCCCTATTAGAGCATACTGAAAGGTTTTGTCATCGTGATACAACTCAATTAATCTCTTGACATACTATTAGGCCAAGGTGATGCGGCAGAGTTCGAGTGATCACCGGAGGGAGGATGGCTGTAATATAGAGATCGCCAGCCACGGTGACTTGGTGGCATCACTATGGAGACAGCATGGGACATATAAGCGTCTTTAAGGCTATCTCTTGTTAAATGGCGGGACACTTAAGGAGTTATGCAAGACAACCATACAGTTGAAGAGGCATGTATAGCAACAATAACTGATATGGCTTTATGCTCAAGAAAAGACTGTGATGAAGTCATATCAATAACATAAGTTTCAGAGCTTTTTATGACATTTGTAATAAAGGCTTCTCCATCTGTACCTGTATACATACTAGTTGTATATTTATTTCAATTTGCAGATCCTGGATCCATGCTTTGCCATTTCTATTTTGCACCATCTTCTATTAACTTGTTATGTCAGTAAGTTAGTTCATTTACACGCCTGATGCATGTGGAAAAACGAGTAGGTAACCAAGTAGGATGTTCCACCAACACAAACTTTTAGACAGTGACTCACTGCGGTTTAATTTTGGAGCTCTTGCTGTCTGATGTACCTCCAGGTCAAATACTGAGATACATGTGGCATTTAGAAGTTGAGACTAAGCTGACATAATCTGGCAGGTCAGTTCAGTTCTATTTCATTATTTGAAGGACAAACCAGACCATTTTTTTTATTTTTTTATAAGAACCTATTGGTTTGGGAGGTTGTTTTTGTAAGATATCTGCACGTTTTAGGCAGATTATTGTTGTTATTATATGTTGGTGTTTATATGCTCTGAAGAATCAAATATTGTACTACTTGCAGTTGGTTGCCTTAGGCGGATGGCGTGTCACTAGCATTTTGCAGATCAAATTTACCGTATCTTGACCTATATTGTTTTTCATCCTCATCATTCATCACTGAACAACTAGAGGAACATTACTGGTTCACAATTATAGATTCAGTGAAAACCACACGCAACACAATACACCTGTAGGATGATTTTTAAGAATAATTACATAGCATGGATAACATTGAGTTTGCTCCTGGTGACTGTGATCAGGGGTTTTTATCACTCAAAGGATCAGGCGTTTCCCACCAAGTTTTTACAGTTATTCAATAGGGAAGGGCACAGTAGATCAGGTAAAGCGGATGTCATACATTAAAAATGTAATTTTAAAATGATAAAACATTTTTTTATAACCTATTAAAATGTGTTTGTTTTATTACTAATAAAATCTAGATTTGGTACCAGCAGAATTGTAGATGCTGCAGCTATTTGTATCACATGGGGGGAAATTGAGCTCGAGCTTTTCGTCAAAAGAGTGGTGTGAGGGCTTATTTTCCGTGGGAGAAGTTGTGGTTTCTATTGGTAGCATTTAACTCTTTCCTGCCGCAGGACTTTTTCAGATTTTCATTTTCTATTTTCCTCCCCACCTTCCAAAATCATAACGTTTTTATTTTTCCGTCCATATAGTCCTATGAGGGCTTGATTTTTGCGGGACAAGTTGTAGTTTTTCGTAGCACCATTTATTGTGCCATATAATGTACTAGGAAGCGGGAAAAAAATATTTCTGGGGTAGAAAATTTAAAAAAACAGCGATTCCTCCATTGTTTTTTGCGTGCCGTTTTTACGGAATTCAATGTGCAATTAAAACAACATGTTAACTTTATTCTGTGGGTCAATATGATTACGGCGATACCAAATATATATTGTTTTTTCTATATTTTACTACTTTTACAAGTAAAAACCTGAGTGTGAAAAATAACATTTATTTTGTGTCGCCAAATTTCGAGAGCCATAACTTTTTTATTTTTCCGTCGATTAAGTGGTATGAGGGCTTATTTTTTGCGGGATAAGCTGTAGTTTTTAATGATACCATTTTGGGGTACATGAGATGTTTTTCTCACTCTTTATTTAATTTTGTGTGGGAGATTAGCTGACCAAAAAATAGAGATTCTGGCGTTTACAATTTTTTTTTTTACGGCGTTCACCGTGTGGGTTAAATAATGATATATTGTAATAGTTCAGAACTTTTATGGACGCGGCGATACCAATTATGTTTATTTATTTTATTTTGTTACTATGCTCTAGGGGGAAATGGGAAAAGTTTTTTTTTTTAACTTTTAATTTTAATATTTTTTTTTACATAAAAAAACCCACTTTATTTTACTAATTATTACTTTTTTTATTAGTCCCCCTAGGGGACTTCAACCAGCGATCGTTATTGTATTGCAGTATATTGTGATTCTGACAGGCATCTATTAAAGATGGCGGACCTGGGGGCCTTCATCAGGCCCCCAGGCCGCCATAGCAACCATCGCCCCCCCGCGATTGCGTTGCAGGAGGCGTGATGAGCTGTTAGAGGGGGTCGCCCCCTCTATCTAATGATTTAAATGCTGCGGTCGCTATTAACCGCTGCAATTAACGAGTTAAACGAGCGGGATCGCGCTCGAGCGCGATCCCGCTCGTTACTCTGAAGTGTCAGCTGTAACAAACAGCAAACACCGGCAGCGTATGGGGCGGGTTCACTCCGTGAGCCCTTTCCATACTTCCCCTACCTGACTTTGGTGTATGGATACGTCAAATGTCGGGAAGGGGTTAAAGTGCCATATAATATACTGGGAAACGGCAAAAAATTATTTGCGGGATGAAATTGGAAAAAACTGTGATTCGTCGATGGTTTTTTGGGTTTCATTTTTATAGCTTTCACTGTGCGATAAAAACAACAACTTAACTTTATTCTGTGGCTCAATATGATTAAGGGGATACCAAATTTATATAGGTTTTTTTATATTTTACTACTTTTAAAGAATAAAAACTTTTAGATTGAGCAGTGGGACAGCTTATTTTTTGCCGGACGAGCTGTAGTTTTTATTGGTACCATTTTTTGGTACATACAACTTTTTGATTACTTTTTATTACATTATTTTAAGAGCTAAGTTAAACAAAAAACAGTGATTTTGGCATTTTAGAGTTTAAATTTTTTACAGCATTCACTGTGCTGGTTAAATAACGCTATATTGTAATAGTTCAGACTTTTACGGATGTAGCGATACTAATATTGTTTTACTCTTTATATTTTATACATTACTTTAGAGGAAAAATTTAAAAATGTTGAACTTTTTTTTTTTTACTACTGAAAACGTAATTTCATTTTTTTTTTTTACACAGTCTATTAGCCCCCCCTAAGGGACTTGAACCAGTGATCCAACTGGATCGCTGGTTCAATATATATTGTCATTTTTACAGGCTTCTGTTAAGCCTTGCCACAGGCAGGGTTAAGGCAGTCCTGGGGGCTTTCATTAGGCGCCTGCAGTGCCATGACAGCCGTCGTCACCCCCCAATCTCGTTCCTGAGGGGATGATGAGCTGTCAGAGAGGGCTATCCCCTCTTTTCAATGCCTCAGATGCTTCAGTAATGATTGACCACAGCATTTAAGGGGTTAAACAGCCAGATCGCTGTACCTGGCTGTTAGTCCCAGGTGTCAGCTGTAAAACACAGCCGACACCCAGCAGCATATGGAGCGCGATCAAATCATTACCCCCCGCACCCGGACGTAAAGGCACGTCTGGGTGCGCAAAGGGGTTAAAACTATAGTTTGCCTGATAATTGCCCAGTGTAAAACCCCCTTTAGGCTTTGTTCACATCTGCGTCTGAGCTGTCCATCAGGGGAACCCATTAACGGAACCCTGACCGAAACCATAGATTTCCGTTTGCACTCGCACAGGTCGCACACCTCTAAGGCTGACCCTGCCAGCAGACATAATTGAAAATTCTTTATCTTACAAAGACCTCATGACATTACAGAGAGACAAGAGAAACATAAGATGTATACATATATATATATATATATATATATATATATATATATAGCATAAGCATATAATATTGGCAATTGATTATTAGCAAAGCTATAATGATTATTTTTCATTATCACTTCACGCAGCACCTATTACAATTTTTTTTTTATCTAGCTGTCACTTATTGAGTGGATTCCTCTGCCTATCCTCCCACAAAACCCAATACACTTAGGCCTCATTTACACGAGCGTGTGCGTTTTGCGCGCGGAAAAAACGCAGCTTTTGCGTGCGCAAAAGGCACTTGACAGCTCCGTGTGTCATCCGTGTATGATGCGCGGCTGCGTGATTTTCGCGCAGCCGCCATCATATAGATGAGGCTAGTCGACGTCA
The DNA here is from genome assembly GCF_050947455.1 of Rhinoderma darwinii. Lineage (NCBI taxonomy): Eukaryota > Metazoa > Chordata > Amphibia > Anura > Rhinodermatidae > Rhinoderma > Rhinoderma darwinii. The sequence continues at coordinate 400,480,242 of NC_134688.1, read as the reverse complement.
GTCACTGTCCATGGTGCTGAAAGAGTTAACTGATCGCCAGTAAGGGTATGTTCACACGGCCTATTTACGGACGTAAATCGGGCGTTTTTGCCCCGAATTACGGCCGAAAATAGCGCCTCAATAGCGCTGACAAACATCTGCCCATTGAAAGCAATGGGCAGACGTTTGTCTGTTCACACGAGGCGTATATTTACGCGCCGCTGTCAAATGACGGCGCGTAAATAGACGCCCGCGTAGAAGTGGTGACCTGTCACTTCTTTGGCCGTAATTGGAGCCGCTATTCATTGACTCCAATGAATAGCAGCGCTAATTACGGCCGTAATTGACGCGGCGTTCAAGCGCCTGCACATGCCGGTACGGCTGAAATTACGGGGATGTTTTCAGGCTGAAACATCCCCGTAATTTCAGCCGTTACGGACCCCCGCCGTGTGAACATACCCTAACTCTTTCAGCACCCTCGACAGTGAATTCCGATCACCATATGGAGTAACCTGTTTAAAATAAAAGAGGTTCGTACTTACCGAGAACTTCCCGGCCGTTGCCTTGGTGACGCGTCCTTGGTGACGCGCCTCTCTTGACATCTGGCCCCACCTCCCTGGATGATGCGGCAGTCCATGTGACCGCTGCAGCCTGTGCTTGGCTTGTGATTGGCTGCAGCTGTCACTTGGACTGAATTGTCATCCCGGGGGGGTCAGACTGGAGGAAGAAGCCGGGAGTTTTATCGGTAAGTCAGAACTTTTTTTTACACGTTAACGTATATTGGGATCGGAAGTCACTGTGCAGGGTGCTGAACCAGTTTAACTGTTTCAGCACCCTGGACAGTGACTTTCTCCTGACGTCGCGTACCGCAACATTTTTTGCCGGGTTCGGTCAAAATGAGTTCGGCCTAACCCGGTGAAGTTCGGTTCGCTCATCTCTAAGACACTCCTTTTGGATGTTTGTAAACAGAAAAGCACGTGGTGCTTTTCTGTTTACATTCAGAGTTTGACAGCTCTTGCGCGAATCACGCAGTTCGCACGGAAGTGCTTCCGTGCGACCTTCGTGGTTTTCACGCTCCCATTGACTTCAATGTGTGCGTGATGCGCGAAAAACGCACGATTATAGAACATGTCGTGAGTTTTACGCAACGCACTAGCGCTGCGCAAAATTCACGCATCGTCTGCACTGCCCCATAGAGTAATATAGGTGCGTACGACACGCGTGAAAAGCACGCGCGTCGCACGCGCGTATATTACGCTCGTGTAAATGAGGCCTTAGATGTTCTTTTAGAATCTGCATCGTAGCTCTGGTGTATGATGGGACATTGTACACATATTCTCTTAGTTCGCAACCCAACCACTAGCTACATCTCGCAGTCAGGCATCTAAGACCCAATACAATACAGTTTTTTTTGCACTTTAGGTTAAATATAGAATGTAACTACATTTGGATGTCTGACTGTGATAAAGTGTGTATCTTTTTTGTTACTACCCCTTTTAACAAACCCTCATTTAGCAGATCTTCATATTTTTTCAGGAGCTGAGATGTTGGGTCTCCCACAGAGTCTTATAACGTTGTTTGTTATGCCATTTTATTTTGACCTACTGTAGAGGTTCTGTGGCCAAATCACCACATTCCCCTTGTCCAATTGTTTTAACACCATGCCATTATGTAATTTTAACTCTTGTTAAGAAAAGGCATTCTTTTCTTCCATAGTGATGTTTTGTATCGAATTCTTTTCTGGCAATTCCAAGATCTTCTTTGTGTCTAAATCAACAAATATTTTGACCTGTGGGAAGATATCTAATGCAGGATTTTTTTGCCTTTGGTTTTAGTTCTGGTTTAACCTTTCAAGTTGATTTTATGCTAATAGTACACCCAAGGTTACATAAAATTGTTCCTGTTCTTCATTCCCACTTAATAGTTCTTACAGAAATTTTGGGAGCAACATGTTCCTGTTGTGTCAGGCCTGATCATGTCATGTCTCCCAAGCTGTTTTGTGTTAATTAATTTTGTAAATACTTTCACGATCCGTGGGTATGTGGATCCACTGGGCAGCACCGCCATAGCGGAGTAGCAGCTTGACAAACAACAGTCCTAGTACAAGAGTACATTTGATTGTCAAGACAGTAATGGAGGCTCGGCACAGATGAACTTGCAGACACCAGACGTGGTGTATATCAGCAGGCGTGACAGGTGGCACAACACGACTCCAACAGTCTAAGGCACAGGAACAAATATAGCACGGGATACAGAATACAAGTATCAGGGCACGAGGACAACAGGAACAGGATAACACTAAGGGACCTTTTGCTAAGACTAACATGGGTAAACACAACAATGCTTAGGCAAGAAGTAAAGGGGCAGGGCCCTTCTTATATTCCAGGGTGATTATGGGCTAATTCATGATTATTTTCATGCACACCCCATGGGACACTACGGAACAGAGCGGAAGTGACGTGTCCTAGGGAGGAGATGCTTGCCAGCGCTCACAGATCCATGGCTGCGGCCACCGGGGGGTGAGTAATCCCGACGGTCTGCGGCCGTGGATGCTACAAATACCAATATTTGACCAAAATATTTGATCAAAACGATGGAAAATTTGCACAAAGGAGACAAATGGAAACCATTGGTGCCGGATCTGTCACAATTGAACTCAAACCTTTGGTTTCTGTTTGTGTCAGTGAGGGTCCCGTTCAGATGAAAAGCTCAGACGGAACGTCGGAACGGGACCCTGGAGCAGATGTAAACGAAGCCTAAGCAGGACAACAAATGAAATTCATCAGGGGTTTTTATTGAACCTTAGATCAGGTGTTAACCAAGTTTTTACAGTTATTTAATATGGGAGGGGAATGTAGATCAGGAAAAGTGGTTGTTATACATTAAAAATTAACTTTTATTTATTATTTATTTTAAATAAATGTGTCTGTTTTATTACTAATAAAATCTAGATTTGGTACCAGCGGGATTTTAGCTCAATTTATTCCCATGAGATGCATGCAAGTATCATCTACAATTCTGCTAGTACCAAATCACAATTTTATTAGGACTAAAATGGACGGATTTATTTTAATAGGTAATAAATACACATACATTTTTAATGTATTACATCCCCATTTCCTGGTCTACGTTCCTCTCTCCTATTGACTAAATGTTTCTGTTTACTCCATAGACTATGACAGACACAACTCACAAGTGTCTAAAGAGAATCTTACATTAATTAAATGAAAACCAAGGTGGAATCCAGAGCATTCATGTGAAAATATAAAATCACAATTTTTGAAGTCACTTCTGTCTCTCCTGGATTTTCTCATTAGGTGATAACAGCATATCTCCATCATCCTGTATTATATGCAGTTGTCACTGAGAGATCCCTGGGCTGTTATGTCCCCAGTAAATGACACATATGCATTCATCTATTGCAATATAGCCTTCTAGTTCTATCTCTTTCCTAACTGAGGAGCTCTTCTCCACAGAGCAGCAGCAAGAAGCCAAGTAATGCCAAGTTTTCTGCTGTGGAAAATCAGTGATGGGCCTTAGGGCACGGCCAGACGTGGCAGATTTCCTCCGCAGCTGTCCGCATCAATGCCGCACCTAATCCGGGTTGCGGATTACGGCTGCGGATCTGCCCAAAATGTGCAGTAAATTGATGCGGACTAGCTGCTGCGGACTGCGGAAAAAGTGCTTCCCTTCTCTCTATCAGTGCAGGATAGAGAGAAGGGACAGCACTTTCCCTAGTGAAAGTAAACGAATTTCATACTTACCGTCCCTCTTTCGGCATCCAGCCCGACCTCCCTGGATGACGCGGCAGTCCATGTGACCGCTGCAGCCTGTGATTGGCTGCAGTCGTCACTTAGACTGAAACGTCATCCTGGGAAGCCGGACTGGAGACAGAAGCAGGGAGTTCTCGGTAAGTATGAACTTCTATTTTTTTGACAGGTTGCTGTATATTGGGATCGGTAGTCACTGTCCAGGGTGCAGAAACAGTTACTGCCGATCGCTTAACTCTTTCAGCACCCTGGACAGTGAATATTTACTGACGTCTCCTAGCAACGCTCCCGTAATTATGGGAGCACCATTGACTTCCTCAGTCTGGCTGTAGACCTAGAAATACATAGGTCCAGCCAGAATGAAGAAATGTCATGTTAAAAAAGCAAGACGCATCCGCAGCACACATAACATGTGCATGACAGCTGCGGACTTCATTGCGGAATTTAGAATCTCCATTGAAGTCAATGGAGAAATTCCGCCATGAGTCCGCAACCAGTCCGCCACTGCTCCGCAACAGACAGAGCATGCTGCGGACACCAAATTCCGCTCCGCAGCCTATGCTCCGCAGCGGAATTTTACGCATCGTCTAAACGAACACTTCTAAATTTAAGTGGAAGTCAATGGAGAAACGGCTCCGCTGCGGATTAACGCTGCGGAGTGTCCGCAGCGGAATTCAAGTGAAATTCCGCCACGTGTGAACCCAGCCTAAGTTGTAGGGCGAAGGTTACAATTGCATTGTGCTGTTACAGTTTATTTTTAGTGCGAGGCCGTCATGTGATGCTCACATCAATTTGTACATGTGTTAAAGGGTTAAAGACTATTACCTGTGGTCTACGAATATATTCTCCTCGATCTTGGCCAATGACTGAGTATTCATTGGGGCCACTGATTTTTGACAGAGTTCTCTGGCTTGAAAAAAACATTTTTAAATAGACTATTGGGAACTGTTGAATTAAAGAGACTCTGTCACCACATTATAAGTGCCCTATCTCCTACATAAGGAGATCAGCGCTGTAATGTAGGTGACAGCAGTGTTTTTTATTTAGAAAAATAATCTATTTTTACCACTTTATGAGCGATTTTTAGCTTTATGCTAATTCGTTTTTTAATGCCCAAATGGGCGTATTTTTACTTTAGACCAAGTGGGCGTTGTACAGAGGAGTGTATGACGCTGACCAATCAGCGTCATACAGTTCTCTCCATTCATTTATACAGCACATAGCGATATAGCTATATCGCTATTTGCAGCCACATAAACACACTATAGCGTTACTGCAGTGTCCTGATAATGAATATACATTACTACAGCCAGGACGTGATGTGTATTCAGAATCCTGTCACTTCTGAATCTTTTCTGTGAGATTTCCAGCAAGACAAGCGTAATCTCACGGGATTACGCTGTAAACTGACATTTAAAACGAGATTACGTTTGCCTTGCTGGAAATCTCACAGAAAAGATTCAGAAGTGTCAAGACTCTGAATACATATCACGTCCCGGCTGGAGGTAATGTATATTCATTGTCAGGACACTGCAGTAACGTTAGTGTTTGTGTATGTGGCTGCACATAACGATATAGCTATATCGCTATCTGCTGCATAAATGAATGGAGAGAAGTGTATGACGCTGATTGGTCACTGATTGGTCAGCGTCATACACTCCTCTGTACAACGCCCACTTGGTCTAAAGTAAAAACACGCCCAGTTGGGCATTAAGAAACGAATTAGCATAAAGCTAAAAATCGTTCATAAAGTGGTAAAAATAGATCGTTTTTCTAAATAAAAAACACTGCTGTCACCTACATTATAGCGCCAATCTACTTATTTAGGAGATAGGCCACTTATAATGTGGTGACGGAGCCTCTTTAAGAGAGTGGTCCCCATATCCAGAGCAGAGAGCAGCTACAAAAACATGTCTCTCGCTCTGGGGGAATCGGTATGTCTGTGCATTACAAAGAAGACTGTGTAATTCTTTGTTTGCGCTGTGGTGGCACTGCAGAGAACTTTAACACTTGCTGCCGGCTTTCCCAACACATTAAAATAAATCTGTCTGTTTTATTACACTTGCTGCTGGCTCCCCTCACATTAAAATAAATATATTAGTTTTATTACAAAAAAAAACTAGATTTGGTACCAGCGGGATTTACAGCATTAGGACAGCCTGTATCAGCCTATTGTCAGGGGAACCCTCAAACAAAAAGGAATTGTTTATAGCACGCAAAAACTTTAATGAACAGACCTGCCTTGGGTATTCACGCAACTCATAAGATCCAGCAGCAGCAAATACCCAGCTTGTTGACACCTTCCAGTTTGTAAAAGACTTTCAGTTTTGCACAAGCCCCCACTGCCCGAAAATCAATGGCGGATTATAATATGGGTGGTTCGGGCGGTCGCCCGGGGCCCGAGGCTGCCAGGGGGCCCATTGGGGCCCGAGGCTGCCAGGGGGCCCATCGCGGCCCGAACCGCACACAAACTTCAAAAACTATGCAGCGCTGCCGCGCTACCCGCTTCCGACTGAATCTGCGTCCTCAGGACGCAGATTCAGTTGGGTTGAATGCTGGAGCCTCGCCCCAGCATTCACTCTGTCGTGAGCGGCTCGGTGCAGGGAGGCGCGATGTAGTGACGTCATCGCGCCTGTCTGCACGGAGTCACTCACAGCACAGTGCAGAGGAGGAGAAGCATCCCCCACCGTCGTGGGAACCGGGATAGGTAAGTAATTATGTTTTCTTCTTTATTAGGTACGTACATATGGGGCATTATGCTGTGTCAGCTATGGGGCATTATGCTGTGTCAGCTATGGGGCATTATGCTGTGTCAGCTATGGGGCATTATGCTGTGTCGGCTATGGGGCATTATGCTGTGTCGGCTATGGGGCATTATACTGTGTCGGCTATGGGGCATTATACTGTGTCGGCTATGGGGCATTATACTGTGTCGGCTATGGGGCATTATACTGTGTCGGCTATGGGGCATTATACTGTGTCGGCTATGGGGCATTATACTGTGTCGGCTATGGGGCATTATACTGTGTCGGCTATGGGGCATTATACTGTGTCAGCTATGGGGCATTATACCGTGTCACCTCTATGGGGCATTATACTGTGTCAGCTATGGGGCATTATACTGTGTCAGCTATGGGGCATTATACTGTGTCAGCTATGGGGCATTATACTGTGTCACCTCTATGGGGCATTATACTGTGTCAGCTATGGGGCATTATACTGTGTCACCTCTATGGGGCATTTTACTGTGTCACCTCTATGGGGCATTTTACTGTGTCACATCTATGGGGGCATTATACTGTGTCACCTCTATGGGGCATTTTACTGTGTCACATCTATGGAGGCATTATACTGTGTCACAGCTATGGGGGCATTATACTGTGTCACAGCTATGGGGACATTATACTGTGTTGCAGCTATGGAGGCATTATACTGTGTCACAGCTATGGGGGCATTATACTGTGTCACAGCTATGGGGACATTATACTGTGTTGCAGCTATGGAGGCATTATACTGTGTTGCAGCTATGGGGATATTATACTGTGTCGCAGCTATGGGGGCATTATACTGTGTCGCAGCTATGAAGGGCATTATACTGTGGGGGCAGCTATGGGTGGCAATATACTATGGGGGCAGCTACGTGGGACATTATACTGAGCAATTACAAGAGCTGCAGGTCCAAGGGGGGAGACGCTGTGCAGCACAATATACAAGGGGGGATTGTTGTATAGCACTATATAGAAGGGAGCGCTGTGTATCACTATATCTAAGGGGGATTGCTGTGTAGCACTATATACAAGAGGGGGAGGGCTATGTGACGCTATTTACAGAGGGGGAGGACTGTGTACCGCTATTTACAGGGGGCTGTGTGTGGTGCTATCTACAGTGTTTGACACAATTATATTCAGGGGCGCAGTCTATGGTGCTATAATATTTAGGGGCACAGTGTTTGTACTATTTTATTCAGGGGCGCAGTGTTTGGTGCTATTATATTTAGGGGCACAGTGTGTGGCACCATGATAATATTATCTTTGTTTATAGGTGTGGAAATGTTGGAAAAGTGAGGAGCCAAAGACATCTGAGTGGCAAATTCTGCAGAAATGGGTCATGGCCGGGAAAAGTCGTCATGAAGTCTGGACTGGATGGAGAAGAGGAAAAAAACGACCTCGTCACCTGTGAGTCACTAGATTTATAGACAATCTGTCATCTCTACTGACATGTTTATTATAGGAAATCCTTGTATTTCACAAAGTCTTTGTGCAGTACAGGACTGATAGACAAATAAGTGTTACTATTCCCCTTGACAGGAGAATGTGTCCCTACACGGCGCGATACTGTCAGCGTTGGTTGGAGACTGTCAGTATGTGGGGACACAGCCTTTTGACAAGGGGAGTAGTAACACCCATTTGTTAATGTCTGGACAAAAAGGAAGTGTTAACAATAGTTACAGGGCGGCGGTGGAGAAGGGGGGCCCAACTATGGGTAACAGCCCAGGGCCTATGGTCTACTTAATCCGCCACTGCCGAAAATTAAGATAAAATAAAAAAAGGTAATGAAGATATATTATAGAGATGATAGATTTTACATGATCTGACTATACTGACAATGTTCTACGCATGTATGTACAGATCAGCTTAGTAAGTTGTCCAAGCCCATGCCGGAGCTGCACTCTCTTGACAGTAATCTTGTTTATTTGCCTTCCCAGCATTACAGCGGCAGGAGGCATGCTGTGGTTCTCTGACTTTCTGTTGCCTTCTCACATTTTTGTGATAATTAAATTAGAAAAAAACACAGCAGGGAATATTACAGAGGGAGCAAAATATATAAGATATAATTGAAAACTTCAGTAATGCTAGATCCAACAGAAAGAATAATGAAAACGGTAATAAACATGAGAAATATTGAATGGTTATTGGTGAACTTCTGTAAACCAATTGTGCACTGAGTATTTTTTGGTCAATTAATTATACTTATATTATATTAATGAGGACTGATATTAGTCTATAGAAATTAGTGCAAGGTTTCACCAGGTTTAAGATTTGCAAAAAAATTGGGCAGCTAATATGGTTCAGCAAAAGTAGAACATTTTTTAAGTGTAGCGGTGTCCTGGCACCATCTTCAGCTTCGAGATCGGAGACACCATTCAGTGCCAGTGTGCCGCGACAGAGTTTACTTGGTTTTACTTCTTGAGGGTGAATTCATGTCAGAATTGTCATCCTGCTAGCAAGCTCCCTTCAGAAGAGAGTTTTTTGCGCATCAGGCCCCCATTGAATTCAATGGGTGCATGAAAACCACGGACATCACACGGACGCACATCTGTGTGCTGTGCATGATTCGTGCAACAGTTGCTCAAAAAATGATGAAAAAAAGAAAACCACCTCCTTCATTTCATTTTGCATATGTCAAAACCACTTGACATAAGGATGGCATACGTGCGAAAATAACGCAGACACGCACCAAACACTGTTGACACACAGAACTGCAACGCGCGCAAAATGCTGCATTTTTTACGAGCGCAAAACAGACACGTTCGTGTGAATTAGGCCTTACTCAGCATTCTAGTTTTCGTTCCATCTGTGACATAATTTTGGTGTGCTGTTGGGTTTTTCTATCTTTGACATGGTCAAAGTGAACTGCACTGACAAATAATTATTGTAATTTCAGAGCTCTCTATATCATCTACATGCAGCATTCCATGGTTTGACAGATAAATACATAATTATAGTAATCTCAGTGCCGCTCACTGAATGACTAGGAATCAAGGTTTTTTTTCATATGTGACATGGTCAGAGAACTCTAATAGTAATATAATGGCGTCTTAAAAGAGGAGTGGGGCCCTTCCTTATTCTATTTATGTACTACACACCTTGAAGTAAGTTTCTCCTCTGCAGCGTCACCACTTGTCAAATTCAATAGTCAGTACTTACTCCTTTGCTAACAGCACATCAGGCACAAGTATACAAGAAGGTAATACTTTGGCAGAGGAGGAACCCACTTGAGCAAAATATTGATAGACCAGGGAACTCTTAGTCAACAGCGTGACAATTTCAAGCAACAACTACTTGGAAATAATTGAATGGAGGTTTCAAGAGGTAGAGCAATCACTATGGCAAAAATGGCATAGGACAGACAGTAGTGGTCCCACCCTTTTAAAATCAAAGGGTGAACATAGGGTGGTAACCTGGAATTGATCTAAAAATATGGGTGAAAGGTGACATGGATGATGATGATGATGATAAAGTGATGGACACGAAATGGAAACCGGGTAATGCTGCCTAGTGTTAAAAGGGGGTACACATAAAAAATGTCAATAAGAAAGGAGAATTATAGTTTCTTTGGTATTAGAGGTGAAATAACCAGCATTACTTTTCCGTTTTAGGATACTCAAGCAACCAAAAGCTAGGGTGGCAGGAGCAAGTCCACGGGCAGAACTGGTGCCCCTGTACTAACCTACCCAGGGTGACATTTTGTTTCTGTCAGTGGAATTTTGTAGGTTGTGCCACAGCAGTTCAGCCGAGGCCATGCGGCACACAATGGCGTTGCTGCAGCATTGCATGGGAAGAACATACAGTAGGGATCCCAATAAAATCCTTCTAGCACTCCTGCTTCTATACAGTCACAACAATATTAGTCCAGTTCCCAGGTCAATAGGGGTACTTTGTCATCACCCTTGCAGCTGTGGCTGCTGCTAACGCAAAGCAAAGTTCTCAGTCTACTCCTCTATATCTTTAGACTCCACCAGACTTCTCTGTAAAACATAATTTCTAGAACGCAGTTAAAATGTGGGCTATGTTAAGGGGTAGTGGGTATTTTTTCATACGTTATATTAGCCTTTATTGAATGTGAATAAGACATGCAGAAAGTGTGACAGGAGAAAGTGTGATGTAGGTATCTGTAAGCTAGATCCCCAAAGATGCTAAAAACAAGGGGTCTTCACCAGAGACCTCTGTGAGTGAGCAAGCTTGCCTATTCTCGGGCTCACAGATCATATATAGACAGTGACTTCAGGGGATCCTCCTGGACCTGAATCCCCTGCCAGAGCGTCAGCAACGATGTGGCTTGATATTCCGCTTCTAGAGGGAGCCTCAACGGTGCTATCTACAGGGGAGGGTGGTGTAGCGCTATCTACAGGGAGGAAAGTGGCGCTATCTGCAGGGGGAAAGTGTGCCGCTATCTACAGGGGGTGTGTGTGTGGCACTATTTACATGGTCACTGTGGCACTATATGGGCACTATCTAGAAGGGACACTGTGGCGCTATCTACATTGGCACTGTGTGTGGCACTACATGGGCACCGTGGTACTATGTGGGCACTTTATATGTGGGCACTGTTGCACTGTATGGGTTTTTCACTATGTACCTGAGTGCAGAGTTTTGCATTTATACTATTAAGGTGTGGAGTCCTACTTGAGCAACAGCATTCCTCGGAATGCCTTATATTTCCTATACACTATGTGGGCACTGTGGCACTATCTACAGTGGGCACTGTGACACAATCTACAGGGGCATTGCGGCACTATCTACATAGGCACTGTGATGTTTTTGTATTTTTGTGCTTATTTGTCTTCAATTCACCTGTTCTATAATTTCGGGTGGACATTTTGGGGACTTCGGAACCAATTACTAGTTTTCCATAGGGTTATGGTTTCAATATACAATGGTCGTCCCGGAACCAATTAATATTGTATGTTGAGGGACCACTGTATATGAATGGCCCATACAAACAGCTGTTCTATGTAAAATCCCCTCAAAAGACAAAGGGCCACTCTGTCTGTCTAGAGAAAAAAGGTTAAATCTCTAGAGGCGACAAGCCTTCTTTACTGTGAGAACTGTGAATCTGTGGAATAGTCACCGCAGGAGCTGGTCACAGCAGGGACAGTAGATGGCTTTAAAAAAAAATCTTAGATAATTTATTAAAACAAAAAAATATCAGCTCCTATGTCAATGTCTAGAATTCTTGTTTGAATGATGATCCAGTCAGATTGCTGCTTGGGATCAGAAGGGACATTTTTTCTTTTGCAGTCTGCTTCAATCTCTCTGCATTTTTTGCCCTCCTTTGGCCTAATAGGGGTAAAACAAAGTTCTAAAATTTAACCTTACCCCTTCCCTTCATCTACATCCACTCAAATCTCTTGGTTGAACTTGATGGACATATGTCTTTTTTCAAACGTAGTGTGCAACAAGGTAACAGGGCAAGCCAATCACAAAAATCCATATGTATTATTTATTTTTAGATGGTTGTTTGTTTGTTTTTCCCCACAAATCAAGGTCATGGTCAGATCTGCTGAAACATCAGCAAAGCAAAATTTCTCATCTCTATAAAGCTGCATTCACACAGCCATATTACAGCGGCATTTTAGGGTCTATATAGTGGTCACAAGACCTGAACATAGTTAAAGGGAACAGAAATGAAACTACTATATACTATACTACTATAAAATAATGCACATCTTAACTTATTGACTATATTATGTATGGCTTGAGGAAATCAGTAATCAGTATACTGCGTCACCTTGGCATTAAGTGTGGGACGAATTACCAGCCTGCCATCTGCTTACTTAACAGTCTTAATAGTGCATACAAGGATGTTTAATTCTTTTGGCAGTTAATTATGATCCCATTAAGACTAGCGCTACTGTGTTGTACAGTGTTTGGGGCATAAATCTTTTCTGCTGAATGATGATGAGATTTGTCAATTTCCACATTCTATGGTTGTTGTGTCCCTGTACATATCAAGGTCACATATCTCCTGCAATCAGACCTAATCTCACTTAATCCTCATGGTCAGATGATAAGAGTGTGGAGTGATGGCAGTAAGCGCTGCCTGCACTGATCATTCCTGTGTGGCATACTGAATGAAGACTAAAGGGGGTATTTCACTGGGTGATTATCGGGCAGACAAGCGTTCATACAACGCTCATTGCCCGATAATTGCCCTGTATAAAAAGGGCAGCATTAAAGAGGCTCTGTCACCACATTATAAGTGCCCTATCTCCTACATAAGGAGATTGGCGCTGTAATGTAGGTGATAGTAATGCTTTTTATTTAAAAAAAACGATCTTTTTTCACAACGTTAGGAGCGATTTTGGTTTATTCTAATGAGCTTTCTTACTACAGTGTCCTGATAATGAATACACATGACCATCCAGCCTGGACGTCATGTGTACTCAGAATCCTGACACTTCTGACTCTTTTCTGTGAGATTCCAGCAAGTGAAACCAAATCGAGATTACGGAGCTAAACGAGATTTGGTTTCACTTGCCGGAATCTCACAAAAAAGATTCAGAAGTGTCCAGGCTGGATGGTCATGTGTATTCATTATCAGGACACTGTAGTAATGTTAGGGCTTGTGTATGTAGCTGCACATAGCGATATAACTATATAGCTAGTGCAGTGTAAATGAATGGAGAGGAGTGCATGATGCCGATTGGTCAGCGTCATACACTCCTCTGTACAACGCCCACTTGGTCGAAAGTAAAAGTACGCCCACTTGGGCATTAAGAAAGCTCATTAGAATAAACCAAAATCGCTCCTAACGTTGTGAAAAAAGATCATTTTTTTAAATAAAAAGCATTACTGTCACCTACATTACAGCGCCCATCTCCTTATGTAGGAGACAGGGCACTTATAATGTGGTGACAGAGCCTCTTTAAGCGTTCGATCATCTGCTGGTCTTATAGTTTTAAAAAAGTAAAATATTATAGTTGTCGGTAGCACATCTCCCTGTGTAAATAGCGATACCGACATGATAATAACGTATGTGGACGAGCAATCGGAGTAACGACCGACCGTCCCCAACCATAGCTCCGTGTGACAGGAGCGAACGAGCGCCGATCAATGATGTCTCGATTATCGGCCGGTGTAAAAGGGCCTTATCTTTTATCTCAGATTAGTATTAATGTAAGAGAGCGTGCAGCCCGTTACCTAACAAGAAAGCAGCCGCACAAATACATATATAACTATTAATTTCAAGATGGCCAGACATGTGCAGTTTTCTGGAAGATTCTACTATACTGAAATATTACTTTACAATAAAAACTACCAGATGTGTTAGAAAATATAGATTTTCGATTGAATCTGCTGGACCAAACCCTTTAATTTAGTTCTTTAATAGAACTAAGAAAAGCAACCCAGGGGGTGCTCCTGACCTGCGGGACCATGTGGCTGAATCCACAGTACCTCACAATTTGCATAGAGGATACACATTCCAGGGACACCCCAAACAAGAGTTCAGAAGGTAGTCAGTGGTTACAAGAGAAACTAATGGCTTTTTTTCCTATTTTGCTGATCCAAATTACCATCCAAATCAACGGGGGAAATTTACTAAACAAAATACGTCACAATTCTGGCTCAAATTGTGAAAAAAAAAACTAGTGTACATAGCGTGCGCTAAATTTATCATGTGTTTTAGACACTTTTTACGCCGTTCTAGACAGTTTTCAAAAGGGTCTAGAAAAGGGACGTTCCTAAGAGGAGTCGCAAAATTCACTAGATCTAAATATGTGTGCTGTTTATTAACTGTTTTTATGACCCAAAATAGTGGTGTCACATGCGCCAACCATGAGGTGATTAGTAAGAGTAAGGTGACTTTTCTAGCAAGATACACCTTTTTTTCTGGTGCTTCTGCTCTATTGAAATAACAGACATATGTACATCCTATGTCTATGTCCACCTATAGTCGAATCCAGCCATTCTAAATAGATATTTCTTTACCTAGAGCTGCCAATTATAACAATATGGTAAGTAGGATTCGGAATATTACATACATTACCTTTTATGCAGCAACTTCTTATACTGCAGCTGGTCATTTGAGGAGCTGTATTATGCTGATAGATGTTACTAAACTTAAAATAAAATAATGAAGACTTGGGTAATCCAATCCCTAAAAGGATTGTTCATCCATATCCATAAAACAAACTTTAACTAGTAATCTTAATTCTGATTTAGTACTTGTGCATTTCTGGATGTCTGCAGCCACCACAAGGCAAAGCTTAGATGCTTGCTGAATCTAGTAGTCTTCTCTAATCCTCCCCTAGTTTGGCTGCAGGTAGAATATTTGTTGTTTTTTTCAATTAACTGAGTCAAGGGACACAGGTCATTTAGTGCTATGTGTACAAAAAAACACACGAAACTCTGACACCTATAAAGATATATTATTAAATTAAAGGGGTATTCCAATCTTCTAATGTTATGACGTACCACTATGATATGCCCTTATCTTATGAAAGTTGGGCGTATGACCTCTGGAATTCCCGCTAATCCCTAGAAGGACGGGACAAGGTTGTGGGAAAAGTTTATTGCACACATATTACACTGTGACTGATGTCACTCCACAGTAATCATGGTCGCAATTAATCATAATACAGAGATGATGCACAAAGTGATGTCACAAAACGGGAATAACAAACTCAGTGATGTCATAAAGTCTAGGAATAATAAATGTATACAGACTTACTACTTCTCACAGATGAGAATTTTCTACAATTACATCACAGTGATGTCACAGAACTTGATGGACGTGTGTGTACAACCTAAGGTCCCATGAACACGACCGTAATTTTCATCCGTAATTACAGAATCCGTAATTACGGATGAAATTGTGGACCCATTAATTTCTATTGGCCACGGACACCTTTCCGTATAGTTATGGATCTGTGTCCGGGCCGTAGAAATAATCTGCAAAATATAGAACATATCATATTTTTGTCCTCAATTGCGGCACATACTCGCCCATATAAGTCGATGGGCGCTTCCACAACGGCGGACTGCTACGGATGTGTATCCCTAGCCGTCGGATATGTATTTGCGGACAGTAAAAACCCTTATGGTCGTGTGCATGAGACCTAAATAACTATTTCCTTCTGGTTCTTTCACACAGATTTGGGTGAATGTAAATTACTTTACTTATTCAGAATAGAGGCTAGAACTACTGTTAAAAAGTGGCTGTGTTTACAGACAATATAGGAAAACTAGTTGTATTTGCCAACAAATGCCTAGCTAGCTTTTTCCACAGTGTGGGCTACCTCCCTAAGCACTGCTCGCTCTCCAGGACCCTTCTCTAGCTCAGGCTCTAGGATAGATACAGTCTACAGTCTAGCCCGGGTTTCACCAGTTTTCGCATGTTTTAGTTCTCTTCCCTCAGAGAGTGATTCTCTAATCTGGTCCACCACAGCAACAGAAATGGCCAGAAGCTAACTCCCTCAAGCCACCACACTCTCCTTCCTTTTCTCTACAGTACGCAGTTCAGGTCACTCCTTGCTTTCTCCCAACACTGAACACTGTTTCGTGGGCTCACTTCTGTTTTATGCACAGAGCGCCGCCCTCGCAGATGTGATGACACACATACGGACACTCTATTACAGAGCTTAGCAACGCAGCCTAAGATGGCGTCCAGGCTATGCATCCCGGTGCCAATGTTTAAGTACAACAAACCAGTATCCACCTCATCTTAATTTATATCAACGCCACAGAAATTTTTGCACACGCCGTCTTCATTGTCAGGAAAATGCATTCGAATTCAGACACAAAATGCTCCAAAAAAATGGTATACATGGTTTGTGCCAAATTTATTATGTGTTTTAGACACTTTTCCCTAGACAATTTTGAAAAGTGTCTATAAATAGGGTGACGTTGCTGAGAAGTCATAAAATGCACCAAATCTGTTAAAGGCATGCACCATTTTTTTACGCTAAATATAGATGTAAATTTGGGCAGCCATGAGGTGGCGTAAGGAAGAGAAAAGTGTCTAGCATATGTAGTGAGAGGCGCCATATTACTCATACAGCGTTTGCCACTGTAATTAGTTTGGCATATTTTCTGCCTGTCTGGTCTAGTTTTATACTGTTTATCTCTGCGACAGTATTAATAAATCTCCCCCACTGTTTAAACAATTTAGTGCATGTGATGAAGAATTGACCTTCAGAAATATCATGATGTATATCAAATGCTACTGACTTCCTCCTGTGGCACTTAGCAGAAAGTAACTTTTAAAAACGTCTAGTAGTCTTGACAGAAGTAGTTGATTTTCATTCAACTTGAAACTAAAGGTCCAACTGGTTTATTTTTAAAATGGTTGTCCTATGAATATAACCAACCCTATGGCACTTTATTCAATTATTTAATTTCCGTATACCTGGACTATTTAGGATAGCCAACCCTGGTAACCCACTATTTATTGGCTGTTTTTTTTTATATATGCCCGGCACCTGTAGCTCTTATCCTAGAAAAGGATGTCAATGGCGGCTACAGGTCCGGTTTCTATAACTCCTGGTGATCAGCTGATGGCTGCAGGTCCGGCTTCTATAATTCCTGGTGATCAGCTGATGGCTGCAGGTCCGGCTTATATAACTCCTGGTGATCAGCTGATGGCTGCAGGTCCGGCTTCTATAACTCCTGGTGATCAGCTGATGGCTGCAGGTCCGGCTTCTATAACTCCTGGTGATCAGCTGATGGCTGCAGGTCCGGCTTCTATAACTCCTGGTGATCAGCTGGTGACTGCAGGTCCGGCTTCTATATCTACTGGTTATCACTGGATTTTTGCTGCAGGGGACATGTGTAAAGGATCTGCCAGACACAGCTTCTGTGTCGACGCCCGTGGTTAATCAGTCTGCACCTGCTCCTAGGTCTGATAGAATGACTCGATCTGCTACCACTCAGGCTGGTAGGCTCAGGAGTGGGAGAACCTATAGCTCACGGTGTTGCCGTGGGCAACTGCCCCATTTCCCTTAGCTTCTGTGTACCCTTGTCTGTTTGACTGTCGTACACATATTGAGCGTAGGGACCGTCGCCCAGTTGTACGCCGTCGCCTAGGACGGGCCGTGCAAGTAGGCAGGGACTGAGTGGCGGGCAGATTAGGGCTCACGTGTCTGTCTCCCTACCCCGTCATTACATAATCACAGGCCCATATACCTTTTCTACCCTGGTCCCTGACACAACTATGCACCCCCTTGAGACCCTGGCTCAGCAAATGCAGGGCCTCTCCCTACAGGTCCAAGCCCTGGCTCAGAGGGGCAACCAGCGTGATGCTACCCTGGTAGTGCCCCCACCTCACCTCTTGAACCCCACCTCAAGTTGCCTGACCGGTTCTAGGGGGACCAGAAGACTTTTTTCTCCTTTCGGGAGAGTTATACACTCTATTTCCGTCTAAGGCCCCACTCCTCAGGTTCTGAGAGCCAGCGATTGGGTATAATTATGTCCCGGCTCCAGGACGGGCCCCAAGAATGGGCCTTCTCCTTGGCTCCTGACGCCCCTGAACTTTCCTCTGTTGATCTTTTTTTCTGCTCTCAGGCTCATATATGACGAGACTGACAAGACTGCCTTTGCCGAGAGTCAGCTGGTGACCTTACGTCAGCGTAAGAGACCCGTTGAGGAGTACTGTGCTGACTTTAGGAAGTGGTGTGTAGCTTCTCGGTTGAATGACCCTGCCTTGAGGTGCCAGTTTAGATTGGGTCTGTTGAACGCCCTGAAAGACCTGTTAGTTAGCTATCCCTCTTCAGACTCTCTAGATCAGGTTATGGCTTTAGCGGTACGTCTTGACCGACGTCTCAGGGAACGACGACTTGAATGTTTTTGTGCTTTCTCCTCTGCCTCCCCCATGATGATTCCCGAGGTTCCGTTGCTTCGTTCTTCCACGGAAAACTCGGATGAACCAATGCAACTCGGCTCTGAACTTTCCTCTGTTGATCGTTTTTTCTCTGCCCTCGGACTCATTTACAACGAGACTGACAGGACTGCCTTAGCCGAGAGTCAGCTGGTGACCTTACGTCAGGGTAGGAGACCTGTTGAGGAATACTGTTCTGATTTTAGAAAGTGGTGCGTAGCTTCTCGGTGGAACGACCCGGCCCTAAAGTGCCAGTTTAGGTTAGGATTATCTGACGCCCTGAAGGATCTGCTGGTTAGCTACCCCTCTTCTGACTCCCTAGACCAGGTTATGGCCCTAGCAGTACGACTTGACCGACGTCTCAGGGCACGTCAGCTTGAACGTTTCAATGTTTTCCCCTCTGACTGCACTGCGATTCCCCCCGAGGTCCCGTCTCCTCGCTCTTCCACGGAGGACTCGGAGGTACCTATGCAACTCGGGGCCTCCATGTCCCCTCGACAACGTAGAGAGTTTCGCAGGAAGAATGGTCTCTGCTTGTACTGTGGGGATGACAAGCATCAAGTGAACAACTGTCCTAGGCGTAAGAATAAGCAGCCGGAAGAACTTCCGCGCCTAAGTGACCATCGGAGAGGTCACTTGGGCGCACAGGTATTTCCCGTAAATATGAAACCTAATAAGATCTTGCTTCCCTTTCAGGTCTCTTTTGAGGGTAGGTCTGCTACCGCCAGTGCCTTCGTGGATTCAGGGTCTTCTGCTAATATTATGTCTGTGGAATTTGCTATGTCTACTGGTGATGCAGGGATTATCGTCAAATTTGGTTTTAGGCCTTCCCTGGTTGCAGATGCATAATCCCACGTTTAACTGGAATACTGGGGATCTTACCAAATGGGGTAATGAATGCATGACGTCATGTTTTTCTGTTAATTTGATTTCTCTCCCTTAGGAGGTGAACACTCTACCTGAGTTTATTCAGGAATTCGCTGATGTTTTTTCTAAAAAGGCCTCCGAAGTGTTACCTCCTCATAGAGAATACGATTGCGCTATCGATTTGGTACCAGGAGCTAAGCTCCCTAAGGGTAGGATATTTAATCTCTCTTGTCCCGAACGTGAAGCCAGGAGAGAGTATATCCAGGAATGCCTGGCCAAGGGTTACATTCGCCCCTCTACTTCTCCGGTAGGTGCTGGCTTCTTCTTCGTAGGGAAGAAGGATGGTCAAGTCTTACCGAAACTTGAATAAGGTCACTGAAAGGAACCAGTATCCCCTTCCTTTGATTCCTCATCTCTTCAATCAGGTTCAGGGGGCCCAATGGTTCTCTAAGTTTGATCTTCGGGGGGGCTTATAACCTTATCCGCATCAGAGAGGGGGATGAGTGGAAGACTGCGTTTAACACGCCCGAAGGTAATTTCGAATACCTCGTCATGCCCTTTGAGTTGTGTAATGCTCCCGCGGTCTTCCAGAATTTCATAAATTAGATTTTAAGAGACTACCTGGGGGTATTTCTTGTAGTGTACCTTGATGACATACTTGTGTTTTCCAAGGACTGGTCCTCCCACATTGAGCATGTCAGGAAGGTGCTCCAGGCCCTTTGGGAAAACAAACTCTTTGCTAAAACTGAAAAATGTGTGTTTGGGGTGCAGGAGATACCATTTTTGGGCCAAATCCTCACTCCTAATGAATTTCGCATGGACCCTGCCAAGGTTCAGGCTGTGGCTGAATGGGTCCAACCTTCCTCCCTGAAGGCGTTACAGTGCTTCCTGGGGTTTGCTAATTATTACAGGAGATTTATTGCTAACTTCTCGGTCATCGCTAAGCCTCTTACGGATCTTACTCGCAAAGGTGCTGATCTCCTCCACTGGCCTCCGGAGGCGGTCCATGCTTTTGAGGTCCTTAAGAAGTGCTTTATCTCGGCCCCAGTGCTGGTTCAGCCTAACCAAATGGCTCATTCATCGTGGAGGTTGACGCCTCCGAGGTGGGAGTGGGTGCTGTCTTGTCCCAGGGTACCAGGTCCCTCACCCATCTCCGTCCCTGTGCCTACTTCTCCAGGAAGTTCTCGCCCACTGAGAGTAACTATGACATTGGCAACCGCAAACTCTTAGCCATTAAATGGGCATTTGAAGAGTGGCGCCACTTCCTGGAGGGGGCTAGGCACCAGGTAACCGTCCTTACCGACCACAAGAATCTGGTTTTCCTAGAATCTGCCTCGAGGCTAAATCCGAGACAAGCTCGATGGGCGTTATTTTTTTACCAGATTCAACTTTTTGGTCACCTATAGGGCTGGGTCTAAAAATATTAAAGCTGATGCACTGTCGCGTAGCTTCATGGCCAGCCCTCCTTCGGAGGAAGATCCTGCTTGTGTTTTGCTCCCAGGTATAATCATTTCCTCTGTTGATTCTGACTTAGTCTCTGAAATTGCGGCTGATCAAGGTTCAGCTCCCGGGAAACTTCCTGAGAACAAGCTGTTTGTTCCCCTGCAATTCCGGCTAAGGGTACTCGGGGAAAATCATGACTCTGCACTATCTGGCCATCCAGGCATCCTGGGTACCAAGCACCTCATTGCCAGAAACTATTGGTGGCCTGGGTTGCCTAAAGACGTTAAGGCCTACGTCGCCGCTTGTGAAATTTGTGCTAGGTCCAAGACTCCCAGGTCCCGACCAGCGGGCTTACTATGTTCTTTGCCCATTCCCCAGAGACCTTGGACCCATATCTCCATGGATTTTATCACCGATCTGCCTCCATCTCAAGGCAAGTCGTTGGTGTGGGTTGTAGTAGACCGCTTCAGTAAGATGTGCCACTTTGTGCCCCTCAAGAAACTACCCAATGCTAAGACGTTAGCTACCTTGTTTGTCAAACACATCCTGTGTCTCCATGGGGTTCCTGTCAATATTGTTTCTGACAGAGCGGTACAATTTGTTTCATTGTTTTGGAGAGCTTTCTGTAAAAAGTTGGAGATTGATCTGTCCTTCTCCTCTGCCTTCTATCCTGAAACTAATGGCCAAACCGAGAGGACTAATCAGTCTCTAGAACAATATTTAAGGTGTTTTATCTCTGACTGTCAATATGATTGGGTCTCCATTTCCCTCACCGAATTTTCCCTTAATAACCGTGTCAGTAACTCGTCAGGGGTCTCCCCCTTTTTCTGTAATTTTGGGTTTAATCCACGGTTCTCTTCCGTTTCACCTGTTTTGTTCCAACAATCCCGAGGTAGATGTCGTTCATTGGGAACTGTGCACAGTCTGGGCCCAGGTTCAGAAGAACCTAGAGGCGTCCCAGAGCATACAAAAGACTCAGGCAGATAGAAGACGTTCTGCTAACCCCTTGTTTGTGGTCGGGGATCTGGTGTGGCTGTCTTCAAAAAATTTGCGCTTTAAAGTCCCGTCCAAAACATTTTCTCCCTGGTATATAGGGCCGTACAAGGTCATTGAGGTCCTTAACCCTGTCTCCTTCCGACTGGAGTTACCCCCGTCTTTTAGAATACACAACGTGTTTCATGCCTCCCTCCTGAAACACTGCTCCCCGTCCTTGGCTACCTCGAGGAAACCTCCGGTTCCTGTTCTCACCTCTGAAGGGGTAGAATTTGAGGTGGCCAAGATTGTGGACAGCAGGATGGTCCAAGGCACCCTCCAGTACCTGGTCCATTGGAGAGGATACGGGCCTGAGCAGAGGACTTGGGTACCTGCCCGGGATGTTCATGCTGGAGTATTGCTCAGAAGGTTCCATCTTCGGTCCCCCAATAAGCCAGGTCCACCCAGAAAGGGTCCAGTGCCCCCTCATAAAAGGGGGGTACTGTAAAGGATCTGCCACACACAGCTTCTGTGTCAACGCTCGTGGTTAATCAGTTTGCACCTGCTCCTAGGTCTGATAGAGTGACTCGATCTGCTACCACTCAGGCTGGTAGGCTCAGGAGTGGGAGAACCTATCACAGCCTGGCCAGACGGTTCTAGCTCCCGCCCTCGGCCTATTTATACCTTCACTTCCTACTTGTCTTTGCCTGTGATTCTTTCCTATCTCTGCTGCTCCTGCTATTATTATTATTGACCTTGCTTCATTTTGACCCTGGCTTTACTGACTACGCTCCTGCTCTGCGTTTGGTACCTCGTACACTCCTGGTTTGACTCGGCTCGTTCACTACTCCTGTTGCTCACGGTGTTGCCGTGGGCAACTGCCTCATTTCCCTTAGCTTCTGTGTACCCTTGTCTGTTTGTCGTACACATATTGAGCATAGAGACCGTCGCCCACTTGTACGCAGACGCCTAGGACGGGCCGTGCAAGTAGGCAGGGACTGAGTGGCGGGTAGATTAGGGCTCACCTGTCTGTCTCCCTACCCCGTCATTACAACATGTAGTCATGTGAATGGTGTTCCATGTAACACATGGATGGGCCAAATCCGCTAAAGCCACTCTTTGTGTTTTAATAACCCCTATCAGCACATTTTATAGTTCAATATACCTTTGTCTTACATGACTAAGCACTTGTAGTTTATATAAGATAAGAAAGACTTTATTGATCCCAAGAGGGAAATTAATAATAGTCAAACAGTTTGCCACATAGAAAGACATCAACAATACATATATAATACATTTATGACAAAGTTAATACCTAAAATGACATTGATTAAGTAGTAGCAATAATACTTAAAAATATTTTAAAAAATAGCAATTAATAAATAAAAAACTATTTTAGCCATCACTGAAATGACACAAAATGAGCTCGTATACCTGTCTATAGTGCACTTTAATTGCAGATAACGTTTACTAAATGAACTCCTTTGAGATTTAACAACCACCGAATGGTCCGAATATTTTTGCATATGGCAGGTGGCAGAGTTATATTGGAAGTCAGAGGTGTATATTGCAAAGAGGAACAGTGCAAGCACCGTACACTGGAGTGCTCCTACATTACTCAGCGGCGCTGACATAGTTGTCCCTAGTCGAACACACTGTAGCCTAGCGGACAAATAGTCAAACACCCACTACACTACACAATGCCTTCCTCAAATCCCCAGTTCCGTAGCTTGTCCCTTAGCAGACACGGTCTAATAGGGTTAAATGCACTGGAGAAATCGAGGAAGGTAATTCTAACTGAATTTCCCGGTGCTTCCAGATGCAACCCTATGTAATAAATAAATAACCGCAACCTCAACCCCCATTCCTGGGCGATAAGCGAATTGTAGTGGGTCACGATATTGACCCACTACCGAGGACAAATAGAACAGCACTGGCCTCTCAAACACTTTCATATGTGACGTAAGGGCCACTGGACGATAGTCTTTTAATTCACCATGGCCACTTTTTTTTAGGCACCGGTACAATCCAAGAAGTCTTCCACAAGACCGGGACAATGTTTGAAGTTATGATCTTGTTATATGGTTTAGCCAAAGCTTCTCCTATCTGACCTGTACAAACCTTCAACACCTTACAACTCATCTGGTCAGGTCTGTACACTTTCTTCACATTTAACCTACTCAATCCTCTGGTGACTTCATCTGACGTGATCACTAACGAAAGATCACTACCATCATATAACATTTCAACAGATGGTCGTTTTATCCACCCTAAACCCCCTTAATCAGCTCCTTGTGACATGTCACACGCCTGTACACCTTCATCATTAAATCTATTAAAAAAATAATTTAACTCGTTAGCTCTAACTATGTTACCATCCACATTTTCACTCTGCAATTTTTAATCCCGTAATCTTTTTCATACCTGCCAATACATCCCTTATATTATTATTATTATTTGACCGCTTATTTTCAATTTTTTTCCCGTAAGATTCTCTTCCCTCCCTTAGTTTACACTTTAATTCCTTCTGTATGTTACGTATCAAGTTTTCATCACGTAACCTAAATGCCAGCTTCTTCATATTCAAAACTCCCTTTAGTTCTTTACTAATCCACAGTTTATTATTTTGATAACACTTCACTTGTTTAGTAGGGATAATATTATCTGTACAAAATTGAATATACTCAGAAGCCACATCCACCATTTCATCAATATTCCCACCTCCTAGCCCGCACGTCCCAATCCGTTGTTTCAAAACACACTTTCAATTCTTCCTCCATATTTGCAAATTTTTCAATTTTGCTTTAGATCTTAAAACAACTGGTTTATATGCCGGGCGCAGCAAGACCAAGTTGTAATCCGATCCCCCTAAAGCCGGCAGAGCCGTTGAAACATAGGAACCCGCAACATTACAGAAGATCCAGTTTATTTAACCCTCGAGTAGGACACTGCACTAACTATTTAAATTTAGGAAAAAACGGTCCAACATTTACCGGATTAAAATCCCCCGAGATAATTATTAGACCCTCTGGGTGTTTTGTTTGAATAATCACCACTGAGTTTGCCAACACCTCACAAGCCACCGCCCTATCTCCTGACGGCGGAATGTATACACAGATTATAGCCACAACTGTAAATTCACGTGGCAGGTAATATGGGC
This sequence comes from Rhinoderma darwinii, assembly GCF_050947455.1. NCBI lineage: Eukaryota > Metazoa > Chordata > Amphibia > Anura > Rhinodermatidae > Rhinoderma > Rhinoderma darwinii. The sequence goes on along the minus strand of NC_134688.1, from coordinate 400,455,453 downwards.
GCAGAGTAGCGGCTAAAATCTCCACATTACGACAACAGTACTGCACCCTCACAGTCACATGCCCTTGTTGGCACCACATTGTATTAATATATAACACCAAACCACCTTCTTTTTTTTTTCCATTGGTTTAGTATCCCTATCCGCTCTCAACAAATCAAATCTGGGTATAGACAGAGTAGAGTCCGGGACACTGCCATTCAACCATGACTCCAACTTTATTTCCCAAGAAGTGAATATTGGCCATAATAATGGACGGAATAAATGGTTTAAAACCCCTTAATCTAAGTTTAGTCTTAAAACCTGCCCTTCACCCCTATAAGCTTTTCTCACACACCTAGGGACTCTGTACCCTTGTGTGACAGAACGCGGAATGTAATGTCTAATAGTCAACAATTTTGCTCTTGAGTAGTACCTTATTCCTTTCTTCAAGGCAGCATTTGTTCCAGAAGAAGCGCTACCCGGACCCATAAGTAAAGGCCTGTACTCATTAGCCAAAAAAGGTACTTGGTAATAATACATTTACCATAATTCCTTTGCTCACATGCAATGGTAGGGATATTGCTGGTACAAGCACCCCTTAGCCATGCTGTAATATTGGCAGTATATGTCTGTTATAACACGGTTCCAGTGAGGGTGGATGGACTGTTCATATGTTTATATAAAGTACATAGAATTGTTTAATGTGACTAGATTATCGCAGGCATTTACGCTATAATTTGTAGAACAATGTACACAGCAGGATATAGCAGCTGGAGATCATTTAACTGTATGTAATATATTCAATGTATTGTATGAATCTCATAAATGAAAATGTACTATTAGCCTTCAGAATCATTTTACAAGCTAATACTATGTTACCTGCACCCTTCATAGATGTAACATAACATACAGTATCAATTTACACTATAAGTTGGCGTTTATGTAACATGGGAAGATTCAGGGTATTTTAATGAGCTGCTGCTTTTGTTGCACAAACAAGTCTGTCCCCTTTCAGCTCCAGCTCTGATCTGGGAAAGCTATGTAATGTTGTCTTGTGTTTGCATTCTATTCCTGTAGCTGTGAGTTATGATGATATCATTCACCCAAGACTGGAGATACACATGTCAAACTATGGCGGTGACTAATAAGGGTATTTACTATAGTCTTCTAAATTTGGTAAGTCCATCTCTAATCCGCGGCTGTTGATTTGATCTTTAAACAAATGCTTTCAGTGGAAGTGACAAAGGGTCATCTGGATAGAAAGTGATTCGCATTGTACAACTCTGTTAACATAGAAGTGGATGACAGAACTTTTCACATGGGGACCCAGGTCTAAACTTACAGAAGCAAAGAGAGTTTATGCTTTTTTGGACAATACAAGTCACATCCATGGTCCTAAGAATAAGGAACTTTTCTGCATATCAACCCCTGCACTGGAGAAGGTGAGAGAAACAAACTGTAACTTTCTTTTGGAGAAGTTGCACTGCTAATGCAAACTGCAAACTTGAGATTTCCGAGTGCTGCATAAGGAGTGACTGTTGCAAATATTTTTAGATTTACTCTAATCATTATGCATCATGAGCTATTTCTTGGCTTTCTGCAAGTCCCACCGTGGCATGGTATTTACTCAGTACCAGTTGCTTCGATCTCACGGGCACCTGTGTGATGTGTCTCTAGTAGTGGATGGACATGAGTTCCCAGCACACAAGTCATTGCTTGCTTGTTCAAGTGACTACTTCAGGGCAATGTTTAAAGACTATACAAAGGAGTCCAAAGCCTCTGTCATCCAACTTAAAGTTATCTCAGCAACAGGTCTACAAAATATATTGGATTTTATATATACATCATGGCTGTCGCTTTCCATGAACACTTTGGAGGACACTTTGGAAGCAGCAACTTACTTGCAAGTGATGGACGCAATGCCGTTATTCAGCAAGTATATAATCAATAACTGTGATTTGGAAAATTGTTGTTTTTCTGCCAATATTGCAACAAAGTATTATCTTATAGATGCTTTAGTGGAGACGGAGAAGTACATTCGTCATAACCTTTGCGAGCTGTTACAGGAAGATCTAGAAGGGACGGAGCTGCTGGAATTAAATGCAAGGTCAATGATCAAGTTGATGCAGTCAGATGATATTCCAAAGGTGAATGAACAACGTCTTCTGGATTTAGTTCTGAAGTGGCTGCAGTATGACAGAGTCAGGCTGTTACATGCTAAGGTGCTTTTTGAAAATGTCCGTTTTGGGTTGCTGTCATTAGAAAGCCTTCGAAAACTCTACACACAATCTGAAGTGCCTTTAACACCATCTATCAAAAGTCTCATTATAAAATCAATCAATTATCATTCATTCCCTTCCAAACAACCCATCCTACAAGACAAGTATAGTACTCTGAGGAACCAAAAAGGATGGATTCTGCTAGTAGGAGGATCGGCCAACGAGGAACTAGTGGAGAATGTTCTAGGATTTGATGTCTACAATCATAAGTGGAGAATGGTGACAAACCTAAAGATGAAGGTTCAGCATCACGGCACGTGTGTTATCGGTAACTTTCTATATGTGTTGGGGGGAGAAACTGGTGAAAATCTGAAGAGCAACTCAAGAAGCAATTGCTCGTCACCTACAAATATTGTTTATCGCTTTGACCCAAGGTTCGATCAGTGGATTCAAGTCACTGGAATGTTGGAGAAACGAGCTCAGTTTTCCTGCAGTGTTGTAGATAACCAAATATTTGCTATAGGTGGAAGAGGAGATCAATTGGTTATACATTCATCAGTGGAAGTCTATGATATAAGCAGAGATACATGGACAAAGTCTAAAAAGCTACCTTTCAAAATCCATGGTCAAGCCAGTGCTGTGCACAATAACATCATTTATATTTCTGGAGGAAAATGTGATGAACAGATGAACAGCTGTAAAGATGTATACTCTTATAATAAACTGGAAGGGCAATGGAGAAAACAGGCTTCTATGACAATTGCAAGGTTTGGACACCAGATGGCCACTGTTAATGATTCAATATTTACATTTTTAGGAATTTACGAACCATTTTCTGATATCGAAAAATATGATCCATTGAACAACCAGTGGACTCGTTTGAGACCGATGACCTTTGACCGTTTTTGCTATGGTCTGGTGGTTGTCGAGCAAACTGTACTTCTACTTGGAGGCAAGAAATGGCAGGACTCTCGGGAAGTGGCAACACACAATATTGTTGGGTATGATTCCGAAAATGATTGCTGGGAAGAAATCTGCAGCCTAGCATTTCCATTCTGTGGTCTACAGTGCGTTGTTCTCCAACTGTCTGACTCGAGTGAGAATGAGGAAAAGCAAGCGAAAGCATATACACAAATGAAGTGATTTAACTGGTAATGTATGCTGAAGGGGTTGTCCGGTTTTAGCAAATTAACGTTATTTTTTGTTTAATTAAAAGTTATAACCATTTTCAAAATAATTTCTGTATTAATTTCTCAGGGTTTTCAAAATCTCTGCTTGTTGTGATTCAGTAGGAACATTTGTTGTCTACTTCCAGTGGATACAATTCTGTCATAGTCATGTGATGAACACACAAGTGCACGGCTCGTTAGAAGACACCGCTCTGATACACAGGCTGTAAATGTAACGAGCCGTGCATCTGTGAAATCATCACATGACTATGACAGAATTGTATCCACTGGCAGTAAACAATTAATGCAAATGAATAACATCAAGCAGAGATCTTGAAAACCGTAAGACATTAATATAAAAAGCACAATGGAAAATTGTATAACGTTTAATTATACAAATAATAACATTGAGTTGCCCAAAGTGAACTACCCCTTCAATATGTAAATGGTATTTAACGCATTAAAACTTAAAGGGCTTGTCCAGGTCTGCACTTTTTCAAGGAAATAACACCACTCTTCAGCTCAGCCCCATTCACTTACAGCTCAGTCCTATTTAAGTGAAGGGGGCTTAGTTGCAATACCAGACACAGGCCATGGCCAAGATTGGCGTTTCTGGAAAAAGCTCAGACTCTTTTCTAATCTTAGATAATCTCTTTAATGATATTGGATTGTGTGGTTCTCCATACGTAGGTCCATAACAAGTCAAGATAATACAATATGTTATCTTTCTCATATTCACGTCTGATACACGTTGTCCTAGCTGAACATGCTATTACTAGCCAGCAAATAGATCATAGGCTTAGTAAGGAAATGGTGCAGCTATAGAAGATTACATAAAATGTACATATACAATATAGTAAATGCTTCTACCTCATAACATTGCATTTTTTTGCCTTCTGCTCTCACACTAGGCTATTTGTTATTCTAACGTTTTATACATTTTCTTGCTATTAAATCACTTAGTTGTACAAGTTTGTATATCTGGCTATTCTAATAAACAATATTTTGGTATGTTTGCTATGGCTTACTGCCAGTAATCTGTATGTACACATACTGTATGGTCAAAAAGGGAAGCTGAGACAGAAGTGTTCTGCTCCTCACATTTACAGATGACGTGATATTATTTCTACGAGTTGAATGGTACAAGTAGGCACCAGTCATTGCCTGGATGGGATGAAGTTACTTTGGTGCATTTAAAGTCTAAACTTTACAGTACAAACTTTAAAGAGTTTATCTGGTTCTTTAAAATTGATGGCCTATCCTTAGGATAGGTCATCAATATTAGATTTGTAGGGTTCCGGCTCTGGGCACCTTGGCTGATCACGTATTTGAAGAGGCCATGGTGCTGTAATGACTGCTGCGTCCCCTCATTGTTTACCAGGCACAGCTCCGTACTTTTAGTAGCAGCTGTGCCCAGTATTGCAGTTCACTACAGCTACGTCTTATTAAAGTGACGGGTACTCAGCGGTGATACCATACACAGTCGCTACTAAAATTATGGAGCTGTGCAGTATGATCTGTGTAAACAATGAAGGAGAAGCGGCACTCCAGCACCCACTCAAACAGCTTATCAGTGGGGTGCTCGGAGTCCGGATAAGTATGGAAGAGCAGGGGCTTGGTCTAGATGGAAAGGGGCGTTGTCTAATGGAAAGGAGGGGTGGCTTAAAATGGGCCATGGGCCAAAATTTTGTTGCAAAAAAACTGGCGTCAACTAAATCAAACGAGAGGTGGTATTAGGAAAAGAAAAGTGTTTAACATGTCCAGCTAGATGTGTCAAATTATCATACAGTTTGCACTAATGTTATAAATTTGGCACATCTTCTGACTGCCCGATTAAGTTTACAACGTCTAAATCTATGATAGTATTAGGAAATCTAACCCATTATTTCTTCTAATCTGTGTTATTTTCTGATTGTACATTTTTTATTTTATTTTCTGAACATGATTACGGGGGCAGCCATCTTACCTGAGCTGCTCCTTTGCGCTGTGAACAGAAGTGCAACCACACGTATATGTCAAAACAGTAGTGTGGAGTTGACCGATTGACTACTATGGGAGAGTGTTGTGGGCATGCTCTGTAAACCTGTGCAGTGGTCACTGTGCAGGAAGGGATTGAAGGGGATCTGTGTCCATCACCCATGGTTAATGGTGGATTCTGTGCTATCTATAATATATATATATATATATATATATATATATATATATATATATATAGGTGTTACTTTCTGTTTGGTAGAGATCACTTCTCAGCAGTCATCACAGGCAGGATTAAAATGAAAAGTGTCAGCCTATTGTGAGGTTCAGTGGCCAATATGAGAACTGCAGGATCTCAGAATTATTTTTTTAAATATATCGGACATAAAATAGAAAAAAAATATGAATGAAATTAAAACTTGATTTGAATATTAGGTAATTTTCTATTGATACATTCCCTTTAATTGAACAGGGCAGTGAGGGTGGGTGATGGAGACCCTAACATACATGCCCTTTGTGCCCTGCCTATCCAGCCCTAGTTCTAGTAATAATTTAAGTGTGCTATAATAACAGAGGTGAATATTAATGAATTTAATTACTTTGTGTATAATATGTGTAATGAATGTCACTTTGTAGAGATTTGTTTTCATTTTGACATTAAAGAGTCTTTTCCTGTTCATCAGTGTCAGAAATCCTAATTAAATTCACTGTGCGCCAATGTTGTTACTCAATAAAACATGTCCAAGTGTTCGGGTGAATACTTTTATAGGGCAAATACGGGCCTAATAGAAAAAATACCACTTCTAGGTGACGTCATTTTACCAAATTTTTTCTCAGGATGAGTTTATTACGATCTCCACTGATACATTGAACACCCTTATTGTACTAACACTATTCCAAACCCTTTACTTATGTCAACATTGTGTATGCCCAGATTTGTTAAACTGCAGTCAGCCTACACACTCATTCTATGAGAATTCTATATGACAATTATCTCGATTTATCATTCAGGACGATAGATGCCTGGAAACGTCATATTCTACTACTGACAAATATTTTCTGCTGTAGTCTTGTGTTTTCACCATACAAGGCGCTATCCATCTTTGCCAGCAGTTAAATATAGGAGTATGGCCTCAATCCTGGTGGCACAGTTATTCACTCTTAGGTGTAAGCAAAATGTACAATTTTTCCAATGTTCCTTAAAGTGTAACTAAGCTCTCAAAAAACTTGTGACATGTCATAGTGAGGTGTCAGAAGTTTTAAACAGTAGGGGTCCGAGCATTAAGACCTCCACCAATCGCTAAAACAAAGCAACAGAAGTGCTCGGGTGAGCGTCGTACCGCTTCGTTTCTGATCTGCTTTTCTTGGAAATCAGAGCAAGTGGTGTACAAGCTCAATAGAAGGGCTCAGTGCTTGGACCCCCACCGATCAAAACTTCTGACATGTCAAAAGTTTTTGGAAAGTTTAGTTGCCCATTAAAGTGTAACTGAGGGGAAAAGCGAAAACTTTATGGAGTTATACCGGTTTAACTTAACTACAGTAAATAGGACAGTTTTGGAGATTTCCCAATGTCAAGACTGAGTTGGCCATAAGAACCTGACAACTGAGCAGCACGGTCATGAGCTTTCCAATGTTCGTGCTTGCCGAGATTTATACTTTAATACAACTGAAACTTCCACCAACTGAATGTATTCAGGACACATACTGTAGACTAGAAGCTGCATACATGAAATTGGGCATATATTCTAGGTTTACATATACCAAATAGTAGGCACTGCAGTTTAGTCTGCTTTGGTCTTTATATAATGTATGTGTCTATACAAATAAAATATTTAACACACCAGTTAATCTAGATCTTGTGCAGCCATGTAATAACCATAGGGCTCAGGCTACACGACTACTAAAAAGAAAATCACAGTAGCCATGCGACTTCAAAAAAGCTGCTAGTGACCTTGTAGCTAATCATGAAATTTCCAGAAGCGAGGAGCTGTCAATCAAAAGTAAGGAGACGGGGTTAACTCTGAAAGACTTGAAGAATGAAGATCTGACTCTTCTAGAACAAATATGACTCTTATGCTCAGTAGCATACGGCACAGGAACACTAAAAACTGAATACTAAAAGGTACAGAGAAGAAAATTATAGGTTGCATAAAAATGATTTTTCACCCACTACCACCAGGTATTGCTGGTTTAATAGGTGGAATGCTGGTGACAGGTTCCCTTTAAGAAAGGTCCTGTTCACATCAGCGTTTGCCTTCCTTATGGGCTTTGTTTTAATCAGTTCCGTCAGAGGAACAGATGGACGGAAAGACAATTGGAAAGTATGGTTTCCGTTTGCAGTACAATGGATTTCAATGGTATTTTTTTGGTTTCAGTTTGTGTCCGTTCCGCTAGGTTTCCATTTTTTTTCACAGAATAAATAGCATAGTGTGCTGTGCGTATTTATTGCCAGACAAGGTGCCGTGGTGCTTCTAATGACAGGATCAGGTGCTTCTTGTTCCAACCAGTGACAGGTAGGCCACATTTATGAAAAAAAGAAAAAGAAAAATTAAATGGCTGATGTCGACAATGGTAGGTGAAAATAGATATAAGCAGGTGTTGCGGATTCAGATCACAGATATTAACGGTGCCAAACATACTTCTTCACAGTATTTTAGACATTTAATTTTACCTCTTCATTTAAGTAATGAGAGCTGTTTGATTACATGAAATTTCAGTAACTCGATGATCAGATGTAATGAAGCGTGCTGATACTGATATTTTACAAAGTGCGTTCTTAATTTATTCTGTTAAAGGGGTTTTACACTAATACTATAATGTACTCACAAGTTGTAATATATGCCCAGTATCGGATGACCTGACCATCACATCTATATAAACTTGTTGGACATTTAATTCCCAAATCATAGGCATTAATATGGAATTAGTGCCCCCTTTTGCAGCTATAACAGCCTCCACTCTTCTAGGAAGACCTTCCACAAGATTTTGGAGCATTCCAAATCATCCCAAAGGTTTTCGATGGGGTTGAGGTCAGGGGGGGGGGGGGGCAGTCAAGTTCCTCCACATCAAACTTGTCACACCATGTCTTTATGGACATTGCTTTCTGCACTGGAAAAGGAAAGGGCCTTCCCCAAACTGTTCCCACAAAGTTGGAAGCATAGAATTGTTCAAAAGGTCTTCGTAGGGTGTGGCAATAAATTACGCTTCACTGGAAATAAGGCTCCTAGCCCAAATACTGAAAAACATCCCCATACCATTATCCCTCCTCCAACAAATTTTACAGTAGGCACTATGCATTCCCGTTTGTATTTGTTCTCCTGGCACGTGACAAACCCAGATTCGTCCATCAGACTGCCAGACAGTAAAACGTGATCATCTGTTGTTGTGCTCAATTCATTTCCAGAGACAGTTTTGAGTTCGCGTGGTCTACCACTTTGTGGGTAAGTTGTTGATACTCCTAGAAGCTTCCACTTCCCAATAATAGCACTTCCAGTTGGCAGGTCAGATCTAGTAGAAATTTCACAAACTGGCAAAGGTGGCATCCTATTGCATTGTATTGGTGTGTGCTTGATTTTATTCGGTCTCTCTCCGCTCCCCTACATCTATTCTCAGCGACAGAATAAAATTCTGCGTTTCCTCAACAAAATAATCCTGGTCTATTTGACCTATAAAGGCATATAAACAATGAGCCCATGATAATTCTTTATTAGTGGAAAGCCATTAAAAAAACAAAAACAAACAAACAAACAGTGTTTTCCACCCTTGTGCCAAGCCATGGAGTATATGTATGCACATACTTTTAATCTACAAACTGCTTTCCAGGTCAAACATACCGAGATTTAATTGATTTCGTTCATCCGCTCAGTATTTTACATTTCAGGGAACGGTGATTGTAAAAAAAAAAAAATGTAAAAAAAAATCCCACTGACATGACTAAAAAAAAACTTTTTTTAGGGCACTTTTAAAAAAAATAATAAATAAATTAAAAAAAATAAAAAGATTTGCAGATTCCTCTTTTCTTCATGCCTTTTTTGCTTTTTCTAGTGCGTTTCTCCCTGAAAGAGGCTCTGTCACCAGATTTTGCAACCCCTATCTCCTATTGCAGCAGATCGGCGCTGCAATGTAGATAAGAGTAACGTTTTTTGTTTTTTTTTAAACGAGCATTTTTGGCCAAGTTATGACCATTTTTATATTTATGCAAATGAGGCTTTCTAAAGTACAACTGGGCGTGTTTAAAGTTATGTACAAGTGGGCGTGTATTGTGTATGTACATCTGGGCGTTTTTACTTTTACTAGCTGGGCGTTGTGAATAGAAGTGTATGATGCTGACAAATCAGCATCATCCACTTCTCTTTGTTACCACCCAGCTTCTGGCAGTGCACAGACACACAGCGTGTTCTCGAGAGATCACGCTGTGACGTCACTTCCTGCCCCAGGTCCTGCATCGTGTCGGACGAGCGAAGACACATCGGCACCAGAGGCAACATTTGATTCTGCAGCAGCATCGGCGTTTGTAGGTAAGTCGATGTAGCTACTTACCTGCAAACGCTGATGCTGCTGCAGAATCAAATGTAGCCTCTGGTGCCGATGTGTCCTCGCTCGTCCGACACGATGCAGGACCTGGGGCAGGAAGTGAGTGACGTCACAGCGTGATCTCTCGAGAACACGCTGTGTGTCTGTGCACTGCCAGAAGCTGGGTGGTAACGAAGAGAAGTGGATGATGCTGATTCGTCAGCATCATACACTTCTATTCACAACGCCCAGCTAGTAAAAGAAGTAAAAACGCCCAGATGTACACACACAATACACGCCCACTTGTACTTTAACTTTAAACACGCCCACTTGTACATAACTTTAAACACGCCCAGTTGTACTTTAGAAAGCCTCATTTGCATAAATATAAAAATGGTCATAACTTGGCCAAAAATGCTAGTTTAAAAAAAACAAAAAAGTTACTCTTATCTACATTGCAGCGCCGATCTGCTGCAATAGGAGATAGGGGTTGCAAAATCTGGTGACAGAGCCTCTTTAAGAAAAACAACAACATTGAAAATAGCATTTTTTTTGCAGCCTTTTTTTTCTCTGAAAATACTTTATTTTTTTGGGTTGGCCTCATTTTTAAGATGTGACTACACCAATAAGATTATACCACATCCCGGCTCTGTCACTAGGTCATGAACTGGAACACCGGTTTCCTTATAATTACTTATGTATAAGATTAACAGCAAAAATAAAAGGTAAAAAATACATAGCAACAGAAAAATAAGGTGGCACAAACCCTTTCCAATGTGCAGGCAAGAAAAATAAATATTTAAAACTTGATCTTTTTAATTTTTTATTGGAATTTTCAAACTTTTAATTTGAACTAAAAGTACTGTAATAACATACAGGGCAAATGAAATAATATAACTAATAAATGAAAACTGAGAGTTGTACAAGAATTCATATTTCATACTTCGATTATTATATGAAGATATGTTCGCATTATTATCATTAGTAAACTGCATATATAAATGTTTGTGTATATGTATACTGAATAGGGGAGGTTAAACCTCCAGCTCACCATTAGTTGTGTCTGGGGACAGACAGCGCCCGGATTCCCGCGCGGCCAGCGGTGAACAACCGGAAGAAAATGGAGCCAAGATCCAGCGCTGGGTGTAAGTTAAAAAGGAACTCCTGGTCAAATTTATTGATATAACAGAAATTAAAAATGAACTAGATAAGATAGTTCTGTGGCAGAGTACAGAAATGAGTGTTTGGGTGAAGGATCGAAGTAAGCCCTGTTCAAATGTGCCTACGCGTTTCTGACACGTCTGTGTCCTTATTCATGGCATGCACTCTGTACTCTGCCACAGAACTATCTTATCTAGTTCCAATTTTATTGATATAACAAAAAGGAACTCCTGTTCATTTTTAATTTCTAACTCACACCCAGCGCTGGATCTTGGCTCCATTTTCTTCATGTATACTGAATACTTATAGCCGGGCTTCTACAAAAAAAATGGGCACACTGTGCCACTGCAATGGTCCTTCCTGCCGTGTGGCACAGGATGAGTACGTTACGTGTGACACCATTAGCATTTTTTGTCCGGAGCTAAAAATAGCAGAAACTACATTTTGTCTATGTATCTAAATTCCCTATCTCTTACCAAAAATTGACTCGTGGACTTGCTGTGGTCCCACACGTTTCAGGTGGCAGAGTTTAGCACTGCTTCACTCATGAAATGTTTGCACTTGAGACACCAATGTGTTAAAAAGTTATATGTGTTTCAGTACGAACCATAATATTCCGATCACGTTGTTCTGTTCATATACAGTACGCAAAGTATGCAAATGCAATAAAAATGTATCACTTCTTACAGTAGGAATCATAGTAAAATGGTTATATAATAAATATGCGCATAATCAGTCTTTTCTTATCAGTTTCCTTTTATATTGTTTTTTTCTTGGTCCAATAAAACAATAGATCGTAATGCATATTACATGAACACAAACGGTTGCAAGAAACATTTTTTTCTGGGTAAATACAAAATCAGATACTATCATAATGTCCATATTCATGCAGAAGAGAAAAGAGTCTTTTATTAAAGATCAGTTTCTTTTTGACTATACAAACAGTACCCTAGAGCATGTTTCCAATGAAATCACATACAGTTTTTGAAGGATTAACTCTCATGAAAGGCCACGCGTTTCCTGTGCAAGTAAAATGTCTATAAAACATCAATAGTCATGTAAAGTACAAAATAACAGAAAAGTAATCACTATTACCGGATCTAATTTTCGGATTTCTGGAAAATATCTGAGATGTAAAATACATTCAGTAAGCTGCACGGGCAAGTGTAGGAAGATAAAAAAAAAAAAAAAAAGAAAAGATACATATACATATAAATCACTGTTTGTATTTTAATATTTTATATTAAAACAACCTGCCGTCCTCCAGGTTCTTACTACGAGTGCATAATTTTCATAATGAATGTGTTGTGCATTATTTAAAGATCAGTACCCATGTGAAAAAGTAACTGCCCTGTAGTCAGGCCCTGTTTATACCACATTTTGGGTGAACACTTTAGGCAGATCCATAATATGGACACTTCTGTTGTGCAGATCCGTAATGCGGCACCCACAAAAATATATGGGCCCATACTATACTTTTAATTCTATACAGGTTTTTTATTTTTAAACCAGATTTATATGGAATCCATGAGAAAAATAAAATTGTGGCGAGCTCCATCACATTCTGTATTATGGGGACACATAGCACACAGAGGCACCATACAGCAGCATACAAAGCACCTATGGCTCTGTCAATTTTATAAAAAAAAATATATATCCCCAAACATTTTTACATTGTGTAATGTATAAAACATTCTGCAACAGCAAAAACACTAATATGTCTCCATTCTTTACTTGTTTTTTGTTACAGCTGCTAAAAATTATTTACTAGAACGGGGCAATTACTTTTTGCTTGGGTGATATTAATTACTAACTTAGTTCCTTAATGGGGTTGTCTAGTCTTTAAAAAAAAAATGATGGCCCATCCTCAGCATAGGCCATTAATAGCTGATGGGTCGGGGTCCGACTCCCGAGACCTCCGCCAATCAGCTGTTTTGAAGGAGGTGCAGGGCTCGTACGACCGCTGCTTCTCCTTCATTTCTACTTTCTCAGTGGGAAACGTCAACACGGATGTAGCGGCGATTCACATGTTTTGCAGCCGCATTCTCCCATGGAAGTGAATGTGAGAAAAGGCTGCAATACCTGTGAATCGCCGCTACATCTGTGTCGATGATTCACTGCACCTCCTTCAAAACAGCTGATCGGCGGGGGTCCTGACCAATCAGCTATGGATAGCCTATCCTGAGGATAGGCCATCAATTCCTATGGACTGGACATCCCCTTTAAATAACCGCATTCAAAAACCATATATTAGTGTTTACATATGTTCCTAATATTGTGCGAATATTTTGTTCAATGTTCAGAAACCATTCTGTGTGAAAACATGCAATGTAAGCAAATACTTTTTCAGATCACTGTAAAATGTAAATATGTATATATCACTATATTTCTTTTAATCTATTTTACACTAAGAAAATAGAGCTTTAGGTTCTTTATTACATTTTTGTCCTATCACAAAAATGCATCAACTTGAGACGAATAAAATTGTTATCTGAATTGTGCTAGAGTTAAAGATTTATTTTGGGTGAAATTAAATTGATGGCCTATTTGTAGGACAGGCAGAAGTGTGTGATCAGTGGCGGTCTGACAAATCAGCAGAACAAAGTCTGAGGACTGTTGGACGTCCTAAGGAGGGGTCGGACACCCGATCACACATTGATGTGTATTAGAAAGGATAGACCTTTACACATTTATATATATATATATATATATATATATATATATATATATATATATATATATATAAAAGGTTTATCTAGAAATACTGAAACCTGGCTCCCCCTTCACACTACTATCTTAAAGACCAGGTAAAAACCACACGGCAAACTGTTCGCAGTTTTACTATGAAATACTGCAGTTTTCAGCTGTGCAGAGTTTACAGGTAAAACACATTTATATTACGTTACCCCCTTAAAAACCACAGAGATGATAACTGCATTGCGAGACAGTGGCAATTAGTGGTAAAACCGAATGTGGCCTAAAAACTTTTCATGTAAATGCACCTTTTTGGGGATAATTTTTCTGAGGGTCTTCTATTCCATACATTTATGGAAGAATAATTGGATATTCGATAAGGGGGGGGGGGGGGGGCTGACTGATAGAGGTCTACAGTGCTGAAGCGTTCTGACTGTAGTCTTTTAATGGGCTGACCTGGTGTGCCATCCGAATAGCCGCTTTCTTTTAGCAATGTTAGGGTCCCTTTGTCAATAAGCTGTGTCCCTACACCATCAGCACTGTCTCTATGACACTATTAGCACTGATTGGACAGTGCCAAAATGTGTAGGGACACACCCAATTGACAAGGTTGACAATTTATTTATGCTTTTCCAGGATTAATAACAGATGAACAGCACAATGTAGAGATCTAAGAAAAGATGCTCCAGTTACTGTTATTTCATGGAAAATACAAGTATTTACGTGGCCAGCTAGAGAGACAGAGAATGAATGCAGCGCTGGTCGGCTGTTTCCGGACCTCCCATAGAAGAGAATGGAGAGAGTTGTGCACATGAATGACCCCCTCTGCACTTACTCTCTGCCTGGAAGAGGTGGACACCAGGCAGGGCAGGGGTCAGATGAGCCCTGTTCTCGATATAGGTTTGGGTCCCAGAGTACCTATCAGACATTTATGGCATATCCTGTGGCATAAATGCCTGAAATGGAATAAACCATTTAAAGGGAAGGTGTCAGGATTTATTTTTTTATATAATATTGCTTTTAATATAATATTTTCAAAAATGTTATTTAATTGTGTTCTCATGTTTTACTTTTTAATGTTTTCTGACTTTTACTTCTCTATGGGGACTGCCATTTTTTTTTTCATCTCTGTATGTGTCGATTAGGAGCAGGTCATTTATATTAGTGTATATTATGTTCGTGTGATACTGTCTGCTGAGCCCTGTATCTAATCCTCCTACACTGTGCAGTCGCTCAGAAAATGGCGGCACACAGTGTAGGAGGTTTGAAGACCTTCAAACCCCTCCTTCTCCTGGCACTAGCCAGAATAAGGGAGGGGGGATTGTGTGAGGACACTAGAGGAGAGTGTGTCCACCCCAAATTTGCAGCATACATCAATGAGGTTGCTTTACCACAGTGACCATGCTGCAATTTTGGGAACTGCTCCCTCTAGTGGCCAGCACATGGAAATTTTATAAATTAGAATCGAATTTATATTTCCTGACTTGTGAAAAAATTTAAAAAATTAAAACAATGTGTAATCACTTAAATACTAATTGTTCAACTGAAAAAAAAATAAAAAAATTCTAGCGACACATTCCCTTTAATGGCTATAGAAATGGAAAGTCATACAATTTTCTAATATACTTTGTGTTTACCTTTCTCACCATTTTCAAGATATTGGTTTGCTGTAAGTGAATAAAAACCCACAAACCTATACATAGCTTGTGTTTCATTTGAACAAGCCGCATAAACAACAAATTGCACTGCAAAACCGTGGTAAGACGCATGCGATTTAGCAGTGTGGCACACTAACCGTACGTAGGCATGTATCCTGAATGTAAACAAAAGTGTTCTCATTCACTGACAGAAAACAAATATCTTGAAAATGTTGAGAAATGAAAAAAAAGTATATTATAAAGTTGTATATGTCTTCATTTAACTCTTCATTTATACAGTAATTAAGTTTTATTTGAACACTGGAAAACCCCTTTAATAGAAATTCTGCTCAGTGGCTGAACAACCATATACAATATGGGTAACGTACTTGTTTGCCAATTTAGTTATATAATTATTTCTCTACCCTCCTTACATAGTTGGGAGCCTTCTATTTTATGAAGTGAAATCATTCTTTTGCTTGCACACTAAGGTCCTGTTCACCCAGTTTTTTTGGAAACCGCATCAGAATCAGCGCCAAAAAAACGGCCAAAATTACCCCCCATTGATTTCAATGTGCAGCAGGTTTTTTACCCAGGCGGCTTTTAGCCGCTGGCGGGAAAAAAAAAAGCAGCATGTCCTTTCTTGCTGGAGTTCTGCCTCTGACCTCCTATTGAAATCAATGGGAGGCAGAAAAAACCCACGGCGCTTGTTGGATGATTTTTCGTGGCTTTTTCGAGAGACGCGGCTAAAAAGCGTAGGCAGGTCAAAATCTAATTTTTTTCTGTCTGCAACAGGGTCTCAGATCTCATGCACACTCAGGCCATGTGCTGCTATATGGAGCTCCGTACAGCACCATTATATGGAAATATTCTCCACAAAAAGTAATCCTAAGGCCAAGTTCACACTGAGTTTTTGGACATGCAGAAAAAAATCTGGATTCCTTCAGGAATTTTGAGGCAGATTTTGGATTGGCAGCATTGCTTGGACACTATTTTTTTTCAAGTTTTTTGCCCACGTTTTTTTTTTTAAGCTATTCAAGTTAATGCAAAAACTGCAGCCAAAATCCACCACAAAAAAAACGCTTCAAACGAGCGCCACAGGTTTTTTTTGCCTCCTAAGTGATTTCATAAGGTCGTCAGAGGCGTAAACCGCTCAAAGATAGAGCATGCCGCTTTTTTTTAGGCTAGTGGCCAAAAGCCAGTTGGGAAAAAGAATGCCTCTGCCTCCCATTGAAATTAATGTGGGCGTTTTGGGGAGTTCCTTGGCGCTTATTCGGACGCGGTCTCCATGCCAAAAAACGCAGCGTGAACGGACCCTTATAAAGAAGAATACCTCCATAATATAGCATTGAATCCATTTTTTCTCTGCTGTATTCGCTGTATGATATTGGAGACCTATAGCGGTACTCAGGACCCGAGAGTGTGCTATGGGTGCCCTAGTACGACTCTGCACAAGGTTGTATGTAGCTGTAACACGCCTGTGTGCATGAGCTCTTTCCTGGAAAGCTTGAATATTGAAAAGAAACAACCATTAAATAATACGCCCTTCAAAATTCCATTTGTTGATGTCACGGGATTTATGGAAAAGGCTACATGCATTATAAACATATATCATTTACCTTCTTTTTTTTATATGCGGCCAGGAAGGCAGCGTAACATGCTGCGTGATTTATTCCAGCCAATAAAATTGTGCATTGTAACTTGTGTAGTCCAGAATAGTCGTCATTCAGGCAGAGAAAACCCAGCAGTTAAACAATTGTTACATAATGTTTCATAGAAACAGCTTCTTATATGAATTATTTCTGACAAATAATTTAGAAACTAAAGTTTCACAAGAATAAGCTAGTCTAACATGATAATCCATCTTCATTTTATGGAGCACTGTCACTATGGACAACACTTTAAAAAGATGGGATATTTTTCCGGAGGTAGTCTTCTAGCAATATGAAATATACCGGCACGGTTATCATTTTCTCTATGGCTAATGTTGTAGCAATAAATATACTTCCCAGAGTATCTTAAGTACATTACGACTCCGTTCACATTTCTCTGTTATGCGGTTTCCGTCAAGGATTCCGGCAATTTTAACAGAAAGCATAGCACAGTCCGCAGCCCTATTGTTGCTGTGAAAAAAAAAAAAACAGGAACCCCAATGGAACCCATTATAAGTCAATGGGATTCATTAGAAGTTGAAAATGGATCCAGCACAGTTGTCACGGCTCCGTTATGAACGGAACCTATGACGCTAGTGTGAACAGAGCCTAAGAGATTATTCCAATTTGTACTGTAAGTTTCATTGAATGTCATTATATAATTTATATTCTAAAAAAAATACAACTGCAGCATTTCATATTTTCTATCTGAGGCATTGTTAAAATTTATATATAGATTTATCTAAGTGGTTATAAAAAAATTATTTTGCCTTTTTGCCAAATAGTATATTTTTACCCAGAAATAATTTGTGTGTCATAGAAAAGTTAGTTTCAAATATAAAGCCCTAAGCTTGACCAACATATTTAATACATATTTATTCATTTTTTTTACCACAAAAATAACACAAAGCAGAGCACTGATAGCATTAAAAAATTACAAATGCCAAAATAAGACCATGGCATTTCGGCAATATAATGCTTACGCCACATAAGTCAGCAACATTAAAATATATATCAGACTTCGCATATATTTAGAATAATTTCAGTTAGAAAAATGTTCATGGTTTAGAGTAGATTCAGAGAATACAATAATTATACATGCGTTTCAATATAAGAATGCGTGAGAGATAGAGACTGAATAAGAGCATCCACTTCAGAAGAAACGCTTTCACAGTTCTTTACGTCACTTTTTTGACAGATGTCCAAAAAAAGGTCAACATAGATTTGCTTCCATTCTTGAAAGTCTTTAGATGTCAAATCTGGATTTTCCAGAATTTTATCAATAATAGCTACTTCTCCTTCTTTGGCCTAAAAAAAAAAATCAAAGAAAATGCAGAATATTAAACACAACTTCAAGGTTCATTTTGACAAATTAAAACGTACCACTAAATACAGTTTTGGATGAAGTCTTCCATTTCTTTACCCGTACCCTCTTAAACGCAATATTCATGGAAAATATATATTTTTTTTTAATTTTCGGCTTAATTTTTTTTTATTTTGGCAGTAGTATGCAATAAAAAAATGAATTACAAAATATTGCACTTCTCTAGCAGTATTCCCAAAGGGTTAAAATTCAAGAATGGTAAGGCAGACTAATCTCAGTTTACAACCTGCTGAAAAGTAATCTCATTATAATATTAGGTGGAGGATTGAAATATAGAATGACAGCTCTATTGTTCTCTTCATAAGCCTAGATGAACATGGCCTAGACAGACCGGGGCAATGACACGTGGAAAAAATGAAGGAGAAAAAGCATAGAACCAGCAATCAGAATCACTGGAGCAGATTTACTATTCAAAATGCGTCCGAATTCTGGCGAACATGTTGTGCGCCACATTTATGAGCTGTTTCAGACACTTTTTGTTCCACGCTCAGCAGGGTGGCGTAGCTTAACGGAAAGGTAGTCTAGTGGAAAGGGGACGTGGCTTAAAATGCAATACCGTGTACCAAAATGTGCCAAAATTCTGGTGCAGAAAACAGCTGTAATCTAAGCCAACCAATAGGTGGCATAAGGAAAAGTTTCTAGAAAGATGGGCCAAATTTATCATACAGCATTCACCATTTAAATGGGCACATTTTCTGACTGCCTTGTCTAGTTTTACGCTGTCAAAAACGTATACAGTATTAGTAAACCTGCCCCACTGTGTCTAACGGCCCTTTTACATGAGCAGATAATCCACCAAACGAGTGTTCCCCATCATTACCAAACGTAAACATGGCAGCGATCAGCTGACAATCACGTTTATCAGCTCATCGAATCTTTTAAGCAGCGAAAAAACGTAGTTTGTCAACAGCAATCTCCCCATGTAAACAGGGGACATGCTTCAGACTTTAATGCAAACTGGATTGGGACGAACGATCGTATCTACAACCGTTCATCCCCATACTTACGATAATTTCTCCATGTAAATGGAGCAAACAAGCATCGATTGAACATTTTATCATCATCTATTGACTCATTACCGGCCAGCAAATCTGCCTGTGTAAAAATGGCTTAAGGAAATGAAAACAAGACAAATCTACCAGTAGGTAGACATAGCTGTTGTATAACGTCATAATTAGTAGTTTTTATATTTTTTTCTGTTTTAATGACACTTTGAGTGACTGTATACCAAGCAACATCAGCTCCTGCTGTCAGAATCGTATGATTTTGCTACGCTGGAAGACTGGCACATCTGGCATCTGCGGGGCAGGTATACTTTATAGAAAGTATGGCATTTCCGTGCAGATTATCCTACAGTTGCGCATGATACAAGTATCTGTAGACATGCAGGTGACTGTCCCTATACTTTCTAATGGCACGGATTGTGCTGCTGTAGCGCTCGTCTGCTATTTTTGAGAATTTGTACATTTAAATTTTTCCGATCATCCAAGTAGTTTTAAAAAAATATATAAAAGAAAACACGAGTAAACAAAAGTGAAGTTTTTGAATGATTATTAAATTTATTGAGGATAAAGATAAAAGAGGGTGTGGCTTGGACTCCATCAGGTGAAGACGTGCCGGGGGGGGGGGGGGGGGTGGTTTGCTGGGGGAGATCTTTATCCTCCTCTATTCTAGCTGTCCCACCTGCTTTCCCACTATGGTGAACATTTTGAGCCCTTTCTGGCAGGGGTCTGGTAACCGGGGGTTTTCGAGCCTAGTACCACAGCTGGATCCCCGGCCTAAATTTGCGGCCAGAGCCAGGTGGCCGCTACTTCCGGCTGGACAGGAACAGGAGCAGTGCATTACACTGCAGAGGCCTCTGAGAAAGGCCTACAAGCGTTTACCCTGGTGCCCTGCTGCAGGTGGAGGCCAGACCACAGTGAGCCCGCTGCAGGAGACCACGCTCCAGAGAACACACCCGCCATTTTAAGAAAGGTATTCTTGAGGGTTCCATCTTTCCTCTGCATCTCCTCGTTGGCGCTACAAGGAGTGGTGAGTAACTTTAGCAGTTGTCTGCTGATGACATTGTGGGTAAGCTACACCCCTCCTTATGCTACGCAAATGTAGTCTGGATATAATGTGATGCATGGCGGATCTCCCCCTTCCCTATGCCTATAATCCTCTAACGTATGTTTGGCTGTGCACTAGTCTGGGTTATCTCTCTGCTCCTACATAATCCGTCTGATTTTTTGGGTGGCCATTGTGGGATTACCCCAGTCTAAAATTACAGACAAAAGGAATAAATCCACTGGTCCAGCATCCGGGCATCGCCGTCTTCTGAGACCTCCACCTCTTCTTCCACACCTGTTGACTCGCCTCCTGAACCATCTATGTTGGATGTGCTGAAGGCTATTACGGAATCCCGTACTGTTCGAACTGAAAAAATGTATGCCCTTTAGACGGCCTTTGGTCTTCTCCTCAGGCCAGACGTACACACGTTATGAGGAAGAGCCACGGAGTCTGAGAGGCGTATTTCTGACTTGGAAGATGTGGTGACTCCCCTGAGATCGCGGGTCGACTCCTTAGAAGTGCAACAGTCCACATGGCGGGCTAAACTCGACGACATGATGTGCGCAGATGTAGCATCAGTTTCCTCGGTCTGCCTGAAGGTGTGGAAAAGCCAAACCCTGCTGCATTCTTAGAGACTTGGCTCTAATTAACATTTGGGGATACTGCCTTTTCTCCTATGTTCTGTGTAGAACATGCATATCGGATCCCGACTAGAGTTCCTCCTCCTGGGGCGCTGCCACGCATATTCATTGCCAAGTTCCTGAATTTCAAAGACAGACACAAATTGCTGGAACTTGCAAGGAAACAGGGGCCTGTGAAACACGCCAACCAAGATGTGAGAGAGTCTTTCCCGACTATACGCTGGAAGTACAAAAACAGAAGCAACGAAATGTTTGAGAGAGAAACATATTGTGTATTCTATGGTTTACCCCCCCAAAAAAAGATTACTGCATAATGGCTCAGCAATATTCCTGGACAAACCGGAGGACGTCTTTGCCTAGATAGAACGTCATAGACTCTGGTTCCTCTACTCCTGTGGTATCATATCTCCCTATGCTCTAAGGAAATATAATCAAAGGAAATTACTCCTTATCGTGGAACATGTTCCTAACTTTGCTCTTCTGTGAAGACTTGGATTGTCCTTGATGATGTCTTCAGCTGTGATGGGTGTCAGGAGATATACCCCGACTTGGATATATTGCCGGGACACTTTGATCTTCCAAGTGGTACTGTAGCTCTATTGAGCCTATTAGTTCTAATTAAGTATACTTACTACACTTCAGGAGAAGGGGGTTTGCGCCTTTAACTAACCATTTAAGCATACCCTGTAGTTGTTTTTTTGCTACATGCTGCATTTGGGAATGAAACCAGTCTCGAGTTTGGGGGGATGGGTTGGGTTGGGTTTAATTGTTTATGCATTTCATACTTGTCTATATATGCATTGTCTGACCATGTGAACTGGTGATCTGGTCTTGGGGACTACTGGAGTTGATCATTTCCAACTTGGGCGCAACTTATATGTTCAAACCAGTGGCATAACTACCGCTGTAGCGGCTGCTATGGGGCCTGCGGCATGAGGGGGCCCGTGTCGCCCACCGGCACGGGCCCCCACCATGGCCAGAGGCTCCGCTAGCAGCCGCTACGGCTGCTACAGCGCGACGCCACTGAACACTACGGCAGAGCAGGATAGGCGAAACATGTGTTATCGCTGGCATTGAAAGTCCCCCAATGTTCTCCATCACAAATCTCGGACTTCCGGGGTCTGTGTCGGCAGCTCCGTAGAAATTAATGGAGCACCGGTCACGCTTGTGCGCATGCGTGACCAGCGCTCCTTTCATTTTTCTTGAGCTGCGCAGACACCGGAAGTCAGAGGTTAGTCATGGAGAACTTCGGGGGACTTTCGGTCCCCCGTTCTCCTTATCGCTGCCAGCGATCACACATGTATCCCCTGTCCTGTGGATAGGGGATACATGTCTTTTCACACTGTAGGTCGCATTTTTTTGGGGGTTGGGGACGCTGTATGGCGTTCCCTACAGGGGGGGGCTGTATGGCGTTCCCTACAGGGGGGGGCTGTATGGCGTTCCCTACAGGGGGGGGGGGCTGCATGGCGTTCCCTACAGGGGGGGCTGTATGGCGTTCCCTACAGGGGGGGCTGTATGGCGTTCCCTACAGGGGGGGGCTGTATGGCGTTCCCTACAGGGGGGGGCTGTATGGCGTTCCCTACAGGGGGGGGCTGTATGCCGTTCCCTACAGGGGGGGGCTGTATGCCGTTCCCTACAGGGGGGGGCTGTATGCCGTTCCCTACAGGGGGGGGCTGTATGCCGTTCCCTACAGGGGGGGGCTGTATGCCGTTCCCTACAGGGGGGGGCTGTATGCCGTTCCCTACAGGGGGGGGCTGTATGGCATTCCCTACAGGGGGGGGCTGTATGGCGTTCCCTACAGGGGGCGGCTGTATGGCGTTCCCTACAGGGGGCGGCTGTATGGCGTTCCCTACAGGGGGCGGCTGTATGGCGTTCCCTACAGGGGGCGGCTGTATGGCGTTCCCTACAGGGGGCGGCTGTATGGCGTTCCCTACAGGGGGCGGCTGTATGGCGCTCCCTACAGGGGGCGGCTGTATGGCGCTCCCTACAGGGGGCGGCTGTATGGGGCTCCCTACAGGGGGCGGCTGTATGGCGCTCCCTACAGGGGGCAGCTGTATGGCGCTCCCTACAGGGGGCAGCTGTATGGCGTTCCCTACAGGGGGCGGCTGTATGGCGTTCCCTACAGGGGGCGGCTCTATGGTGTTCCCTACAGGGGGCGGCTGTATGGCGTTAGCGCCATACAGCCCCCTCTGCAGAGAACGCCATACAGTCCCCCTGTAGATAACGCCATACAGCCCCCCCTGTAGATAACGCCATACAGCCCCCCTGTAGATAACGCCATACAGCCCCCCCTGTAGATAACGCCATACAGCCCCCCTGTAGATAACGCCATACAGCCCTCCCCCTGTAGATAGCGCCATACAGACCCCCCCCTGTAGGGAACGCCATACAGCCCCCCCCTCTGTAGAGAACGCCATACAGCCCCCCCCCCGCTGTAGAGAACGCCATACAGCCCCCCCCCGCTGTAGAGAACGCCATACAGCCCCCCCCCCCGCTGTAGAGAACGCCATACAGCCCCCCCTGTAGATAACGCCATACAGCCCCCCTGTAGATAACGCCATAGAGCCCCCCCTGTAGATAACGCCATACAGCCCCCCTGTAGATAACGCCATACAGCCCTCCCCCTGTAGATAATGCCATACAGCCCTCCCCCTGTAGATAGCGCCATACACACCCCCCTGTAGGTAACGCCATACAGCCCCCCCACCCTGTAGGGAACGCCATACAGCCCCCCCCTCTGTAGAGAATGCCATACAGCCCCCCTGTAGATAACGCCATACAGCCCCCCTGTAGATAACGCCATACAGCCCCCCTGTAGATAACGCCATACAGCCCCCTGTAGATAACGCCATCTACAGAGGGGGCTGTATGGCATTATCTACAGAGGGGGCTGTATGGCGCTATCTACAGAGGGGGCTGTATGGCGCTATCTACAGGGGGGCTGTATGGCATTATCTACAGAGGGGCTGTATGGCGTTATCTACAGGGGGGGCTGTAGTAAAAAAGGCACTATCTACAAGGGGGGGGGGGTTGTGTGACACCCAGGGGAGGGGGGGCCCCAGTCAAGAGTTTGCTATGGGGCCCAGTCTTTCCTAGTTACGCCCCTGGTTCAAACCCTGTATGTTGCTGTCCTCCGGATCTGTACTGTATTTAAGATTACTCATGGAGACACTAGGCCATCTTAAAATTATCTCCTGCAACGTGAGAGGACTTAATGATAAATTTAAAAGGTCCTTAGTTTTACAATTTTCTCTCAACGTACAAACCGCAAATTATACTTTTACAACAGACTCATTTATTCGGTTCCAAATTGCGAACTCTTATGAATGGTTATCATGCCTCTTATTCCAGTTACTCCTGTGGGGTCTCGTTACTGGTCCACAAATCTTTGCAATATGAGGTTATATCTGTTAAGACGGATCCTAGAGGAAGATTCCTTATACTGCTATGTCAGATCCATTTTACAACCTTTCTGTTCAATTACTCACTGACCTAATGATGCTGGTGATTGAATTTGGTCCTGCTCCGCTTCTGCTAATCGGGGATTTCAACCTTTTGCTGTGCTCTGAATTAGATAAACTGTGGGCAGTCCCGGGGTGTAGTTCCCCTTTGGCTAATTGGGCTGCAACCTATAATTTACGGGAAATTTGACTTGTTAGGCTACATTCACACAACAGTTAAACACGTCCGTTTTCAGAACAATGATGTTCTATGGGTGTATTCACAAAGCCATTTTTTTTTTTTTTTAACGGCCCGTGAATATTGGCCGTAAAAAAATAAGACATTTCCTATTTTTGTCCATTTTCATGGCCAGACGGCCGCCATAGAAGTCAATGGATCAGTTTTTAACAACTGTCAATGCATATAACCATCATTAAAAATGGATCTGTGACATGGGGATTCAAGAGGCAAGGGAACTATTGGTTCCCTTGCTGGCCATCGGTGGAGCGATGACGCTGAATGCCCAACACACTCACCAATGCAGCGCCGTCTTCAGGTGGGGTCTCTAGTCTTAACGGGTTCTGCGAAGGCAACGCGATGACATAATTGCACCACCTTGGCAGAGCCCGTGTAGACTAGAGACCACACCTGAATAACATGGTGATGCATCAGTGAGTGTGTAGGGCATTCAGCCGGAAATCTATTAATAAATGTTGTGTATTGTTGCGCTCACTACATGGGGACATTGTACATAGTTGTCAACTGCAGCGAATTTTCCAGGACTGTACAGAATTTACAGAGACAGTCCTGGAAAATTACTACAGGGACGGGATGCGGTGTGGTGCTTTCTCCGGAGAGGTGTGTGTGGCATCATCTACAGGGGGTCTGTGTGGCATCATCTACAGGGGGTCTGTGTGGCATCATCTACAGGGGGTCTGTGTGGCATCATCTACAGGGAGGCTGTGTGGCATCATCTACAGGGAGGCTGTGTGGCATCATCTACAGGGAGGCTGTGTGGCATCATCTACAGGGAGGCTGTGTGGCATCATCTACAGGGAGGCTGTGTGGCATCATCTACAGGGAGGCTGTGTGGCATCATCTACAGGGAGGCTGTGTGGCATCATCTACAGGGAGGCTGTGTGGCATCATCTACAGGGAGGCTGTGTGGCATCATCTACAGGGAGGCTGTGTGGCATCATCTACAGGGAGGCTGTGTGGCATCATCTACAGGGAGGCTGTGTGGCATCATCTACAGGGAGGCTGTGTGGCATCATCTACAGGGAGGCTGTGTGGCATCATCTACAGGGAGGCTGTGTGGCTTCATCTACAGGGAGGCTGTGTGGCATCATCTACAGGGAGGCTGTGTGGCATCATCTACAGGGAGGCTGTGTGGCATCATCTACAGGAAGGCTGTGTGGCATCATCTACAGGAAGGCTGTGTGGCATCATCTACAGGAAGGCTGTGTGGCATCATCTACAGGGAGGCTGTGTGGCATCATCTACAGGGAGGCTGTGTGGCATCATCTACAGGGAGGCTGTGTGGCATCATCTACAGGAAGGCTGTGTGGCATCATCTACAGGGAGGCTGTGTGGCATCATATACAGGGAGGCTGTGTGGCATCATATACAGGGAGGCTGTGTGGCATCATATACAGGGAGGCTGTGTGGCGTCATCTATAGAGGGGCTGTAAATAGTGTCTAGGTGAACATGTGACCTTCCTTTTGGTGTTATCAGGGGGTTGGGACAAAAAAAGCCTGACAAATTAAATTCATCCGTTTTTTTAACGGCCATGAAAAACAGATGCAAAACGGATGTCAAACGGTCATTAAAAACGGACAGACAGACTGGAAATTGATGAGAATTTAGAGACACATTGATGCAAAATTGGCATGAAAAACTAACCGTTGATCAGTTTTTAATGGCTATTTTTTTTCCACTGTGGTGTAAATGTAGCCTTACCCTCATTCATTAGCTTATTCATGCCATTCGCCCGCCTATAAGTCCTTTTCTGGAATCGACCTGGCATTTGGAAAATTATGCTTCTCCAATATATGTAGTGGATGCACAATACCTACCTCAGGGTATCTCGGACCACTCTCCTATCATAATCACTCTTGGGTTCTCTGAAGTTGCAAAATGGAAAACATGGAGATTGAGTCCCCTATGGCTCTCCTGCACGAAGGTTGCAACATCCTTAGAAAAATAAAATTACAGATTTTTGGAATACTAACCTAGGTTCGACAGATAGCAATCTGATGCGTGGTGCCTTCAAAAGCATATATCAGAGGGGTGGTTATTCGAGCAATATCCTTACATAGAAGGGGTCTAGCTAAACAACGTGTTGTAGCGGAGGAAGAATATCTCAGGACTAGGGACTCCTCAGCCTTTACTACCTTCACGGCGAAGCAACGTGAGTATACCCTTTCATTAACTGAACTCATCCTAAAGAAAACCTGATATTTCCAACAGTGAGTTTTTGAGCAGGGGGATAAGACTAGTATTTTGCTGGCCTACTTGGCTAGAGAGGACACCTCGCCGAATCCGAATTTAGATATCATCTCGTATACTGGGATGCCTGTCAGTGACCCCTTGGCCATCAATCACGTATTTGCCAAGTTCTACTCTGATTTGTACGCCTCAAAGTTTTCCAACAATCTATCTGAACTAAAGGCATATTTAGATAACATTATGTTCCCCACTCTGGATAGTGAGGATGTCGATTTTTTGGAAACTGATCTGACCATAGGGGAAATTAGAGGCTATTAGCTCCTTTCCAAACTGGAAAACCCCGGGTCTGGACGGTCTGCCCATAAAATGGTATAAATTGCATATTGACCCGATTGACCCTCATTTGCTTGCTCTTTTTCAATCCTTCAGTGGTGGGACTAGCCTCCCCCTTCTATGAGAGAGGCTCTTATAGTGCTGATCCCAAAGCCCCGTAAAGATCCTAGGGACTGTGGCTCATACCGACCTATCTCACTCCTTAATTGTGATATAAAAATATTAGCCAAAATTCCGGCGATGCATATGCAAAAGATTATCTCTCATATTATTCATTTGGATCAATCTGGTTTCATGCCAGGGAATGCCACTGATGGTCAAAAACCTCCAAAGATTGACAACATATAATCTACTATAGAGTTAGGTGGCATCAGAGTTTTTGCCTCTTTGGACATTGAGAAAGCATTCGACTCGGTAGAGTGGTCCTATCTGTGGTCTGTTCTAGGCAAATTTGGATTTGGCCCCAGAATTATTCACTTGGTACAGTTGTTACACTCCCAACCTTCAGTAAGTATTAAGACCAATTGTCACATTTCGCCTTCATTTACGATAGTCCGAGGGACTATGCATGGTTGCCCACGGTCATCTTCCCTTTTTGCACTGGCCATTGAGCCACTAGCAATAACTATAAGAGCCTTTCGGGATATAAAGGGCTTCAGGATTGGGGAAAGGGAGGATCGAGTCTCTCTATACGCAGATTATACACTTCTATTCCTCAATGATACGGGTCCATCTCTGCAGGCACTATTGTCCTTGTCTGATTTATTTGCATCCTTCTCTGGGCCCCGTGTGAACTGGTCAAAATCTTTGGTAATGGCGATAGACGACTAAAATTTACAAGTAACAGTTCAGGTTTGATTGGCCTAAAACAGTTCTCTGAAGAGAGAGCAAGTGTAAGACCTCATGCACACGACCGTAGAGGTGTGCACGGTCCGTGATTACGGCACGAACGGGCCACGGATGACATTGTCATCTGTCGGCTGTCCGCAATCAGGGACCGTGCACACACAAGATGTGCATTGACTTCAATGAGCCTGGAGCACAATTGCGGACTGTATAAGGTCACGTCCTATTTTTTTATTTTGTTGCCCGGGCTCCAGTTCTGTGCATTGGCCTATATGATGGCATGTGTTCTATACTATCCGCAAATTGTGGCTCCGCAATTGCGCATAGTATAAGGCCGCAAATGCACTGTCGTGTGCGTGAGACCTAAAACAAAGTACCAAAAGGGAAGTTACCATAAGGCAAGCACCCACCCCTGATAGATTAAGTTACATAGTTAGGGTGTTAATACAGGGATGATAGCTGGGCTACCCATCATCCCTGTATATAACAACCATCATCCCTGTATATTCCAGCCATCATTCCTGTATATAACCCCACATCATCACTGTATATACCAGCCAGACTGGTATATACAGGGATGATGGGGTATATATGCTATGATGATGTTTTGTATATACAGGAATAATGGCTGGTATATACGGGGATGATGGGGGTTATATACATGGATGATGCCTGGTCCAGCCATCATATGTATATAACCCCCATCATCCCCGTATATAACCCTATAATGTAAAAGTATGTCAAATGTTAAGAAGGGGTTAAATACTGTAATTTGGTAACTATAGACCACCGTTTCCGTTTCACTTACAGCCTCACAGTTACTATATATTCGCTGTTTTTTAGAATTATAGGCACTTGGCTCTTGGAATTTGTTCAGTCCTGCTTACCTACCAAATGTAACATTTGGTTGAGCATTTGGTTGGTCTACCAGATAATTCAGAAATATTACCAAAGTTTGCCCTAAACATTTGGCACAAAGGACGTATATTAAAGGAGATACTAATCCTAAAAAGTGTATTTTATGTAAACAAGCTGCACTGTTGGGGAGTAATTAATTATTTCTATTTTTAGAGCCGGAGATGGTACTCTCTCTAACCGGACTAAAAGAAAGTGCACATGGATGCGGTCGATCTCAAACACTCCCGACCTATTTTTTTACACCATAGTGTTCATAAAATAAGGCGAGTGCAATATTGCACTCGCCTTATTTTATGAACACTATGGTGTAAAAAAATCGTTTCTTTAAAAAATCTAATAAATTTCCTTAGTTGCGCCCTTTGAATCATCTGGACTATGTCCAGTTATGATTATGATTCCCTTTTCAATCGGTTTGAATTCTATATATTGATATCGCCGTTGACGCATGCGCAGTAGGAATGGAACGCATGTTCCGTTTCTGCGCATGCGCAACAACGATTTGCTCCTAGATTCGTTCCACCAGACTAAACATCCGGTGTGGACGCCATCGTTGGAGCATGCGCAGTACACACGCGCGAACCTGACATGTGGATGTCTCCCTCCCTGCATGGACTGATTACTAAATAGTAAGTTTATTTACATAAACATTGAATTGGCCTCCGCAATGCTTTCCAATTATCTTAATTGCCCTATTTTACACATGCTTGATAAAGGTCCTATTGTTGGACAGAAACGTCGCTGTTTGTTGGCTGAATAAACCACTTTATTTTCACCACTTTGAGTGCTGCAAGATCTCTACTTTTATATACTACCTAGTCCTTGGATCTGGATGGCTTGCTTGGCACCTGTGCATCTTCTCTAGTGAGTGCTGCTGTTTTCTTTTGTTGCTATATATATATATATATATATATTGTCACGAAGCGGGTAGTGGACCTCCTAGGCCGTACCGCCGCAGCGGGGAGGCAGCTGGCCAAACAGGACACCCCAGAAATACAATGTCCCGCACGAGGGTACCTGGATAGTCCAGACGGTGGCCGCTGCTCTGGCACAGATGGAGATGGGTGTAGCAGATAGCGCCAAATGTGGCTGATGACACAGGAGCCGCAAGTTGCGCCAGACATGGTGGATTCCTCCGGACGTGACAGATGACACAGAACGTGGCGGATTCCTCTGGACGTGGCAGATGACACGGGATGTGGCAGATTCCTCCGGACGTGGCAGATGACAGGACGTGGCGGATTCCTCCGGACGTGGCAGATGACAGGACGTGGCGGATTCCTCCGGACGTGGCAGATGACACAGGACGTGGCGGATTCCTCCGGATGTGGCAGATGACAGGACGTGGCGGATTCATCCGGACGTGGCACGACTTGATACAAGGAACAGCATGGGAAACAGGAACGGGGAACAAGGCACGGGTCACAACAGGAACGAGAAACGCTAAGGGACCATTTGCAAGACAGACCAGGAAATCGTGGCAGTTGATGATGACTTCCTCCTATTTGCGCACGCTGGCCCTTTAAGGCCGGGCACGAGCGTGCGCGCGCATCCTACGGGTCACAGCCGAACGGAGCGGAAGTGAGCGCTGGCGTCTCCAAGGAAGGAGATGGGGACCAGCGCTCACAGATCCATGGCTGCGGGTGTCGGGAGGTGAGTAAACTCGACTGCCCGCGGCCATGGACGCTACAGTATCCCCCCTCTTACGCCCCCTCTTCTTGGTGCTAGAGCGAGAGAGGAACTTTTTAATAAGAGCAGGAGTGCCGAGGTTCTCTTCTGGCTCCCAGGACCTCTCCTCAGGACCAAACCCTCTCCAGTCCACCATATAGAAAGTCCTTCCTCCTACCCTTTTGCAGTCCAGGATCTCTTTTACCTCGAATACATCAGAAGGACCGCTGGGAGCAACTGTGGAACTAGAAGTCTTGCTGTAGCGGTTCAGGACCACTGGTTTCAGGAGGGACACATGGAAGGAGTTAGGGATTCTGAGGGTAGGAGGCAGCCGCAGCTTATAGGAGACAGGGTTGATTTGTTGCAGGATCTTGAAAGGACCAAGGAACCTGGGAGCAAACTTGTATGAAAGCACCCTCAAGCGAATGTTCCGAGAAGACAGCCAGACTTTAGTCTCTGGAAGATACTGAGGCGGCTCTCTTCTCCTAGCATCTGCCTTTCGCTTCATGCGATCTACCGCAACCAAAATAGAGGACCGGGTCTGTTGCCAAATTTGCAGGAAGTCCCCATATGCAGAGTCAGCAGCGGGTACCTGAGATGAAGTCGACACAGGAAGAGGGACTCTGGGATGTTGACTGTACACGATGTGAAATGGAGTGGAAGTAGTGGACTCACTTGTGTGGTTGTTGTATGAAAACTCGGTCCAAGGAAGAAGCTATACCCAGTTATCGTGCTGTGAAGAGATGAAGTAGCGGAGATAATTTTCCATGATCTGGTTGATCCTTTCAACTTGCCCATTGGACTGGGGGTGATAGGCTGAGGAAAAGTCCAAACTCACATCCAGGAGTTTACAGAGAGGTCTCCAGAACTTAGAGGTAAACTGAACACCCCGATCTGACATGTGTAGAGGCAAGCCATGCAAGCGAAAGATATGTAGAATGAAGAGACTCGCCAGACGAGGAGCAGAAGGTAGGCCAGTCAGCGGGATAAAATGAGCCATCACACACCGTGCAAGAAGAGACAAAGTCCAGAACATCTTTAGGTAGCGTGGGCCACCAAAAGTGACGAGCAATCAGGTCTCGGGTTTTACTGACACCAGCATGCCCAGCAAGTTTAGAACTGTGTCCCCAGCGGAGAATTCTTCTCCTGTCTGCCAACCGAACAAAAGTCCTCCAAGGAGGGATGTCTCTAACCTGCAGAGGATTAGCAGTGACAATACAGGACAGGTCTATGATAGTCTGAAGGGACTCCACCGTGTCTTCCGTCTCAAACGATCTGGACAGGGCATCGGCCCTCACATTCTTGTCCGCGAGACGGTAGTGGAGCAAAAATTGGAAACGGGTGAAGAACAGCGACCACCTGGCTTGACGGGGATTCAGTCGTTGTGCAGACTGAAGGTAAGTGAGGTTCTTGTGGTCGGTGAAGATCAGGATGGGGTGAGCAACGCCCTCTAGAAGATGTCTCCACTCCTCCAGGGCCAATTTGATGGCCAGTAGCTCCCGATCTCCAATGGAGTAATTGCGCTCAGCAGAAGAAAACAGTCTTGAGTAGTAGCCACATACTACTGCCTTTCCTTTGGAGCTCCTCTGGAACAGAAGTGCACCTGCACCAACAGAGGAAGCGTCCACTTCCAGAGAGAACTGCCGAGATACGTCAGGATGATGGAGGATCGAGGCTGAAGTGAAGGCTTTCTTGAGGCTAATAAATGCGGACTCTGCCTCTGGAGTCCACACTTTGGCATTCACACCCTTCTTGGTAAGGGTAGAGATGGGAGCCGTCAGAGAAGAAAAGTTCGGAATAAACTGCCGGTAGAAATTGGCGAATCCCAGGAACCGCTGTATGGGCCTTAAGCCTTGAGGACGTGGCCACTCCAGGACAGCTTTCACTTTCTCAGGATCCTTCTTGAGGCCTTGATCCGAGATCATGTAGCCCAGGAAGGGCAGAGAATTCCTCTCAAAGACGCACTTCTCCAGCTTGGCATATAAATGATTCTCCCTCAATCGTAGTAGAACCTGACGGACATGCCTCCGATGAGTCGTCGGATCTAGGGAGAAAATCAAAATATCGAGATAAACAACACCACAGAGTAGATCCCGGAAGATATCGTTAACGAACTCCTGAAACACTGCGGGAGCGTTACACAGTCCGAAGGGCATCACTAGTTATTCGTAGTGCCCGTCCCGGGTGTATAATGCCGTCTTCCATTTATCACCCGGTGAATCCGGACTAGATTGTAAGCCCCCCGCAGGTCTAACTTAGAAAAATTTTTGGCTCCTCGTATGCGATCAAACAGCTCAGAAATGAGTGGCAATGGGTATTTGTTCTTGACTGTGATCAAGTTGAGGCCCCGGTAGTCAATGCAGGGACGAAGGGATCCGTCCTTTTTAACGAAGAAGAATCCAGCCCCGGCCGGGGAGGAAGACTTTCGTATGAAACCCCTCTCCAGATTCTCCTTGATAATAGGCCGACATGGATAGAGACTCGGGCAAGGAGAGAGGATATACCCGTCCACGGGGGATTGAGGCATTAGGAACCAGTTCAATGGGGCAGTCATAGGTCCGATGTGGAGGCAGCGTCTCAGCCTCCCTTTTGCTGAAAACATCTGCATACTGAGCAAATTGGGGAGGCAGTCCCGCCAACGACTGAGGAAGAGGAGGCTTGACAGGATGGATCTGCAACAGACAACGACCATGGCACTTGGAGCCCCATTGGAGAACCTCTCCAGAATTCCAGTCCAGGACTGGGGCATGTAGTCGAAGCCAAGGCAGACCCAGCAGAACAGGATTGATGGCCTTGGGCAAAACAAGGAAAGAAATTAATTCAAAATGCAGGACTCCAACTTGGAGCTTCAACGGCTTGGTTTTAGAAATGATGGGATCAGGCAGAGGCAGTCCATTAACTGAGGCAACAGCCAAAGACGTCTCTAGGGGAACTGTGGGCAACTGAAGATGATCCACAAGCTCTTTGTGGATGAAGTTAGCAGCAGAGCCAGAGTCAAGATAGGCAGAAACTTGATGCGTCCTGTCGCCGGATACTAGGGTCACAGGAATAGTCAACTTGGAACAGAATGCTCTGTTAGGTTTCGTTCCACCTAGTGTTGTCTCTCCAACCAATCCTAGGCAATGGGGTCTCTCTGGCCTCTGGGGACACAGACGCACATTATGGCCTCCGAGGCAGCAATACAGACAAAGTCCAGAAGTACGTCTGCGTTGTTTCCCCTCGGTAGACAATTTGACATAATTACTCTGCATCGGATCCTCTGGTGGGATGACAGAGGAGGATTGCTGGAAAGTAGAATACAGCCTAGGAAGTACTCTCTCACGGAGAACCTCTTGGGAACGCTCCCGGATCCTCATGTCAACCCAGGAGGCGAGTAGGATAAGATCGTCCAGGGTAGATGGCAGATCGCGAGCAGCCAGCTCGTCCTTGATCCCTGAAGACAGTCCCTGCCAGAATGTAGCCACCAAAGCCTCGTTGTTCCAGGTCAATTCAGCAGCCAGGATACGGAACTGGATGGCATACTCGCCCACGGAGAAGTCTCCCTGATGTAGGGTCAGCAAGGATGCAATAGCCGAAGAAACTCTCCCAGGTTCCTCAAAGATCGAGCGGAAGGTCCGTAAGAAGCACTGCAAGTCCCGGGTCTCTGGTCCCTGATGTTCCCACAGAGTATTAGCCCATGCCAGGGCTTTGACAGTAAGGACCTGGCATGAAGTCTGAAATGGATCAGGCACTGATTCAAAATCCCCTGCAGGACTTCGGATCTCCGTCATAGCGTGGAGGTAGCGGCAAGAAACACAGGGGGTTGGTACCGGTACAGACAGGAAATGTAGCAGGAGGAATCGCAGGAACGGGTGCAGTGACAACTGTGGGTGGAGCAAGCAGCCGATGGGCTATAGCGTTTACCGACAGGAGGAGCTGCTCTTGTCGTGACTGGAGATCCTCCATCTTGGCCAGCATGGCTTGTGTTGTCAAAGTCTCAGGTTGACCAGCGGGGTCCATGGCCTGAGCGTACTGTCACGAAACAGGACACCCCAGAAATACAATGTCCCGCACAAGGGTACCTGGATAGTCCAGACGGTGGCCGCAGCTCTGGCACAGATGGAGATGGGTGCAGCAGATAGCGCCAAACGTGGCGGATGACATTGGAGCTGCAAGTTGCGCCAGACGTGACGGATTCCACCGGACGTGGCAGATGACACAGAACATGGCGGATTCCTCCGGACGTGGCAGATGACACAGAACGTGGCGGATTCCTCCGGACGTGGCACGACTTGATACAAGAAGCAGCACGGGAAACAGGAACGTGGAACAAGGCACGGGTCACAACAGGGACGGGAAACACTAAGGGACCATTTGCAAGACAGACTGGGAAAACTAACAACGCTCGGGCAAGGATTAAAAGGCCAGGGGATTTCTTATAGACCAGGAAATCGTGGCAGTTGATGATGACGACTTCCTCATACGGGACACAGCCGAACGAGCGGAAGTGAGCGTTGGTGTCTCCTAGGAAGAAGATGGGGACCAGCGCTCACAGATCCATGGCTGCGGGCGTCAGGAGGTGAGTAAACCCGACGGCCCGTGGCCATGGACGCTACATTATATATATATATATATATATATATATATATATATATATATATATATATAAATATATAAAAACAGGCAAGCGTAAGGATCTGAGCGACTTTGACAAGGGACAAATTGTTATGGCTAGATGACTGGATGACCCCAACTCTAGAATAGCAGATTGTGTGGGGTGTTGCCAGTATGCAGTGGTTAGTACCTACCAAAAGTGGTGGAAGGAAGAACAACCGGTGCACCAGCAACAGTGTCATGTGCGCCAAAATCTCATTGATGTGTGTGGTGATCGAATGCTAGTCAGTTTGGTCCAATCCCACAGAAGATCTTCTTTTGCACATATTGCTAAAAAACGTAATACTGGCTATGATAGAAAGGCGTTAGAATACACTGTACATTGCAGCTTGCTGCATTTGAGGATGTAGCTATAGACCGGTCAGACCCTTGTCCACCACTGAAGGCACCTACAATAGGCACGTAAGCATCAGAATGGGTCCATGGATTATGGAAGACGGTGGTCTGGTTTGTTAAATCACATTTTATTTTACATTACGTGGACGGCCGTGTGCGTCGCCAAAATATGGCACCAGGATGCGCTATAGGGAGAAGACAGACTGGTAGAGGAAGTGTGATGCTCTAGGCAATGTTCTGCTGGAAAACCTTGGGTCCTGGCATTCATGTGGATGTTACTTTGACACATACCACCTACCCAAACATTGTTGCAGACCAAGTACACCTGTTCATTGTAACGGTATTACCTAATGCCAGTGGCCTCTTTCCGCAGGATAATGCATCCTGCCACACTGTGAAAATTGTTTAGGAATGGTTTGAGAAACATGTCAAAAAAGTTGTTGACTTGCTCAGATCTCAATCTGATCGAGCATCTGTGGGATGGGCTGGAAAATCAATTCCAATCTATGGAGGCCTAAGGCTGGATTCACAGGAGCATGTTCGGTCCGTAAAGGACGGAACATATTTTGGCCGCAAGTCCCGGACCGAACACACTGCAGGGAGTCGGGCTCCTAGCATCACAGTTATGTACGACGCTAGGAGTCCCTGCCTCGCTGCGGGACAACTGTCCCGTACTGTGATAATGTTTTCAGTACGTGACAGTAGTTCCACGGAGAGGCAGGGACGCCTAGCGTCGTACATAACTATGATGCTAGGAGCCCGGCTCCCTGCAGTGTGTTCAGTCCGGGACTTGAGGCCGAAATACACTACCGTTCAAAAGTTTAGGGTCACTTAGAAATTTCCTTATTTTTGACAGAAAAGCGCAGTTTTTTTCAATGAAGATAACATTAAATTAATCAGAAATACACTCTATACATTGTTAATGTGCTAAATGACTATTCTAGCTGCAAACGTCTGGTTTTTAATGCAATATCTACATAGGTGTATAGAGGCCCATTTCCAGCAACCATCACTCCAGTGTTCTAATGGTACATTGTGTTTGCTAACTGTGTTAGAAGGCTAATGGATGATTAGAAAACATTTGAAAACCCTTATGCAATTATGTTAGAACCGCTGTAAACAGTTTTGCTGTTTAGAGGAGATATAAAACTGACCTTCCTTTGAGCTAGTTGAGAATCTGGAGCATTACATTTATGGGTTCGGTTAAACTCTCAAAATGGCTATAAAAAGAGAGCTTTCATGTGAAACTCGACAGTCTATTCTTGTTCTTAGAAATGAAGGCTATTCCATGCGAGAAATTGCCAAGAAACTGAAGATTTCCTACAACGGTGTGTACTACTCCCTTCAGAGGACAGCACAAACAGGCTCTAACCAGAGTAGAAAGAGAAGTGGGAGGCCCCGCTGCACAACTGAGCAACAAGACAAGTACATTAGAGTCTCTAGTTTGAGAAATAGACGCCTCACAGGTCCTCAACTGGCAGCTTCATTAAATAGTACCCGCAAAACGCCAGTGTCAACGTCTACAGTGAAGAGGCGACTCCGGGATGCTGGCCTTCAGGGCAGAGTGGCAAAGAAAAAGCCATATCTGAGACTGGCTAATAAAAGGAAAAGATTAATATGGGCAAAAGCACACAGACATTGGACAGAGGAATATTGGAAAAAAGTGTTATGGACAGACGAATCGAAGTTTGAGGTGTTTGGATCACACAGAAGAACATTTGTGAGACGCAGAACAACTGAAAAGATGCTGGAAGAGTGCCTGACGCCATCTGTCAAGCATGGTGGAGGTAATGTGATGGTCTGGGGTTGATTTGGTGCTGGTAAAGTGGGAGATTTGTACAAGGTAAAAGGGATTTTGAATAAGGAAGGCTATCACTCCATTTTGCAACGCCATGCCATACCCTGTGGACAGCGCTTGATTGGAGCCAATTTCATCCTACAACAGGATAATGACCCAAAGCACACCTCCAAATTATGCAAGAACTATTTAGGGAAGAAGCAGGCAGCTGGTATTCTATCCGTAATGGAGTGGCCAGCGCAGTCACCAGATCTCAACCCCATAGAGCTGTTGTGGGAGCAGCTTGACCGTATGGTACGCAAGACGTGCCCATCAAGCCAATCCAACTTGTGGTAGGGGCTTCTGGAAGCATGGGGTGAAATTTCTCCCGATTACCTCAGCAAATTAACAGCTAGAATGCCAAAGGTCTGCAATGCTGTAATTGCTGCAAATGGAGCATTCTTTGTCTTGACTATATTTTCTAGTCATTTTGCAACTCATTTGATAAATATAAGTGTGAGTTTTCATGGAAAACACAAAATTGTGGCCCCAAACTTTTGAACGGTAGTGTACGTTCCGTCCTTTACGGACCGAACATGCTCGTGTGAATCCAGCCTTACTTCGCAACTTACAGGACTCGCGGTCGTCTGCAGCTGTCGTTTTGGTGCCAGATAATTTCATAGGTTTTCTGGAGTCCATGCCTCGACGAGTCAGAGCTGTTTTGGTGACACGACTTCGGACTAAGACAATATTAGGCAGATGATTTTAATGTTATGGCTGATTGTTGAATACACACACTCTATATACATCAGAGAAACCTCAGAGACAAGCACTCATGCCAATCACAGTCTGACAGAGGTCATAAAAATTATTCAATCTTTCAATGGTGTTTAGGACTGTTTTTAAACATGCTATTAGGGCTCTGGTGAAACCAACACATCTGCACATTATACAGACAGTCCACTGTAATGTAATGCCCCTCTGGTAATGGTACTGCAGGGGAATTTAACATCTGCTGCTCAATTCTCCTGCACATTACAGTTGACTGTTGGGAGTCCTGTGGGAATTCTCACATTGTAATAGGATTGTGATTTTCCTTTTTTTCTTTCCACACGTTTTTTTAAACCAGTAATTAAGAAGAAATGGCAGTTAGAATTAAAAATTCCCAGACCATTCAGATCCATATTCTTTTCCATTGTCTGCACGAACAGCCAAAGGTGCGGCAAATATTTTAAGAGGTGTGCACCTCTTAATATATTTGGCACATTTACACCCGACTTAAATTATTTAAGGTTTAAGTTCAAACTGAGCGTAAATACTGCAGATTTTCAGCAACGCATTTCTTTGTGGAAAATCATCAGCATAATACAGTAGCAGCAGAGTGGATGAGATTTGAATAAATCTCATCCACACGCTGCATAAATGATGAGTGGGAAAAACGCTCAGAAATTGACCTGCAGTGCATTTTATTAATCCACAGCACGTCAATTGCATTTGTGTAATCGCTGCTTTTACGTTGTGGGTTTTCCCCATTTAATTTAATGGGGAGGTAAAACCCGCAACAAATAGCAGATGTTGCGATTTTTGCGGTGGAAAAGCTGCGATTCCGCTGCAAAAATCGCAACTTAGATTACAAAAAAATATATATATCTTCTACTTACCCAGAATTCTGTGCTTCTTTGTCCAGGCCAGCCTCGTGGGAGGTTGCAGCAGTCACGTGGGATGAAATGTCATCCCAGGAGGCCGGTCCGCAGGACTCCAGAAGGTAAGTATGGGCGTTTTTTTTTCCGCTTGTATTCCGCGGCGGGCATTACAGGCGGTTTTTCGGCGGGAATGCCCTGCGGCCACCAGGGCGAATACACTGTGTACTTTTACGCAGCATATCCACTCAGTGTGAACATACCCTAAGACTGTTTTTTTTACACGTCATTAATGAAATATATTAATACATTTCCCCCAATTATTTTTTTTGTCACATTTAAAGAGCCATAACGTTTTTATTAACAAAGCCTTATGAGGGCTTGTTTTTTTCAGGAGCAGCTGTAGTTTTTATTGACACCATTTTGTGGTACACATAAGTTATGTTTTTTTCTACAGATCGATTTTTATTTTTTTTACGTTTAAAAAAATATATGTTTTCATGAAAAATATTTTTTGTTTTTTTGATTGGCGGGACTTTTTTATTATTAAACCTTAATTTCACTAGAAGCTGCGATCTTTTAAGTCGCTTACATAATGATTTGGCACATTGGACATTACGTTAGTGGTAAAATTAGGTCGATATATTCAGTGTTTATTTGTGAAAAATAGCAGAATTTAGAAAATATTTGGAAAAATTTGCATTTTTCTGAATTTAAATGTATCTGCTAGTAAGACAGATAGTAATAAAACACAAAGGACTAGGACGTTACACGGCTTAGAACATAAGCAGCAATTTCTCATATTTTGAAGAAAATGTAAAAGCCTTCTTTTTTTTTTTTATAGGTACCAGTTCAGTTCTGAAGTGGCTTTCAGCAACTTCTATATTAGAAACCCACATAAAGCACCCCATTTTAAAAACTAGACCCCATAACGTGTTCAAAACAGCATTTAGAAAGATTCTTAACCCTTCATGCGTTTCACAGGAATTTAAAGCATAGTAGAAGTGAAATTTACAAATTTCTTTGTCAGAAAATCCTTTTTATTCAATTTTTTTCTGTAAAACAGAAGCTTTAACCACAGAAACGCAACTCAATATTTACTTCCCAGATTCTGCAGTTTTTAGAAATATCCCACATGTGGCCCTAGTGTGGTAATGGACTGAAACACTGGCCTCAGAAGCAAAGGAGCACATAGTGGATTTTGAGGCCTTCTTTTTATTAGGCACCATGTCCGGTTTGAAGAGGTCTTGTGGTACCAATACAGTGGAAACCCCCCAAATGTGACCCTATTTAGCAAACTACACCACTCAAGGAATTTATTGAGGGGTATAGTGGGCATTTAGACCCCCACAGGTTTTTTGCTGCATTTTGTGGAATTAGGCTGTGCAATTGAAAATCACATTTTCCGATAAAAGGTCCAAATTTTTAATTTTTTACAAAGAATAAAGAAGAAAAAGCATCGCAACATTTGAAAAACAATTTCTCCCGATTACGGCAATACCCCATATGTGGTAATAAACTGCTGGTTGGACAATAGGCAGAGCTCAGAAAGGCAGGAGCGCTATTTGGCATGTAGATTTTGCTGGATTGGTTTCTGAGCGCCATGTCGCATTTGCAGAGCTTCTGAGGTACCAGTACAGGGGAAACCCCTTAAAAGTGACCCCATTTTGGAAACTAGACCCCCTTGAGGAATTCACTGTGGTTTTCATGGGGTGCATGCGACTTTTTGATCAGTTTTTATTCTATTTTTTAAGAGGCGTGGTGACTAACAAACAGCAATTCTACTATTGTTTATTTGTATTTTTTACAGCGTTCACCGTGCGCTATAAATGACATTCACTTTATTCTGCGGGGCGATACAATAACGGCGATACCATATGTTTATCGTTTTTGGGCGTTTGCTCAATAAAATACTTTTTATAAAAAATCACTTACTTTTTGTGTTGCCTTATTCTAAGAGTCATAACTTGTTTATTTTTCCATCAAGAAAGCCGTGTGAGGAATTGTATTTTGCGTGACGAACTGTAGTTTCGATTAGTACAATTTTTACATGCGACTTTTGATGTCTTTATTCCATTTTTTGTGAGGTGAAGTGACCAAAAAATTGGGATTCTGGCAAGGTTTATTATGGTTTTCTTTTATGCCGTTCACCGCGAGGGATAAATAACTAAATACTTTTGTAGTTCGGGACATTACAGAGGCGGCGATACCAATTATGTATTTTTTTTAATAATAAAGGACTGAATGGAAAAAGGGGGACTTTCAAACTTTGATTTTTTTGTCTTACTCGGGGACTTGAAGGCAGGAGGCCTTGATCGCAATTCTAATACACATCACTACATGCGTAGTGCAGAGTATTAGAGTTGTCAGCTACTCACTGACAGCAAGCATAGTGGGTCCTGACTTTGTCAGGACCCACTAGGCTTCCGTAGATGGCATAGCCGGAGGCCATTGTTAGGCCTCCGGTTGCCCTATCAACCATCGGCGCCCGTGATCATGTTGCGGTACATCGAAGGTGGTTTAACCCCTAAGAAACTGCGATTGCTATTGAACGGGCTTCTAAGGGGTTAATCAGCGGGTACCACCGCTATCGGTCCCTGCGGCAACTGCTGTATGAGACAGCAGTTGTCACAGCTCCTGTATGTGCCGGGAGGATGGCCGAAATAGCAGTTCCTCACGTTATGTTCTATTCCATCATGGAGCGTGAACGATGCACTCATTATGACGGAATGGTACGTCAAGGAGTGGGAAGGGGTTAATTAAAAGGACCTGTCGGCTCTCCTGACTTGTATGTCTAAGTGAATAATGGTATTCCCTATGAAATTCTGGAGAATCTTTTATTACAATTCTGCATTGTACCGTTCCTCTGTTATTACTTCTATAAATGTATGAAGAAATTGACAACTGGGTGTTACCATTCGCCTTCTCAAAGTGATGGGTCTCTACCCAGTCTGAGATTGTGAGCACTGATTGGATAGCGTCAGTCTGTGTAGGGACACACCACCAACTGGTGACATCAAGT
This sequence comes from Rhinoderma darwinii, assembly GCF_050947455.1. NCBI lineage: Eukaryota > Metazoa > Chordata > Amphibia > Anura > Rhinodermatidae > Rhinoderma > Rhinoderma darwinii. The sequence goes on along the minus strand of NC_134688.1, from coordinate 400,413,302 downwards.
AGTTAATGTATTCATAAAATGAGCACAGTGAAAGGAACCTCTAAGTGCTCATTCAGACGAGCGCAAAACTCATCAGTGTGCTGTGCGTGAGAATCACGCACAGCACACTGACCCATTGATTTCAATGGAGCCGTTCACACATGCAGGAGCTTTCACGCAGCGTGTGCCCATTGCGTGAAACTCACTGCATGTCCTATATTGGTCTGTTTTCACGGACCTACACGCCCAAAGTCAATGGGTGCATGAAAATCACGCACAGCACACGGATGCACATCTGTGTGCTGTGAAGGATTTGCGCATCAATTCTATTGAAAAAAAACATATAATACAAACAACGCAACGGTTTTTGGTTTCTTCCTCCCCACCTCTCTTTTATTATTACAGTTGGTACTTACCTGCTTGGTCAATTTGAGGTCAGCTGTACAGAATGTACGAGCAGGTTCTGGAACTTTCCACCTTGCGCTCATGAAGCCCGCGCTTTTTACTGATTGGATGATGAGCAGCAATGGCAGGAAGATTTCTTCTTTAAATTCCGGTGCTCGGCAGTGTTTTGGGCCGTTTGAAGAGGATTCAAGACAATCTCTGCCCGCCCCCCCCTTTTTTAAAAGGGTTTCCCTTGTCGTGATGTTTACTAGTGGAGTTTAGTCTCCCAGCTAATGCTGGGGGGACTTGGTACAATAATTTTATGATGATTGATTAATGAATTTTCAATAATTTTATGGTTATGTTGTATTTAATTATTTATTCTTTGGAACCCCTTAATAAACATCGCGGCCTATATTTCCAATTATAAAGTTGTCTCGTTGTTATTTATTCTGTGCTAATCTCTATGTTGGGCTTTGTGTTACCATGTTTACTGGAACAATGATATTATTAATTATCAAGAATTATTACAAATTATTCTCACAAACGAGCTTTAAAATACAGCATAAAATAGGAGTATTGAAAAAACACACCTAACCGGCTTAATATCCACATAAAAACAAATCTGCCCTATATATTTATTTTTGCTGTAGCTCTAGTTACAAACAAATGTAGTGCTTTAATAAAGGTCCCAAGGTTCGCTTGCAAATTCTTTTCTAATTTCCTACCTTTAAAGTGCTTTTCAAAATTCGCAGTCTGTGAAGTTTTTCATTGACTACTGGATCACTACATCTTTTAATAAAAGACTTCTTGTACTCCATTTTGGTTGAAAGTCGCTGCTCTCCAAGTGGGGACAAACTGGCCTTTTCCAGGACCCTGTAGAGATCTTGTAATGAGTCTGCCGGCTTCTCGTCTACAGTGTCTGCTATCATGAAAACAGAAGGAATGGAGCAACGTTAACTAGAGTGTCATTGCAGGCCAGCAACTTTTTTTTAATTTTTTTGTACGGATTTGCTTAAAAGGCTCCATTGTCTTGTGTCATAAATAAATCTTCTCGATAACTTAATGAACCTTTTCGCCTTTAACTTTGGATCTCCAGTGGTGATGTACCAGCTGCTTTGGTCTCTTTGTAAGGACACAGATGAAGTTGAGAGGATATCTAGATCAGAAAGAATAAAGGTGGCCATACACATTAAATAACTGTTAGCCCGAACACTCCTTCAGCCAACAGTTATTTCTTCTGACTCCTTATCTCCCGTGGGTATAAGATCAGGCATGTTCCCTCCAAGATCTTCTTTCAAGGAGGGGGGAGTCGGGTGGCTTCCATACACATCAGATCAACGACCAATCCAAACAAATTCGGCAAAGTTCAGTTGAATTTTTTCTAATGTGTATGGTAGCATTTGCAGAATTCTCGGGGGCTTGGGTTTGACTAGTTTACGGACAAGAATACCATGGTAATTCTTAACTAGTTTGTTTGTATCGTCAGACCTATTGTAGTTATTACAATAGACATATTAGTAGCTACTAAATAAGTAAAATAAATGTATAAGAATGCATTAACCAAGTGGAAGGTTAACAAAGGGTTTTGTTTTTGCCCCCAACTAATAATTTTCTTGTCCTATAATAGTAAAATGGACAGACAAAAAAAAATGGCTATGAACTGCCAAAAATAATAGGAATAATATATATATATATATATATATATATATATATATATATATAGGAAAACTATATAAAATCGAAAGGTCGATAGGTTTTCCTTCTCCCATCACCTGGGATAATATGGGAGGAAATAAAGTTCAAAAACAAGAAGTAAACAAACCCTTATTTTTGGTTTGCAGCAAATGACAAAAAATTAATGATTGATAACCATTTATGACCTTAGCCAAATTTACTGACTACTTTTAGGTATAAACAGTACATTCTGAATGCCCGTATCACTAGTAGGAGCAAGTCCTCAGTTTATTTGCAGTAGTTTTAATAATTTTTGTACTACATAAATAAAAAATGGACATTGGTGCCACATTTTTAGTGACAAAGGACAATGGAGCCAGTATTTACATTCTTGTTGTAAGTAAGTGGGGTTGAATGGCACCTCTAAATATGAAGGAAACATTCTGTACCATTTTGGGGTGTTAGGCAAAATTATTTTGCCTCATTTAAATTGAAAAAAAAAAAAAAAATAAATGTAAAAAAATAAAATAAACGTAGAAAAATTGAAAAAAAATGTAAAAAGAAAAAAAGGAAAAATGTAAAAACAAGATGTTAAAAAATAATAAGGGGGATAACTTTATAATTTGAGGACAAGTAAATGACAGCAAAAATGTTTACATTTTAGGAATATTTGCTTAAGTGAATGTTAGAAAAAGCATCAGTGAAATGAACATTGTTGCATCCTAATGTGCGGCAAATATAACTTACGCTACAAAGTAATGGGAATAAACATATACTGTTGAAAAAAAAATTGCAGAGGACCGGATACCAAAAACAAGGGTAACACTGATGATTACCTACTGTTCTGAAATGAGGCTCAGACACCATAAAACAAAGGGCCCACTCCATTATATGATATGTGTGAAACTAGTTGGCAGTACTCAAGCGTACAAGAAGAATGCTATGTGTCTGGGCTGGGAGACGGCCAACAGTAAATTCTGCTGTCATTTTCTAACCGCTCGGGTTGTTTGTATTTTTATATTGTTAATTGGTACACGCTTTAAATCTCATCAGAGACAACGTACTGCAGCCATCAAACTGCTAATGTGATCTGGCACCTTGTGCTGCTCATCAAGAACATTTCTAATTAGCTCTTACCTAATAAAAATGGTAGCGGCTTAAAGGGTGTATTGGGACAGGAAAGCCTTTATTTCTGAGAGGTGCAGCTAAGTGGAGAGACGTCTTAGCAGACACGGCAAAACATAAACACAATTTGGACGTAGATTTTGTAATCTATAATTTTTTTTCCTTTTCCTTGGACTAGACGGCATCAAAATATGTCTCCAAGCAAATAAAAATAAATTCATGTCTTGCTTTCATGGACGCTTATTTTTGTAATAAAATTAATGGACCCACAAATTTAATAAGCTGGTGTTTAACAAAATTTTAAAAATGTTTTACTTAATTGATTCTTTCACACAGAATAGCTTCAAAAAGGAGCGAACATGGTACTGTGGGTGTTAAGTGGCATTACTTGTTAAGGTATTTGTATTAAACACCTCTACTAAAAACATGAATGCATTTATTATAGGGTGGTTGTAAGTTACAGGGATGGCAGACGACACATTTTATCAGTGCCATCGATTATTACAGTGTGTTGGTCTATTATGTCTCAATAGCTTCAGAAAGCATTTTAAATATGATCTGGGAAAGCTATTTATTTATATGGAAATACCTTTAAGAGGTTGTCTTTTTAGAAAAAAAAAGGATCTACTTTTTCCTCAAAAACAGCGCCAAGCCCAATTCACTTGAATGGAGTTCAGCTGCATTACCAGAAACAGGCCATGGACAAGTCCATGGTGCTGTTCCTAAAAATAAAAAAAAAGCAGAGCCGTTTTTCTTATTTTAACCCCTTTAAATGACGAATGATCCCACAATGTAATGAATACGATTTATTTACATGAGAGAAGATGAATTGGGATTATCATTACTGTATGAAAACAACTGTATCTGAATGTACAAATTTCAACCTACTGTAATAAAACCGTCTAAACAAAAAAACGTAAAACTCTGATGATTATGTACTAGACTGAGACAGAAGAAGCATGGATCAGGCAGCAACAAAACTAAGGTACAAATGGAAATGGTCATACCAAGCCAAAAGACAAATTACTACTGTAGGAGTCAAACCATTTAGAACATATGACAAACTGGAAAAAGGATAAAAGTAAACCTGGCAGTGAAGCCAGGATGAGCGCTCAAAATGATAAAAATAAAGGAAGAATGTTGCCAAATGATGATGGCAAAAGCAGAAAAAAACAACTACCAACCCATCGAGCTACTCAGAGTTGGCACTATGTAAAAGCCAGTCATAATTCTATTACCCATACAAAAAAAATGTAGTCTACTTCCACCCAAAAATTCAAAGTCATACTTTTTGCCTGGCAAAAAAAAACAAACATCTAATTTCAAGGAATGAAAAGCTGTCCAGGCTCTAGTAATGCTGACACCTTAAAAAATAAAACTAAGAAAGGGATGAATAAAATTTTACAAATATAAAATTTAAAAGACAATACAGTATACCTTCCAGGGGTATGTTCAAATACGGGGACAGGAAGGAGATTGGTTATGCTTTATATCTATACATTTTTTTTTACCTTTCTGTACATAAAATATTCATAAAAATGTACTGAAATGGTCGAGAAGATTAATTTAATGGACATCTGTAGGTTGTCCAGCCAAAGCTATGTAACTAACATTTCTGAACAGACTTTTAACACGTTTTGATAAGAATGAAATCAATAGTTGATCAAAAACATTCGCTCAACACAAATGACAAGTGCAAACAGGACTGATGTCAAATCAATATAAGAGACAGGTGTAAATGTTGCAGAAACGTAACACCCGGATATAAAACAATCAACCAAGGACTGTGCCCAGTAACAAAGTAGTAACTCGCTGACAAGGTCACTGTACTACCCTACTAGAAGATAAACAACCATCACACAGACGCATGCAAATCATACAGTTTCTTATAAGATTTCCAGGAAATTAAAATATTACATAAATCTCTTCCTCTTGTAATGCAAACACTTTGGCGAGGCCACAGGATCCCGTCCCAGCCAATCACAGAAGGGCCTACACACACATTGGGGGCTTAAAGAGGATCTGTCACTAGTTTATTAATGCCCTATCTCCTAACTAATATAATAGGCGCTATGATGCGGATAACTACAGTGTCATTTCTTTCCATAACTTTGCAAATATTAAACGTTTATGAGCATTTTTCTAAATATGCCAATTTGGCTATTTTTGCCATATGAGAGGTGACTAGTTCTTTTCTTTTCAGGTAATACAGGGGGAGGAAACCTCCAGCTCACCAGCTCGCCTCCTGACAGTCCTGCTTCGCCCGGATCTCCGCAACGGTCCACGGTAGGTAATAGTACAGAAAGGAAGGATTTGATCCAGCGCTGCAGTGATGTTCTTTAAAAAGGAACGTATTCCCACTTTTATTGGTATCAAAAAAGACTTGTTAAAATGTCAAATAACAGGCTTGGCGTCAAGGCAGTATTCAGTAGGTGTAATGGACCTACGCGTTTCAAGCACGGCTGGTGCTCTTAGTCATGGCATTCATTCACTGAATGAATGCCATGACTAAGAGCACCAGCCGTGCTTGAAACGCGTAGGCCCATTACACCTACTGAATACTGCCTTGACGCCAAGCCTGTTATTTGACATTTTAACAAGTCTTTTTTGATACCAATAAAAGTGGGAATACGTTCCTTTTTAAAGAACATCACTGCAGCGCTGGATCAAATCCTTCCTTTCTTTTCTTTTCACTCTGGGCAGTGTAATGTTTTCTATATGACGCTGTCCAATCATCATACAGTTCTCCTCTTCCCAGCCCAGCAACACAGCCTGATCATATAGTATACAGCTTCTATTCCCGACTGTGTGTTCAACTGGTGGTATCTCCAGTTATTTCACAGCTAGAGCTGCGATCCATATGAAAGATTAGAATCTCCTCTTTCATATGACACCAGAACTATTCTAGGTGGTCCACAGCCGGAGATATGGCTATTTGAAGATCGCCCTTCCCTCCAGCCTGTCTCTCACACTGTGTGAAGCAGCTTCATGCTAATAGGACAGCGTCAGAGGCTGTGAGGAGGCTCCACCTCAGGAGAATTGCTGCTGTTGACACCTACTTATCAAATATAGCCTCATTTGCATATTTAAACACACACATATAATATATATATATACATACAGTGGAGGAAATAAGTATTTGATCCCTTGCTGATTTTGTACGTTTGCCCACTGTCAAAGTCATGAACAGTCTAGAATTTTTAGGCTAGGTTAATTTTACCAGTGAGAGATAGATTATATAAAAAAAAAATAAGAAAATCACATTGTCAAAATTATAGATATTTATTTGCATTGTGCACAGAGAAGTAAGTATTTGATCCCCTACCAACCATTAAGAGTTCAGCCTCCTCCAGACCAGTTACACGCTCCAAATCAACTTGGTGCCTGCATTAAAGACAGCTGTCTTAAATGGTCACCTGTATAAAAGACTCCTGTCCACAGACTCAATCAGTCCGACTCTAACCTCTACAACATGGGCAAGACCAAAGAGCTTTCTAAGGATGTCAGGGACAAGATCATAGACCTGCACAAGGCTGGAATGGGCTACAAAACCATAAGTAAGATGCTGGGTGAGAAGGAGACAACTGTTGGTGCAATAGTAAGAAAATGGAAGACATACAAAATGACTGTCAATCGACATCGATCTGGGGCTCCATGCAAAATCTCACCTCGTGGGCTATCCTTGATCCTGAGAAAGGTGAGAGCTCAGCCGAAAACTACACGGGGGGAACTTGTTAATGATCTCAAGGCAGCTGGGACCACAGTCACCAATTAAACCATTGGTAACACATTACGCCGTAATGGATTAAAATCCTGCAGTGCCCGCAAGGTCCCCCTGCTCAAGAAGGCACATGTACAGGCCCGTCTGAAGTTTGCAAATGAACATCTGGATGATTCTGAGAGTGATTGGGAGAAGGTGCTGTGGTCAGATGAGACTAAAATTGAGCTCTTTGGCATTAACTCAACTCGCCGTGTTTGGAGGAAGAGAAATGCTGCCTATGACCCAAAGAACACCGTCCCCACTGTCAAGCATGAAGGTGGAAACATTATGTTTTGGGGGTGTTTCTCTTCTAAGGGCACAGGACTACTTCACCGTATCAACGGGAGAATGGATGGAGCCATGTACTGTCAAATCCTGAGTGACAACCTCCTTCCCTCCACCAGGACATTAAAAATGGCTCGTGGCTGGGTCTTCCAGCACGACAATTACCCGAAACATACAGCCAAGGCAACAAAGGAGTGGCTCAAAAAGAAGCACATTAAGGTCATGGAGTGGCCTAGCCAGTCTCCAGACCTTAATCCCATCGAAAACTTATGGAGGGAGCTGAAGATCCGAGTTGCCAAGCGACAGCCTCAAAATCTTAATGATTTACAGATGATCTGAAAAGAGGAGTGGGCCAAAATTCCATTTAACATGTGTGCAAACCTCATCATCAACTACTAAAAATGTCTGACTGCTGTGCGTGCCAACAAGGGTTTTGCCACCAAGTATTAAGTCTTGTCTGCCAAAGGGATCAAATACTTATTTCTCTGTGCACAATGAAAATAAATATATATAATTTTGACAATGTTATTTTTTTTTATTTTTTTTATATAATCCATCTCTCACTGGTAAAATTAACCTAGCCTAAAAATTCTAGACTGTTCATGTCTTTGACAGTGGGCAAACTTACAAAATCAGCAAGGGATCAAATACTTATTTCCTTCACTGTATATATATATATATATATATATATATATATACACACACACACACATACACACACACCACACACACTAAGGGCAATTAGATGAAAGGTGAAAAAGTCTGGAGATCCGCTGCTTACTTGGCTACTAGCCAATTACCATTGCCTCATCTCTAAACTCCCTTTCAGCAATTGAGTGAAGCGTTTTGATTTTGCCTTGGTTACCAGTGAACCCTGTCCTGGCCCTGCTATAAACAGTGTAACTTTTAACCCAAGAAAATGACGAAAATTTTGCAACGAAATTGCTTCCTGTGGACAAAAGAAAAAATATGGCAATAAGAGAGGATCTCACTCTTTTCCAACTCTCGGATCTCCTACACTTTATATCTTACTTAAAAAAAGGCGACACGGCTAGTCTTCAGGGCTTTCACAAATATCTAGAGACTATCGTTTACACTACTAACGCACACTTTACATAGAATATCTGATATAGGAACGATTCTGAGAACATAGTGCTAACGTATACTTGATCTGTGTGAGTTCACATGTATTATAGGTAAAAAAATATAATGACTGAAATCCCAAAGCTAAAATTACAGGTTTTGATTCCAGAATTGTTTGCCAATTCAGTTAAATCTGGTCTAAGCTGAAGAGATTTACAGCTCGGAGGCAGTAAGAATATACCAGTAGCCGAATTAGCCTTTTTACAAGTCTTCTCAGCCTAACTGCATGCCAGATTTATATATTTAACCAAGAAGAGTAACAGTCTCCCTATGTGAGATACATGATATCTCATCCGAAATGGTTAAGCCTGTACTATGAAAGGTTTATTAGGATTTACAGACATCAGCAATAATGACTACAAATGAAACATTTTTTACAGTACGAGTTCCTTATAAGGCATAGCGAACCATTACAGTTCTCAATTTAGGATTGGGCTCCATGGTGTCGCTCACAAAGTTATCACAAACCTCAATGTTCCCCCTATAGAAAATCCCCCAAAAAAATCCAACCATGTTATCCGAGACCTGATAAGCCCTGGCATTCAGCAAAAGAACAGGAGTATAAAACTTAAACTCACTAAAAGTTTACATCACTTGGGGATGAGATGCAATGCCAGACACAGCCCATGAACTAAAGTGGTGTTGTTTCTGGAAAAAAAAAATAGTTGACACTTTTTCTAATCCCGGACAACATCTTGAAAGTATTAGGCTGAGATCACACTACCGTCAGGGACTCCATTTTAAGTCTCCGTCGGTAGCTCCATCATATTTGATAGGCAGAATAGCGCAGCATGCAACGCTATTCTTCCAGTCAAACCGACAGATACCACGATTGAACCCAGACGGACCCGATTATAGCCATTGAATATGTTGTGTGAAGGATCAGGGACCAGCCTCACGATTTCTGTAAAACTGCGGTGTGACCATAGCCTTTTGAAGTTAGCAGTGGCTGTCTGCTCTGGCTAATGAGGGGTGTCCCAGATGGGGAAGGGAAAAACCTCTATTATAGTAATATGTCCTAGTAGGACAGAAGGACTGTGGCTGTCCAGACTGGACATCCACTTGAAATAGCTTTGCAAATTGAAGCTTCATACCACAGAACATAAATTAAAAAATAAAGTATACACACACCACAAATATACTGTAGTTAGGATTTCAATTTATTTTGTGATGCCCTTGGTACCCATGAAAAACCTTCAGGAAAAAGTATCTGACCTGACATGCGATAGGACTGGATAGACAGGATACAGAATAACCTTTCCATGGCTAGGGCCAGCTGGCCTAAAAAAAATGGTTTGGCAGTGCATTTTATCATGCACCTCTTATCTAAGACAGGCTTAACAAGAGTTACGTTAGATGCGTTCCAAGGCCAGACATAGCTGTATTACTCACCATTAAAAGTATTAGTACTGGGCACAAGTTTGCTTTATTTATGTTACCACAACACCTTGGGTTATGGAAGCAAAGCTGTTTACTACTTTATTTAGCGATCATATATTTTTCAGGGTGCGACAGATAAATGGCTATGTGCAGCTTTAAACTTCTGATGAGTTGTTCCAGAAAACTCTCTTCGCTTTATTTGGACTTCTTTAAGCAGGGGTGAAGCTTTAGGCGGTGCAGAGGGAGCAGTCGCACCCGAGCCTTGCTTCCTGAAGAAGTCTAGAGGCCCCCCTGTCATAAAGGAATATACCAGTATTATAAATAGCACATGGTAGGTGAAGAACGGGTTTCACATTTTTCATTAGGGCCCATGGGCGGGCTTCAAGTTCTTCAAGTAAAGGTGACTGCTCCTAATGCAATTGATGTCCCATCATTTTCACTCATGGGCAAACTCTCTTTGTGCTAGCAATTGTTGGGCCCTGATTTTAGAAGGTGCAGATACCCTATATCACTTTTTCATATTTGAATGTACGATTACGTAATTGTGGTATTCTTACAGCAATAGAACGCAATAGTATATCCAGTGGCTGGCACTGGTTCATTTTTCCGGCTGTAATATACAGTTGATGTCTCACTGCAATGGCCTGAGTCAGAGCTATCGGCCATTTAGCTACTTAGATTGGGCTAAACAGACGATAACAGAAAGCAGAAAGAGTGGGCTTGGTAAATAAGTGTTATTAAAAAAATTATTTTTTTTGCAAAAGTACTAAAATAAAGTCATAATATAATTATATATATATATATATATATATATATATATATATATATATATATATATATATATATATACACACACACACACACACACACAACCGTTCAAAAGTTTAGGGTCACTTAGAAATTTCCTTATTTTTGAAAGAAAAGCACAGTTTTTTTCAATGAAGATAACATTAAATTAATCAGAAATACACTCTAGAAGGCTAATGGATGATTAGAAAACACTTGAAAACCCTTGTGCAATTATGTTAGCAACGCTGTAAACAGTTTTGCTGTTTAGAGGAGCTATAAAACTGACCTTCCTTTGAGCTAGTTGAGAATCTGGAGCATTACATTCGTGGGTTCGATTAAACTCTCAAAATGGCTAGAAAAAGAGAGCTTTCATGTGAAACTCGACAGTATATTCTTGTTCTTAGAAATGAAGGCTATTCCATGCGAGAAATTGCCAAGATACTGAATATTAACTACAACGGTGTGTACTACTCCCTTCAGAGGACAGCACAAACAGGCTTTAACCAGAGTAGAAAGAGAAGTGGGAGGCCCCGCTACACAACTGAGCAACAAGACAAGTACATTAGAGTCTCTAGTTTGAGAAATAGACGCCTCACAGGTCCTCAACTGGCAGCTTCATTAAATAGTAGCCGCAAAACGCCAGTGTCAACGTCTACAGTGAAGAGGCGACTCCGGGATGCTGGCCTTCAGGGCAGAGTGGCAAAGAAAAACCCATATCTGAGACTGGCTAATAAAAGGAAAAGATTAATATGGGCAAAAGCACACAGACATTGGACAGAGGAAGATTGGAAAAAAGTGTTATGGACAGACGAATCGAAGTTTGAGGTGTTTGGATCACACAGAAGAACATTTGTGAGACGCAGAACAACTGAAAAGATGCTGGAAGAGTGCCTGACGCCATCTGTCAAGCATGGTGGAGGTAATGTGATGGTCTGGGGTTGCTTTGGTGCTGATGAAGTGGGAGATTTGTACAAGGTAAAAGGGATTTTAAATAAGGAAGGCTATCACTCCATTTTGCAACGCCATGCCATACCCTGTGGACAGCGCTTGATTGGAGCCAATTTCATCCTACAACAGGACAATGACCCAAAGCACACCTCCAAATTATGCAAGAACTATTTAGGGAAGACGCAGGCTAATCTGTAATGGAGTGGCCAGCGCAGTCACCAGATCTCAACCCCATAGAGCTGTTGTGGGAGCAGCTTGACCGTATGGTACGCAAGAAGTGCCCATCAAGCTAATCCAACTTGTGGGAGGGGCTTCTGGAAGCATGGGGTGAAATTTCTCCCGATTACCTCAGCAAATTAACAGCTAGAATGCCAAAGGTTTGCAATGCTGTAATTGCTGCAAATGGAGCATTCTTTGACGAAAGCAAAGTTTGAAGGAGAAAATAATTATTTCATATAAAAATCATTATTTCTAACTTTGTCAATGTCTTGACTATATTTTCTAGTCATTTTGCAACTCATTTGATAAATATAAGTGTGAGTTTTCATGGAAAACACAAAATTGTCTTGGTGACCCCAAACTTTTGAACGGTAGTGTATGTATGTATATATATATATATATATATATACACATACATACATACACACACACACACACACACACACACACACACACACACACACACACACACGCACGCACACTTAAAATCGCCAAACTTGTGTTGGGGGTCAGGGGAGGGGGGCCCTGTTATAGAGATAGATGTGGGTTCTAGAGCGTGGACCTCCATCTATCATATTTATGGCATGTGCTGTGGATCACCCTGCCAAAACAAACCCTCATACAGCTACATCGACGGCAAAATAAAAAAAAAAAAGTTATGGTTCCTGGAACACAGTGACGCAAAAAATTATTTTCCATGAAAAGAGCTTTTATTGAGCAAAAGTAGTAAAAGACAAAAAACAAACAAACCACTAATCATATTTGATATCGCCGTAATAATACGGATCCATAGAATAAATATAACGCATTATTTATACTGTATGGTGAGCGCTATAAATTATAAAAAAAAATCAAAAAAACAATGGATTTTTCTTTTTCCATTCCCCACCAGAAAAAGTTCATAAAAGTCTATCAATTGATATGCACTAAAAATTACAAGTCCTCCCGCAAAAAACAAGCCCTCAGACTATGTCGACAGAAAAAAAAGTCATTGCTCTCAGAATGCGTTGATGTAAATACTAAAACAAATCGCCTATAAAGAATATCTCCGAGTATTTTCCCATATAAAAACATCACTTTATTATACAATTATTAAAAGGTATATAAACATTAAATATCAGTTGATGCTGGGGCATACATACCATTGGTGCAACCTGTGCAGCTGCACAGGGGCCCAGAAGGTAGGGGGCCCCACTGCCACCTTAAAAGCAGCTTTTTACCCTATTGGATTGTATGTATGGACTGAGCTATTGACAATTTCTCAGAAATATGATGAATTGTTCGAGAGACGAATGACCGTGGGGTGTTCTTGGATGAGCTAAGGGAAAGTAAGGGGCCCACATACTGTTCTTGCATGGGGGCCCTTTACTGTCTATATCCGCCACTGAGTTGACAGACTGGCGTCAGCTGAACACAGACTGTATAACCACCAATGTGACTTAAACAATATCATCCATACCCGGCAAAGGAGGAACAAAATAATGGTTCTCTGCACCCCATGTAGCTATGCCACTGCCTGTCCCTTGAAACGACCAAAAAGAAGGGTATATTTTCCAACCATTTATAAAAACATTCATTTCTTATAATAAATTAAAACAGATGAGTGTACTTTGATGTATTACAGTTACTTATCTGCTTAGATTTGGTACCACTTTTCATCACATTATTCATCGTGATACTTGTCACTTCTGTTTTGTCTTCCATTGACAGTACTGTATGTATAAAAATGACAATATATGCAAAATGCCATGCTTTGACTTTTGCCCACAAGACACTGTAAATTGAGGAAGAATAAAATAAAGGAAAAATAAATTTCTGTTATTTTATGCCTTTCTTGAACCACTTTGCTCTTTTGCAAAGTCCTGAGATCACTTGCTACTCTCAAATATATTTCCCTCTACGAAAAGAAATCACAGCATCCCGGCATTACTAACATTTAACACTCAGCACAAGGAAAATGGCTTTGCTTGATGTTCTCTGTAAGTCTACTTAGCCTGTAGCTAAAGATTAGAAAATGAGCCATGTGAGAGAATGAAAATGGCAGGCAAGGCCGTGGGAGAATCTGGCGTCTGCACGGAAATTTACTAGTGAATCACTACATTATTAAATACAATATCATAAATGACAATGAGAAAATCATATTTGCGTGTGCATTTTACGTCTCAAACTCTTCAGGATTTTGTAAGCTTCCATTTCTGTACATTATATTACATATATATGTTATTTAGCTACTCACAGGGCTTTGGTGGCGAGGGCAAGACACTTAGGAGAGATAATGGGAAGGCTGCAGGGGTGCTAGATGTAAGGAGCGCACCACAATATAAAGCCATTACTTCTGGTGTGTCCTACTTAGGATAGAGTCTACGGTGGCAGACAATTTGTGCCTACAGGTAACAGAGATGTCAATCCAATAACACGACAGATTGATTCTTATTAAGCACATAATTTTAGGTCTTTACCGTTTTAGTTTCCTTGGAAACCTTTAAAATCTTTTTTGTTATTAAATACTAATACATAATAGTGCTCATCATACACGGAATATAGAACAGTTAATGTATATTGTTAGATGGAATAATGCAGAGAAAATGTGTTGTTATATCCATTGTTTGGAAAGTGACATTGAATGGATGAAAGTAGGGATGTATTTTAATTTTAAAAAAAAATGATATTCTATCCACCTCACAACTTTTGCTCTCATCAAACATATTAACTTTATAGACATATCTCTTTCCTGACCTACCTAAGCCTATTAGGCAGTGACAGAGTTGTAAGTGACCTTGACTTATTTTCAAAGTCATTTGGAATTATTTTATATAGTTTTTGGCTTGTATCTTTAAACACTGTTCATATCACATTCGGCATATACGTCTTATGTTCATATTGATCAATTGCCCTGACCTATGTTAAAAGAGTGTCCTTTTGGCAGCAATATTTTTTTTAAAAAAAAGTGTAGTCAACCATGCTTTTTAATACAACTGGAACCCACTAAAATATGTATACCGCCTGCAGTATAAGTTTTTTATAATGTGAGTTAATAGGAGACTTGCAACTGTATAGACTTATAATTGCATATGTCTGGGGCATAAATTCAGCGGCATCCCAAATATATAGCCCAAACCGTATTTGAACATTTTGATTTGGTAGCACTCCTGTATGGTCTAACATGGTTCATAATGACAAGGAGTTAGGAAAAAGGGCTAATACGCATTTACAAGGGCCAATAATCAAACAAGTGTTTTTATGAACGCTTCTTCCCGATTATCGGCCCATGTAAAAAGGGCAGCAATCAGTCGACAATCGAGCAAACAATTGTTCGTCCGCTGATCACGTAGTCTATGCCAGTCTAAAAAAATCGGCAATGTCAGCAGCATATCCGCCCCTGTAAGGAGAAGATCTTCTGCGGACAATGATACAACTGTATGGGGACGGAACGATCGAATTATTGATCCTTCGTCGCCAAGCAATATACAATAGCATTGGCCCATGTAATAAAAAAAGCTGGTTAACGAGCGTTGATCGAATTGTTATATCAGTGACCGCAGCACCTTATAGGCAAAAAAATCTGCCTGGCTAAGTTTATAATGTTCGGTGTGTATGTTCAGCGTACGCGCCGGGAAATTCTCCTGATGCATACGTTTATATGTATATAGTATACGTCGGTAGTAGATGTCGGTATACCTTTTCCAATGTATGGGAAGTCTCAGCCTGATGTGCTTTCATATAAAGTCAGCCACTGCATAACAAATCTTATACCTAGTGGTGTACTTCGTTTTTACAATGGTGGCCTATAGTCGACACATGGAACTGTATGGCTTTACATTGGGCGCATATGTTGGGAGATTTTCCTAGCGTATGCACTGAACGTAAAACTAAAACGCCTTGTTTGGGATCTTTTTACTTTTTTAAAATTTTATTTGTTGGATGAATGTTTTTTATATGTCAATCCTGACAAAAGTCACGTATTGAGACTATAATGCTGCAGTCGCTAAGGTGGTGGCAGCCGCTGAAGAAGCAGGCAAAGAAAATTCTACAATTCCCTCATTACCTTCACCATTCATGCTGCAGATTTTTCACAGTGGGCCATATTTGCAAGCTAAAGATTTCCAATAAATATAAGGCATGGCCCCCATAAGTTTCAGTTACTGTGCTTAATGCCAGTCACAGTGCCTCCATAAGTGCAAGAACACCATTTACCAACTTCTTCCACGCTGCAAAGCTATGTGGCTTTCGGTCTACTGAACCTCAAAGATAATTGAATTGAAGTGAAGTTAAAAAAGAGGTACCACTTAAGTACAGACCAGCCAACATGGGTACGGTATCTTCCAAATAAGTTCACTTGAAGGGTCTGCTTTCTGACATGTAAGTTCACACGTTGCGTAAATACTTTTCCGCAACGGATTTCATTACCCATGGAATTTATTGGGGAGGTAAAACCCACAACAAAGAGCAGATGTTGCGTTTTTCTTGCAGTGGAAAAGCAGCGATTCCACTACAAAAAACGGTAATCTGAAAAAAAATATCTTATACTTACCCGGAATTCTGTGTTTCATCGTACAGACCAGCCTCCGGGGATGACGTTTAATCCCATGTGACGGCGGCACATGGGATGAAACTTCATCCTAGGAGGCCGGCCTACAGGACATCAGAGGGATATGTCGCCATGGCTACTTAAGTATCAAACTTTTTTTTCTACGTGCAGTTTTCCACAGTGGACATTCAGGCCGAAAAAACGGCACCACAATTTGGTGCGGTTTTTTGGCTGGAATTCCCTACAGCGCCCAGGGCGGATATGCAGTGTGCCTTTATGCAGCGTATCCGCCCTGTGTGACCATAGCCTAAGACCTATGTAAGGGAGGCTTAACGCGGACAGATTTTCTGGCCAGTAACAAGCACTGGTCAACGAGAACAGCATGTCTATTTTTATTGAAAAAAAAATAAAACATTTTTTTTGAGATACAGTACATCTGCTCTGTATTCTGCTAAGACCTGTATCTGTTAGTCCCACGGACCTGACTAGTTCATTGTCAGAGGGTCCTGCGTGTCTCTGACACACAGGATCCACTTGTAATCTCTCTCATCTAAGTTATGAACCAGTCAGTCCTGCGGACCTGACGGGAACAGAATTTAGCGAACGATACAGCTGCTCTGTATAGAGAATACAGAGCAGCTGTATCTCAAAAAGTGAAAATAATTTTTAAAGGGTAACTAAACGTTCAACAAACTTCTGACATGATTGGTGGGGGTCTGAGCACGGAGACCCCCACCAATCGCTAAAATGAAGCGGCAGAAGTGCTCGTGTGAGCGCTCAGCCGCTTTGTTTCTGTTTGACTTTTTCCGGAAATCAATATATCGGAGTACAGGCTCAATAGAAAGTCTATGAGCCCATACTCCGATACATCGGCTTTCCGGAAAAAGCCAAACAGAAACTAAGCGGCTGAGCACTTCTGCAGCTTTGTTTTAGCGATTGGTGGAGGTCTCAGCGCTCGGACCCCCTCCAACCAAAACTTCTGACATGTCACTATGATGTCAGAAGTTTGTCGAACGTTTAGTTACACTTTAATAAAAATTAACTATAGGGTTTCAAACATTTACGGAGCTTTTAATGTATTTTCCCAATGTACAAAGATAATTTTCACTGAATGAAGGCAAGCTGACCCTACACAGTTAAGCGGTTAAAAACAATGGGTGTTTAGTGCTCCCGAAATTATGCACAATGAGTTGTCTTTATCTTATACACGGTTATTATTTTAGCATTCTCATCATTGTGAGAATCATTTAGTAGCTTACAATAACGGAAATGCACCAATATTCCTTCCCTCTTCTAATAAAGGATTCTAGCAGTAACGGGCGCAGAGTACAGCGCTCACATATTCGCCAGTGATAAGGAGTGAAGTGGCGGAGCAGGTTTCCTTGGAGATAGGGAAATCATTACTGCAGAAGGAAACCACCACAAAGCTCAGCGCAGGAAATCTACACAAGCAAAAGTTAAGTGCAGCTGCTGAATTGAAATGTAAGGCCTGCGGCTGATCAGCTGTTCTGAAGATACACGTTTCCATGGCGACTGTAGAAGTGTGAAATAATTCTATACAGATATATGTACATATTTACCGGTTATCTATAGACGTACAAGGTTTTTATTCTAAATCTAAATGCTACATAAAGGAGAGGAGGTCAGAATTTCAATAGAAAGCCATATTTAGCCATACGTAGGACTTTATGTTCCCTTACAAGGACAGACTGCAGTCATTCCACGTCATATATGATGCAAGAAGGAGCAGCCATGACTGCCATGAAAATGACGCATATAAAATGTTGTCAATTCACACAGAAATTGTAGTGGAATTTTCTTTAATACGAGATATACATTTCAGATATATATATATATAGTTTAATTTCATTTATTTCCATTGCTTATTTAGCACTGACACATTCCACAGCAATGTACAGAGATTACAATCGATCACATCCGTCCCTGTCCCCAATGGGGCTCACAAGCTCATTTCCCTATATGAGACACATGTACGCCCGGGCCAAATTTTAAGTAAGCTAATCAATCAGTTTGTTTTCACCATTTTTTTAACCAGTTCAGTGCCAGGCACAATTTAGCCATTTTTAACACGTTAAAACGACTATAACTTTTTTTATTTGTTGAGCGCTGTTTTTAGTAATAGTTTTTTTTTACAAAAATCAATGCAGGTTTCTTTTCTCATTTTTATTTGCACATAATTGCAGCTTTTATAGCATTTTTGGGCTTATAGATAAAAAAAAAAAAAATAGTATAAAAATTTATGGTAATAATATAGTATTACCCTATAATAGACTTAATTGCGATGGTCATTGTCTACCGTAAATTCGAAAATATTTCAGGTCTATTTTTGGGTAATTGGGTCATGGCTAGCTTTACGACAATGATTGGCATGGGTAACATTTCTTTTGGGTGGGTATTTTAGGTGTCATTTTTATTCCATTTATTTTTTGTTTTAGTTTTTTTTTATTAGTGTATGTTCACAAAGTTTTTTGCTGGCAGAAAAGTCTGCCTGGAAAAATCAGCTCCGGTTTTTTTGTAGAGGTTTTGCACCACAGGCGTTTTTTGCCACGAGTTTTGCAGCTTTTTTTTTACCCGTTTATTCAACAGGCAAATAGAAAAACCACACGCGGTTTTCTGACATAAAACACGTAAAAAACCGCATCAAAAACCGCGTCGCCGTTCGCAGCATTTTTTCTGTCTCCCATTGTTTTCAACTGGGTTTTTGAGGCGGAAAACGCCTCAAAATAGGGCATGTCAATTCTTTTTCCCGCGAGCAGAAAAAACCGCTTCCACCTCCCATTGAAAAGAATGGAAGGCAATTTCAGCTGTTTTTTGCGACTGTAAAAAATCTCAGTGTGAACAGGGCCTTATTGTCGTCTGTCTTTCAAAAGTTCAGGTTTTTTTTTACACTATACTTTTTCACTGTAACTGATACTGCGCAGCTGCCCTAGTTACAGAGGAAACCTGGGGACATAGTGACTATTGGCACTCTTAGGGCTGTGCCGAGTCTAGTTCTACCCAGCAGCAGAATCCCACTACTGGCATTCCAGCGATCTTGTGACCAATAGAGGCAGCGGCATAATTCTATACACATTGCTCATTCTATACACACCACTTCTTTTTTTCTCCCCAGAGTTCCTGGCAGTCTCTGACTGCCGGGTACCCAATATTCAGCTGCACAATTGCTCGGGCAGCAAGCTTAAACCTATGCTACAGTGGGCGATCCTCAACCTGTCCCGCAAATGAGGATAGAAATATTAGTAAATATTATCGAGGGGTATGTTTAGCTAATAGGAGCGATCAAAGCATACACTCGACTCATAGTTATGAATCGGATGCATTCATGAGGGGAGCACTCCCCCAACCTCTCTCGATCGTGATTGACTACTGGCTGATATGTATCTATATACACACCAGCGCATCAATTACTGTGAGGAGGGCAGGGGTAGCACCCCTCAGGAATACATCAGACTCCTAACCATGAGTCCTGTGTATTCTTTGATCGCTCCTATTAGCCAAACAGCACAATATATTTTTGTGCCTTCTTGGCGTATAGGAAATCAGACCTGTCCCCACACCATGATACTCTTACATAGTGCATCATAGTCTGATGAAAGATCCATCTTAGTCAGTTGAAGAGATTTTCTGGTTATTTCCAATTAGGGTATGTTAAGATATAGACAAGGTCATGGGTAGGGACCTGCTTCTAAGGAAAGCAGAGAGCCGCATCCAAAACAGTCCTGCTGTGCAGGATTTCAGATATCCATTAAAAATGCTGGGTGTCTTATGATTTCCGCGGGTATCCACAGAAACTACAGATTCCACTGCAAGAAAAGCTATTTGTAGGGACTTCCAAGAGCATGAATCTCCTTCTTCTGCAATCAGCTTGTCACCTCTGCAGGACCGCCTGCAGGACAGCTTGCCAGTCAGTATACGGGAAGGTGTCCGTGGTCAATAGAAATAAATGGGTCCGTAATTACGGACGAATTCTTCGGTCGTGTGCATGGGGCCTACTGAGCCATACTGCTAAAGTGAATAAACACTGCCAACTACAGTGACGTGTCATCCAAAGTGACATCACCACAGTCGGTTGTGATTGACTGGAAAGTAATGGGACATGTTATCCCTGTCATCACACAAGAGTGTACACAGAAGTGTGGCGGGGGACACATACAGTAGTAGATAAAAAATGGTGAGAACGGTTAGGTAAATATATTGGCAATTTCATTATTTTAATATTTCGAGCTTTGTGAAAAAACTTGTAGAAACCTAACTTTTGTTGTGCTAGTTGCTTGTGCATTCTAGAAAACATACAGCTGCTGTATAGCAGCCATTACAGTCGAGTTAATTTTTTGTATATTGTAGAAGTGTCTCTTTAAAATTGCCAATGAGCGTGACTTGCCTAAACTAGAAATTCCGTACCACGCTCATCATACATAGATGTACTAACCATGCAGCAAGACTCTAGCAATTACATATTATATGCGTACTCTGAAAAAGTATAACAACCATGATGCATCTCATTGGCATGAGAAATATCATTATCTACTACAATATTGTATTTTTATTTCCCTGGAGAAAATAGCAGATTCTAAGAAAGATGAACATGTCAGGAGCAATGGCAGAGATAAATAGATTTGTTTTATTTTTGGAGGTGGCCAGATCTATATTATTTAAGAACAAAAAACTATTGAAAGAAGGAAAATGCTCTATTTTTATAGATTATAATTATTTATTAACTGCCGCACATTAATGGGCAGGTACTATTAGGCTTTCAGCAGATTACATTTAAGTTAGTTGCGTTCTGGTAGCATGTATGTGAATTTCAGGGAAATAGAATTGAAAAAGGACCTACTGTATCGGTTCTGAGAAAAATAAAGGGTTTAATCGGCTAGAGAAGACAGCTGCCCGTAAGGGCCCTTTTACATCAGCCAATTATCGTGCAAACGAGCATTCACAGAACGCTCGTTCCCGATCATTGCCCTGTGTAAACACGGCAACGATCAGCTGATGAATGAGCAAACGCTCGTTCATTGGCTGATTGTATAGTTTTAAATGCCCAAAATGTTATCGTCGTCGGCAGCACATCTCTATGTGTAAACAGGGAGATGTGCTGCAGACATGATAGAAATGTATGGGGCCGAGCAATCGGAGTAACGAGCCCCATACAGAGCTGTCTCGTTGATTGGCGCTCGTTTACATGGCGCATGTCGGTCTGTGTAAAACCACCTTAAAAAGTTAGTCGGCAAGTGGATACAGCGGTTTGTAAAGGATTTATCTGCTAGAGGATACAGCTGCTTATATAGGGATAATCTGCTAGAGGAATCGACAGATGCTTGTAAAGGGTTAATCTGCGTCTCTCACTACATACACACAGTGCTAGCAGTAGTCATTGCGGAGAAAGCTGTGACAGGAATTACCTCTGCTGCTTCTCTTAGGGTATGTGCACACACACTAATTACGTCCGTAATTGACGGACGTATTTCGGCCGCAAGTCCCGGACCGAACACAGTGCAGGGAGCCGGGCTCCTAGCAACATACTTATGTACGACGCTAGAAGTCCCTGCCTCGCTGCAGGACAACCGTCCCGTACTGTAAACATGATTATACTACGGGACAGTTGTCCTGCAGCAAGGCAGGGACTTCTAGCGTCGTACAGAAGTATGATGCTAGGAGCCCGGCTCCCTGCACTGTGTTCGGTCCGGGACTTGCAGCCGAAATACGTCCGTCAATTACGGACGTAAATAGTGTGTGTGCACATACCCTTAGTCTCATCCCCCTGCTGCTGATCCATAATACACCGTAATCCATCTTGCATTGCTGCTAATATAACCAGCAAGAAGTAAGATAGCAGCAGAGATCTTCACTGTGTACACAGCTGCACATTCACAGTATCCAGCTGCACATTCACAGTATCCCCCATCACAGTATACTCTCCAAGCTCAGAAGCAGGTCGTCTCAGAGCACACAAAATCTAGTGAGACTTTAAAGGGGTTTTCCGGAACCAATTAACTAATTTCTATTTCACTGCACATATAAAAATAATGTCATTTTTAATATACTTACGTTTTGATTTAATCTTCTAACACCCAATTCCAGCGCTGGTCACGTGATGCGTCTCCAGTAGCAAAATCCTTACTTCTGGCGCTAGCCCTTCCATGATCTGAGTTCCGTTTTCCTGCTGGCTCAATGTATGGGTACGTCATTCCTTACGTCACTGTACACTGAGGGAAGTGGTGGACCGGATACTCCCTTCTGATAGTTTCCGGTTTGCTGCTAGGGGAGAGAACCACTGCTAGTCTCTGCGCACGCGTGGCAAACACTGCGAGTCTCTGCGCACGCGTGGCAAACACTGCGAGTGTCTGCGCACGCGTGGCAAACACTGCGAGTCTCTGCGCACGCGTGGCAAACACTGCGAGTCTCTGCGCACGCGTGGCAAACACTGCGAGTCTCTGCGCACGCGTGGCAAACACTGCGAGTCTCTGCGCACGCGTGGCAAACACTGCGAGTCTCTGCGCACGCGTGGCAAACACTGCGAGTCTCTGCGCACGCGTGGCAAACACTGCGAGTCTCTGCGCACGCGTGGCAAACACTGCGAGTCTCTGCGCACGCGTGGCAAACACTGCGAGTCTCTGCGCACGCGTGGCAAACACTGCGAGTCTCTGCGCACGCGTGGCAAACACTGCGAGTCTCTGCGCACGCGTGGCAAACACTGCGAATCTCTGAGCACGCGTGGTAAACACTGCGAGTCTCTTGAGCTTGCGTGGTAAACACTGCGAGTCTCTGAGCATGCGTGGTAAACACTGCGAGTCTCTTGAGCTTGCGTGGTTTCTACACTATCACTATCTGCACAACTGTATCCACTGATTGCACAGTTTATCAATACAGAAATACTGAATAATTGTATTGATTGTTCCGGCAATAGGAAGCAATATATTTGTTGTGAAACTACTTTTCTAGTGTGCTTATGTCTGCATACTCTTTTATAAGATATTAGTAAACGTTATATTTTAATCAAACTCTAGTCCTACCCCAGTGATTAATTTACTAATTGAAGTAGAGTATATAAAACTGCAATTTACTTTTGGTGGAAGGTTTCCAAATTCACCACATATATTCAGTTGTGGTTTCTACACTAGCAGTGTTTACCACATATTGCCCACTCCTGCGCTATCACAGCGCCTGCACATAATTTTCTCCCCCCTAGCAGCAGACCGGAAACTATCAGAAGAAAGATGAGATGTCAGGAGCCAGTTGCTAGTAGCACTCTGACAAGGACTCCAGCGCTATGGTTAGGGTTTCCCTAGAGTCCCGTGGGAACACAGCCTATACAAGCGCTCTGCCCTGGACCCCGGCTTGGGGGAGGCCCCTAACAACACTGCCCATATATGCATAGTGATGTCCGGGGATTCCCCAGAGTCCCAGAGCAGAGCCTATACTAGCACTCTGCTCTGGGACTCTGGCTCTGGGGTCAAATGAAGTTTTTTTTTACCTTTATGTAAGAGAGTGTTGTTTGGTACAGCACGGATGTGTTGCATTTTTATCGTTAGCTCTCACTGATCTAATGAGAGCAGTAAAATGTCAACGGAGATTGTTTATAGCTGGTGTAGTAGGCGTGATGAGTCCCTGCTGCTGGCGCATTGCATTCTGGGGCACAAGCGGTGCATGCCAGGAACTGTATGACCGGAAGAGCAAGACAATGGACACACTTAAGTAAACAAACCTCTATTGTAAACAAAACAGAATGGTAAATTAAAAAATAAAAATGTGGATAACGATATTCAGGGGGCATTAATAGATAAATTGAGAAGCGTTGCATTGATTTAAAAAAAAAAAAAAAAGTATTGGAAAACCACTTTAAATGATCACTCCTGCTTACTTCAGCTGAGGTAAAGGGCCAGAACTTTTATCACTAACTTAGAGAGGAAATATATATATAATATGAAAAACTAGAATATTTGAGAAAACTTTGATATTTTTGTCTCCTTTTACTTCATGAGGTTTCCTTTAACGTATTAAATCTTATTGTACCATTTAACCCCCTAGTGACCGCCAATATGCCTTTTTATGTCTGTCATGCAGGAAAGAGTGGGAGTTTGGCTGCTAAATACCTGCAATCTCAGCTGTTTAACCCCAAGGAAGCCACGGTCAAAAGTGAACGCGGGCTTGCTCACTCACCCATGGGTTGCCATGGCAGCCAGGGGCCTTACAAGAGCCCCAGGCCTGCCATGACTTTATGCCTAGTAGGCCACGTTAAAGGCTCAGCCTAATAGACTGCCTGTCAGTTGTACACTGACAAGCAGTAATGCTTTGGTATTATAGAAGCGATAAATGGATGACATAGTGATGTACACTAGTGGGACAAAAAAAATAATGAATTATGTAAAGTTAAGTTATAAAATCTCGGGCTGAGCCCGTTCATTACTCAGCGGGAGTCGGCTGTATATTACAGCCGAAACTTAACTGCAACAGTTGGGATTCGAGAACTCCGATCTCAGCCGTTTAACCATTTAGATGCCACGGTTAATAGCGACCGTGGCATCTGCCACCCCACTGGACCCCCTGCAATGTGATTGTGGAGTGCCAATGGTTGTCATTGCAGCTTGGAAGCATAATGATGGCCCCCAGGTCTGCGATATCTCTGCTCCTATTAAGCCCTGCAAGGGGCAGGACTTCATAGTAGCTGGTAAAAATTACAATACACAGGTATTGCAGTGTATTATACCAGCGTGCCAACGATTGCTTAATTAGAAATATTAAAGACTAGGTCTACACAGAGACTTTGGGCATGACACAGGGGCGTAGCTAGGGGGGGGGCAAGCGGGGCATGTGCCCCGGGCGCAGTTCAGAGGTGGGCGCCAGCGCCACCTCCTCCTGCACTATAATTGTACCTGTGTCGCAAGGACACAGGTACAATGAAGCAATGAATGACCGGGCACGTTCCGTGCCCGGCCATTCAGTGCCTCTCCACGAATGAAGCGACTGGTACCTTTTGTACCAGTGACGCTTTCGTCGATGAAAGGCGCTGACTGACTGGCAGGGAAAGACATCCTGCCCAGCCAATCAGCGCCTTTCATAGACGCCGCGTTCAACCCCCTGGAGACCTGCGCAGAAGAGAGCAGGTCTCCATGGCTGCCGGACGGCGTGGGAGCGGGAATAAGGTGAGTTTGAATTTTTTTTAAAATTGTAATAGACGTGTGGCTGTATCTGCGGGGGGGGGACTTTGTCGACACGGGGGACTTTATCTACGGGGGGTGTCTATCTACAGGGGGACTATATCTACAGGGCTGGGCTATATACAGGGGGACTATATCTGCTGGGCTATATACAGTGGGACTATATCTACAGGGGGGCTATATACAGGGGGACTATATATACAGCGGGACTATATCTGCTGGGCTATATACAGGGGGACTATATCTACAGGGACTATATATACAGCGGGCCTATATCTGCTGGGCTATATACAGGGGGACTATATCTACAGGGAGGCTATATACAGGGGGACTATATCTGCTGGGCTATATACAGGGGGACTATATCTACAGGGAGGCTATATACAGGGTGACTATATCTGCTGGGCTATATACAGTGGGACTATATCTACAGGGAGGCTATATACAGGGGGGCTATATACAGGGGGACTATATCTACAGGGAGGCTATATACAGTGGGACTATATCTGCTGGGCTATATACAGGGGGACTATATCTACAGGGAGGCTATATACAGGGGGACTATATCTGCTGGGCTATATACAGTGGGACTATATGTACAGGGGGGCTATATATACAGCGGGACTATATCTGCTGGGCTATATACAGGGGGACTATATCTACAGGTGGGCTATATACAGGGGGACTATATCTGCTGGGCTATATACAGTGGGACTATATCTACAGGGCTGGGCTATATACAGGGGGACTATATCTGCTGGGCTATATACAGGGGGACTATATCTACAGGGGGGCTATATACAGGGGGACTATATCTGCTGGGCTATATACAGGGGGACTATATCTACAGGGCTGGGCTATATACAGGGGGACTATATCTACAGGGCTGGGCTATATACAGGGGGACTATATCTGCTGGGCTATATACAGGGGGACTATATCTACATCTACAGGGGGGCTATATACAGGGGGACTATATCTACAGGGGGACTATATACTGGAGTGGGCTGTCTATAGAGCACCATATACAGGGGTGGGCTATATAGTATATAGCCCCCCTGTAGATATAGCCCACCCCTGTATATGGTGCTCCATAGATAGCCCACCCCAGTATATAGTCGCCCTGTAGATATATTCCCCCTGTATATAGCCCACCCCTGTAGATATAGCCCCCCTGTGTATAGCCCACCCCTGTAGATATAGCCCCCTGTGTATAGCCCAGACCTGTAGATATGGTCCCCCTGTAGATATGGTCCCCCTTTAGATATGGTCCCCCTGTAGATATGGTCCCCCTGTAGATATAGCCCACCCCTGTATATAGTATCCCACAAATAGCTCCCCCTATAGTGCTCCACAGAAAGCCCACCACTGTATATAGCCCCCTTGTACATATAGTCCACCCCTGTATATAGTGCTCCACAGATAGCCCACCCTTGTATATAGTATATACAGGGGTGGGCTATCTGTGGAGCACTATATACAGGGGTGGACTATATGTACAAGGGGGGGCTATCTGTTAAACACTATATGTGGAGCACTATATACAGGGGTGGGCTATATCTACAGGGGGGCTACATACATGGTTGGGCTATCTGTAGAGCTCTATATACAGGGGTGGGCTATATCTACAGGGGGCTATATACAGGGGTGGGCTATCTGTAGAGCACTATAGGGGGAGTTATTTGTGGGACACTATATACAGGGGTGGTCTATATGGGGGCACTATCTACAGGGGCTCTATGGCAGGCACTATCTACAGGGGGCTCTATGGCAGGCACTATCTACAGGGGGCACAGTGTGTGTGTGTGTGTGTGTGTGTGTGTGTGTGTGTGTGTGTGTGTGTGTGTATGGTACATGGTGTATGGTGCTATTATAATTAGAGGTGCAGTGTATGGCGCTATTATATTTAGGGGCGTAGTGTGTGGTATAATGATAACTTTATCTTTATTTATAGGTGCAGAAATGTTGGAAAAGTGAGAAGCTGAAGACATGTGAGCGGCAAACTGCAGAAATGGACTGTGACCGGGAGAAGTCATCATAGAGGTCTGGACCAAATGGAGAAAAAGAACTAGAATCTGAGACGTCACCGGTGAGTCACTTAATCTAAATGTTTATTCTGCCTCTAATCAGCACTGTAGTCACTGTATGATCTGCATCGAGATGATGGGTGTTGTGATTATGATAGGATTTATTTTTTGTGAAACGGAATCTCCCAGCATATCCTTATCATTGTTCGGGCCATGCTGGGAGCTGTAGTTTTACACCGTACATACCTATACGGCAGGGGTTGCACTAAATTGAGCTGTATTTGTTCTGGGGCTGTATATATGTAGTGAGCTTGGTTCTGGTGTTGTGTATAGAACCATATTGCTTGTGAAATGTACAAATAATTTTATGCTCGCGTTACATAAAAAGAAATGACACGTCGATTGGTAGAGAAAACAAACACGGCGAGGGGGAAGGAGATGTCGGGAAAGAGGTTGGGTGGGGGGCGCCAAACTGAATCTTTGCCCCGGGTGCTGGAGAACCTAGCTACGCCTCTGCCGTGACACAGGTCACATGGCCAAGGATTGCTGTGTCGCCCTGCTTGAGTCTGGGTTAATGAAAGTCACTGTAGCTGCATTGTGACCCGTGACACAACAGTGGCAAAAAATCCAGCAGGTTGATTTCGTGCCACTGTCTAGTTGCGCTAAAGGCAACCTGCAGGGCGCCATGCAGCCACATTGGCTTTTATTACCTACGGTGCAGGCAGAACGACACAGCAATTTTTGCCACAGAGATCTTGCGGCTAAGTCGTCATGTAGCCCTAGCCTTATACTTCTCAATAAAATACTATTAGGGGGGATTCACACGAGCGTGTATTCGGTCCGTGCGGGCCGCGTGGTTTTCACGCGGCACGCATGGACCAATACAAGTCTATGGGGCAGTACAGACAGTCCGTGCTTTTTGCGCAGCGTTTGTCTGCTGCGCAAAAAGCGCGACAGGTTCAATAACTCTGCGTATTTCGCGCATCACGCACCCATTGAAGTCAATGGGTGCGTGAAAATCACGCGCACCACACGGAAGCACTTCCGTGGGACGAGCGTGATTCGCGCAACAGCAGTGAAAAGGATGAATGAAAACTGAAAAGCACCACGTGCTTTTCTGTTTACGAACATCCAAACGGAGTGTCTTTGCGATGAGCGAAGCCGGACAAGCGTACCGAACTTCACCGGGTTCGGCCAAACTCGTTTTGGCCGATCCCGGCAAAAAAATTATCGGTACGCGACGTCAGGAGATAGTCACTGTCCATTGTGCTGAAAGAGTTAAACTGTTTCAGCACCATGGACAGTGACTTGCGATCCCAAAATACATAAACCTGTAAAAAAAACCGAAGTTCTAACTTACCGATTACTCATGTCTCCTTCCTGCAGTCCGACCTCCCGGGATGACACTTCAGTTCAAGTGACAGCTCCAGCCAATCACAGGCCAAGCACAGGCTGCAGCCAATCACAGGCTGCAGCGGTCACTTGGACTGCTGCGTCATCCAGGGAGGTGGGGCCCGATGTCAAGAGAGGCGCGTCACCAAGGACGCGTCACCAAGGACGCGTCACCAAGGACGCGTCACCAAGGCAACGGCCGGGAAGTTCTCGGTAAGTAGGAACTTTATCTTTTTTTTTTACAGGTTTTTCGCTGTTGTGTTCGGCATTCACTGTCGAGGGTGCTGAAAGATTTAGCTCTTTCAGCACCTTGGACAGTGACGGGCGTTGACAAGCATGAGCTCTATGATGCCGGCTGCGCGAAAATCACGCAGCCGCGCATCAGACACGCATGACACACGCAGCTGTCAAATGGTTTTTGCGCTCGCAAAACGCTGCGTTGTTTGCGCGCGCAAAAACGCAACGTTCGTGTGAATCTGCCCTTAACCTGTTAAATATCTGGACAGTGTTACCTGAATGCCAGGGATCACATGATGATCGGATAGTCGACTCACTCCAGGTTTTGTCCATTCAATTGTTCTATGAATGTATTACTATGAGCGAATAATGAGGGACTTTTTTTTTTTTTTAGACAGAGGTTATCACTGTTAGAAATTCTGTTCAGATACCTTTCTTAGAATACATTTCCTATTCTACAAATACTTAAAAAAATAAAAGTTGTATGCCCCTTTATTGTCAGCTGTCAACTTATTTTTACTCTGTGCTGTTTAGATCTACTTCTACCTGGAAACTGTTAAAAAGCTGTTGGTGACTGAGCTGCAATTTTATTATATGCTACCATTGAGAACATCTAGTACATAATAACGTAATGTTAAGTATGGGTTTTAGTTCCAATTGGCTCACTAACACTGTTGTACCTAACGAAGCCCTACTCATTAATATTATAATACTTAGTGCAATCTTGCAAATCAAGAGCAGATATAGGCATTAGGTTTGGTTTCCACATGCTGTTTTTGCCACGATTTTTGAGTTAAAAAAATAAATAAAAAATTAAACATTTCAGAAAAAGATTTGAATATAATTTAAAAAAAATTGTATACAAAATTGCATGTGTGGAATCAGCCCAAGGTATTCATACACTAATCACACTGTTTAAGTGTTGTGTGTCATACACTCACTAATTATAATAAAAATAAAGGTATAATAAGATCCATTAGCAGAAGCTAGCCTGCTTGTTGATAGTTTTCATGTACCGATTTTTTTTCCTTAAAAATTACATTAAAATTTAAATGGATACCGAGTACATCCAGACTCAAAAAATTCTACTGGTTAAGTCCTACTTTGTGAGAGTATAAAACAACAGGTAGCTAAAGATATTTTAGACTGTAAAGTATCTTTAGCAAGCTGTTGTTTTGTACTCCCACTGAAGAACTTTCCATCAGAGCAGTTACCCCACGACTCAAGACTCAGTATGCATCACTACCCACTGAATAGGTATGAAGACATCTTTACACATCAATATAAACACACGTAGGAGTTTATAGCGAACATAAGCAACAAGTTATTACATTGTATAATATATATCTTCCATGAAACGGATTATACACATGACAAAAAAACCTAACTATGACTGGATGGACTGATTTATTTTGATATTTAGGTTGCGTTCATGATAGATTTAGTTTAAGCTACTGCTGTATCATAAGATGGGTAATAGGATCAAATTTGTAAGAAAACTGAAAAACATAAATTTGACAATGTAATTGGATAACCCACTGCCAAAACGGACCAGTATACATTGTACTTGAGACTTTTTTTAAATGTACTCGCTGTACTTCTAGCTATTGGGCTATAAAAGAGCGTCTCTTGGTTTAAAGTACTCGGCACATCCATGTCTTACACAGATAGAACTATTCAGTCTATGCAATACTTTATTTCTCCTGTGGTGGTGCTACAGGGAAATTGATCAATTTGTGCCGTATTCCCCACAGATTGCAACTGACTGCAGGGGGATCTCTGTGATCAGGTTATGTATGGGGCACCTTTCTAAGAAAAAGGGATGGTCCAAAGTGGACAACCTATTTACATCAAAAAGGCTCCCTTAGTGGGAACCTGTGATGCACATTAAGCTGAGGGCAGCATATTGTAGTGACAGACACGCTGATTTCCACGGTCTGTCACTCATCTGCTAATGTGAAGCAGTTTCTGAGGAACTTAAATGAAGAGCCCGGGCAGCATCAGCGGAAGTGTGTCCGGAGTATTCATGAGCTGCATCTAGCTCCACCCACCTTCTGCTGGCTCTACCCACTGATTGACAGATGTCTCCTTATAACTGTGCACAGGGCATCTGTGAATCAGTGGAGAGTGGGCGGAGCTAGCGGCAGATCATGAATACTCGGGACTCGTCTTTGCCGATGCTGCCCAGGCCCTTCATGCAAGTTCCTTAAAAACTGCTTCACATTAGCAGATAAGCGACCCAGTGCTGGAATCAGTGTGTCTGTCACTACATTATGCTGCACTCAGTGATGGCAGCATAATGTGCATGACAGGTTCCCAAGTCGCCTTAGAACATAATCTATATGGGACTTCTAGTACATTTACATATACGTTGCTTTACTTAAATTGTACTGATCCGGAGTTACAGCATGGCATATAGCCCATTCTTATGCAGAGCACCATTCCGTTTTCTGCAAGTTTCTGATCTAAAATTGACCAGCATTCCCTACTGGATCAATGTCTGCTCTGATCATTTGTGTTCCGGGAAGTGTAGCCTTTCTACTAGGTATTGTACTGTAATCAGAGGTAGAAAATAAATAATCTCCCCGAATGCAGCATAATTATTGTTCAGCTAAACTGTTCCGGATGCGTCTGTCGATAAGCTGTCAACGGTTTCTAATAGCAACCAGCAGATTTGTGAATATTGCTTTTGGCTATGATTCAATACAAGTTAAGTAACACAATGAAATTATTAAATTACTTCACTTTTAGGTATGTTTTATCACCATGTAGAATATATGTTCAAACACTTTAATATACTGTACTGGATTCTTCATTATTGCGGAGGCATGAGATAAAAATGCAACTAAACTTTTTAGCATTTCATAAGGGTTTTCTTACATTGTAATGTAGACAGATAGAAAACTTTCTTCATCCTCAACATGGAAATTATTGTCACAACATTACGTACTCGCAACAACCGACTCCTAAAACATTGCCAGCATCTTGTTAAACACCTGAAACGAGCGCAACTTCTGTATAAAGCATACCGTGACTGTATAGTCTTTTTGTAGATCTTTTTTACATTTGTACCCCAATCAATCTTCCGGTCAATTGGACACCTAAGTACTTGTAAAGAAGAGGCTGGACGCAGCCTGCAGGGATTAAGGGAAGCCGACATGACCGTCCTGGTAGGGAAAGGGTTAATTAGGTGAGGGAGAGTTGGAGGGAGTTGGAGGGGGGACGGGGAGGAGTTAAGGGGGACGGGGGGCCGTTACTGAGCTTCCCGCTGTTTCTCGGCATTGAGCCGGAAGCAGCGGGAGGAGTAACACGGAAACAGTAAGCTCCCCGTTGCCCGTGCTTCTCAGGATGGCAGAGTCTTTAATGTTAGAGCGGCTGCGTACCGCTGCTGTGCACCACGGTCCCGGATGGCTAGAGGAGACCGTGGCTGGAATAACTAAGATCCCGGACGCCGTTTCGCCACGTCGGGCCCGGCGTTCGGGGTCTGTTGCACAGGACAGGCCCCCCTCCCCCGGCCCCCTTACAAGCATGGCTATGGCGGCGGGGGGGGGGGGGGGGGGGAGTCGGCAACAACCGCTCCTGCGCAGAGCAGGCAGAGCGCGTTGCCGGGGGTGACGGCGACGCAGGCCGGGTCGACCCGTCCCTCTCGGCGGTCCCGACCTCCAGAGCGCCTCAGTCCGGAGGCAGTCCCGCGGACACGGCGTCGCAGAGGGAGCCCGATCCCGGACGCTGCAGGCCAGGCAGCTGGGAGGACCGCCCCTTCTCAGGCCCTGCGTCCTGGCAGGAATCCCAGGCCGCGACGGGGTCCGGCGGTAAGCAGGGAGTCGCAGGCTGGGCTCCCTGTCACCCCTCCCCCATCAGATGGAAGATTTGGAGGACAAGGTACGGCTGCCCCGCCTGGTGATGTTCCGGCCAGGGGGCAGGCTTCGTCAGGATCGTCTAGACGGACGCCTAGATCTGCAGCGACGTCGAGGCAACAGGTCCGGTCGGAAGTCTGGGTCCCGGCGGTCGGGCGGCAGGTTGCCGGCCCATCGGTCAGCGCGTCCTCATCCCCGTTCCACAGATGTCGTTGGGATGGACAGTCGTCGGCGAGAGAAGAGCTGGAGGAAGGTGAACTGGACGTGTATCGTCGAGGTCAGGATGGTCCGGCTGACGGGAACACAGCGCCTGTGCAGCCCGGTGAGTGTATAACTCCATCATTGTCTTATCCAGCGATTTTTATGTCGGGTGTCGGCGGGGGGGCTGCTAGCATTGCATCGGGGGCCGGTAGTGGCGCGGGCGGACGCGACGGAGCGGGTTTGGCAGACTTAGTGGGTTGCTTACGGGAGCTGGTGGGGCGCCTAGACAGGGCCGCGGCGCCGGTAGTAACGGAAGTGTCCCCTGCGGTAGTTTGGGAAGGCCCCAGGGACGTGGGATCGTTACAGGCGCGTCCCATGATGGCGGTTAGAGAGGCGGTCGCGGTGTCGGTACAGACCGAGGCACAAAAGGATGGCGATCGAGTGCGTATGGATGATCGTGCTCGGGGGGAGGTGTACGTTTGTTTTGAGGGTCCGTTGGGGGCGCATTTAAAGCAGGAGGTGCGTGATCGGATCTGGAAGGACGAATATGTTGAAATTTTTTCTCTCTTGCCGCTGGCTAAATTTAATTTGGATAAGAGCAAGCGGGATGAGAGTAAAAAGGACGAGGAGGAACGGCGGCGGTATAGGCTTATCCCGCAGACGTTCGTTAATTGGTCGCAGGCGTTCGCCATATTGGCCAGTGTGATAGGGGAAAAGGCGCCGGAAAATTGTTCGGCGTTGTTTTGTTATTTCGATGCCATTGGGGAGGCTCATAGGGCGTATGGGGGTCAGGCGTGGCTGCGATACGATGAGCAATTCCGTCAGCGGAAGGCGGTTCGGCCGGCGATTCGGTGGGACCAGAAGGATATTGCTCTCTGGTTACGGGTTACGGCTCCGGTTAGGCAGTCCTTTCCCGGGAGCGCCGGCCAGGGAGGCCAGTCTAGTCAGGTTGGACAAAGCGGCGGGGGAAAGGCGGGGTTTTGCTGGCAATTTAATGAAGGTCAGTGCAAGTTCGGGGCCACGTGCAAGTTCAAGCATGTGCGTTCCGAGTGTAATGGTGCATCACACGGGGCGGCAAAATGTCTGCGAAAAAAGAGGTCAGGGAACCAGCACGCGGCTGGTCAAGGGGGTGTCGCCGGTGAGGGTGGAAAGGATGGCCCCTTATCTAAATGAGTATCCGGATAGGGCGGCGGCTAAGTTGCTTTATGAAGGGTTTCGTGTTGGTTTTGTTATTCCTCCGCCTCCTTATGAGGTTCCGGTTACGCGGAGGAATTTAAAATCGGCTTACTTGCATGCGAAAGTCGCGTCGGAAAAGTTGTTAAAAGAAGTTTCGTTGGGCCGCATGTCGGGGCCGTTTGTTGAGTCGCCGGTAGAAGATTTAGTTGTGTCCCCGTTGGGTATTGTCCCTAAACGCGAGCCCGGAAAATTTCGTTTGATTCAACATTTATCGTATCCCAAGGGTTCGTCGGTAAATGACAGGATTGATCACGAGTTGTGCTCCGTAGTTTATACCTCATTCGATAAGGCGGTGGGGTTAGTGCGGGCTGCGGGTCCGGGGGCGCTGCTAGCAAAAACCGACATCGAGGCTGCGTTCAGGTTGTTGCCGGTCCATCCAGAAAGCCAACGGCTGTTGGGTTGTTTTTGGGATGGGGCTTTTTACGTGGATCGGTGCCTTCCGATGGGGTGTTCCCTTTCTTGTGCATACTTCGAGGCGTTTAGTAGCTTCGTGGAGTGGGTAACGAGGGGAGTATCCGGGGTCGACTCGTTGATCCATTACTTAGATGATTTTTTGTGCGTTGGCCCGGGGGGTTCGCCGGTTTGCGGTAATTTGCTTCATGCACTACAGAAGGTGGCGAGGGATTTTGGGATTCCTTTGGCGCCGGAAAAAACGGAGGGCCCGGTTGCGACGATTTGTTTCTTGGGAATCGAAATAGACTCGGTGGCAATGGAGTGTCGTCTCCCGTCGGATAAGTTGGGTGCTTTGAGGCTGGAGGTTCGACGGGCTTGTAGAATGAAGAAAATGACGCTGAGGGAGCTTCAGTCGCTGCTGGGGAAGTTGAATTTCGCCTGCCGGATTATGCCGATGGGGAGGGTGTTCGGTAGGAGGTTGGCGGCGGCAACGGCGGGAGTGCGTGCGCCGCATCATTTTGTGCGGCTCAAGGAGGAGCACCGAGCTGATCTTCAGGTTTGGGATGACTTCTTGGGCCAGTACAATGGTCGCTCGCTATAGATGGCCCCAGCGCAGGATACGAGTGATTTGAATATTTTTACGGATGCGGCTGGGGCGGGTGGTTTTGGAGCTTACGGGGGAGGTCCGTGGTGCGCGGGTCAATGGCCGGCTAGCTGGGTGTCCAGTGGACTCACGCGGAATCTGGCCCTGCTCGAGCTGTTTCCCATCGTGGTGGCGGCTACCATTTGGGGGGACAGGCTCAGGGATAAGAAGGTCCGTTTTTACTGCGACAACATGGGGGTGGTGCTTGCCATTAATAACATCACGGCGTCCTCTCCTCCGGTAGTTCAATTGTTGCGACATTTAGTGTTGTTGTGTTTGTCGTTGAACGCGGTGGCGGTGCATGTCCCGGGTGTACGGAATTGTATCGCTGATGCTCTTTCTCGCTCGCAGTGGGACCGGTTTCGGCAATTGGCACCGGGAGCGGAACGTCTCGGTTTGGCTTGTCCGGAGCATCTTTGGGATCTGGTATCGGTCCCGTAGAGCAGCTGTTACAAAGGTCTTTGGCGCGCACGACGTGGAGTGCTTATGCTGCTTGTTGGAGGCAGTGGGAGGAGTGGGTAAGAGAGTTGGGTGACTTCAATACGGATAGAGACAGGTTGGTGGCACTTTTGTATGTTAGGGGACGCCTGGGAGGCGGGGTTTTCAGTAGCGAAGGTGAACCGGTTCATATCTGCGGTGGCGTTTGGGTTTAAGTTGCGGGGCTTTCGGGATGTATCGAAGGAATTTCTGGTTTCGCAGGCTTTGAAGGGGTTGCGCCGAGGTAGGGTGGAGGCGGATAGTAGAAGGCCGGTGTCGTTTGCTTTGCTTAGCTCGTTGGGCGGTTCATTAGCATCGGTATGTCGTTCTTCAGATGAAATGGATTTGTTTCGGTTGGCTTTTTCGTTAGCGTTCTTTGGAGCATTTAGAATAGGTGAGTTGGTGTCGCCAAGTACTAAACAGGCAGGGGGGCTGAGATCTGGGGAGGTGAGCCTTTTTGCAGATCGGCTGGAGGTATGGTTGCGTCGATCTAAAACTGACCAAGTAGGGAAGGGTAAACTGATAGTTTTGTTCGCTCTCCCGGGGTCGGTCATGTGCCCAGTAGAGTGCATGCGGGGTTTTACGAAAAACAGGGGGTCTCCAGATTTGCCTTTGTTACGTCATGTGGACGGGTCGTTTTTGTCCAGGTTTCAGTTTGGAGCTGTATTTAAAAAATGTTTGACGGCGGTTGGTGTTGCGGCAGGCTCATATTCATCTCATTCCTTCAGGATTGGCGCAGCAACGGAAGCGGGGCGCTGGGGGTTGGATGATGAGGGGGTGAGGCGTATTGGTCGTTGGGAGTCTAAAAGGTTTAAGTCCTATGTCCGCCCCCATATGTTATAATTTTGTTGTTTACGCTTTACAAATGTTATATGGTGGTGCCTAACTGTGTTTTCCGTTTCAGATTCGCCTCCGTGTTTGGTGTT
Source organism: Rhinoderma darwinii (assembly GCF_050947455.1). Taxonomy (NCBI): domain Eukaryota; kingdom Metazoa; phylum Chordata; class Amphibia; order Anura; family Rhinodermatidae; genus Rhinoderma; species Rhinoderma darwinii. The sequence continues at coordinate 400,376,520 of NC_134688.1, read as the reverse complement.
GTTGATGGGTCATTCGTACGTGCACTGGGGGGCTTTGAGGGCGGACGTCCGCCCGGATGGTCGCCAGTTGCGCATTCCGCGACAGGACGCGGTTGTGCATTGGCTGGGTTTTAGAGGTATGTCATGGAGCAGGGTGTTGGCGGAATTCCAGACATATGCGCGGCTTGATAGGGTTCCGGAGGTCTTAGTGTTGCACGTGGGTGGGAATGACTTAGGAGTCCGCCCCTTTCGTGAGTTGGTGCGGGATATCGAACATGATATGTTGTGTTTGTGGGTATCTTATCCCAAGTTGGTGATAGTGTGGTCGGACATAGTCCCAAGAAAGCATTGGCGGTTAGCTAGATCTGTGGAGAGAGTCAATGTGGAGGAACTCACAGGCTTAAGGTGGTCAAGGCCTGTTTCGCTGTGCGGGGGGAGTCCTTGAGGCCAGTCAGTACAAAATGGTGGGGGGGGTCGCATCGGGGGTATGCGTCCCCCAAAAAAGGTACATGGTTGAAGACTTCATCGGGTGTTATCCCTTTGAAGTGGTCTTCTGGTAGAAGGTATATCACTTGAAGGCTTCATCGGGTGTTATCCCTTTGAAGTGGACTTCTAGTGGTCGGTATATCACTTGAGGGCTTCATCGGGTGTTATCCCCTTGAAGTGGACTTCTAGTGGTTGGAGCCATCTGCAGAGGTGAACGGTGCTTCCGAGCTGGTTTACGGCTGGAAGTAATTGGTGGTTTGCAGATGGCTAATTCGGTGTGTTCTTTAAAAAGGAATATCTGAAGGGGCTTCAAGGACTTCCTCTGCTCGGGTTAATGTTAACGTTAAATTGTTATTTACGATTCTGACCCATGTTGGGTCATGTGAATTATTAGGAGGAATTCTCTGGTGGATTCCTAACTAGTTATCCGAATGTTTCGGATTTAAATTGTTTTTATAAAACTGTGAAATTAATAAACGGCTGCTGTGGCCATTTCACATCCAACCTCGGTGTCATGTGTCTTTACTAAAGTGGGGGTGGTGGGATAGTATGGTATAAGGTTAACACACGACTCTACTTAGGCAGGTCAAGAAGAGGCTGGACGCAGCCTGCAGGGATTAAGGGAAGCCGACATGACTGTCCTGGTAGGGAAAGGGTTAATTAGGTGAGGGAGAGTTGGAGGGAGTTGGAGGGGGGACGGGGAGGAGTTAAGGGGGACGGGGGGCCGTTACTGAGCTTCCCGCTGTTTCTCGGCATTGAGCCGGAAGCAGCGGGAGGAGTAACACGGAAACAGTAAGCTCCCACCCTCCCGCCCTTGGTTTGTTACTCCTTAGGTCTTATGTACGTCCGTCTATGAGCGTTGCGTTTTTATTTGTGTGCTTATTTAACATGTTTTTCTTTTTTCCGGAGTAGGTTCTGTTGTCATGGCAGCTGGCGGGGGGAGTCCTTGAGGCCAGTTAGTACAAAATGGTGGGGGGGTCGCATCGGGGGTATGCGTCCCCCCAAAAAGGTACATGGTTGAAGACTTCATCGGGTGTTATCCCTTTGAAGTGGTCTTCTGGTAGAGGGTATATCACTTGAAGGCTTCATCGGGTGTTATCCCCTTGAAGTGGACTTCTAGTGGTTGGAGCCATCTGCAGAGGTGAACGGTGCTTCCGAGCTGGTTTACGGCTGGAGGTAATTGGTGGTTTGCAGATGGCTAATTCGGTGTGTTCTTTAAAAAGGAATATCTGAAGGGGCTTCAAGGACTTCCTCTGCTCGGGTTAATGTTAACGTTAAATTGTTATTTACGATTCTGACCCATGTTGGGTCATGTGAATTATTAGGAGGAATTCTCTGGTGGATTCCTAACTAGTTATCCGAATGTTTCGGATTTAAATTGTTTTTATAAAACTGTGAAATAAATAAACGGCTGCTGTGGCCATTTCACATCCAACCTCGGTGTCATGTGTCTTTACTAAAGTGGGGGTGGTGGGATAGTATGGTATAAGGTTAACACACGACTCTACTTAGGCAGGTCATGGTCTAGTAGTCAGAACTAGAGAAGGTATATAAACCAAAATGCACATACTTTTGAAGATCTCAAAGTTTTTAGTTCTTTTTGCAGTTCGTCCAGACAAGTAAACTACTAGTAACATATCCTGATGTTGCCATGCCATGTTTTAGCTCACAGCCAGCAATGCTGCCCTCTGTGCATATATAACTACCTATTAAGATCAAAAGGACAAACTGAGTCATCAGAGATATGATAATCTACCAAACACAAAAAGAGCAAGAGATATAAATTGGAAGGAAAAAAAAAGACGGAGAAGATAAATGAGGTAATGCCGGAACAATAATACAAACACATCTTGAGAGTGCGGAACAACTTCCTAAATCCCAATAGGTGTCCAACAATATAACAATCAGAGAAGTATTCTTTCCTTAATTTGACAGCTGACCTGTCATGTCTTATTACCTCAGACTGCTGGTGCACAGCAAGACAAACATACATCAATGAGCATCAATAGCTCCACACAGGAAAGCATGCTAAGCTAAAACTAATCTTCAGCTCACTGGGGCCGGAAAGGCTTCCAAAAAAGAATTTGTATAATAAAAATAAGCAATTATATATTGCATGGTGTGCTTATTGATAATGCTAAAATGTTATCCATAGATTATTAATAATTAAAATATTTATGTTTTGAATTTCCATATTTGAAATTTTTGAAGAATGAATTTGAACCATGAATTTACATATTTAAAATTTGGAAGGAATGTTTATGATCCCTTATCTGTAATATTTACAATTTGTAATGATGTTCGGAGAGGGTGATTTCATAGTAACAGTAAGAAAAAAATATATTGCCCTTCCCCATCTTATAACATTTTTAATATATACGTTTCTGTGAGTGAGACATCCATACAAATTCTACTAAAATTCTAAGTCTTCAGTTCGGAGTTTAAAGGAGTATTACAGTTTCCCCAAATAAAAGTTGTCACTTGTATGAGAAGATTTTTCAATTATTTCACTATTTTTCAACTTATTTATATTGAGGATGGGATTAATAGCACTGTTTCTATTTTTGCAGATGACACCAAGCTAGGTAATATAGTTCAGTCTATGGAAGATGTTCGTAAATTGCAAGCTGATTTGGACACACCAAGGCCGGATTCACACTAGCGTGTGCGTTTTGCGCACGCAAAAAACGCTGCATTTTGCGTTCGCAAATGGCACTTAACAGCTCCGTGTGTCAGCCCCGTATGATGCGCGGCTGCTTGATTTTCGCGCAGCCGCCATCCTTATGACACTCCGTTTGGATGTTTGTAAACAGAAAAGCACGTGGTGCTTTTCTGTTTACATTCATAGTTTGACAGCTGTTGCGCGAAACACGCTCGTCCCACGGAAGTGCTTCCGTGAGGCATGCGTGATTTTCACGCACCCATTGACTTCAATGGGTGCGTGATGCGCAAAATACGCACAAAGAACGGACATGTCTTGTTTTTCGCAGCGGACTCACGGTGCGTAAAAAATCACGCAACTGTCTGCACGGCCCCATAGACTAATATAGGTCCGTGCGACGCGCGTGAATAAGGCGTGTTGCACGGACGTATATCCCGTTCGTCTGAATAAGCCCTAAGTGTTTTGGCATCCACTTGGCAAATGAGGTTAAATGTAAAAAGTTATGCATCTGGGTACCAACAATCAGCATGCATTATATGTCCTAGAAGGAGCTACACTGGGGGAGTCACTTGTTGAGAAGGATCTGGGTGTTTTTATTGATCATAGACTAAATAACAGCATGCAATGTCAATCAGCTACTTCAAAGGCCAGCAGGATATTGTCGTGTATTAAAAGAGGTATGGACTCGCGGAACAGGAATATAATATTACAACTTTACAAAGCATTAGTGCGGCCTCATCTAGAATATGCAGTTCAGTTCTGGGCTCCAGTTCATAGAAAGGATGCCCTGGAGTTGGAAAAAATACAAAGAAGAGCAACGAAGCTAATAAGGGGCATGGAGAATTTAAGTTATGAGGAAAGATTGAAAGAATTAAACCTATTTAGCCTTGAAAAAAGACGACTAAGGGGGGACATGATTAACTTATATAAATATATTAATGGCACATACAAGAAATATGGTGAAATCCTGTTCCTTGTAAAACCCCCTCAAAAAACAAGGGGCACTCCGAACGTCGGGAGAAAAAAAAGGTTCAATCTGCAGATGCGACAAGCCTTCTTTACTGTGAGAATTGTGAATTTATGGAATAGTCACCGCAGGAGCTGGTCACAGCAGGGACAGTAGATGGCTTTAAAAAAGGCTTAGATCATTTCCTAGAACCAAAAAATACATCAGCTCTTATGCCAGTGTGTAGACATTTTTCCCTTCCCTTTTTCCATCCCTTGGTTGAACTTGACGGACAGGTGTCTTTTTTCAAACGTACTATGTAACTTTTGTATATGAATTCCTCATGGTTTTTAAGATCTCAGTTTGAAGTCATTCAATGGCAGCCTTCATTGTTTACCTCCAGAGAATATACATTGGTCCTGGTCATGTCATTAACACACAGGTGCACGACACGTTACAGTTACAGTAGGTGTATCAGAGCTGTGTCTTCTAATGAGCAGTGTGTCCATCACATGACCAGGACAGATTTCTCTATTCTGGAAATAAGCAATTAAGATTTCTATGGAAAAAAGGAATCAAGCAGAGATCTTGAAAGTCGTGATGAATTGATAAAGTAAGTAGATCTCTAATTTTATAACTTTATATTATACAAGGAATAAGATTTGTGAAACCCATAATACTCTTTCAACTACAATTGTCTTTTGAATAATTCAGAGTTACATAGTTGATAGTTACATAGCTGAAAAAACACGGGTCCATCAAGTCAAACCTATAATCCTACCTTGTTGATCCAGAGGAAGGCAAAGCCCCCATGAGGTTGATGCCAATTTCCTCATTAGGCGGAAATTCCTCCCTGACTCCAAATATGTCAGAATAAATACCTGGATCAACGTCCCATCTCCAGATTAAACATTGTTTCAATTCTACAATGTTCTGCCATTCCCAATGTTTTAAAAGTAGACCCCAACCCTGCAAATGTTATAAGATCCCTGCTGTTATGACTCGCCACTAAAAGAGGCTCTGTCACCAGATTTTGCAACCCCTATCTGCTATTGCAGCAGATAGGCGCTGCAATGTAGATTACAGTAACGTTTTTATTTTTTAAAAACGAGCATTTTTGGCCAAGTTATGACCATTTTCGTATTTATGCAAATGAGGCTTGCGAAAGTACAACTGGGCGTGTTTAAAGTAAAAGTACAACTGGGCGTGTATTATGTGCGTACATCGGGGCGTGTTTACTACTTTTACTAGCTGGGCGTTGTGTATAGAAGTATCATCCACTTCTCTTCAGAACGCCCAGCTTCTGGCAGTGCAGATCTGTGTCGTCACTCACAGGTCCTGCATCGTGTCAGACGAGCGAGGACACATCGGCACCAGAGGCTACAGATGATTCTGCAGCAGCATCGGCGTTTGCAGGTAAGTCGATGTAGCTACTTACCTGCAAATGCTGATGCTGCTGCAGAATCAACTGTAGCCTCTGGTGCCGACACGATGCAGGACCTGTGAGTGACGTCACAGATCTGCACTGCCAGAAGCTGGGCGTTCTGAAGAGAAGTGGATGATACTTCTCATCAGAACGCCCAGCTAGTAAAAGTAGTAAACACGCCCCGATGTACGCACATAATACACACCCACTTGTACTTTTACTTTTCAACACGCCCAGTTGTACTTTTGCAAGCCTCATTTGCATAAATACGAAAATAGTCATAACTTGGCCAAAAATGCTCGTTTTTTAAAAATAAAAACTTTACTGTAATCTACATTGCAGCGCCGATCTGCTGCAATAGCAGATAGGGGTTGCAAAATCTGGTGACAGAGCCTCTTTAACCTACTATAGTGTTTAATGGAACCCCATTATCACAGACTCATTGCAACGCTATAAAGAAAACACTTTCGCATAATCAGCTTTATAAAAGACTTGTGATCTTGTATCATAATCAAGTAGTTAAAGATTATTTCTTCATATGAATGTAAATAGGTTTAGTGGCTTCTTTTGTTAAACATAATAATATGTCTGTGAACCAAATAATTTCGATTTCGGATACTGATCCCTATATGCCATCATGTAATAAATTACACTTTCAGAGCTAGAAAGTCATGAAATCAAAGAAAATATAAAAGAACAGGTTTCACGATTAAAAAAATAATCAGCTCTTAGCTGCACTAAGCAGGGAAAACTTCAATAAATAATAGGTTAAAAGCCTTTTAGCGAACATAAACATTGGGAAACAGGTTCCTAATAGGTCACTTATTAGTTTTCAGTGCTTGAGATGCCCGTATCTCCTTTATACCAATGACACCAAGAAGACATTTCCTGCCTAGGCATTTATTGCGGTCACAGGGATATTGTGTGGATGGAAATGACCCTCCACATCATTGGTAAAACATATTTACAGCTGTGGCTTGTGCAACACATTTTGTTTCTGTAACAGTGTTGAAGATAAAGGCATCTAAGATTTGTAAAAAATAAGTAAGTATAACTTGTGACTCTGGTATTTGATAGAAAAATGATGCACCGGCATTAAAAAATATTTTCTGATGTAATTGTGCCGTCCTTTCGGTCTAGATGGTTTGTGCTCAAATGTTTTTATGACCTGGCTGACCCACCAGTAGCACAGGAAGTGTTATCACAGGGGCACTAATCAGTAGGCTCCAGGACTGAAACTGCAAGCAATGATAACTGGACATAGAGCAGCCAATTAATAAACGTATTTCAAATTTCATTTGACAGCCCTTTTAGAGAACACAAAATTTGAAAAAAAATAAAATTAAACAGCACCCTGCTTAAATATAACTTCACACAGTCATCTTTGTTGCTATAGACTGCACTTCAATGGGAAACTGCGCAACTATAAACTGCTTTGAAAACAACAAGTAAACGGTCAGGTAGGTAAAACCAATATAATCACTAGACTAGACAAACTAAATCTATCCTACAAGGTGTTCTCGGAGACAACATATATAAAGCCGAACCGACAGTGGAGTAGTTGTGTTCCAACTTCCTAACATACTGTCTGTCCCAAATAGGTCCCTGAGCACTGTTCTAAGGGACTGTTGAGGGGGGAGGAAACAGAGAGTGTGTTAGATTACTTATGACCCATCCATGGAAGAGGGATGTGGGCATAGATCCGTACGTGTGAATTACTTCTACATGGACTAGACACTATTGTAAGTACATCAACAACTAAAGTCCATTCTCCCCACAGCCGCCATGGTCCTAATAGTTCACTCTACGGTTCCCTTTACTTATGCAGCTCCCCAGCTCAGGGACTGTCTGCCTCTGTACAGACTTCTTGCGCATTTCTCTTAGTGATTGAGAAGAGCACCCAATAAGCGATGAGAACTGTGCTACTGCTCGACCACAGCCACAATGTCCTCTTTATGATTGGAGACTGGAGGGGGAGGGTAAACCAATGGACCACTGGGTGTGAAATAATGATTAATTCTATGCCCTAGACCATCAGGGATAAATACATTAAGACCTTCCCTGCCCTTAACCACCATAAATGCTGATATTAAGCCATTCACTGCCCTAGATGATCAGGGATACAGACATTCTACACTTTGCTGCCCTAGACCACCAGGAATCTTACCATAAACACCTTAACTACCCTAAACCACCAGGGACGCGGACAGAGACTCAGTAATAAAACTATTGATCTAGATATTGTATACATTTATTTACCTGTACACTATGTGGTGATGTGTATCTACCACTGTATGGTGAATCATTGGGGCATTCTACAGCAATATTTATTTGATGCTATTTGGGATCTGCGCAGGAGGGCCAGACTGTATTTTCCAGTGCTCTGCTGGTTCAGTTTTATGCACGTTGTACTTGAGAACCAATCTCTAACAATAATTCTTATAATATACACAGAATATACAAAAGAAGCTTACCAGATCTCAAACCACTATCTACTTATAAAAAAATATCTTTACAGTATGAACACAGCGATCCACAAAAAACATCACAGGCAGTTTGCTTGAAGCATAAACATACAGTATATAGCACATAAAAACATCAAATGAGAGACATTGGCTTGTACAGACTGCTGAGTGTTTTGTGAAGACATAATACAATCACATATCTACAGATGTAGGAAGATATATTCTGGGTGTGTGTGGTAAGTATAGAACCGTGTAAGGGGAAAGCCTCTCGTATGTACGGACACACGAAATGTCACCAATAAACCGTTTGGTGTGGGATCGTTCCAACTGTATTTCAATTCTTCGCTATAAAAGGATCAATTAGGTTTCTTACAAAGCGAATCCATTACCTGGCGTAAAGGAGACCGTAAATGCTGTGGAGAAGGGTTGCGATTACCTCTTTGAGGCAGCTATAATTGTGTAATGAATCACTTCCCAAGCATTGTGCTCTTTATGTTCACCAAGTGCCTACTGTAAATAAATGCAGCGACAGGCTGCGAACAGAGCTACTATTGTAGATATTTGTTGTTCTGGTGTATGGAGAGCCATGACATGTTTACTTCATTCATATGTCTCTATTTGATGCATTAAGATAATCTATGTTGGTATCCTTTGCGCTAAACTACAATATGTGTACTTACTTGCTTCTTCTGGTCTTTCTGGCTCTTGGGAAGTGCCTTCCTCTTGTGTTTCTTCTTTCTGAGGAAGTTCTGTTGGTTCCAATATACTCACTGGGGACAAGGGAGCACAATGGCTTAAGCCTGCATCTCTCGGTAGAGTAAAACTGCGTGGTTTTGCCCCAAGGCTACTTAGTACTTGTAACCTGTTCCCTTCAACTAAGGGAAATGGGCCATAATGCTCTTGTGGATGGCATTTTGGAGCTGGCAGGGTGGACTGCCGCCTGTGATCCGGAGATGCCACTCCTGGGTCAGTGAACACAGAGTCCTCCAGAGGAAGAGTCTGGAGGTAATGAAGTCCTGAGCTGGTTAATGGTGTCTCAATTAAATCTTGCCAAGATCGTCTTTGGCTGGCAGTTTTGCGCACTGGAGAATCAGTGATGCTTCCTGCAGGATCCTGACGGTATTCCTCATGGGAAGATTGGGACTGTGAGGTTTCTGTGGAGGATAATCTGCTGTGTTTCTGTTCCACAAAAGGACTAGCACATGACATCTGCAACAACAATAAGAAGGCCATACATTCAGAGCCTCATGATACAAACATCTAGAATCATGTACAGACAAGAGGTACATGGCCTGCAGTTCAATAATATCTTAAAAAAAACAACTTTTAAGAAAGTCACATATTGGTTCGAAAACAACTTAAAATAAATCAAATGTAATTTCTCTCTTAGCTCACATACTAGGTATTACCTTATCTTCTAGGTTCCAGTCTCCTGACCGCAATAGGATGTAATAGTATGTCCTGGCGAGTAAGAGCCGGGCTCTGCACCGTAACAGCAAGGATCAGAGTAACCTCCGATCACAGCCGTTTAACCCTCTGTTAGTCAATAGTGATAGCAGCATCTAAGGAGTATTACAAAGGAAGTAGCCCAACATGCCACAGGCCAATCCTCCCCAACATGGGGTTCCATTGAATCACGACAAGTGTTTTGCGGCGATTGGTACCATTTGTCCTGGCCCCGCAAACCTGCCATTTTAGATTCATTGGAGGAGGGCAGTGTCTACTCCAATGCATCTATGACAACTGATCTTCAAACGTCAGTGGCGGTATTACCACCACCCAGCAGATAAGGTTGTGTGCGGTGGAATCTAGAAGTCTGGGGTCTAAATGAATTTATGGGTCTGGTCTGAGGTCAGAATTAACTGAGGAATCTGGTCTAGGGTGTGAATTAAATTTAAGGGTCTGGTCGGATTTAAATTTATAAATCTGGTCTGGGGTCTGAATTAATTCTGGGGTCTTGTCAATTTTTATTCTGATTACAAATAAAAACTTTTTTTTCGGTACAGTGATTTAGAAGTAATTAATTGGAAGGGGTTCCACAAGATTTTTTTTTTTAGGGGCTCCCCAATACTAAAAAGGTTGTGAATCATTGCCAAAGGCGATCGCAGCTTCAAGTCCCCTAGTGGGACTGGAATTTTTTTTTTAAAAGAAATTAAAAATAAACAATCAAATAAAGTTAAAGAACCCCTTTTTTTCTAATGAAAATAACCCACTTTTTTCAATACATTTTATAAATAAAACAAAAAAACAAAAAACACACCCATATTTGGTATTGTCCCAACGGTAACAACCTGTAGATTAAAGTTAACATATTATCTATCCAGATTTGTAAACAAAATAAAAAATAATCCCAAAAAACAATGTCAGAATTCCGTTATTTTTTTTTTCTATTCCCTGAAAGCCGGGTCACTTTTTCCACACAGTTACAACGTTGGAAAAAGTGGCACAGGGGCTTGTAAAATACTGCGTTCTGCCCAAAAGCCATGTGTTTCAATGTATTTATGTTATAGAAAAATACATGAATAAATCTACCCCAGGTAACTCTAGATCCTCTGCTTCTATTTCCGTATGGATTTATACCGTAACTATACAACTCAATTGGAGCTGTAAAAATCCCTATGCAGTGAGACTGTGTATCGCAAAGCAGAAGCATTTTAGTGCCGGGCCTCCTTCCCCCATGTGGTATGCCTCCATGGAAGGTACACCACTTGGCTCTTGAAATGTGAGCATGAAAAATAAGCAAAAAAAAAAGCTCAGATCTGAAGGCCCAAAATAGAGTGTTCCTTAGGAGATAAATTGGGTGGTTTAATGAAGGATTTACAATAAAAGGATAACAACGCGCGTTTTTAAATGTCAACGATAAAGACACATTCCCAAGCTTCAGATCAAAAACTCAGTCTGGTCTAATACATATTTAAAGTGGGATGCCACATGAAAAAATATAAAATTTCTTTGTTACATCTCTCAGAACGTTCTCTGCTACGGACAGTGTAAGCGTTCCCCAGATCTTACACTGTCCGTAGCAGTGACACGCCCCCTTGCCAGTTCGGCAGACAAAGTACAAAACTGATCTCTCACAAGAGTTGAATAGATGAGAGCGCTCTCCTCTCCACAGCTCTTCCACTATCCGTAGCAGTGACACGCCTCCTTGCCAGTTCAGGTGAAAATACTGATCTTCAAAGCTGAAGAGAGAGAGCGTGCACTTTCTCTGCTCGCTCTTGCAGTGGCACTGTCCATATCCGATTGGACAGTGTCACAGGCATAGTAACACGACCCCTTGACAGTACACGCCCCGTTGACTGTTCATGGGGTTATTTAAATATCGGGCGCCAAATATAACGGCACCGATATCTAAATAACAGAGCGAGGTAGAAAAAAATGTAAAGTGCCCCAGGGTTTGTGCAGCCCTCCCCATTACATGCTGCACTCAGCTGCACATGTATGGGGAGGTGAAAGGTTCTCTTTAAATAAACAATGTCTAGATCTCTTATCTTGACTTCTTCAATGACTTTTCAATGGCTTTTGTTGTGTGATATCACGCTTCAGGAAGTTATCAGAATCAAGTTAAAGATGGTTACATCCGTACGCAGAATCGGTTTTGTCCAGATCACTGGAAATGTGCTTAAATCTAGCACCAAAGGTAGACCTTCCATTTTAACACATACAAAATGTAAACAGGCACAGAATTTAAGTAGGGTAGTGTGGAATTGTAAATATAGTATAATGTAATAAATACATTACTTACTGTCGCAGGCCTTGGGTAAGTGTCATATGGTGGTGGTGGGCTGTCTTGTTTTGGAGTTGAAGGAGTTTCTGCTTCTTCTTGGTCACTTTCACTCCAGTAGTCTGCAACATATAGGGATATGCAATACACAACATGCTGTCTAACAAACGGTCAATGTATATATATATTTTTCAATATACAGTGAAACTTTTACATAAGACCTAAGACCACCGCTTTGAGAAGACCACCCCTGATCTAGACCACAATTTTCTGTGCCAGATTTTTATTTATTTTAGATTCTAGGTCTATTGGCCTTGTGGGAACCATCCCTCTAGACTATTTTTCACTGCAATTTGTGATGGTCTCAAAGTAGGTTCACTAGATTTGATCATTTGGCTAGCATGAAAACACTCAGCCATTCTCCATTACACAAATTTGATCTAGGCTGATCCAAAATTTCAGTTATTATCATGTTATGTGACCTATTTTTCTAAAGGCTATGGACATCTTTGGCATGAAAAAAAATTAGTTTGATATAGGTTAGTGGTTATTTGGAGTTAAAAAAGTTGCAGGCTGGAATCTTAATTCCTTTTCAGACCCACAAGCAAGGAATTTACCACCTGCTGATAGTTTCAGAAATTTCTCATGTAGACATGTCCCTCCCAGTAACACATGCTGGATAGGAGGTCCTTGTATCCAGGATACTGCTGCATTCACTAGCTCATGTATTAGAACAGTTTTATTGGAGTACTACTTTCTCTCTACACTGATAGCCTGTGTAATTCCCCTGTGCTTTCTACACTCGGATACAGTTTGACTTGTGTGATAGGGCCTCCTTGAAGACGAGAGAGAGGAGAGGGAGAGATAGATAGATAGATAGAGGAGAGGGAGAGATAGATAGATAGATAGAGGAGAGGGAGAGATAGATAGATAGATAGATAGAGGAGAGGGAGAGATAGATAGATAGAGGAGAGGGAGAGATAGATAGATAGAGGAGAGGGAGAGATAGATAGATAGAGGAGAGGGAGAGATAGATAGATAGAGGAGAGGGAGAGATAGATAGATAGAGGAGAGGGAGAGATAGATAGATAGATAGATAGAGGAGAGGGAGAGATAGATAGAGGAGAGGGAGAGATAGATAGATAGATAGATAGATATATAGATAGAGGAGAGGGAGAGATAGATAGATAGATAGATAGAGGAGAGGGAGATATAGAGGAGAAGGAAAGAGAGAGAGGAGAGGGAGAGAGAGAGAGGAGAGGGAGAGAGAGAGAGAGGAGAGGGAGAGGAGAGGGGGAGAGAGAGAGAGGAGAGGGGGAGAGAGAGAGAGGAGAGGAGAGGGAGAGATAGAGGAGAGGGAGAGAGAGGAGAGGGAGAGGAAGAGGGAGAGAGAGAGGAGAGGGAGAGAGAGAGGAGAGGGAGAGAGAGAGGAGAGGGAGAGAGAGAGGAGAGGGAGAGAGATGAGAGAGGAGAGAGGGACAGAGAGAGAGGAGAGAGGGACAGAGAGAGAGGAGAGGGAGAGAGGACAGAGAGAAGAGAGGGAGAGAGGACAGAGAGAAGAGAGAGAGGAGAGAGAGAGGAGAGAGAGGAGAGAGAGAGAGGAGGGAGAGAGAGGAGGGAGAGAGAGGAGAGAGAGAAAATTAGTAAGGTAAATGGTTAGGAGAGAGCACTGCTTTGAGATTGACGTCATTATCAGAGTGGCAGAAAGTAAATGTAAAAAATATGAGTCTTTGTACAATAAAGAAAGTACATTTACACAGGGAAATAATTTTCTACTTAAGAAATTGTTTCAGTTTAAATCTTAAGAAGTGTTATTTAGCGTGCTTTTTCTCCATAAAAGATGGCTGAGAGGGGATGCTACCTACATGCCCAAGATAAAGTATGTGGCAGATTAAATAAACCACAGCAAATACAAAAATCATCTCAAATAAAAAACTCCACACTTACATTTGATAAGCACTTTTGCTATGAAGCAGTATACAGGATATGCTTTGGTATAAAAAAGGCACAGACTATTCTTATCCCACACACATAACTGACCACCCACACATGTACAAATGCCAATTTATCTTGCAGGCAATATCTATTTTTATATACAGACCAAAAGGTTTGGATCATCTGTCTATATTACTGGAAACGGGAAAAGAGAATATATTTCTCTGCTTTACAACTATATAAAACATGAAAATAGTAATCAGCTGGAGACTTTAACTGCATTGTACAGGCAAAATGTACTTAAAACGCTATGAGAAGCCACAAGCATTTTAATTAATTGTTTTCTCTTAAAAAGGTTGTTAGAAAACAGGGTCTTATTCTTTTTTTAGTTTGCCAGGGGCAGAGTCTGGTATTGCTGCTCAGTCCTATTCAAGTGAATGGGGCTGAGCTGCAATACCAGACACAACCTATGTACAGGAGTGGCGGAATATAGAGAGAAAGAAAGAGAAGAGATTTTTTTTCCTAATCTCAGACAACCTATCAAGTACTCCATTACTATAAATCTTCTCCATGTACCTTGATCTTGTTTGATCCGTTCTCGCTCTGTATAGCCAGAAGCAGCAAGGTTAACTCTACTGATCCACCTAAAAAAGGAAGAAAAATTAAAAGTACACCGTTCATTATATTCATAGAAGTAAAAAATATATTTCATAGAATTCTATTATACATTTTTCAGAATTCTATATTTTACAGAATAGTATATACACTGTTACAAAAATCAAACTGAGCAGCATGGTCAGTATGCAGACTAAATCCATTCTCCAAGCATCATATACCAGTCCTTCTCAATTAAACAGATCATCAAAAAGTTTATTTATTTCAGTAATTCAATTCAAAAATATATTATATAGATTCATTGCACACAGTGATGTATTTCCAGCATTTTTTTTATTTTAATGTTGATGATTATGGCTAACAGTTAATAAAAAACTAAAATTTAGTCTCTCAGAAAATTAGAATATTATATAAGCCCAATTTAAAAAAATATTTTTAATAACGAAATGTTGGCCCACCGAAATGTACAGTATATGTACTCAATACTTGGCCGGGGCTCCTTTTCCATGAATTACTGCATCAATGCGGCGTGGCATGGAGGCGATCAGCCTGTGGCACTGCTGAGGTGTTATGGATGCCCAGGTTGCTTTGATAGCGGCCTTCAGCTCGTCCGCATTGTTGGGTCTGGTCTCATCTTCCTCTTGACAATACCCCCTAGATTCTCTTTGGGGTTTATGTCGGGTGAGTTTGCTGGCCAATCGAGCACAGTGATACTGTGATGAAACGGTCAACTGTGTTATATCAAGTCCAGAGTCAGCGCAGCGTCTACCAGGAAATTTTCGAGCACTTCATGCTTCCCTCTGCTGGCAAGCTTTATGGGGATGCCGATTTCATTTTCCAGCAGGACTTGGCACCTGCCCACACTGCCAAAAGTACCAATACCAGGTTTAATAACCACAGTATCACTGTGCTTGATTGGCCAGCAAAATCGCCTGACCTAAACCCCATAGAGAATCTATGGGGTATTGTCAAGAAGAAGATGAGACACCAGACCCAACAATGCAGACGAGCTTAAGGCCACTATCAAAGCAACCTGGACTCCATAACACCTCAGCAGTGCCACAGGCTGATCGCCTCCATGCCACGCCGCATTGATGCAGTAATTCATGGAAAAGGAGCCCCGGCCAAGTATTGAGTGCATATACTGTACATGCTTTTCTGTATGCCAACATTTCGGTTTTAAAAATAATTTTTTAAATTGGGCTTATATAAGACCAAAGACTAAATTTTGGGTTTTCATTAACGGTTAGCCATAATCACCAACATTAAAAGAAAAAAAATGCTGGAAATAGATCACTCTTTGTGTAATGAATCTATATAATATATGAGTTTCACTTTTTGAATTGAATTACTGAAATAAATTTACTTTTTGATGATATTCTAATTCATTGAGAAGGACTAGTAAATAACGGTTTACAAGCAAATTGCACAAATAAGGCTAGGGCTACATGGCGATGAAAGTCAATGTGGCCATGTTGCGACCCACGAGTTGGTGCCACCACGACACGATAGTCACAAGAAGCTCGAACCCGTGGGTTGCAATGCGACCATATTGACTTTCATTACCTGCGATGTAGGCAGGGCAACCTTCGTCATGGCCGAAGTCACTGTATAGCTCTAGCCTAAGGGCCCAGAAACATGAGCAGTGAAGTGCTTTACGTATCTGCTCAACACCTGTACCCTACAATCTGTGCAGCACTTGCCACAGAATTTTGATACTTTCCAGCAAACTCCGAAAGCAATGAAACGGCACATTAGAATTTATTTTCACATAATGGGGATGCCATTATTGAACCCTTTAGTGACATGTGGGTTCATATGTTAGTAAAACATGGAAGGAACATTCCTCCTTAGCTAAAGAAATTGCCACATATTCTTCCTATTGATTATATTTTGACATTTTGGCATAAATATGGTACTTTTAGGTTGACAAAAATACACAAATTGTTCCTATTTTACTCTTGAGACATGGAAAGCTTGAGGGAATGATGCTAAAAAAAAGTAAAAGGTGTATGGATTATTAATTCACAAAGGAGCATCTTAAATTTACATAAAAAAAACTGTTTGTAGAGATCTATCCTTTCAAAAATAGAGGTTATATAGCTTTCTCAAAGTCAAAAGTGTTGGCTTGGACATGAAGCAGGTGTAATCTCGATAAAGAAATGTCCTTAATGGTGAGCAGTTTGTTCCATAGGTTCTACTGACAGTAATGAGCAATCTCATGTGAATTTGCAAGTCATGTTCAGACTATTTGCAGGAACGGAGATATCAACTGTTCAGACGTTTTGGCTGGAGTGATCTCTGTCATATGACAGTTTTTGGCAGTTGTTGCGAACAGCCAATAAGATCTTGTTACAGGTCACATCCCAGTGATAAACCATGTAAAGCCTGGTGTATAAAAAACAAAGCGAGTTCATCTAAAGTGCATTTCACTGCCATGGATAGTTCCAGTAGAAGGCAGATAAAGAAGGAAATGGCAGTATTCATTCCCTTCAAGGGTTTGGCTTTTCCTTCTATCTAACATGTTATACCTTGAAAGAAGATAGATGCAACAAGAAAAAATATATAAATATATAATAATAATAATAATAAAGTGACTAATAAGTCAAGTTAATGTGCAATCAACTATAACTTCAAGTCGCACAAAATGCATGCATTGGCTCAAGAAGTTAGATGGGAATACATAGTTTAAATAACTAGTCCTACACTGCGTGGCTAGGTGACTCTTGGGGTCTGTTAAAATGAGTCTCCATTTTATTTTCTTCGGAAATCAATGCAACGATGTGGGGGATTGTTTGTCCACTTCGGTATTGTCCATAGGGATCTATCTACTGTATGTGTTCGATGACCACAGATAAGTTATAAAAATAAAAACCTAAGAAAAAAACAAACAAAAAAAACCCACTAAAATATACATTTTCTAAACTTGGAGGCTCCGGAAACAAAGCCAAGAGACTCAATTACACATGTAAAACACAACATAGAAATGGCAACAAATGTCTGACCAGAACTGACCAGTCCGAATTTGACATTTTGTTAAGGTTTATCCTATTGTTTGAGATCTAGAGAACTCTACATGGACGAGTATCTACATCCAAAACGTTAAGTACAACAAATGTTCCCTTCAGGTTTGAGGAGGCATTTGTTCATATGGAATTGTCTATTAGTAACAAATGGCATAATTAATACGGAATGAGGCAATATAGAGGAGTACCAGGGTTGCAGATGGACATGTGGGATGTGCAGCCACATATGTTAATAACGACTGTGAAAACATATTGGCATCTGGAGACTACAACCATATTCCACATGTGCTACCAGCAAGAGGGTACGCATGGAGAATGATGTGACGGGGCTGAGCTCAATGTCCAGTAACGTCTGTGTTCTTTGTGATAGCAATATCAAGGCAGATCTGCATTTAGCGAGGTTAAGACCTGCTCAAACTTCCTTGCTCTGTAGAGTATCACTGGGCAAGATCTTGGATTACCCTGGGATTAGCAACTCATTTCTTTACCAACATTGAGGGGCAATAATAGTTGTGTAAGGGGATTTCTAAATTTGTGGATTTGTAATAAAATTAATTCCAAGCTAATTTCACCGAAGCTTGGTCTCATTGTGCTTTCACTTCTTTCTATCTCATCACAATGAAACATACAAGCAGGTCCTCATCCATCATGCAATACCTTTATAGACACAATTGACTGAGCCCAAAATAATTTTGCTGCCAGATACTGAACCAAAATATTCTGCCAAAGTCATAGGGTACTATATTCAGCGGAAAGAACAAGGAGCTCTTCAGTAGCATGTACAGAACCCTTATGTCAAAATCATCCAGGATGTGCCAAAAACTGAAGCTAGCTGAAGGAAGGGTCGATTCAAATGTTAAGTTCAAATCACGTTTTTTGTTGGCGTTTTCGCAACAGTATGACAAAACTGCAGCATTTTGCGGATTTCTTTATAAAACTTTAGCACATTTTTTCATAGTTTACTACAGTATATGATATAATTTAGTATTTTCCCAGCAGCAATAGGTTACCATGTGCCATATTGCGGCCATATAGAATTAATCCACCCCAGTCTAAAAATGCCCTACAGTGACTTAAAAGCAGTAAAATATAAAACGAGTGCGTAAACCACCCACTGTCTGGGATTTTTTTCTATGCTTTTTTTTCTATGCTGGTAGTGCTGCTATCTACAATTTTGTATGAAAAATCAGTAATGATTAGTTTCAATTGTAGTCTATAGAAATTGAAAAACTGGTGTAATTTTGTACATCTTTTGTGAAGAAAAAATAAAGAATAGTCACGAAAAATCTGGTCCTGGTGGAATGAATGCTAAATCAGAAATTAAAGGGATTTCAAATAAAAAATTTTTTACAAGCAGAAGAAAAAAAAAAACAAGATACACAGAAATGATAGAGTGAACCCAGTGAAGGGAACACACAGTATTGCCTTTTGACAACTTACTATTCAGTGACCACTTCATGTTTTTTTTTTTTTTTACATAATATGTTCCCCTTGTTGGTGCAACAAGACAGCACCAAACAATAAATTGTTTGACAAAACACATATAAGTTTTGTTTCAGTCTTCTCTTTTCTCCTTACTAGTTCAGTTTTCTGCTTATCCTAACAATTAACCTGAAAGACATATCGTTTCTCAAGCTTGCCTGGAGGGTACCTTTTAGGCTGGGTTCAGATATTGTGTGAATACACTATTGAATCAGACTGGAAATCCGCAACAAAATCCAAGTTACATGCGGATTTCATTGTGGATTTTTGTGAGAACTTACTCGCAAATTTCAACCATTGCATTGCGCAGACAGGGCATGCTACAGATTATTTACGCTATAAGTGAATGAGGTTTGTTTAAATCCCATACACTTACATTATACTATACTTTAATTCCGCCGCTTAAATTCCACACCAAATACATTGTGTGTGAAACCTGCATTAAAGGAGCATTCGTAGAATCGTCAGTTATCACTTATCCATAGGACGGGCTTCCTCTGTCCAACAGCCTGGCTGTTTCAGTTATTCCTATACACTGTATGGAGTGGCAGCTCGCATGCTGCTCCCTTCTATGTCAGAACCCCCATCTTCGCAATCAGTGGAGGTCCCAGCAGTGGGGACTACAACGATCAGACAATTATCACACATCCTGTGGTACAACCCCTTTAAGCTTCAAATTAAAATACACTCCACATCCAACTGTTCCTCACACATGATATTGCACCAAAACGCAACTGTACGGCCTGGTGGGAAGTTACTTCACACACCAGGATGTACAATTACTGGTGATTCCCAGTGCACACTGTCGGTGATGATGTGCAGCGGGAACCGGGAGGTCAGCTGTCTCCGACAGCTGACACTCCACTCTTGCCGGCTAGCGGTTCATCGCCGCTGATTTTGGCAATTAACCCCTTAAATGCTATCGCAATCGCCGCATTTAAGGGTTTTTTAGCAGATCGCCAGCACCCACGATGCAATCGCAGGTGTTGCCGATCGTTGGCATGGCAACTAGAGGCCAGACTGCCATGTACGGAAGCCTGGCAGGACCAGCCTCCAGCTGGTCCTGCTAGGCTTTCTATTATGTCACTGTCAGTGTCAAGCTGACCGTTAGAATACATTACGCTACCTAGGCAGTGTAATGTATTCTAGATGCGATCAGTGCTGCAGGTCTTCAAGTGGGACAAGTTCCTAGTGGGACAGAAAAACAAAAAAAAGGTAAAAAAAAGGTAATAAAAACGTTTTATAAAAGTGTAAAAAAACAAAAAAAAACAAACAACAAATTGAGGTATGTTCACACGGCTTATTTTCGGCCAAAAAATCGGCCGCAGAACGCCTCCAAACATCTGCCCATTGATTTCAATGGGAAAAACAGCGTTCTGTTCCGACGGGCCGTTTCTTTATGAGGCCGTTTTGAAAAATGGCCGCATAAAAAAACAGCAGCGAAAAAGTGCATGTCATTCACTATATAGAAAAAGCGCTCCAAAAACAGCTGTGAAAAACGCGAGTTTGATTGAAAAACGGCTGAAAAGTAGGTGCTGTTTTCACTTGAAAACAGCTCCATATTTTCAGACATTTTGGATTTTGCGTGTGAACATACCCAGATAAGTTGAAAAAGCAAAAACTGCTTTTTTTCCTATAATGTCTTTTATTATAGGAAAGAAATTAAAACGTTAAAAAATAAAAGTACACATATTTAGTATCCCTGTGTTCGTAACAACCCAAACTATAATGTTATTTTTCCCGCATGGTAAACACCGCAAAAAAAAAAAGAATAAAAACTATGCCAGAAGAACTATTTTTTGGTCACCACCCCTCCCTAAATATAGAATAAAATGTGATCCATGTACATGTACCCCAAAATAGTACAAATAAAAACTACAACCCATCCTGAAAAAAACAAGCCCTTAGGCCTCATGCACACGACCATAGTGTTTTTCTGGTCCGCAAATTCCAGGGCCGTGTTCCGTGAAATGTCCTCCGCAGTTCATCCGTATGTAATCCGCAGTTCATCTGTATGTAATCCGCAAAATGCGGATAAAAAAAAAAAAGCATAGGTAAAACAGGATGACGACAGAACTCATTCCCGGTCGTCGCCTAGAAATACTTCCGCAAATCCGCAAACTGCGGTTGACACACGGAGGTGTACCCGCATTTTCTACGGGCCCATTGACTTCTATGGGCATGTCCGCATCGAATTTGCGGGCCGTAATAAGGCATGTCCTGAGTTTGCGCGGCACGGATTTGCGGACATGCGGGGACCCGTGAAAACACGGATAGTGTGTATGGGCCCATAGAAATGAATGGGTCCGCAATTCTCCCGGGGATTTTCGGGGGAATTGCGGACGCAAAAATACGTTCGTGTGCATGGGGCCTTAGGCCTCATGCACACGACCGTAAAAACACCCATTATTACGGGTCGTAATGACGACCCGAAATAATGGGCCTATAGACTTCTGTTGGCCACGGGTACCTTCCCGTTTTCTCACGGGAAGGTGCCCGTGCCGTTGAAAAAGATGGAACATCTATTTTTTTTTTTCGGGCCGTGCTACTATACTTTATAATGGGAGCACGGCTCGGAAAAACGTCCGGCTGCCCGTGGCCGGCCATGCTCGTAATTACGAGCACGGTCGTGTGCATGGGGCCTTACACAACTATTGTAATAAAAAAACATTGGCAGAATTGCTCGTTTTTGGTCACCTTGCATGGCAAAAAATGGAATATAAAGTGATCAAGAAGTTGTATGTACCAAAATATGGTACCAATAAAAACGACAGCTCGTCCCGCAAAAAATAAGCCCTCACACCGCTCAATCGACGAAAAAATAAAACAGTTTTGGCTCTCAGAACGTGGTGAAACAATACAATTTTTTTTTAACAAATATATTTTTTCTTTGTACAAGTAGTAACATTTTAAAAAAAACTTATATAATTTGGTATCACTTGATCGAAATGTTTACAAAGAACCTCATGTTCATGTTTCTAAATTATGCCTAGCGGCTCAGATCAACGTATATACTGTGGATTGTGCGGTCCATGTCTAGTTTCTCACAATGCTAATTTGGTATCACTGTAATCGTATTAAGATGCAGAATAAAGTTAAGTTAACGTTTATACCGCACGGAAAAAGCCGTAAAAACTAAACCCAAAATACAAAAGGAGGAATTTTCCAATTTCAGCATGCAAAGAACGTTTTTTCCATTTACCAGTACATTAAATGGTACTTTAAATGGTGTCAATAGAATCTATAACTCCTCCAGCAAAAAATAAGCCCTCACACCACTCTATCAACAGAAAAGTAAAACAGTTATGGCTCTTGAAAGGCGGGGAGTGAAATACAAAAATGAAAAAGCAAAAACTGGATCAGTTCTGAAAGGGTTAATAAATTTCTAATCAAATGTTGGGGTGCTTTTTCTCTTATCCCTTGTGAAAGTGAAAAAATGCAACATTTTAACAGCCTAATTCTAAGAAATTCTGCAAAAGACCTGTGGGGTCTAAATACTCACTATACCCCTAGATAGATCCCTTAAGTGGTGTAGTTTCCAAAATGGGGTCACTTTTGGGTCGTTTCCACTGTTTTGGTCCCTCAGGGGATTTGCAAATGAGACATGGCATCAAAAACCATTCCAGCTAAATTTGAGCTCCAAAAGCCAGAAAACGCTCCTTCCCTTCTGAGCCCTGCCCTGTGTCCAAACAGCCGTTTATGACCACATATGGGGTATTGCTGTAATCAGGAGAAATTGCTTTACAAATGTTGGGGTGCTTTTTTCTCCTTTATTCCTGGTAAAAATTTAACATTTCTATGTTATCTTCAGAAAAAAAAGTAGACTTTCATTTTTACAGACTAATTCCAATACATTTAGCAAAAAACTGTGGGGTCAAAATGCTCACTATACCCCTAGATAAATTCCTTGAGGGGTGTAGTTTCCAAAATAGGGCCACTTTTGGTGAGTTTCCACGGTTTGGGCACCACAAGACCTCTTCAAACCTGACGTGGTGTCTAAAATATATTCTAAAAAAAAAAAGGAAGGCCCCAAAAACCACTAGGTGCTCCTTTGCTTCTGAGGCCTGTGTTTCAGTCCATTAGGACACTAGTTCCACATGTGGGATATTTCTAAAAACTGCATAATCTAGGTCATAAATATTGAGCTGCGTTTCTCTGGTAAAACCTTGTGTTACAGATTTTTTTTCTATTACAAATGAATTTCGGCAAAAAACAAAATTTAATTTGTAAATTTCACCCCTCCTTTGCTTTAATTACTGTGAAATGCCTGAAGGGTTAAGAGACTTTCTGAATGCTTCTTTGAATACTTTAAGGGCTGCAGTTTTCAAAATGAGGTGATTTAGGGGGGCTTTCTAATATATAAGTCCCTCAAAGCCACTTCAGACCTGAACTGGCCCCTGTAAAAAAATAGACTTTTGAAATTTTCTTGAAAATGTAAGAAATTGCTGCTAAAGTTCTAAGCCTTGTAACATCCTAGAAAAATAAAAGGACGTTAAAAAAATGGCAACATAAAAGTAGACATATGGGAGATGTTAACTATAACAATTTTTTGTGATATTACAAGCAGATACACTTTAATGCAAATTTTTGCTCATTTTCCCTAAACTTTCTTGTTTTTCACATATTGAATTCATTGACCAAATTTTTTCACTAACATAAAGTACAATATATCACGAGAAAGTCTCAGAATCGCTTGGATAGGTAAAAGCTTTCCCAAGTTATTATCACAAAGTAACACACCAGATTTGAAAATAATCGTCTGTGCTTCAAGGCCAAAACAAACTCAGCCCTGAAGAGGTTAAGGGGTTGTCTAACCCAATTAATTTTTTTCAAACTGCTTACAATGGTGTAAAATAACAAAATAAGTAATTCTCACCTTAATTCCCTGCCGCTCCCAGTCCCCCGCTAGTCTGTTCTTCCTGTTCCAGTGATGAGGTGTCGACACTACATGTGACCTCTTGCAGCCAATCACTGGCTGTAGTAGTGACGTGCTGACACCATTGAGGTCACCGCTATATTAGCATTATTCTGATGTGTTGATGACAGACAAATATCTTAACATCTATAATATGAGGTGAGCATAAACTAGTAAATGCACTTCTGTAAAGTAAAAATAACCCCTCAATCCTAAGAATAGACAACCCTTGAAATAACACCAATACATGACATGTTTTGTTACCTGTTCATATCATCTAAATTGTCAGCAGCAAAGTAGAAGCTTTTGATCTTGGGATGGCAAGCTTTAAACGCACTATAAATAGAGAGAAAAATATATGTCAGTCATAGACAGAAGAAGGGAAGCAGGTCATTTAAACCTCCGCCATAGCCCTGTATACCCACCAAATAACAGGCTGCAATAAATAGTTGAACTGGCACTATATTAAAGGGGTTTTACGGTTTCAGCAAATAATCCAACAGATTTTCTACTGATGAATCCCTGTTAAAGGGTGATATCCATGGCAAAGCTGGCATGTAACACGTATAAAATTTGCCTGAACATCCCCTAGAAATCCGATCACCTGTATGTCAAATGTAAAACCGGGACGGATTTTTATTAGGGATGGAGCAAACAAACTATGCAGTAGCATTTAGCGGTATATGATGGTACTATTTGGCAATTACCATATTTTTCGGACTATAAGATGCACCTGACTATAAAAGATGCACCCAGGTTTTAGACAACAAAATATTGGAAAAAATATAATTTTTGTACTACTTTTACAAAGCAAAAACTATTTGTTAAGAAAAATTATTTGTTCTGTTTCACCACATTCGAGAGCCATTTCTTGGTACATACAAATTTTTTATCACTTTTTATTTCCTTCCTTTTTTTTAATTTTTTACATTGTGCTTGGGGAAAAATGGGAAAAGATTTTTTTTGAACTTATATAATTTTTTTACACTATGGAAAATTCATCTAGGGTACAATACACTGCAATACATGGATGAGTAAGGGCATGGCCAGACGTGGCGGAATTGCTCTGGAATTCCGCTGCGGCCAGTCCGCTGCGGACATTTTCTCCATTGGTTTCCACACCTTTTCAGTTAGGTTCGTGCACACGTTGCGGAAAACTCCGCTGCGGACCATAGGATGCGGTGCGGAATTTGGTGTCCGCAGCATACACTGGCTGTTGCGGACGTGTAGCGGACTTGTTGCGGACTTATTGCGGAATTTCTCCATTGACTTCAATGGAGATTCAAAATTCCGCAATGAAATCCGCAAATGTTGTGTGTGTTGCGTTGCGTATTGGTTTTTTCGAACAGGATATTTCTTCATTCTGGCTGGACCTATGTATTTCTAGCTCTATAGCCAGACTGAGGCCCCATGCACACGAACGTAAAAACGCCCGTAATCACGGGCCGTAATTACGGCACAGGCAGGCCCATAGAAGTCTATGGGGCTCCCGTAATTACGGGTGACTACGTGTGTGCACCCGTAATTACGGGAGCGTTGCTAGGCGACGTCAGGAGATAGTCACTGTCCAGGGTGCCGAAAGAGTTAAACGATCGGCAGTAACTGTTTCAGCACCCTGGACAGTGGCTACCGATCACAATATAGATCAACGTGTAAAAAAAATAGAAGTTCATACTTACCGAGAACTCCATGCTACTTCCTCCAGTCCGGCCTCCCGAGATGACGTTTCAGTCCATGTGACGGCTGCAGCCAATCGCAGGCCAATCACAGGCTGCAGCGGTCACATGGACTGCCGCGTCATCCAGGGAGGTCGGGCTGGATGTCTAAAGACAATCACCAAGACAACGGCCGGGTAAGTATGAATTTCTTTTACTTTTACTAGGGAAAGGGCTGCCCCTTCTCTTTATCCTGCACTGATAGAGAGAAGGGAAGTACTCTTCACCTGAATACGCAACGGCTAATCCGCATCAATTTAATGCACATTTTAGGCAAAGCCGCAACAGAATCTGCAACGCAGATTATTTGCGGCATTGATGCGGACAGTGTCGGCAAAAATACGCCACGTCTGGCCATGCCCTTACAGAAATAGCGTAACTCGCTGAGCTACGCTGCTTCCGTAACTACTATTCAGTTCTATGGGAGTTATGGAAACAGCGTAGCTCAGCGAGTTACTCCGTTTCCGTAACTCGACCATGTACGCTGTTTTCGGAGCTACCGAGTTCCGGAAACAGCATATCTTGTGGTGCTACGTAGTTTCCGTAACTCCCATTCACTTCTATGGGAGTTACGGAAACAACGTTGATCAGCGTGCACTCGGCTGTTTCCGTAACTCCTGACCACCTAACCAGGAAGTGTCCGGGAGACAGCGGAGCGAGTAAGATAGAACGGGGTTTAGGGTGCCCCGTTCTAGAGATGGGTGCGGGTCCCAGAGGTAGGACCCGCATCTATCTGACATTTATTACATATCCTGTGGATATGGCATAAATGTCCTTCATGGGAAAAAACCTATAAATGCTGCGGTCGCTATTGACCTCGGCATTTAACTAGTTAAACGGCCAGGAGCAGCACCATTGCTGTTCCTGGCTGCTAGAGCAGCATGTAAGCTGTAAAACGCAGCCGACACCTGCAATGTATAGAGCGGGCTCAGCGTGTGTACCCGCTCCGCTCCAAACATCATCCCTCCCCCGGGATTAATATAGAATAGTTATATTGGGAAATCTTAGAACTTTTCAATACACCATGAATAAGTTGCATTTTCTGAATTACCCTGTAAACTATATTAGACCAACAGACCAGGTCCGACTACTCCTGTTGAAAAAATAAAATAAAATGGCATTTAAATATACAAAGTTTGCCAGTGGGTAACAGTGGGTTATTGGGGGAAATATTTAATAGTAGTGACAGTATTAGCCTTTCATCATAATCAGACTGACAGTCTTTCCCATGTACATTGTACTTCAGCCCAGTGTTATAAGGACAGTAATTCAGCATCTGTTCTCATTCAGCGCTTTCTTCAAGTATCATGACATTTAGTGACCATTTCTAATAGTGGGGAGTGAAGCGCTAAATGTCAAAAGTATGAACAATTGGTTGCAGCTAGCTGTGCCAGGTGAAATGGCATCGTTGTTCCAAACCTTGGACAAAAGTGCTCCAAAATATCAATGGAACTGAAACATCGAGTCTTTATTGTGCTATAAATGGTGAACAATACATCGCAGTTTCAATTGAGCCCCTGGTTTTCAATATCAGCAGAAAAAAAGCAATTTTCCGAGCCTGCTATGTCAAATAGAAATAACGGAGAAGCGCACCTTATCTACATGAGTTTTATTACTTAAATAGCCAATTAAAATAGATGAATAGCTTTTTGCTCGGTTTTATTTATGCAGTGGCATTTGGGTCTTTGCAGTAAAACGTCTCTATGGACAGGGTCAGTAAATATTGAAAGGAATGCTTGACAAAGTCCCCGGCATGGGTCGAAGCCTTGCATGTTCATTTTGTTGAAGATGCTTTAATAAACACTTGACCCTTTGCTACATGGATGCTTTCTCGTCTTCCTATTCAGTAATTTTGTCACAAAGTAAGAAAAAGTTAAATCACTAATAGAAATTAATAACTACTAGACAGATTTGATTCCCAATTTATAAGATACAAAACTAAAGCCAGAGATACTCTGCATTATTGTAACTCCTTTGGGACTTATTAACGCCAGTTTTTAGAATTTGGCATTTGAATGTGTTGGAAAAATGTGTTGGAAAAACCGAGGAAGTGCTGTATAGTCTTGCTGAGCAGGACTCATTTATGAAAGATTTCCAACACTTTTCTAACTAGACGAAAGTCAAAAACGACAGCAGGTCCAACCTAGAGTTGTTTAAAACACAGGCAGATTCGTCAACAGGACTTGTGCGTTGGTAATAATACATCTTCAATATTGGCGTTTCAGGTAAATATGGTTATATTATGTTTTTTATGGTTATTTTCTCCTTTTTTTACATGCAAAAAAAATAATGGTATAGGGCATTTATATATATATATATATATATATATATATATATATAAATATAAATATAAATATAAATATAAAAGGCGCCCCAAAAGAGCAGTGAACCTGTGTGTAAACAGGAATTTCTAAATTCACCCACAGGTCACACATTTTGACACTGGATTTTTATATTTGAAAAACATCTAAAAAATGAAATTACATTAGAAACACTCTCTCCATATACATGATGCAACACATGGTATTTTGTACCAGTCTGGGCCTACTCACAATTTCTTACGGCATTCGCTGGCTCGATCAATTTTGAACTCCGGTAAACTAATAAACCCCTCTGCTTTTTCTTCCTAGAATAAAAAAGGAAGCACATGCTGATTTTTATTTTTAAATACAAACAGCAAATCATTTTGCACAATAATTATTACGTGACAATCGCTATGAGGTGACTGTTGGAAATACAGACAACACATTCATTATGAAAATCTTTAAAGTGAATGCCCACGCTTAAACACCATTTGTTTTAAATCTAAATAGGACAAAAATTCTGTGCAAATTAATTTTTTATATATTTTCATAGTGGTTGGATCTTCATTTAACTGAATCAAAACTCCTTGTCTGCCTGCAACCACCAATGGGGTGAGCTTTGTGGCTTTCTGCATACTGTTTATACACTTAACGCAATAATAAAATAGTATGCAGTAAGCTCCTAAGCTCCCTCAAGTGGTGGCTGAAGTCAGACAGATTTTTTTTAATTATTTAACTGTGACTGTCTGTTGTGCCCGCACCAGCACATCTGACTTACCGGTAGCCGCGACCGCAGGACACTTTCTTCATGACGGCGTCTTCCTCCCCAGAAAATCCGGCACACACAGCTGCTAATCCCCACAGTCTCCTATAGGGTGCGCATGCTCGTTCCCGGCCTTAAAAGGGGTAGCACGCGCACCAGTCTAAAAAGTTCCCTACCAATCCCTATGCACCCTGGACTTTAAAAAGCACTCGGCCCCTCCTCTCCTTGCCTGAGCGTTGTGTCGGCCATTAGTCTTTGCAAATGGTCCCTTAGTTGTATCCAGTATCCAGTGTTCCCGTTTCCTGTATCCCGTATCCAATAATTGTGTTTGTTCCAGTACGTAATCTAGTGTCTGAGTCGAGAGTGTTACCTGTGCCAAGTATCATCTGTGCAAAAGCGTCTACTACGCCAAGTGTCTACTACGCCAAGTGTCTGTCAGAACTTCTATCCAGGTACTCTTGTTATAAAGACTATCATCGACTGAAGTTTGGCCAGCTGCTACTCCGCTACGGCGGAGGGGCCCAAGTGGGTCCACATACCCCATAGCCATCACACTGTCCAGGGAATTCTATATTTTAAAAAAATGGGAGTTCTAACCTATTTATAGATGCTGTATAAATAAATCTTTAAATAAAACCAGAATGTTGGACCTAGAAATTACATTCTTTAAAATGTGGACATTACAATTTTGGACACTTCAGGAACCCATAATCTTAAAATAGTAAAGAAATTGGCAATTTGTAATTTTAAATCGACAAACATTTAAAGGGGTTTTCCACCTTCTGACAACTGATGACCTATCCACCGGATAGGTCATCAGTACATGATCTGTGGGGGTCTGACACCCGGACCACACACAGATCAGCTGGTACATGCCGGAAGCAGTTGGCTCTGGCCACGGAATAGCGGCTGAGCTGCCGCTCTGCTCCTATTCAAAATAATAGGAGCAGAGCAGCAGTTCTGCAGCACGGCCGCTAGGCTATGTACGGAGCCAACTGCTTCTGGCTCCATACATAGAATTATGTGTCATAACATCCGGTGCACGCAGGCTACCGGAGCGGCTTGTGCGGGGTCTGGGTGTTGGACCCGCAGCGATGATATACTGATTACCTATCCGGTGGACAGGTCATCAGTTGTCAGAAGGTGGAAAACCCCTTTAAGGCAAAGTTTATTATAATGCTAAAAATATGAAAGTACCACTGATCCCAAATATAGTGCATTATTCAGTAGTCTATGCGTAGTTACCCTCTTAGAACAAAATTTGTCATGTAATTTTGCCTTTGATATGTAGTTGGCTACAGAAGATTTTCTGTCAAACGGAACACTTCATTTTTAGCAGGGCAATGGTTAATTTTCAGCTACTATATGTGAAAACATAACATGAAATATTCAAGGCTTCCGATTTGCCCAAATTATTTCAAAGGACAGTAATTATCTATCCAAGTGTCACGCTATCATTTTAATTATGGTACTTTGCCTACGGTGGAAATACTGAAAAATATGCCTCATTCATAGAGAACGTTAAAACTGCTCAATCACTAACATGACACAAATGCTTCTTAGGGGAGAGTCCTTACTGGATTTAAATGTAACTGTACGCAGTGAAGTGTATGCTGGCAGAAAAAAACCTCATACTGTATATGGAATATGTAGCTTTGATTGGCCCTGTGTTTTAACACTATTTGCAAATATTGCACCTTAATTCCAGTGAAGGAAATAAATTACCTATAAAGAAGGAATTGCTTTTATTTTACTTTTTAATATTACGATGGGTATTATTTTTTGCCACTGCTCAACAGAAAATACTCTTGAAACTCTTAACCAGTTAATGACCATTATTATTCATGTGATCAACATGTGCCCTCTCTGTGTGGCATACTTGGCAGATCCAGATCAATTAAAAGCGACTTATTTTTATCTATAGTATTCTGGAATATGTGTATATGCCAGAACACACACTATATCTATATCTATCTATCTATCTATCTATCTAATCCAAAAATCAGGCAGCACTCCAAGGTATAAGCAAGGTAGAAAAAGGTGCTTTATTGGTCCATATACACACGACGTTTCAGCTCAACACAGGAGCCTTTCTCACTTGAGAAAGGCTCCTGTGTTGAGCTGAAACGTCGTGTGTATATGGACCAATAAAGCACCTTTTTCTACCTTGCTTATACCTTGGAGTGCTGCCTGATTTTTGGATTCTACTACAGCAGGTCTGTTAGCCCTGACCTGGGCAGGTCGGCACCCACCTATGATTTACAAGGCTGTGCGGCTGACATTGTATTTGGACTTATATATATATATACATACATATATACATACATACATACATACATATACACACACACACACACTAGTATAGAAAGCCCGTTATACAGTGGTCTGTTAATATATATAAATGCTCCCCATAGCTGCCCCCACACCGTATAATGCCCCCCATAGATGCCCCCACACAGTATAATGCCCCCATATCAGCTCCTCCCACACAGTATGTCCCCCATATCAGCTCCTCCCACAGTATAAACCCCCTCATAGCTGCCCCCACAGTATAATGCCCCTCATAGCTGCCCCCAAATAGAAAAATAATAACATACATATTTACCTATCTCCGTTCCCACGACGGGTGAAGGATCCTTTGCTTCCTCTGCATTGTGCTCAGTGTGCTGTGAGCGGCTCGGCGAAGGCAAGCACGATGTAGTGACGTCATCGCGCCTGTCTGCAACGAGTTACTCACATCGCACAGACTGGAGGAGGAGAAGGATCCTCCACCCAGGTATAGAAGGTATAGCTACACCACTAATCACTCACATCTCCTTCCTCCGTCTGCTGGCTGTGGGCAGAGCTAACTCGCAGTTGGGCTGTGGGCGGAGCTCTATGTGAACTTCGGACACCACATCCTTCTCGGTTATAGAATATATAACACTATCCCGACACTATGTATAGACACACACAATCTCCACAAATTGATCTTGATAATCTATCTATCTATATATATATATATATATATATATATATATATATATACATATACACACATACATACACATATATATATATATATATATATATACACACACACACACACACACACACACACACACACACACACACACACACACAGTGGATATAAAGAGTCTAGCCACCCCTGTTAAAATGCCAGTTTTTTGTCATGTTACAAAATCAGTCCAAGATGAATCATTTCAGAACTTTTTCCACCTTTGATGTGAGCCATAATCTATACAATTCCATTGAAAAACAAACTGAAATCATTTAGAGGGGAAAAATAAAAATAACGAAACAATAATGTGGATGCATAAGCGTGAGCACCCTCTTATAATTGGAGATGTGGTTGTGTTCAAAGCCAACACTGCACATCACCAAAAGAACACCATACACACAGTGAGGCATGTTGGAGGCAGAATTATGCTTTGGGGCTGTTTTTCTGCAGCTGCAACCGGGGCTTTAGTCAAGGTGAAGGGAATTATGAACAGTTCAAAATATCAGCCAATATTGGCACAAAACCTTTCAGTACGACAACCACCCAAAGCAGAACCTCCAAATCAACAAAAGAATGGCTTCACCAGAAGAAGATCAAAGTTTTGGAATGGCCCAGCCAGAGATCAGACCTGAATCCCATTGAAAATCTGTGGGGTGACCTGAAGAGGGCTGTACACAGGAGATGGCCTCACAAAGTATTTGTTTAAGGGTGTGCATATTTATGCAACCAGATTATCTTTGTTCTTTATTTTTCCACCCTAAAAGATTTCAGTTTGATTTTCAATGCAATTCTACAGATTATAGGTGACGTTAAAGGTGGGAAAAGATTCATCTTGGACATATTTTGTAACATGATAAAAACCTGGCACTTTAACACAGGTGTGTAAGCTTTCTACGTCCACTGTATGTATGTAATTATATATATATATATATATATATATATATATATATATATATATATATGGGGAAAATTTTTTTTTATTTAGAATCTGCAAGTCCTTTATGCTGGAAAAGCACTTGTGTGTTTTTGGACTACGATAAACCCAAGCGTAGACTTTAAACCTGAACAGTTTCTACACTTTTATTGCCAACTGTTACTCTCCATACATACGAATCCTGACACTATATATAGAGACACACACACACACACAAAAATACAGAAAAATATTAAATGGAGCAGATTTTTTTTTAGTTAATCTGAACAGGTAAAAAACACCACCTGAAGCAATAAACCAATTAGGCTGGATTCACACGAGCACATTACGTCCGTAATGGACGGACGATTTTCGGCCGGAAGTCCCGGACCGAACACACCGCAGGGAGCCGGGTTCCTAGCGTTATACTTATGTACGACGCTAGGAGTCCCTGCCTCTCCGTGGAACTACTGTCCTGTACTGTAATCATGTTTTCAGTACGGGACAGTTGTCCTGCAGCGAGGCAGGGACTCCTAGCGTTGTACATAACTATGATGCTAGGAGCCCGGCTCCCTGCAGTGTGTTCGGTCCGGGACTTCCGGCCGAAAATACGTCCGTCCATTACGGACGTAATGTGCTCGTGTGAATCCAGCCTTAGAGCAAATGCTTTTTAAAAAAACATACCAGGATCAGCAGAAGTGCAGAATTCGTAGCTTCAAACATTTACATAGTTGTTTGCATAAATATTCAGTCTCCACGATTTGCAAGAACTAGTCGGATACTTGCTAAAGAATATATAGTATTCCAGGGAAAGTAGCCGGAAAGTAATTTATAAATTGCTTTGAAGTTCAACTTAATTTCTCTAGGGAGGTACAGTACATTGTTTCTTTTGTCACATTAACCGTGTGACATAACATAAAGCAGAGTATCACTGTATCAACGCAAGAGAGTTTTGGGCATACAAATATAGCAGAAGTACATTAAACCTCTTTGCTTTCTACTTAATGTATTAAATTAATATTATGTGCTGGTTTCTGTAAATTTAAAAGTTTTATAGACAGTTTTGCATTTGGTGCTTTCTAAGGATAAAAGATAATTTCTAGGGACCACAAATTGCAGATTAGAAAAGTACTGGCTTTACAAAGTCTAACCAAAGCTTCCTAATAAAAACATACAGTACTTTCAAAACAGACATGTTTCTATTTAAAGAATGACTAAATATGAACATGACAAGTACAACGTGGAATGCGAAAGCCATTCCATTACCTCTAGACGTGCGATCATCTTTCACGAAGAATAGAGGACTAAACCCTCTTAAAACATTCGATTTTTGAGTACTCTTAAAAGGGATTCCAGATTTCATCAAATAAAGCTTATTCGTTGTACAGGGTGGGCCATTTATATGGATACACCTAAATAAAATGGGAATGGTTGGTGATATTAACTTCCTGTTTGTGGCACATTATTATATGGGAGGGGGGAAACTTTTCAAGCTGGGTGTTGACAATGGTGGCCATTTTGAAGTCGGCCATTTTGTATCCAACTTTAGTTTTTTCAATGGGGAGAGGGTCATGTGACATCAAACTTATCGAGAATTTCACAAGAAAAACAATGGTGTGCTTGGTTTTAACGTTACGTTATTCTTTCATGAGTTATTTACAAGTTTCTGACCACTTATAAAATGTGTTCAAAGTGCTGCCCATTGTGTTGGATTGTCAATGCAACCCTCTTCTCCCACTCTTCACACACTGATAGCAACACCGCAGAAGAAATGCCTCCCGATCTGACCCCCTTAGACTTATCTTTGGGGTCATCTGAAGGCAATTGTCTATGCTGTGAAGATACGAGATATGCAGCAACTGAAACTACGGATACTGGAAGCCTGTGCTAGCATTTCTTCTGCGGTGTTGCTATCAGTGTGTGAAGAGTGGGAGAAGAGGGTTGCATTGACAATCCAACACAATGGGCAGCACTTTGAACACATTTTATAAGTGGTCAGAAACTTGTAAATAACTCATGAAAGAATAACGTAACATTAAAACCAAGCACACCATTGTTTTTCTTGTGAAATTCTCGATAAGTTTGATGTGTCACATGACCGTCTTCCCATTGAAAAAAGTAAAGTTGGATACAAAATGGCCGACTTCAAAATGGCCGCCATGGTCAACACCCAGCTTGAAAAGTTTCCCCCCTCCCATATACTAATGTGCCACAAACAGGAAGTTAATATCACCAACCATTCCCATTTTATTTTGGTATATCCATATAAATGGCCCACCCTGTATAATGGAAAGTTATACAATTTTCGAAAATACTTTGACTAAAAATTCCCGACTGTTTTCAAGATCTCTTCTTGTAGTCGTGGACTGGGAATCTTCATTGTTTACTTATAGGAAGAAAAATACATCCTGGCGATATGATGGACACAATTATTAGAGTTCTCTCAACTTTCAGCATTATCATTTTCAATGTATGTTAAACTTCTTATCAACCCCTTTAACTGGTTGAACAGTCTGCTCCAAGATCTAGTAGATGCTAATTTGTATTAACCCTTTGGCGCCATAGCCTTTTTTAATTTTGTTTTTCCTCCTCGCCTTCCAAAACCATAACTTAATTTTTCTGTCGACATGAGGGCTTATTTTGCCATATGAGGGCTTGTTTTACGTGGGACGATTTGTAGTTTTTATTTGTCCCCATTTAAAAGTACCATTAGAAGTACTGGTAAACTGAAAAAAAAAATCTTTGTGGGGTTTAATTGGAAAAAACGGACTCCTCCAGTGTTTTTTGTGCTTCATTCTTGCGACGTTCACCGTGCGGTAAAAACGACATGTTAACTTTATTCTCAGGGTAAATATGATTTAAGTGATACTAAACTTAGATAGTTTTTTATGATGTACTACTTTTACAAAAAATTAATTATTAGTTAAAGAGGCTCTGTCACCACATTATAAATGCCCTATCTTCTACATAATGTGATCGGCGCTGTAATGTAGATTACAGCAGTGGTTTTTATTTAGAAAAACAATCATTTTTGACGGAGTTATGACCTATTTTAGCTTTATGCTAATGACTTTCTTAATGGACAACTGGGCGTGTTTTACTTTTTGACCAAGTGGGCGTTGTTGAGAGAAGTGTATGAGGCTGACCAATCAGTGACCAATCAGCGTCATACACTTCTCCCCATTCAATTACACAGCACATAGTGATCTTACTAGATCACTATGTACAGCCACATACACTAATGTTACTTAAGTGTCCAGACAGTGAATAGAGATCACTACCAGCCAGGACGTGATGTCTATTCAGAAAGAATCCTGTGTGTGAAATTTACAGCACAGCAAGCGTAATCTCGTTTTAAATTACAGTTTAGAGCGCAATCTCGCTGTAAATTTCACACAAACGTTACCGAAGTGTCAGGATTCTGAATAGACATCACGTCCTGGCTGGTAGTGATCTCTATTCACTGTCAGGACACTTCAGTAACGTTAGTGTGTGTGTATGTGGCTGTACATAGTGATCTAGTAAGATCACTATGTGCTGTGTAAATAAATGGGGAGAAGTGTATGACGCTCCTATTAAGCCGTACCTCGGGCAGAAAAATGGCGGAGCTGTGGGGGGGGGCAGCAGGCTGACAGAGGGGGCCGCTCCCTCTTTCTAAAGGCTTAGATGCCACTGTTGCTATTGACCGCTACATCTAAGTGGTTAAACAATCCCGGCCATTGCAGTGAGGTGTCAGCATAACCCTCGGCGGCTGTGACACACAGTTACAGTTACATCACATGTCCCCAAAGCGAGGGATTTTCCTGAGCAATCCTAAGTGTAGGCTATCAATGTCAGATCAGTAGAGTTTTAACCTCTGGGATCCCCACTGATCACATTCAAGGAAAGGTCATAAATGTTTTAGTCATAAAAATAAAACATTTAGCCTTGAAGTTTTTTGTTTTTTTTTCCCTGTGTGGCATTACTTATCTTGCTTTTCTCTGACCAGATCTCTAGATCTAGGAGTGGCCGATAACTGGTAGGGGCTAATCTGTTTCAACATATGTAGCTGTAGTTAAATAAACCCCCAAGATAAACCATATTATTGATCCCTAATGTCAGAGAGTGTAATGTGTTTACATGGGCCAATGAACGGGCAAACGAGCGATCGTACAAACGCTTGTTCTCGAATATTGTCCAGTGTAAACAGGGCAGGAATCAACTGACAAATGAGCACACACTACCGACAAGATGCAAAATGGATTGGGCAAACTATATTATTACCGATCGCTCGTCCCTATGCTGTACATTCTGATCATTGATGCGTTTAGATGGAGCGACAAGTGTTGATCGACATGATGTTATCGTCAATTGGTGCTGGTTTATCGGGTGAAAATCTGCCCATATAAAACCACCATTAGTCCTTGCCAATCTCATAGTTTGTATTCCAGCTGGTCTTTGCAACATGCAAAATCTTAAACATTGATTGTTCTTTGTGCTTTCTTGTGAACTAGAGGAATACACCACTTTATACAAAATAATATGGCATTCATTTCTAGAAACAAACTATTGAGAACAGATAGATATCTTTACCTCCTCATTGGCGTACCAATACATTGAAGAGTCCTTCAAGACAAACCAATACTTTTTCCACTTCTGTGAAAAATAGCTCTTTGCATCTTTCTTCTTCCATAGCCATCCTTCACAATCGCCCCTTCCCAAGTCCTTACAAGATATACGTCTTTTACTTTTCCCGGGAACAGGACCTTGAGAACGGTACAATGCAGATAAATGAATCATCACTTTATAGCTTCATTCGATTAGCCTCTGTAAAGCTCTACTAATGTTGTCCCCACCGGTGAAACTCCAGGTTCTAAACATCATACACATCAATAAAAACCAGGACAAGGAAGAGAACTTATTATGCAGCAGGTTGTGCATTGAGGGGACAGGGAGGACAGATAACGGTTCTCAAGAACTGTACATATGCTACAAGTCAAAGATCTCAAGCGCAAAAAAACACAGCATGCCGCAGAGAAAACACACACATGAGATTACAGTAAATAACCCCATTTAAGAAGTGGAAGAGAAGATAAGTGTTTGTTTTGCAAGTGCAACATTATTGTGTATTTATGAGGGCTTTAAATGATCAAACACCAGATTGTTTTCATCTGGCTGAATTCAGTAGCTGGTGCCTAGAAATACAAAGAAACCTCCTCAAGCTATTTTGTCTGGATCTTGTAACATACAGCATGAAGTAAATATTCTAATAATAGCTGCACTTGCATTTCACAGGATTTTACGTCTTTCGTTCATTAGAGAGAACCAGAGGTCCGTCATTGTTACTTTATCTGGGTGCATACGGTGGTCAATGACACGGGGCAGCTTTTGGCCAATTCCATTGGTTGTTTTGCTTAAAAGGGTTGCATGAGAATATTAAAAAAAATAGATTTTTTTTTTTATCCATAAACAGCACCACTCTAGTCTATGGGCTTTGTCTGGTATTGCAGCTTAGCCCCACTTACTTGAATAGCAGACACAGCCCATGGAGAAGTGATGATCTCTTACTGGGCGGAAAATAAAGCAAACACGTTTTTTTTATTCTCAAACAACTCTTAAAGGTTATGCAAATCTTTTTTTAAATAAAAACGTTAGTCAGTTTTTTTGGTGGAACTTTCAAATTAGTTTTTTATTAAAAATTATTTTTACTTATTGAGATACAGCTGCTGTGTATCGTGTATACAGAACAGCTGTATCTTTGGCTGAATCCTGTACCAGTCAGGTCCATGGGACTGACTAGTTCGGTGAAAGCTGGCGGGATCCAACTGTAATCTATCACATCTATACTCATAACTTATATGTGATAGATTACAGGTAGATCCTGCATGTCAGACACAGGACCCTCTGACACTGAACCAGTCAGTCCCACGGACCTGATGGATTCAGGTCTTATTGAACGATACATGTGCTCTGTATACAGGATACAGAGTAGCTGTAGCTCAAAAAGTTAAAATAATTTTTAAGAAAAACTCATTTGAAAGTTGCACCAACCACACAGACTTTTTTTCTTAAAAAAACAAACAAAACACTTTTGAAGGTGTACTTTAAAGTACAAAAAGTTCAAATTCAAATAAAGACAGCAAAAAAATAATTATTCGGCTAGTTACTGTCCCTATGTGCCTCACCTCTTCCCTGCCAGTCATGAAATTGCTTAACAGACTTCCCAGGTTGGCTGCCATAGCCAAGTCATTGGCATCTCTATAACATGCATACCCAAATATACAGGACAGGTGTTCGTATGTATATACATAGAGCATGGTATGCTTGACCACTTCTGTAACTTATTTTGTAATATTATAATAGAGAGATACGTGGATTGATAATGGAGTATGCTCTTTTGTGCTGACCTTGCTTGTTCATGGAGATTGCATGGGTATAATTGATTTTGTGCACCTCTTAGCTAGGAGTGTGGGTGAAGGGGCCAGACACACCACACACTGTTGGCCATTATGATGAGATTTGCCAAATAACCAACTCGGCTTTTCTACATCTTTATGTATTTGTACAGTATATTATTTTACTTTAAAAGCCATCCATTGAGTATTTCAACCAAATAATGAAATATGCCTAAATCATAGTAACCTAATAGTGCCCAAATAACGAAACATATATTTTCTACATAGCCTTAAAAGCGGATTTTGCAACTAAATCATTTGCCAAAGCAAAGTCTAATAACATTTTCAAGCAGCAGTCCTGGCTATGAAGCAG
The DNA here is from genome assembly GCF_050947455.1 of Rhinoderma darwinii. Classification (NCBI taxonomy): domain Eukaryota; kingdom Metazoa; phylum Chordata; class Amphibia; order Anura; family Rhinodermatidae; genus Rhinoderma; species Rhinoderma darwinii. The sequence goes on along the minus strand of NC_134688.1, from coordinate 400,337,417 downwards.
CGTATCTATTTTCCCCATCTGTCCCCCAGCACTTGTATCACTATAATTTCACTCATCTCTTTCTAATCTAGATCCGCTAGGACGCATTCACATAGAGCTTCAGATACAAACACTGAAGTGGATCTGCCAACCCTGCTTAGACTTATACACACAGGTGATAAAATCCACTCCCACGCACCTCTATAGACTGCGGTACATAAGTCATTAGATGCCCGGAGTCCTGTCCCTTACTACAACTCTTGACCTCTCCCAACTGCTCAAAATGATGTTCCTCAGACGTTATATATCATTTAAAAGGAACATTCAGTTTAAACACAATATATATTATATATTGTCAGACATCATCATAAGGAAAGGACAACAGAACATGATCCAAGACCTCATTGGCATGTATATATAAGGCTAGGTTCAGACCAGTATACCAGACATTCTACATGTTGTAAGCAAGAAATTAATTTTTGTTGGTCTTAACACTTCAAATTGTTGCAAAGATGTACAGAAGGCTACCATAGCACGTTATGCATTCCTAAGAGTAGGCGTTTACATCATGCATGTACGTAGACACATTTTGCAGATGAGGGAGAATTGGGAGCTTTGGTGAGAACAAGGATCTTTTGGAGATATTGTACTAACTGTGGTGAATAGGGCATGAATGATATACAAAGTGGTGCCCTTCAAGGATTGGTAAGCTCATTTTAAACAGACGCCTAGAGAGTACGCTACACTCCTTGAGATATCCTTGGGTATTGGTGCACGCAATAGAGCTTTCCCCAAGGACCGAAGTGACTATCCTTTACTTTTGTATGCTTGCTTATTTTATGTTATTCTATATATTTTGTTGCTTATTTTTTTTGTAGGATATATATATATATATATATATATATATATATATATATATATTCACTGACGCCTACAGTGTATACATTGCTCTCTTTGGCATAATATTGAGTAAAGTCACATTGTTATTTACTTAGCTATCGTGTGTGGCATTTTTATTTTGCAATATCTTCGAATCTATTTAGTGAAACAAGTGTCCACAGACCATCATTACCCAAACGGATACCAAAAGAGTGTCCTTTTGGCATGAATTTAGCCAGTATTCGTCCGTTTAACTTTGCTTTAACGTTATTCAAAAGCGCAGTGAACTTTTTTCCAATGGGAGTCAATAGCAGATATATGCAACTGTATAAAACATGCAGCTGAATATGTCTGGGTCCTATGTTTGATGGAGCAATTAAAACATTGTGTCGAATGTAATGCCCACAGAACACAGTGTGAACCTAGTCTTACAGCAATCACGACTGTAAGATCTACTGGAGCAAGAACCATTTCCAATAAGAAGACTCCATGCACAGTGATATATAAGGAAGCACTTCTAAAATGATAGAATGAATTAATAAAAATACCCAGCCTCTAATTACAGAATGGTTACATGAAATGTTTACAAGCACGGATGGAAATATAACATTTATATAATTATATCACCTCCCACATGAAATTCGATATTTAAAACACATCATATTTGGAGTTCTTGAATCATCTTATCCAGCTGCTTCTCCAAATGTCATTAGTTTCACAAGAACTTTATTTCCCACACATTATAATTATTCGGATTACCTTTATTTCTTTTCTTGGATTTATGCTGCAGAGACGACTGCTGGAAAGTCTGAAAAATAAAAGAAACACTTGCATAAGAATAAACCATACTTTCCTCTTACAGATTAACGTATCCAGCTCATAAATGCACTTCTGCGTACCACGGATTTGTATTTTTTAATCTTATTACCAAATTTAGAATCAAGCGGGTGTTTATGACATTCCTGTAATGGTGGCCAATAAGACAATTTTTAAAAAAGAATCAAGTTGATGACCCGAAACAGGGACATTTTGGCAAGTAATTATTTTTTAAGTCTAGCTTCAAGTACACCTGTAGTTTTGGTTTCCATTGTGTACAGTACGTATTATGGTGCTGTAGTCAATCCAACGACATGCCATGATTTTTTTTTCTCACAGATTTTATATCGAATTGGAGGCACACTGTGGTACACTGGTTTCTAAGAGCAGTGGATTAAAGATCCATACACCACAGATCCGTAATATGGTAGGTGTACGAGGCCTTATAGTTATAAGGATGTGCTGTTGTCTCAGAAACACTACACAGCAGATAGAGAAAAAAAAACTATAACCCTGCAAACGTATAGTGTGAAATGCAGCTCTGTAAATCAGCCGGGTAAATAATAATAATCCCTTCTGATCTATGCAGAACTCAGACATCGGATCTTATATTCTATACCTCTTCTATTGCTGTGACGATAAGTATGGCAGCGTTCAGTTTTATTTGATCTAGTTCCAGATCACCCCTGAATATAAAACATCGATTCATATGCAAACTATTACATGAAATCTGTACATAAACCAACATAATTTGTCATTTATTGATGTAAATCTCTGTTCACCCTGTGCAGTGTCACGCAATGATTGACATTTTTCTTTGTAAGCACACATATACAGAGATCGCTGTCAATCACTGAGTAGGACCGCCCACTAGACTCATAAGCACAGAGCAGAGATATACATCAATATGGATGCAGCCATCTTTATCTTGATTCTGATAACTTGCTGCAGCGTGATATCACAACAACAGCCATTGAAAAAGTCAAGATAAAGGGTCTTTTCGCTGTGTATTTAATGCGTTAAAAGTCAAGATAAAGACGACTACATCTGTACATTACAAGTTATGCTGAATCTTTTCCCATAAATCTACACCAATCTGATCAACACCTGCTCTATGACTTGCTGCCAGCACATAAGGCAACATGTTTAATGGGATAGTTTACTGAGAAATAAACCCGGATACCTTTCAAAACAATTATTTAACCATGGTTCTATGATACATGGCTTGGGTAGTCCCCATCAAAGGTTAATGTCACAAGGAACAAAATGGTCCCTGATCGCTAGCACTAGAATTGCAGCTTTGCTAAAACAGCACAGACTACTAAAACATAAAAAATTAATAACAATATACAAATAGTAAAAACAAAAAAAAGCCATTATTAAGTATGTGCAAGTATTTTTATGGGAACAAACGATAGGTACAATCTATATACTAGCATACTCTATTCACAAATTTTACAGTATCCATCCCTTACATGGAACCAAGATGTTCCTATATTTACTGATCTATTTTTTAAATCACACAATTCCTCTGCCTACTTCAGCGGAATAACACTTACTTTAAGATGACTGCATTTTATATGGAACATATCTAGAAAAAATATGTATTTTCCTAAATAAATCAGCATAAATTTATCCTAGTGCACGATTACCATGGAAACTAACTTTCTACAGTCAACAAATTCTATAAGAAGGAAGATTCTCAGTGCCAAGATATACAAAAGAAAAAAAGAAAAAAAAAATATAATAAACCAGAACAAAGTGGTTATAATTTAGTATAAATTTTAATTTGAAAAAAGTTAGAAACGCTTAAAGGGTAACTAAACGTTCAAACAACTCCTGACATGTCATAGTGACATGTCAGAAGTTTTGATCGGTGGGGGTCCGAGCACTGAAACCCCCACTAATCGCTAAAACTAAGCGGCACAAGTGCTCGTATGAGAGCTCACCTGCTTAGTTTCTGTTCGGCCTTTTCTGGAAATCAATGTATCGGAGTACGGGCCCAATAGGAAGTCTATGAGTCCGTACTCCGATACATAAGCTTTCCGGAAATAGCCGAACAGAAACGAAGCAGCTGAGCGTTCACACGAGCACTTCTGCCGCTTCATTTTAGCGATTAGCCGGGGTCTCAGTGCTCGGACCCCCACCAATCAAAACTTCTGACATGTTGCATTCAACTTTGAATTGGCCCCTCTTTTTTGCGACAGATTCACACACATTCACATGTGCACATATATATATATACATAAAAAACATGCACATGTGCTCACATACATATATGTACAAAGATGAAACACAACGAAACATTCATACGGTATATACGCTCACAAAAGAATAGACATACTTATACACACAGGGAAATATGCAAATGCAATAACACATACGGATATAAAAGTGCACATATATACATCAAGAAAACAAATGTATACAGACTTATGTACAGAGATACACTCGACTATGCACATTCATACACACAAATGCATAAATAATAGACATATACATGCACACACAAACACAGACATTAACAGATAAACAAGATTAAACATAAATAGAAATACATGCATATATGTGGATAGACACACACAGATCAAAATCCTCCTCCTGGCACCTCTAGTGTAAAGTACATATAACAGTTCATTACACTCTTCCCCTACACCAGCACCTCTTGTATAATGTACAGTGTATTACACAGTATATTATACCCCCTTCCCCAATTACTCCCCCTGTCAGTTCTATAATACAGAACTAGTCCTTCTCAATTAATTAGATCATCAAAAAGCGAATTTATTTCAATAATTCAATTCAAAAAGTGAAACTCATATTATATAGATTCATTACACAGAGTGATCAATTTTCAGCATTTTTTCTTTTAATGTTGAGGATTATGGCTAACATGGCTAACAGTTAATGAAAATCCAAAATGGATTAAAGTTGAAGATTGTAGACTCCCTGTGTCACACTCTATTCAGCTAAACAACACACAACACCTGCAAGGGGTTCCTAAGCCTTTAAATGGTCCAACATTCTGATTCAGTAGGTTACACAATCATGGGGAAGACTGCTGACTTGACAGTTGTCCAGAAGACCGTCATTGACAGCCTTCACAAGGAGGGTAAGCCACAAAAGGACATTGCTAAAGAAGCTGGCTGTTCACAGAGTGCTGTATCCAAGCATATTAATGGAAAGTTGAGAGGAAGTAAAAAGTGTGGTAAGAAAAAAGGTGCACAAGCAACAGGGATAACCGCAGCTTTGAAAGGATTGTCAAGAAAAGGCCATTCAAGAATCTGGGGGAGATTCACAAGGAGTGGACTGCGGCTGGAGTCAGTGCTTCAAGAGCCACCACACACAGAGGTATCCGGGACATGGGCTAAAACTGGCGCATTCCTTGTGTCAAGCCACTCATGATCCAGAGACCACATCAGAAGCGTCTTACCTGGGCTAAGGATAAAAAGGACTGGTCTGTTACTCATTGGTCCAAAGTTCTGATTTCTGATGAAAGTACACTTTGCATTTAATTTTCTAATCAAGGTCCCAGAGTCTGGAGGAAGAGTGGAGAGGCATCAATCCAAGTTGCTTGCGGTCCAGTGTGAAGTTTCCACAGTTAGTGATGGTTTGGGGAGCCATGTTATCTGCTGGTGTTGGTCCGCTGTGTTATATCAAGTCCAGAGTCAGCGCAGCCATCTACCAGGAAATTTTAGAGCACTTCGTGTTTGCCTCTGCTGACAAGCTTTATGGAGATGCTGATTTAATTTTCCAGCAGGACTTGGCACCTGCCCACACTGCCAAAAGTACCAATACCTGGTTTAATAACCACAGTGACACTGTGCTTGATTGGCCAGCAAACTCGCCTGACCTAAACCCCATAGAGAATCTATGGGGTATTGTCAAGAGGAAGATGAGACACCAGACCCAACAATGCAGATGAGCTTAGGGCCGCTATCAAAGCAACCTGGGCTTCCATAACACTTCAGTAGTGCCACAGGCTGCTCGCCTCCATGCCACGCCACATTGATGCAGTAATTCATGCAAAAGGAGCCACGACCAAGTATTGAGTGCATATACTGTACATACTTTTCAGTAGGCCAACATTTCAGTATTAAAAATAATTTTTGAAATTGGGCTTATATAATATTCTAATTTTCTGAGAGACAAAGTTTTGGGTTTTCATTAATGGTTACCATAATCATCAACATTAAAAGAAAAAAATGCTGGAAATAGATGACTGTGTGTAATGAATCTATAGAATATATGAGTTTCACTTTTTGAATTGAATTACTGAAATAAATTAACTTTTTGATATTCTAATTCATTGAGAAGGACTAGTATATAATACATTCTACTTACTGGTAGATGAAGTTGCAGATCAAAGCCTTGCACAGGATTAGCCAATGTTGAGCTTGGCTCCTCCCCTTCCCTCTGCACAGGCCTGCTCTTCAGTTCAGTGGACTGTGTGGCTACCGACTAATCAGCACTTCTTTGTTTCAGAAAAGTTCTGATTGGTAGTGCAGCTTTCCGTCACTGAGTGACACAGTACAACAGATCAGTGACTGACAGGCTGCTCCACATATCAGCAGTCTCTCTTCACAAGTAATGAATTGCCGACGGTAATCATAGAACGAGATATCGCTCTAAAGGCAGAGAATCGGTATCCCTAACCCACGGGTTCCATATCAGTGAAACGGATTGCCTTAATTGGAGGTACGCCACGGATCTCCAATTATCACCACTGCATCCTCCAAATCAAGGAATCAAAATACTGAAGGTAATCATGGAGGAAAACTCGCTGCAGTCTGAAAGTGAACTGCGAGTGGAGAGAAGATTTATTGCCAAGAGATTGACCCCAAACATGAAGCACATGGGTTTAAAACTACAATGACAAACAAGATTTCCCCCAAAATATTTAAAAATGGTGATCTATTTGCAAAACAGAAGTTAGAGAAACTTACAGAAATATTGACATTTTTCTATTTTGTTGCGAGAATGATTTTTGCAGAAGTGACAACAAGAAGTGCAGCCATATCAGTGACCCATTTGAATAAGCTTCTCACAAACTTATTATCAGCTGTCATTTTGTCAGCATATTCAATCAATAGCAAAGTTTACAATTGTTAACAACCAATATGGCTGCACTTCCTGTGGACACTTATGCAAAAAAGGTCGTCACAACAAATCAGAGAAGTGAAATGGCCATATTTACCAAATTACCAAAAAATGGCCACCTCAACAGAACAGAAAAGTGGCAATACCAAAAACATTTTTATTAAAAATAAAAAGTAAACATTGCCTCAAACACCTAGTTCACGTATATATGGTGAATTTTCCATTTTTGGGCATTAATCTTCATCACGCCAGTTCATTAAAGAAGTTAGAGATCCGTCCTCAACTCAACTTGGAATTTGTGGCTAGAGTTGAAAATAGCTGTGCACTCCCCATCCTCATGCAACTTGACAGAGCGATAATAATTTTATAGTCCCATCTAGAGAGATTAAAAGCCGTAATTGTTACCAAAACATGCTTCCTGTAAAAAACTATGTTAAGGTGGTGAAATATTGTACCTTTTAAAATTGAAATAAATGTGATCTTTGGGGAAAGATTAGATTTTGCTGACAATAGAGAAACTTATTGGATACAGATCAATATAAAAAGCCAAATAGAAATGCAGATTCATTGTTGTTACCCAATAAAATATAGAAAAATGCTGGGAGTTGTGCTAACATTTCGGATTCTATTCGTTTGAGTCGTTTATTCATTATGGCAAATGGTTAGATGATCAGAATGTATATTAAATTAAAACCCTTAATGTGTCCAAAATATGTCCATGCATAAAGTGATGAATGAAGCACAGGTCAAGCATGTCTAGTACAGTTCTCTAGTGTGCCATCTATTGGCTGAAAGAATTAGTGCAACAATTTACATCTCCTGTAGCAAAGCCCAGGCAACATATTATGTAATGTCTAATATTACATAAAACACCCTTTTGTTACACATACTGTATATACATAGTAGTACAATACAACATAAGAATTCACCATGTATCCACTACATAGGGCGCTGGACTATTTGTAATGCAGATAATTTATCAACAGAAAATTATCTCTGTAATAACTCACCAACCATTGATAAAGCAACACTGTGCCTTACTTAGAAGATTTCAGGTGAAAATTTGTTGCCTGCAACCAGTGGCAAATTATATTATTTGCATTTTGGTAAGCTGCCTGGGGCCCGGGGCCACCCAAAGTGCTCATCATAAAATGTGCCCCTGTGCCTCTTGTCCAGATAAATTTTCTTTTTTTTTTCATTTGGTGTTACCGATTTGCTTAATCCAATAGACAATAATACTTACCCTTTTCACTCCTGGGCTCTTCTTCAGGTCAAGTTACCGCCGCATTGGGTCCTGACAATGTCCAAAAGAGGAGTGAGGAAGAAGAAGGGAAGTATAAGAGTCTGGTCTGGGGTCTAAAATTAGGGGTCTGGAAAGTTCTTGTCCCGTGTTTCAGTAGTACTAAGAGGAATCACGTTTCCGATGCCCATTAAGATCTTTATGAAAATGCCTTCTAAAGTGGGTGACTTGCAAGGAGGCACGGACATAGGTGTTCTCTCAGCCAATCTGGAGGGAGACCTATAAGAATTATGGATTTAATGTTTTATTGCCCTTAGATCAACACTTTGGGGGAATTTAGTAGGTGGATTCAGATTTACTTGGGGTCCTGGTGGTTATGGATCATCAATAAAGGTGTTAATGTAAAACATGGAGCCGACTTTGGCTGCACAGCATCTGTTGTGAAATTAGGGGTGTGGTCTGAGTTCTACATTAATTTAGGGGCTTTGTCTGGGGTCTGCATTTATTAAGGAGTCTGGTCTGGATTCTGAATTTATTTTTGTTGCTACAGGGGCTGGGGATGGCTGTAGAAGCGAGACCAAATATGTCTACGCAGCCAACTCTGCAGTTGTCAGGAAAAGTCACTATGGTGGTCTGGACCGGTAGAAAACAAAAACAAGGAAAGAACATCTACAATCATAGAAGATGTCACCTGTGAGTCACTGAATTTCTAAAGGATCTGTCACCTCTCCTGACACGTCTGTTAGAACCACTTCACACAGGTTTTTTTTTTACATGGAAACCAATGGAAGGCAGAAAAAAAACGCTCTATTTTTATTTCTTTTTGCCCACGGCACTCAATGGCAAAATCGCAGTGAAAATCGCATCAAGAAAGTGCAGGCAGGTGAAAACCCGCCTCAAAATTCCTGAAGGAATTTGAGGCAGATTTTTCTGCCTGCAAACAAACTCAGTGTGAACAGGGCCCAATAGTAAAAACTTGCATTCCACAAAAAGTCTTCCTACATACCCAGGCCTAATTAACAAATGGGTGTTACCATTTCCCCTGTCAATAGGATGTGTCCCTACAGTGTGATACGATCAGCAATGTGTGGTCAGTGTGGAGGGATGCAACCTCTTGACAAGGGAAATGGTAACAACCAGTTGTCAATTTATTCATAAAAGCCGAAATAAGACACACAGATGTAGAAGTCTTTACCTTGACTTTTGATGCATTAAATAAAAAGTGGCTTATCTTGACTTTTTCAGTGACTTATGTTGTGTGATATCACGCTGCAGGAAGTTATTTGTGCTTTCTATAGAAGGTATAATGCCCTGTATACACAGCAAATCAAAAATATTTGGGACCTGTTGATTTTAAACTAAATTTTTTATGTATTTAATTATAGTTTCATTACTTAGATATAAGTATATAGAAGAGACGTAATGTGTTTTGTTATTTTTTTAAATTCTATATTTATATTGTGTTTCTAAAAAAATTCCTGGCTGCTGGCATTTTGGCACAACCCTTCCAAATATCCTATTTTTTGCAGGGAAATAGAGATTTTGTTATTGTTCCATGGCAGATAGAGCGTGAGGCTTAAAAATGTCCAGCGAATAGAGATTCAAATGTTGATAAATACGTTGGAGGCACATGCTCCCTTACTATTTTGCCTGTACAGACCGTGCAGCAGAGTATGTGCTTTACGGGAGCAGTAGTGAATAGAACAGAACTGGCAACTGACTAATACAATCTCCAATAAGGGATGACATACAGAGACCAGGGAGTGAATGGGGAGATACAGAGAGAGCTTTATCTGGGTGTACAATGTTGCTATACTGCCCTCTAATGATGATGAGAGAACTGCTCATTTCCTCCCAGTATAAACAGCAAAGCTGGCCATTGAGCTAGAGAACACAGGAAATGTCAGCCGGACGTGTGCTCCAGTGGTAGGGTGCAAAATGCTATAGATCTCAAAAAAATATTATTTGGATAAATATATGAATTTTTAAATATGTTTATTTTAAAATCTGATTGAAATATGTAATTTTCAGATTATAGATTTCCTTTAAAGGGGACCTGATATGTCTGTTTAACTGCTTAATGAAGCATAATGTGCATGCTCGTCATAAACAGCAGGACTTGCACATTGACTTTTATTAAATCACTTTTTAATTTACACAATAAAACTTCTATGTATCCTCTATACATAAAAGCTGTATTGTATGCCATTAGCCATATCCGTCAGTTCTGCTGAACTGACGACTCAGCAGAAAGCAGGTCCCATGTGTCTCTATCACACAGGATCACCATGATTACAATCACATCTAAGTTTATGAACTTAGATATGATCAATATTATTGTTATCCTGTGTGTTAAATACACACAGGACCCGCTCTCAGCCGAGCTGTGCGTTTAGCTGAACTGATGGATTAAGCTAATATCGAACGATACAGCTTCTATGTATAGAGGATACATAGAAGCTATATCATAAAGACTAAAAAAAAAAAGATAATAAAAGTAAATTAGAAAAATTTTTGTAAGCACATTAAAAAAAAATAACAGAATAAATAATAAAAAAATTGTCAACAAAAGGTGCTCATAGCCTTTAAGTGAATGCTCACAATTCTGGAGCATCTTTTCTTAGAAACCTTCAATGTACCATTCTCCTGTTATTCCTCCTAGAAACGTATGAATAAATTGACAACTGGGTGTTACCATTCCCCTTGTCAAAGAGGCGTGTCCCTACACAGTCTGTAATTGGACTGGTAACACCCTGTTGTCAATTTATTCATAAATATGTAGGAAGAATAACAGAGGAATAGTAGAACGCAGAGTTCTAAGAAATTATGCTTTAAAATCTTTATTTTATGGGAATAAAAGTATTTACGAAAACAGACATAACAGGAGAGGCGACAGGTCCTCTTTAGAATCTGAGAAGCAGATAGTAAAGATCATGAGGTTTAAATATGTACTGTACATTAAATGAATTTAAGCTATAGATAAACCAGTACAATGAGGACAATAAATTAGAACAAAACTGATGTGAAATGTTATGCTGTTATATGGAAAATAATGTTGAACAGATTTTAAAGAGACATGGAAATACGTTTACATGGCATCGTTTTAAAAAAAATGTTTGGGCACCCGTTGCCAAATTACATGTTCTGTTCAGTTCAGTATGCAAATGAAAAGTAGATAAAACAACCTCTCCCCATGTAACGAACATTTATTACTGTAAATTTGAATGCCACATCACTATTTGTTACATTAATCATAGAGGGGAAAAATAAACAATTATTCTGTGCAAAAGTTTGGGCACCTTTCCAGCTGATCCAATATTCTAGTTTTTTAAGGTTTCAGAATATAATTAACTTGTTAGGCCTTAATTCAAGTCAGGTTTAGAAATTTCCCAAACTAAGAGGATCTGTCAAGTTTAACAAACCCTGAATTATTTAACCGCTATATAGGTGTAAAGCTCCTGATTCAGAATATGTAAATAACGTTTGACTACTCACTAGCTATCCCCGCTGTAATCAAGCATCTGGTCCGAGTGAAGGGGCACCTAGGAGTCTTCTCAATTATATTTCCAAGTTTAGGACTCCTCCGTATTTAAATTTGCAGTGCCGATCCCTATTCCTCTGTGATTGATCGAAGCATGGCCGTTGATGTCACCAGTTGTCCTTCAGCAAATAGTGACCAGATAAGTGGCGTACGGGGTGGGCCAACCGGACAAATACATCAATATTCGAGAAAAACAGCAGAGTGGATGGGATTGTCCTACATTTGCATAAAGCACACTTGCAGAATTTTTGCGGGGGAATTCCGGTTATTTGGCTCCTAAAGTTTTCAAATCAGCCTAGGTTACATAGTTACATACTTCGTACGGTTGAAAAAAGATATGTCCATCAAGTTCAACCAAGGGATGGGAAAAGGGAAGGTAAAAATTTCTACACATAGGAGCTAATATTTTTTTGTTCTAGGAAATTATCGAAGCCTTTTTTAACCCCTTCAGGACCAAGCTCATTTTGGCCTTCAGGACCAGACCCATTTTTTCAAATCTGACATATTTCACTTTATGTGGTAATAACTCCGGAATGCTTTTACCTATCAAAGCGATTCTGAGATTGTTTTCTCGTGAGACATTGGACTTTATGATAGTGGAAAAATTTGGTCGATAAATTCAATATTTATCAGTGAAAAACACCAAAATTTTGTGAAAAATTGCAAAAATTAGCATTTTTCTAAATGGAAATGTATCTGCTTGTAAGACAGGCAGTTATACCACACAAATTTTTTGCTGATTAACATCCCCCATATGTCTACTTTAGATTGGCATCGTTTTTTGAACGTCCTTTTATTTTTCTATGACATCACAAGGCTTAGAACTTTAGCAGCAATTTCTCACATTTTCAAGAAAATTTCAAAAGGCTATTTTTACAGGGGCTAGTTCAGTTGTGAAGCGGCTTTTAGGGCCTTATATATTAGAAACCGCCAAAAAGTCACCCCATTTTAAAATCTTCACCCCTCAAAGTATTCAAAACAGCATTTAGAAAGTTTCTTAACCCTTTAAACGTTTCACAGAAATTAAATCAACGTAGAGGTGAAATTTTCAAATTATTTTTTTTTTGCAGAAATTCATTTTTAATCTATTTTTTCTGTAACACAGAAGTTTTTACCAGAGAAACGCAACTCAATATCTATTGCCCAGATTCTGCAGTTTTTAGAAATATCCCACATGTGGCCCTAGTGCGGTAATGGACTGAAGCACAGGCCTCAGAAGCAAAGGAGCACCCAGTGGATTTTGGGCCTCCTTTTTATTAGAAAATATTTTAGGCACCATGTCAGGTTTGAAGGGCTCTTTCGGTGCCAAAACCGTGGAAATCCACCAAACGTAACCCCATTTGGGAAACTACACCCCTTGAGGAAATTATCTAGGGGTATAGTGAGCATTTTGACCCCGCAGATTTTTTGCAGAAATTATTGGAAGTAGGCCGTGAAAATTAAAATCTACATTCTTTCAAAGAAAATGTAGGTTTAGCTAATTTTTTCTAATTTCCACAAGGACTAAAGGAGAAAAAGCAACATTTGTAAAGCAATTTCTCCCGAGTAAAACAATACCCCACATGTGGTAATAAATGGCTGTTTGGACCCACGGCAGGGCTTAGAAGGGAAAGAGCGGCATTTGGCTTTTGGAGCTCAAATTTAGCAGGAATGGTTTGCGGAGCCCCTGTCACATTTGCAAAGCCCCTAAGGGACCAAAACATTGAAACCGCCAAAAAAGTGACTCCATTGAGAAAACTACACCCCTTGAGGAATCCATCTAGGGGTGTAGTGAGCATTTTGACCCCACAGGTGTTTCATAGATTTTATTAGAATTGGGCAGTGAAAATAAAAAAAATCCTTTTACTTCAATAAGACGTAGCTTTAGCTCAAAATTTTTAATTTTCTCAACAAATAAAGGAAAAAAAGAACCCCAACATTTGTAAAGCAACTTCTCTGGAGTATGGCAATACCCCACACGTGGTCATAAACTGCTGTTTAGACACACGGCAGGGCTCAGAAGGGAAGGAGCGCCATTTGCTTTTGGTGTACAGATTTTGCTGCATTTGGTTTCTGGTCGCTATGTTGCATTTGCAAAGTCCCTGTGGAACCAAAACAGTGGATCCCCCCCAGAAGTGACCCCATTTTGGAAACAACACCCTCAAGGTATTCACCTAGGGGTGTAGTGAGCATGTTAACCCCACAGGTGTTTTGCAGAAATTAGTGTGCACACGATGTGAGAGAGTGAAAATGGGAATTTTTCCTTAGATACGCCAATATGTGGTGCCCGGCTTGTGCCACCATAACAAGACAGCTCTCAATTTTTATGTGGTGTTTCCCGGTTTTAGAAGCACCCTACGTGTGGCCCTAATCTTTTGCCTGGACATTCGACAGGGCTCAGGAGTGAAAGAGTACCATGTAAAATTGAGGCCTAATTTGGCGACATATAAAGTATTGGTTCACAATTGCAGAGGCTTTGATGTGAAATAAAATAAACCCCTGAGAAGTGACCCCATTTTGGAAACTACACCCCTCAAGGCATTTATTAAGGGGTGTAGTGAGCATTTTCACCACACGTGTCTTTTCCATAAATGATTGCGCTGCCGAAGGTACAAATTTAAATTTTGCCCTAGATATGCCAATTAATTGTCAAATATGTCGTGCCCAGCTTGTGCCACTGGGGACACACACCTCAAAAATTGTTAAAAGGGTTCTCCCGGGTATGGCGATGCCATATATGTGGACGTAAACAGCTGTTTGGGCATGCTGTAGGGCTCAGATGGGTGGGAGCGCCATTTGGCTTTTGGAGCGTGGAATTTGCTTGGTAATAGTTTTGTTTGGAGTATCACTGTTTCCGTTTATAATGTGGGGCATATGTGAGCTCGGCAGAGTACATCGGGGCATAGTCATGTGGTATAATAATAAGGTAAAAAAAATAATAAAATGATCCATAGATGTGTGTTACGCTGTGATAGATCCTTTCTGCACAGGCCTGTGTCGCACTGATAACTGGCGTCCTTCCTTATCCCGCTTTTGGTCCACACTCCGCACCTTTGCAGTTTGGGGAATTTTGCCGGGAAAGTGTTGTCCTGGTATAATACGGACGCCCTCGCTTCCAGCAGATATGTTTGGGCCCCCCCTTCCTGGTTCCCTAATTTTAGTGCCTTGATACATCGCCAGAAGAAATGTTCCCCTCGGGCCTTCACAACCGGATATTTTTCTTTCCTGACTTATTGGAGCCTTAACTTATTTTATTTTTTCATAGACGTAGTGGTACGAGAGCTCTTTTTTTTCGGGACGAGCTGTAGCTTTTATTGGTACCATATTGGGGTACATGCAACTTTTTAATCACTTGTTATCCTTTTTTTGGGAGGCAAGGTGACAAAAAACAGCAATTCTGCCATAGTTTTTTTTTTTTTTTATATATACAGCGTTCACCATGCGTTATAAACTACATGTTACCTTTATTCTGTGGGTCAGAACGATTCCGGCAATACCTAATTTATAGAACTTTTTTATAACTTTTTGCACAATAAAATTACTTTTGGAAAGAGAATGTATTTCTTCTGTCGCGATGTTGTAAGAGCCATAACTTTTACATTTTTTTCGTCGATGGAGCTGTGTGAGGGTTTGTTTTTTGCGAGACGAGGTATAGATTTTATAGGTACCATTTTTGGATACATGCGACTTTTTGATCACTTTTTATTTCAATTTTTGGAAGACGGTGACCAAAAAAACAGTAATTATGGCAGTGTTTTTGAGGTGTTTTTTTTTACGGTGTTCACTGCACTGGATAAATAACATAATATTTTTATAGTTTAGGTCGTTACGGTCACAGCGATACCAAATATGTATGGCTTTATTATTTTTTTCAATAATAAATGACTTGATAAGGGAAAAAGGGCGATTGTGTTTTATTTTATTACTTGAAACTTTTATTGTACTTTTTTTACACTTTTTTTTTAGTCCCACTAGGGGACTTGAAGGTCCAACTGTTTGTTTGATGTTCTAATACATTGCACTACCTATGTAGTGCAATGTATTGGAACTGTCAGTTGTTCACTGACAACAAGCCGATCAGGCTCCGCCTCTGGGCGGGGCCTAATCAGCTTACGTAATGGCAGACAGGAGTCCATTGTTAGGGCTCCTGTTGCCATAGTAGCAGTCGCCAGCCTTGCCATCGCGTGGCAAGGCTGCCGATTTGCTACAAACCTCTAGAATGCAGCGATCACAATGGATCGCTGCATCGAAGGGGTTAATGCCAGGAATCGGGAGCTAGCTCCAGTTCCTGGCGATAGATCGGGGTGTCCGCTGTAACATACAGCGGACACCCACTGCTGATGACGCCGGCTCAGCTTGCCGATGGTGCCGGAAGCCTCCTGGGCCCCGCCGACGACGGGGCATAGGAGGATTCCGTTACTGGCGGACCGGGAGGTAAGTATAAGCCCTCCGATCGCTTTTGCAGCCACCGGCATCCCAGCGATCACGTTGCTGGGGTGCCGGTGGCTATAAACTCCTCACATGCTGCGATCTCTATTGAACGCAGCATGTGAGGGGTTAATCGGCCGGATCGGATGCTAGTTCCGGTCCTGACCGATACCTCAGGGTGACAGCTGTAACATACATCTGTTACCCGGCGGTGATGTCGCTGGCTCAGCTCCTGAGCCAGCTTCATCTCCATCACGTACAGTTACGTGAAAAGGCGGTAAGACATCAGCTTTAATCACGTAACTGTACGTGATTGGGCGGGAAGGGGTTAAAGCCATCTACTGTCCCTGCTGTGACGGCTCCTGTGGTAGACGATTCCATAGATTCACAGTTCTCACAGTAAGGCCTGATTTACACGAGCGTGTGCGTTTTGCGCATGCAAAAAACGCTGCATTTTGCGTGCGCAAAAGGCACTTAGCTGCGTGTGTCATCAGTGTATGATGCGCGGCTGCGTGATTTTCGTGTAGCCGCCATCATTATGACATTCCATTTGGATGTTTGTAAAAAGAAAAGCACGTGGTGCTTTTCTGTTTACATTCAGAGTTTGACAGCTGTTTCGCGAATCACGCAGTTCGCACGGAAGTGCTTCTGTGGGGCATGCGTGGTTTTCACGCACCCATTGGACTTCAATGGGTGCGTGATGCGCGAACAGCGCACAAAAATAGGACAGGTCGTGAATTTTTTTCAGCGCACTCACGCTGAGCAAAACTCACGGACTGTCTGCATGCCCCCATAGACTAATATAGGTGCGTACGACACGCATGAAAAGCACGCGCGTATCACGCACGTGTAAACGAGGCCTAAAGAAGACTTGTCGCCTCTGCAGGTTGAACCTTTTTTTTCTCCAGACGGAGGGCGTGCCCCCTTGTTTTTTAAAGGGGGTTTTACATGGAACAGGATTTCACCATATTTTTTGTATGTGCCATTAATAGATTTATATAAATGAATCATGTCCCCCTTAGTCTTCTTTTTTCAAGGCGTAATAGGTTTAATTCTTTTAATTTTTCCTCATAACTTACATTCTCCATGCCTCTTATTAGCTTAGTTGCTCTTCTTTGTATTTTTTCCAACTCCAGGGCATCCTTTCTATGAACTGGAGCCCAGAACTGAACTGCATATTCTAGATGAGGCCTCACTAATGCTTTGTAAAGTGGTAATATTACATCCCTGTCCCGCGAGTCCATGCCTCTTAATACACGACAATATCTTGCTGGCCTTTGTAGCAGCTGATTGACATTGCATGCTGTTATTTAGTTTATGATTTACAAGTACACCCAGATTCTTCTCAACAAGTGACTCCCCCAGTGTAGCTCCCTCGAGGACATATGATGCATGCAGGTTGTTGGTACCCAGATGCATAACTTTACATTTAAACTTAATTTGCCAAGTGGAAGCCCAAACACTTAGTTTGTTTAAATCCGCTTGCAATTCACGCGAACATCCTCCATAGACTGAACTATATTACATAGCTTGGTGTCATCTGCAAAAATAGAAATAGTGCTATTAATTCCATCCTCTATATCATTAATAAATAAGTTGAATAATAGTGGTCCCAGCACTAAACCCTGGGGTACACCACTTATAACCGGGGACCATTCAGAGTAGGAAATCATTGACCACTACTCTCTGGATACGGTCCTTGAGCCAATTCTCAATCAAATTACAAACTATACTATCTAAACCTATAGTCCTTAATTTACCCATTAGACGTCTATGAGGGACAGTGTCAAATGCCTTTGCAAAGTCCAAAAACACTATATCTACAGCAGCCCCTTTGTCTAGGCTTCTGCTCACCTCTTCATAAAAACATATCAGGTTAGTTTGACAACTTCTGTCCTTCGTAAAACCGTGCTGGCTGTCACTTATAATACTATTTTTTGTCTCATTATCCTGTATATAGTCCCTCAATAGCCCCTCAAACATTTTCCCCACAATGGATGTTAAGCTTACTGGTCTATAATTACCTGGGGAAGACCTAGAGCCGTTTTTGAAAATAGGCACCACATTTGGCCTGCACTAGTCCCTTGGCACTATACCAGTCACTAGAGAATCTCTGAATATTATGAAGAGAAGGACTGAAATAACTGAACTAAGCTCTTTAAGAACTCTAGGGTGTAACCCATCTGGTCCAGGGGCCTTGTGCACATTTATTTTATTTAGCTTGGATCATATCTACATTCATCCAATTCAGTATATCAACTGATATATTAACAGCACTGGCACCGGCTATATCAGCTGCTCTTTCTTCTGTTGTATGTACAGAGCTAAAGAACCCAATTAGTAACTCTGCCTTCTCTTGATCCCCTGTGAACAACTCCCCATTACCACTATCTAAGGGTCCTACATGTTCAGACCTTGGCTTTTTTCCATTTATATACTTGAAGATTTTTGGGGGATTTGTTTTACTACCCTTGGTCACCTGCCTTTCATTTTGTATTTTTGCTGATTTTATTACCTTTTTACAGATTGTATTAAGCTCTTTATAATTTAAAAAGGCTACAGATGTACCCTCAGATTTGTATGTTTCAAATGCCCTTTATTTTTGTCACGTATTGGCTTACACCTTCTGTAAAAAGGACATGTGGGGTTTAATTTTAGTCGTTTATACTTGTTACCAATAGGAATACATTTTGCACTATAAATTACCCAAAGTAGATTTGAAAATCTCCCATTTATCATTTGTACCATTATTTGACATTAGTTCTTCCAAGTCTATATCCTGAACTGCAGCCCTCATCCTGAGGCAATTGGCCTTCTTAAAATTAAGTGTTTTTGCCCTCTCAGCCTGTGTTTGTTTTTTACAGGATAGGTAAAATAGAACTATATGGTGATCACTGTTACCAAGGTTTTCATGAACATTGACGTTCCCAACAAGCTCTGCATTATTAGAAATGACCAGATTCAACAAGAAAAAAAATCATCAGTATATATTAAAGGAATACTTTGGTAGCTTTAAAAGGTTAAAAATAATCAGAGGGCTATCAGAGTAAGCAGCAGAGGCCAAGCAGCTCAGGTGTTCGCTGTAACAGGCATCAGTGTACCCCTTGGCAAATAGCTGAAAATGTAGCAGCAGCCATGCCCTACTGGGTTGGCCCCATTATGTACTGTACTCAGCCACCCCTCATTGCAGCTTGCTGGAATGTAGGGCCATTATTTTCTTGGTCTCCCCTAATTTCAAAGGGCTGGTAAAAAAATAATTATGCCAGTTTTCCATCTGACAAACAATAAATCTGGATGTAAAAAGTTCTACAAAGTTTGCAAAATGTTAAGACAACATCCGGTAAGTGGATCTTTACTAAAAGTCGTTGAGTACCCCATGTCTATTCAGAAGGTGTGATTTACCAACCCATGACTTGGAGATATGACACAAATGATTTTAATAAACTCACTACAATGGCAGAAGCTATACTCCATGCAGTTGATTCCAAAAGTAATTTTCTTTTGCAACTTGGCAGAATAAAACTAACTAAAAAGATAATAAACATTACTAGATGAACTCAGGTTACTAGTGCACTATAGTATAATTATACAGCTATTTTTCTCATTATTTACTTTTTATGTATACTTATTTATTTTTAAGTGTTATAGATTTGTTTTTCCAGTTTCCATTGTGAATAATTATAGTATTATTTATCAATATTATGGCACAAACTATAGACACCACCGCCATCAAGGTAAAATTGATCTGCAGAGTGGGTCTTTTCCCACCAGTGTCATGTCTTCCATGTATAATCGCGATGTGATGGCTATGACCGATCCATTTTCAAATGGATCCCAATAAATTCTGATGGATGTCATTTACATCTAATGGGGTGTCAGGTTTCCATCAGGATTCAGGTGTGTTTGACAGCAAAAATAGGGTTGCAGACTACTGTAGGCTATTCTTGCTATAAAAGAATGGGAACCAAACATATGGGAGTAGTAATGGGAAGGGAGTGTAAAATTATTTTTTTTATCAGTATGTGTTTCCACATTTGAAAAAGATGCAAACAAGAAAATGTACAAACTAATAATAACAAAAATAAGCATCAGTGCAGAGCAAACATTACATAACAAGTACTACATCCTGTGACGAACTCTTGACCTAGGGAAAAAAAGCTTTACTTTACTAGTGGACTTTCATTTTCGGACTGTAAAAGTCGTCCTTTCAGCGGATAGTCGATTAATGCAGTAGAAAATTCCCACACAGCCTGTAACTAAGCTAAGTAGTCTAGTAATGCAATGGTAAAAATGTATCACCGCTTCAATGTAATACAGCCTTTTTTTAGTTAATTTTTTTCACCCAAGAGCAAGAGAGATTTAATTGGATTTACACTGTCCCTTTAAGTTAATGGAGAGGCGTTGAGAAATGACCCACCCCATGAACTGGCAGCTGGCATATTAATAGTTCATAAGTAATGAGAGTAAGTGACTTCCAGATGTCACCGCATGATATGGACAATGTGGCCCAACAGACTGTACATTCTAAGAACCTGACATAAAAGTCTCACCTTCATATCTCCTGGTGTAGTAATGCAAGAGCGCACAGCTGTTCAGCATGTACACAATATGGTTTTATGTTAGCCCTAAGGTATTGGCAATACATAAAAAACGTGGACGGGAGGGAACTTACATATTACATAAAAAAAGGAATCACATTTTTACTCAATTTTTAATACTGCTTAGTGTAAATGATTATTTCTTTCTTATTAGTTTATAAGCGGTATTTATGTTTGTGGGATTTATTGCAATGTATGGACACAATACAAAACCACACAAACACTCTCCAATATCATACACCAACTTAAAAATCCTCTAATTAAAGGGGTCCTACAAAAGGCAGAACTAAGGTGATAAAGAAGGCGGAGCCAGTAATGGTGGTTAACTCTTTCTTTACATGAACGGATTTCGCTAACCAGCTGAAACAGTATCAAAAAAATAGCATACATATGATGCAACTTCAAATGGGTATTTTATCAGTGCTTATATTACTGGCGGTAATGACTATTCTAAGTGATTGTGCTGCTTATGGCAAGAGTCCAACTGCGTAGCACATGCTTCGAATGAATCCAGTAACAGCTGCAGTCTGTATTTCCTTTCTGTTTGATCATTCTATACATCATGTGCCCTTTTCCCTTTGTCCTCTCGCTACAGAGTAGTATGGGCCTTTACCTCAGTTCTCCCCAGGTACTCACACTGACTGTGATGCCTTCTAAGGCCTCCCGGTTTTGGCCGGTTTCCCCTCTGTGATAGAACTTCTGTGACAGGCCAGTTTTCTCCCTGCCAAGCAGTTGTTTTAGGGTCCGGTCTCTCTCAATACAGCAACTTCTGTAGCAGACTGTTTTTTTTATCTGTGTAAGGGTATGTGCACACGAGAACTGGCTTTTACGTCTGAAAAGACAGACTGTTTTCAGGAGAAAACAGCTGCGTCGTTTCAGACGTAAAAGCTCCTCCTCGCATTTTGCGAGGCGTCTTTGACGCCCGTAATCTTGAGCTGTTCTTCATTGACTTCAATGAAAAACGGCTCAAATTAAGTTTCAAAGAAGTGTCCTGCACTTCTTTGACGAGGCAGTTATTTTATGCATCGTCGTTTGACAGCTGTCAAACGACGACGCGTAAAATTACTGGTCGTCGGCACAGTACGTCGGCAAACCCATTCAAATGAATGGGCAGATGTTTGCCGACGTATTGTAGCCGTATTTTCAGGCGTAAATCGAGGCATAATATGCCTAGTTTACGCCTGAAAAGAGGTCGTGTGAACCCAGCCTTACAGCTCTCACAGCAGCCGGTCTCCCGACTAGAGCCTCCACTGCCCATGCATTTTTTCACAGGAACTACATGGCCATACCGCTTTCTGTCCGGGCAGAATCTTTCTCCCTGGCCATCCTGAACAATGCTCTGGTGCGTTCTGCTGTATATAACCAATACCCTGGAGTTAGATGCTACAGCAGTGACCCTGAGTGTTACAGTCCCTCAGGGAAAAACAGATTGCAGGGTATCTTGCTGCTGGAGCCTCAGCGACCAGCTGTAACACCCAGCAACAAGTGTTTATATTCTCTGCATCACCTCCGCAGGGCAAACCAAGTATTACAGAGTTCCCACTGAAATCAAAGAGCTGTCCATGTAAAGTATAGAATTGCTGGGTCCTCCAGAGTGAAAGATGTTCATTGCACCTGTTCTCCTCTCTGGCTGGGGATCCTAGATGGGACATTCACCTCTATTAATTCAGAATTCCCTAATATAGTATTTGAAATCGTTTAATATAAAACAGACAACACCTTTATTAACCATCATAAAAAAAATAAAAAATCTCAAGGCATTAAATAGTGGCTTATTATTATACTTAAACCAAACGGTGATATATAAGACCCAGTCGTTTGGTAAATGTCATACACCCCCAATGGTTCAAGGCAACAGTGCTATCCACCATGCAACAATGATTTGCACTGCACTGGTTATAGACTTTTTACAAGGATCAATGATCTCATGGAACAAACAGAATTATAGTATATTCAATATACCCACAAGAATAAGTTCCCACTAGTCACTACAGTATCTGACTGCTAGCAGCAGTGTACCGTACCTTTTAGATCGAACACCAACTGTCGTCTTATACCTTGTATTCTAAAATTAATATTTGATTAATGCAAAAAGAACAAAAGAACGTTTCCTGTTCAAACAAAATACCATGCAGCTCCTCATGTCACAGTATATTCACATCAAACAGCGTGACAACTCCTACCTCTAATGAGGAAAATGTCAATATCACTAAATGCCAACATGGCACACAAGTCATTTGTTAGGAGATTCCACAGCTTATGAATGAGATACAGTATAGAACTAGAATATAGAAACAGAATAACTGGTGGGTAAAGAAAAATGCTAATCATCTTTTAAAGGTTAAGTAGTACTAATCTCCTATGACAAAAAATAAAAAATGGCTTGGCAACTTGAGTTGTAGACTCATGGGTTCTCCTGGTCTGTTACTTCCATAACAAATCACCCATTGTCATGATATTTGAATTATGTGTATAAAAAATAATTATTTCTTTCTGCAGTCTTCATATTAAGAGAATATTTTTTTTAATATAGACAATTCCCATAATACACACACGCACACACACTTGCTGCCTCTATTTTTTAGCTGCCGATTGCTCTGGCAGCCAGTGCTGTGTGTATATATATATATATATATATATATATACATACACACACACACACACACACACACAGTGTTTGGACAGCTACGAGTTATTAAATGGCATGCTGTTATCATACTAGATGTCATGAACCTCTAATCAAAATTTTAAGCGGTGACACAAATAAAGCATGACCTTTGATTGGGTGGTGCAATCCTTAAAAGTTCAACTTTTGGAGCATTCTTAGCTTTTGCTGGAATAGAGCGGTGTACAACACTCTAATGCTGACCATTCACAGTCCGAATTATTTTTTAATATTCTACAGATCAAGCAAAGAAGCAGGTGGTGTGTTGAAAGCTATGTAGCACTTGAATAGATTAAAAAAAACCTGAAAATTATAGAAAAATACAAGATGGAAAGATGTGTTGTCAATTAGGTGTTGATGAGACATCTGGAGTAAAGGTTACATATAGTTACATAATAAGCACGGTTGAAAAAGTTTGACCAAGGTTTGGGAGAAATGGAAATGACAAAGGACAAACTATAGAACTTTGTTTTACCCCTATTGATCCAGAAGGTTAAAAAAAAAAAGTAAATACAATTTGAAAAAAATTAAATAAATACCCATTACGCATTAACCAATCTGCCAAAAAAAGGAAACATTTCCCTCCTGATCCCAAGCGTCGACCAGACTGGATTAACATTCAAACAAGAATTCTATACATTGACATAGGCGCTGATATTTTTTGGTTCTAAGAAATTATCTAAGCCTTTTTTAAAGCCATCTATATTCCCTGCTGTGACCAGCTCCTGTGGTGACTATTCCACAGATTCACTGTTCTTATGATAAAGAATCTCTCTGGAGATTGAACCTTTTTTTTTTCTCCAGGTGGGGGGAGTGCCCCCTTGTCTTTTGAGGGAATTTTACATGGAACAGGTTTTCACTATATTTCTTGTACAGTCCATTTATATACTTATTAAACACAGTAGGACAGTGCCTCACAGACTGAACACCCACGCAGGGGGAGGGGGCTCTGTTAATAGACCATTTTTATACATCAATAGACTACATCCAGTAGTCCACCAATGGAGATACCACACTAAGGCCGGATTCACAAGAACGTGTGCGTTTTGCGCGCGCAAAAGGCACTTGACAGCTCCGTGTGTCAGCATCATATGGTGCGCAGCTGCATGCTTTTCGCGCAGCCATCATTATCACACTCTGTTTGTATGTTTGTAAACAGAAAAGCACGTGGTGCTTTTCTGTTTACATTCATACTTTGACTGCTGTTGCGCGAATCACGCGCGTCCCACGGAGGTGCCTCTGTGTGGCATGCGTGATTTTCACGCACCCATTGACTTCAATGGGTGCGTGATGCGCGAAATACTCAAAGAACAGACATGTCGTGAGTTTTACGCAGCGGACACACGCTGCGTAAAAATCACGGACTGTCTGCACTGCCCCATAGACTAATATAGGTCCGTGCGAGGCGCGTGAAAATCACGTATGTTGCATGGACGTATATCACGTTCGTCTGAATAAGCCCTTAACTGCTGGCGTAATGAAACTTAACTTTTATTAAATCTATTTAAATATAATAGTCTACCTCAAGATAAATATTTCAACACAGATTTTGGTTAAAAGGGCAGCGGTATGATTGTATTCACCATTTTGTATATATTTCAATATAACTGCTGTTTGCAGCTTTTTTGTACATATGACCACTGTGGAGCGGTAGAGCTCAAACCCTCCATCTAGTGTAATGTCGGGGTAGGGAGACGCACAGGTGAGCCCTAATCTACCCGCCACTCAGTCCCTGCCTACTTGCACGGCCCGTCCTAGGCGACGGCGTACAACTGGGCGACAGTCCCTACGCTCAATATGTGCACGACAGACAAAACAGACAAGGGTACACAGAAGCTAAGGAAGTGGGGCAGTTGCCCACGGCAACACCGTGAGCAACAAGAGTAGTCGACGAGCCGAATCAAACCAGGAGAGTACGTGGTAGCAAAAGCAGAGCAGGAGAATAGTCAGTCAAGCCAGGGTCAATATGAAGCAGAGGTCAATGGTAATAGCAGGTACAGCAGAGCCAGGAAACAAGAGAATCACAGGCAAAGGACAAGCAGCAAATGAAGGTATAAGTAGACCAAGGGCGGGAGCTAGAACCGTCTGGCCAGGCTGTGATAGGCTCTCCCACTCCTCAGCCTACCAGCCTGAGTGGTAGCAGAAGGAGTCACTCTAGCAGATCTAGGAACAGATGCAGGCTGATCAGTGGCGGATTATCATATGGGCGTTTCGGGCGGCCGCCCGGGGCCCGAGGCTTCCAGGGGGCCCATGGCAGCCCGAAACGCACATTATCTCGTAAATCTATTCAGCGCGCTAGCGCTGCTAACGGCCGAAGATGGGGAGGAGCAGGGAATTCGCCGGGATCCAGGGGTAGGACACGCCTCCCTGACAGTGCGGGCCGCCGCCATTGAGTAACAGAACAGCGACGGACGGCTGTTCTGTTACTCCAAAGCAGCAAGAGAAGAGCCGGCGGGCGGTCACCGGCGCTGAGGTCAGTACAGGATTATCCTCCTGCCCAACTGGTTCCCGACCGCTGGCTGTATTTTTACGGCCAGCGGTCAGGGACGGGTGCTTAAAACCCGAGCCATAGACTTTCTACGGCTCGGGTTTTAACTTGCTGCCCGCGCGATCGGGCAGCTGAATGTCGGGTCTCCGGCTGTCAGTGACTGCCGGGGACCCTGAGGAGAAGACAGAAGCAGCTTTCGCTGCTTCTGTCTTCTCCGATGTCTTCTTACACAGCGTTCAATGAACGCTTGTGTACAGGAATAGAGACAGCAGCAGCGGCGCTGTCTCTATTCCTCCCGGTGATCATGTGACAGGTCACATGATCGCCGGGTGCCGTTAGTGGCAGACTGTTGCTGGGTCTTACTAGACCCAGCACAGCCCTATTAGTGACAATCGTCACTGTGAGAGGGCTGATTTCCCCTGTAACTGGGGCTGCTGTGCAGCTCCAGTTACAGTGGAAAAACATGGTGTAAAACAAAGAGAAAGTAGATATAAAGTTCCCCAAAGGTCTTTTTTGACCTTTGAGGATCAGAACATAGTAATAAAAAATAGTAAAGTGCAAAAAAAATAAATAATAATAAATACACATAAAATACCCACCCCAAAAAAAACGTTCCCCCCCCCCCCCCGCCAATCATTGTTGTAACGCTAGCGCTGACCCAATTACCCTAATATAGACATGTAATATATTAAAATTTACGGTAGACAATGACGATCACAGATAAAAGGTCTATTTTAGTGTAAAACAATGTTATTACCAAAAAAAAATAGCTGAAACGTAAAAAAGCTTCTTTTTTTACTATTATTTTCAAACTTTATGAATAAAAATTCTAAAATGGCAAAAAATGTGTGCATAAAAACGATAAAAAACGAAACCTGCATTGTCTACGGAAAAAACGTCGCAAAAATAACGTCGGTTTTAATTTTTTTTTATAAAAATGTGTGTTTGGTGCAACTTTGTAATTACGTTTTATTAAAAAATATTTTCACTTTTTGAGATACAGCTGCTTTGTATCCTGTATCCGTCAGGTCAGCAGGACTGACGGGATCAGTGAAACGGGCCCTGCGCTAAATTATAATCTTAGATGTGATAGATTTGAGGTGGATCCTGCGTGTCACTGATCCTGTCAGTCCTGCTGACCTGACGGATACAGGATACAAAGCAGCCGTATCTCAAAAAGTAAAAATATTTTTTAATAAAATCAATCAATCACACTGATACACAGACATACTATATATATATATATATATAATTATAATATAAAGTTTTTAAATGTGTACATAACCTTGTGGCACTATATACAAGGGGGAGCGCTGTGTGGCACTATATACAAGGGGGAGCTCTGTGTGGCACTATATACAAGGGGGAGCGCTGTGTGACACTATATACAAGGGTGAGCGCTGTGAGGCACTATATACAAGGGGGAGCGCTGTGAGGCACTATATACAAGGGTGAGCGCTGTGAGGCACTATATACAAGGGGGAGCGCTGTGAGGCACTATATACAAGGGGGAGCGCTGTGAGGCACTATATACAAGGGGGAGCGCTGTGAGGCACTATATACAAGGGGGAGCGCTGTGAGGCACTATATACAAGGGGGAGCGCTGTGAGGCACTATATACAAGGGGGAGCGCTGTGAGGCAAGGGGGGGCTGTGTAGTGCTATCCACCGTGGTATGTGTGTGGCGCTCTTTATAGGGGGGGCTTTTTGGTGCTATTTACAAGAGGGGGAGGGCTGTGTGGCGCTCTCTACAGGGGGGCTGTATGGCACTATCTATAGGGGGCTGTGTGTAACGCTCTCTACGAGGGGGATGTGTGATATATAGAGGGGGCTGTGTATGGCGATATCTATGGGGGTGTGTAATATCTACAGGGGCTGTGTGTGGCACTATGTACAGGGGGCTGTGTGTATGGTGTTTTACAGTGTGTGGTATTATATTCAGGCGCGCAGTGTTTGGTGCTATTATATTTAGGGGTACACTATGTGGCACGATGATAACTTTATTTTCGTTTATAGGTGTGGAAATGTTGGAAAAGTGAGGAGACGTCTAAGTGGCAAATTCTGCAGAAATGAGTCATGGCCGGGAGAAGTCGTCATGAGCGCTGGACCGGATGGAGAAGAAAAGAGGAAAAAAACTACTAGAATCTGAGACGTCGTCACCTGTGAGTCACTAGATTTATAGAGAATCTGTCACCTCTCCTGACATGTTTATTATAGGAAATCCTTGTATTTCACAAAAAGTCTTTCTGCGGTCCAGGACTGATAGACAATTCCCCTTGTCAGGAGGTTGTGTCCCTGCACAGTGTGATCCTGTCAGTATGTAGGGACACCGCGCTGTGACAAGGGGAATCGTAACACTGTTAATGCTTGCCCAAAAAGGTAGTGTTAAAAATAGTTACGGTGAGGAAGGGGGGCCCAAGTTTGGGTAACAGCCCAGGGCCCATGGTCTACTTAATCCGCCACTGAGGCTGATTAACCACGGGCGTCGACACAGAAGCTGTGTCTGGCAAATCCTTTACATCTAGACATTGTTTTCACATAAATTATTAATCGTGCTGCAACACCTTGCTATAGATAAATAGAACAGGACAATGTTTACACGGGTAATAAAAAAGGTTTTCACAGTTAGGGCATGTTCACACGCAGTGGTTTCAGACGTAATTCGGGTGTATTACGTCTCGAATTACGCCTGAAAAAACGCCCCTAATACGCCTACAAACATCTGCCCATTGCTTTCAATGGGAATTACGATGTTCTGTTTCCACGAGCCTTTATTTTACACGTCGCTGTCAAAATACGGCGTGTAAAATGACGGCTCGTCAAAAAAAGTGCAGGACACTTCTTGGGGCGTTTTTCATTGACTCCATTGAAAAACAGCTCCAAAAACAGCCGTAAAAAACACAAGTTGCTACAAAAACGTCTGAAAATCAGGAGCTGTTTTTGCCTGAAAACAGATCCGTATTTTCAGACGTTTTTGCTCACTGCGTGTGAACATACCCTTACTGTCGGCTAACCCGACATGTTTTGATAATAGAACCTCATTCTCAGGGGTCTCTGCACACAGAGTCTATGACACTGTTTGTTTTCCGATCAGCCACCCTGTCAGAAAGGGAGGTAGTGCCCCTTGTGACTTAGCCTAATGACGTGTCTAGCGGTCATAGGTCTGCGCTGGGTGATGCGGCTATTTCGGCCGCACCAACCACATGACAGACCTTCACGTCCGCCAATACTGGCTCTAGAGCTAGGTCATCCAATCTGATAACTGCGGAAAGGGGCTTACTGTAGCCTGACTGCCGCCATTAGTACGAGATGGTGTCTGTATCTTCTCTCCATAGGTGTCGTTCTATGGAGAGAACGGACATACACAGCCTCCTACTAATCATGGCGGTCGGGCTACAACAGACCCTGTTATGCCAATGAACTGGCCGTAGCAGTCTCTCGCTTGGATGGACATCTCTGTTCCGCCCCACATTTTTGATTGGGTGGTTGTGATGGTCACTCTAGCTCGAGAGCCTCAAGCGTTTCAGAATTACATTGTATTGTACACTGTGATATGCATATATGCACTTAAACTGATGATCATAATACTTGTATTCATGAAGAAAAAAAGCATACAGAAATATAAAGCCATATTTTTTGTCAAATATACGATATCCATAGCTCCATCTTGGTATACTTACTAAGGAAGAGATTGTGAATGAGCAGATATATAGTGGCACATGATTATTATTCAATAATATTTGCGTAAGATCCTATATGACAAATTCTATAATATTGCCCATTAAAGCATACCTGTCATTTCATTTGACATGAGTAGAACTATTTCTGCCCATTATATGACTTAGATGTCACAATTTTTAGCAGTTTTTCCCTTTGCATGCTAGATCTGTAGTTTGCATTTCCCTCTGAGCTTGAGGGTGGAGACTAGCAGCCATACCTTGCACACAGTAGGAAGAGGAGAATCTGCTCCATAACCTTCTCTCTCACTCAGAAACAGCCCCAGGATCATGTAGGACATATATAGAGAAGTACCGACCTGTACTGATTGGCATAAAGTACTTTCATTGTGATAGAAAGTTCCTATGCCTGTTATGTCCTGAACTTCCTGCTCACTCTTCCCCCTCCCCTCTCCATAGGCTTCCATAGACATGTGTAATGTGATACATGTGAGCTGCAGTCCGACTCGAGACGGAGAGAGCTGAATTTTCAGAGTCAAAGTCGGTTTAGCAAGGGGAGGGGGAAGCAGGAAAATAGCCAAACAGCAGAAAGAAGCAGTTTTCTCTAATAAGATATATAAAAAGTTTCTTATAAATCGCTTGTACTATTCATTTATGCAGTGGCCATTTAAATAACAATCCGTGTTTGAGATTCTATATGAATAACTTAATGACATTGCTCAATTTGAATTAATTCAAAGCGCTCCAAATATCAGTAGGCAAGTGTGAAAATGTATAGATCTCTCTGTATGTCATTTGGTTTTATGCATTTATATACTTGAAACACTTTTGGGGATTTGTTTTGCTATATTTAGCCACCCGCCTTTCAATTTGTATTTTTGACGATTTTATTACTTAATTACAGACTTTATTCAGATCTTTGTAATTTTCAAAGGCTAAAGCTGAGCCTTCAGATTTATATTTTTCCAAAATGCTCTTTTTTTCTTCATATATTGCCCTTTTTACACAAGGTGTAGGCCATGTGGAGTTTAATTTTAGTGGTTTATACTTGTTACCTAATTTTGCAGTATAATTACCCAAAGTAGATTTTAAAATTTCCCATTAAGCACTTGTACCGTAATTGGACATTAGTTGTCCCGAGTCTACGTTCTTAAGTGCAGCCTTCAACCTGGGGTAATTGGGCGCCTTAAAATTAAAGGGGTTGTCCTGGCATGGGACGTTTTTTCATACTGATGACTTATCCACAGGATAGGTCATCAGTGTATTAACAGTGGGGGGGGGGGTCTGACACTCTGACCCCGCACCGACCATCTGTTCCGGCTGCCTCCGGGCCTTGGTTGTTATGCACTGTATGCAGTTTTAGATGGCTCTGTATACTATATAGCGGCCATGCTGGGTTATTGCAGCTCTGCTCCTATTCACTTGAAAAGGAGCACAGCTGCTATACTGTGACCGGAGCGATCGGCTTCCGGCACGGATATCCGGTGCCCGGAGTCAGGTGGAGCAGCTGATCGGTGCGGGTGTCAGACCCCCCTCGTTCATATACTGATTACCTTGTGGTTAGGTCATCAGTATGAAAAAAAAGTAGCATTCTTGGATGGTGGGAGGAAGAGTTTGTTTTCGGTGAGCGTTTCCAGATACAGGTCAATAAAATCACAATATGGAGAAGATATATTGATGACATCATATTCATCTGGAGAGGCTCTGAAGATGAATTACACATCTTCGTTGATAAACTCAATATCAACGAATTGAACCTAAAATTTACCATGAATTATAGCAAACAGGAAGTAACATTCCTGGATGTTAAAATTGGGATTAATCAGAACCATGAAATTGTCACAAAATTGTATAGAAAAGAGACAGCTACTAAGTCTCCTAGATGCAAATAGTGCCCATCTTTATAGAACCATAAGAGGAATCCCAAAAGTTGAATTCCTAAGACTAAGGAGAAACTGCTCCACCTTTGAAAGTTTCAAAGAGGGAGCTGTAGATTTAAAACAACGCCTGAAGGAAAGACACTACTCAGGGCATCAAATTAAACAGGCATATAATGTAGCCCTCCGGACGGATAGAGACACATTATTGGTAGTGAAAGATAAAGTGGAAAGTGATGATACAATAAGGTTCATCACCACACTGCACGACAAGTGGCAGGAAATGAATAATATCATGAAACAACATTGGCAGGTATTATTATTGGATGACGACTTGAGAAAACATCTAGGTACAACAATCTCCTCAGGATACAGAAAGACCAACACCATAGAACTGCATATTGTTAAAAGTCACTTCTCTAGGGATTGTATAAAAAAAGAAACCTCACAAATATCCTGGCTTCCACCCATGTGGCCTGTGCACAGCATGTCAAATTCTTGAAAAGAAAAATGGCTTTACAAATGGAATGGGACAATATTATAAAATCCAAGAACACATTACTTGTGCCACCAAAGGGGTAATATACATACTTAAATGTACATGTGACATATTATGTGGGAAAGACCAAAAGAGAACTCAAAACCAGAATAAGGGAACACATTGGCAGCATCAAAAATTATGATAAACTGGAAGCGGCGACTAAAAGACAGAATAAATTATTCCAACCAACTCCCGTCGCCAGACATTTTAAATTCTATCATAATCTTAATCTAAAAGAACTATCAGGCTGGGCCATATGCCACCTCACCACAGGAATCAGAGGTGGCGACATAGACTCCCTCTTACTGAAGGAGGAGAGTAAGTGGATTTACAAAATGAACTCAGTGAGTCCTAGTGGATTAAATGAGTCTTAACTTTGGCTGTTTTCTCTAAATAGGTGAAATACCTATACATGTTTCCTACTATAATGAGAAAATGTATCGTTACCTGAACAACACAAACTCTCTAATTTCTCTGCCCATATATAACAAACTATGCAGACCATGTTACTCGGTAGAAAATTGGTTAGGTTCTCCCATAAAGTATGAGACAATTAATGCACAAAGTAATTAAAACTAATGAAAAATAATGAAACATCCCATGAGCCACTAAAAGAATAACAACTATCATCTTGACAAATGATTAAGAATGTCGCTTACACTACCAATAAAATTTGGACAAAATGGGATACAATGTGTATCTCATTTAAAGAACTGATCCATTATCCCTTATCTCTGCATATAAATATATGTACAACTCTCCCTTATAAATATTATGCAAAAATTATAATAGAGATAAAAAAGTAAAAATAAATAAAAAAACATAAATATATAAAAAAATATAAAAAAATAAAAATAAATAATAAAGATCCCAAAAATTAGATATAAAACCAATAAAAAACAAATAATTATTAGTATAAATTTGGAGAGCATATAAAAAGGAGATATATATATATATATATATATATATATATATATATATATGAAACATAAAATTAACGAAACACCAAAAACAAATTAATCGATATCCTTAGACCCATTTAATTAATAACAAATAAATTGGATATACCTAATGTTGAAACTACAATATGAGATAGAAAGACAATTTATAAATTATGGACTGCTTCTGTAAAAAACACACTCATGCATAGAATACAAATTGATGCAAAAGTCCTTTGCTGATGTAACAAATTTCACACTCTTGTAATTCTCTATGAGAGATATGTAATAATAAGTTACCCCCCCCCCCCTCTATGCTGATTGGCTGAAATCAATGCCAGTCAACATCTGGCCTATAAGAAGCACCAGAAACAAAATGCTCCCGCCCCCAGAAGAAGCTGACTTCGCTCAGCGAAACGTACGTCGGGACAATACCGACCAGTTATCAGGGAAAGGAACACACAGGGAGAGACTAGGGCAATACAATATTAAAATACCCGACTACTGGGCTCACATCTGGACAGAGAGAGTGAGCGGCGATACGGTTTGCTTAAGCCGCGCGGTCGAGTGCCGATGACGTCACGGCACACGAGGCTGACACTGAGATTTATGTTCGGAATACTGCGGGCACAATACAGCTTGTGCTCGCGATCCCTCCGTTCGGTGGTGTGTGCCTGCGAACTGGTAGCTGTTCCTGCCTAAGCACAGTGACAGCTACAATCCCGGTCTCGCTGCTCAACTGACAGGTCCTGCAGCGATGATGCTGGGATTTTAAACACACAAAGTTCGGACACACACAACTACCTCTCCTGGTATACTGACATTGAATCTGCTTCTGCAGTGTTAAAAGCTATTAAGGATCGTGATTTACACGGCCATAGACCAGGAGACTTACTTTCTCCTGGTGTATCAGCTGATTGCCTGATACTGTCTGCAGTGCTAACAGCTACAAAAGATTGAGATTAAGGCTGGGTTCACACGACCATGTTACGTCCGTAATGTACAGAACATATTTCGGCCGGAAGACCCGGACCGAACACAGTGCAGGGAGCCGGGCTCCTAGCATCATAGTGATGTACGACTCTAGGAGTCCCTGCCTCTGCGTGGAACTACTGTCCCGTACTGAAAACATGATTACAGTACGGGACAGTTGTCCTGCAGCGAGAAATAACCAGATCCAACAGAACATCACCTCTAATCAGGTCTTTCACATACTGGGCCTTAAAACAATTTGTGTATTGACATATTGAGGTAGTGCTTCAATTACAGTTTTTAACTTACAAAGTTCTTATAATAAAGCTTAATTATTGTATAATGAAAGTTCTGCTACTTTAATATATTTCATTTTAACATATTATTGCATGTTTGCTACAATTGTATCCAAAGTGTAGCAAATACTCTATAAGCAAAATACAAAAGCAACACACATCTTGGTCCGGTCTGGTAGTTTGATACAATGTATCAACATAGATAAATTTATCAGGTTGTGTAAGCTCACACAGGAATGCCTAAACTAGATACAATTATCACAAACGCTCAGGTATGATATGTATTAGGTCTGTACAGATTTATAGCATCCGGAAATAAGCAAGAAGAGATCTTTGTGGGATATGGAAACAAATATATTAGAAAGTTGCCTACTTTTTAATTATCCAGTGACTACACTTTATTTACATGAAACCACTAAGATTTATATACTACAGTAGAACGCTTTTAAGGATCTCTAAATCTAAACCATTGATAATCAATAGTACAACTATGAGCATTAAAAGTTGAAGACCAGATCTAGGAGATGGTTTCCTCTATATTCCATACAAAAAAAAAAAAAAAAGTACAGCAAAAAATAGTGTAGTACCGTGTTAGCCATAAACAATATGCAATATTAAATATGTGTCAAAAGAGACATTTATTCAATAAAACATGAGCTGGATACACCCGTTGGAAAACACTTCTCTGGACCAGACCACAGTTTGGAAGATTTAAAAGGTCCGAATACTGAAAGGTAATTTTAAGAACGACAGAGAAAGAAAAATTTGTGGATGGACACATGGACTCAATCTAACACCTGGATTTATGAGCCACTACATGGACACACATCACATCCCCCATTAGACTGACTCCAGATTCCTTAACTCCTAAGTCATCACCCCTATAACCTCAGTTTTATTGCCCCGGCTTATCTTAACCCCTTAAGGACATAACCTGTTTTGGCCTTAAGGACACAGCCAATTTTTTCAAATCTGACATGTGTCACTGTATGTGGTAATAACTTTGGAATGCTTTTATGTATCCATGTGATTCTGGGATTGCTTTCTCATGACACAATGTACTTTATGTTAGTGGTAAAATTTGGTCTATATATTCAGTGTTTTTGAAATTTGTGAAAAACACCAAAATTCAGGGAAAATGTGCAAAAATTAGCATTTTTCTAAATTTAAATGTATTTGCTTGTAAGACAGATAGTAATACCACAAAAAATAACGTTACAAGGCTTATAACTTTATCAGCAATTTCTCA
Source organism: Rhinoderma darwinii (assembly GCF_050947455.1). Taxonomy (NCBI): domain Eukaryota; kingdom Metazoa; phylum Chordata; class Amphibia; order Anura; family Rhinodermatidae; genus Rhinoderma; species Rhinoderma darwinii. Next base: position 400,302,155 of record NC_134688.1, on the reverse strand, counting down.
CATTTTTAAGAAAATTTCAAAAGGCTATATTTTCAGAGACCAGTTCAGTTCTGAAGTGGATTAGAAATTCCAAAATCACCCCATTTTAAAAACTAGACCCCTCAAAGTATTCAAAACAGCATTCAGAAAGTTTCTTAACCCCCTTAGGCATTTCACAGGAATTAAAGCAAAGAAGAGGTGAAATTTACAATTTCTTTTTTTTTGCCAAAATTCATTGGTAATAAAAAAAAATTCTTTAACACAGAAGGTTTTACCGGAGAAACACAAATCAATATTACTCAGGTTCTGCAGTTTAGATATATTCCACATGTAGCCCTAGTGTGCTAGTGGACTGAAACACAGGTTTGAAGTGGTCTTGTGGTGCCAAAACAGTGTAAACCCCCTAAAGTGACCCTATTTTGTAAACTACACCCCTCAGGAAATGTATCTAGTGGTATAGTTAACATTTTGACCCAACAGTTTTTTTTGCTAAACTTATTGGAATTAGTCTGTAAAAATGAAAATCTACATTTTTCTGAAATTTTCACAAGGGATAAAGGAGAAAAAGCACCCCAACATTTGTAAAGCAATTTCTCCCGATTACGGCAATACCCCATATGTGTTAATAAACTACTGTTTGGACCCATGGCAGGGCTCAGAAGGGAAGGAGCGCCATTTGGATTTTGGAGAGCAGATTTTGCTGGAATGGTTTTCAGTGCCATGTCGTCTTTGCAACGCCCTGGAGGGACCAAAACAGTGCAAACCCCCCCAAAAGTGATGCCATTTTGGAAACTGCACCACTCAAGGAATATTTCTAGGGGTATAGTTAGCATTTTGACCCCACACGTTTTTTACAATTTTCACAATAGAAAAAGGAGAAAAAGCACCCCAACATTTGTAAAGCAAATGAGCACAGCGATACCCCATATGTGGTAATAAACGGCTGTTTGGACACATGGCAGGGCTTAGAAAGGAAGAAGCACCATTTGACTTTTGGAGCTCAAGTTTTGCTGGAATGGTTTGCAGCGCCATGTCACATTTGCAAAGCCCCTGAGGGGCCAAAACAGTGCAAACCCCGCAAAAGTGACCACATTTGGGAAAATACACCCCTCATGGAATTTATCTAGTGGTATAGTGAGCATTTTGACCCTTCTGTTTTTTTTGCTGAATTTATTGGAATTAGGCAGTGAAAATGAAAATCTACATTCTTTCCACTAAAAGGTTGCATTTTTTTCCTTTTAACAAGAAATAAAGGAGAAAAAGCACCACAACAATTGTAAAGCAATTTCTCCAGAGTATGGCAATACCCCATATGTTGTCATAAACTGCAGTTTGAACACACGGTAGGGCTCAGAATGGCAGGAGTGCTACTTGGCATGCCGATTTTGCTTGATTGGTGTTCAGGCGCCATGTCGCATTTGCAGAGCCCCAGAGGTACCAGTACAGTAGAAACCCCTGAGAAGTGACTCCATTTTGGGAACGATACCCCTCAGGGAATTCATCTAGGGGTGTAGTGAGCATTTTGATCCCACAGGTGTTTCATAGATTTTATTAGAGTTAGGCAGTGAAAATTAAAAATTGATTTTTTTCCCAAAAATATGTGGTTTTGCTTCCAATTTTTTATTTTCACAAGGGGTAATAGGAGAAAAAAAAAACACAAAAAAAAACATTTGTTACCCAATTTCTCCCGAGTACGACAATACTCCATGTGTGGCCCTAAACTGCTGTTTGGGCACATGGCAGAGCTCAAAATGGAAGGAGCGCCATTTGTCTTTTAGAGCGCAGATTTTGCTGGACCGGTGTACTGGTGTCATTTCACAATTGCAGAGCTCCCTTAGGTACCAAATAGTACAAACAAACCCCCAAGTAGTGACCCTCTTTTTCGGAAACTGCACCCCTCAAGGTATTTCTTTAAGAGTGTAGTGAGCATTCTGACCCCAGCAGTTTTTTTTTTTTATTAGAAATGAACGCTCAGTGGATGGTGCAAAGTGAAGATTTCAATTTTCCACAGATGTATGCCATTTGAGAGCACTATATGTTGTGCCCAGTTCGTGCCACTGAAGACAAATACCTCAAACTGTTAAGCGGGTTCTCCCGGGTATGGCAATGCCATATATGTGAATGTAAACTGCTGTTTGGGCACGCTGTAGGGTTCAGAAGGGAGGGAGCGCCATTGGCTTTTGGAGTGCAGATTTTGCTTAGTAGTTATTCTGTTCGGGGTTTCATTGGTATTTCAGTTTATAATGTGGGGGCATATGTAAGCTTTGCGGAGTACATCAGGGTTTATGTAAGGCTCCAGTCACATCTGCGCTAGGGCTCCGTTCCGTTGGAGCTTTCCGTCATTACGGAGCCCTGAGATACACAAAACGGATTTCAATGGTGACGGATCCGGTCCCAATGGCTTCAGTTTGTCTCAGTTGTGCAAGGGTTCTGTCATTTTGACTGAATCATTATTTCAGTAGACTACGCTATTGATTCAGTCAAAACAACGGAACCCTTGCACAATGGAGACAAATGGAAACCACTGGCACCGGATCCATCACCATTGAAATAAATGGTGATGGAAACTGAAAACATAGGTTTCCGTTTGCGGCAGTCAGGGTCCCGTTCCGACGGAACGTCGGTACAGGACCCTGGCGCATATGTGAACGAAGCCTAAGCTGTGCGGAGTACATCAGAGCATAATAAGAGGGTATAATAATGCGGTAAATAAATAACAATCCGCAGATGTGTGGCCAGTGTCGCACTGATAAATGGTGCCCGATCTTATCTGCTTTTGGAACGCTCTGCACATTTTGCATCACCATATTCTGAGAGTCAGAACTTTTTTATTTTTTCTCCACCGGAGCTGTGTGAGGACTTATTTGTTGCGGTACAATCTGTAGTTCTCATTTGTCCAAGGAAAGCAGTGAGGGGTCCGGCACATGATAAAATGTACAATTGCAAGGCTGTTTTTTGGTATCACATAATGGTAAAACAAGTGTTTAAAATCTCAGGCAGAGAACGCTTACCGTACGAGAGAATGCTAGTTCTCATTTGTACTATTTTGGGGTAAATGCGATTTTTTGATCACTTTTTACCTCCATAACAACCATCGCCATCCCCGAGACTACATCTCAGGGGTGCAGACAGGCTAGAAACCATCTAGATGCAGCGATCACTTTTGTTTTCTGTATCTAAGGGGTTAATCGGCCAGATCAGATCCTGGCTGTTACAGCGGGGTGTCGGCTGTAATATACAGCCAACACCTGCCGCTGGTGGTGCTGGTTCAGCTTCTCAGCCTAACAACTAGTGCCCATCACGTAACTGTACGTGATTTTGCAGAAAGGGGTTAATGATGTATCACCTCATGTATTAATGGACTGTGTAACAAAATGTTATGCTCTATTAGAAGTCCTTCATTTGTAAACCTGCCTGAAGGAGCCTGTGTGCTCTGAAAGCTTGTATATATAATTTTTACCTATAAAACTTTTGTCTTTTTTGACACAAAAGTATTTAACATTGCATACAAAAAAATAAAAACTCTTGCTGTTTTATTCCAATTACTTGTGTATGAGACATTCCATGTATGAAGAGAAGTGATAATGAAAAGATATTATTCAATACTGCCCCAGTAGGTGATCAGACATGAAAAAGGATGAAGAGTGAGGACCCTTGAATCATTGGAGTTTATTTACGACTATATAAAAAGAAAACCCAGCAAAATATTATTCAGCTTCTGTCTGCTATACTGCAAAATTAAAAAAACTAAGAATCTTGATGTAGCCGAGCAAAAAAATAACCCAAGACCTCAGCTATACCACCTATGCCAACTTGTGCCGTTAAACAGAATATTTATGAAATAAAAACATGAAAGGTTGCAGTATTCGGGTCTTGGCACCTGGCTTCTAGATAAGGAAGTAAAGCTTGTTTTGCAGTCATATACAATTTATTGATCGAGACAACGCATTTCAGGACCAAACTGGTCCCTACATCTGGTCATCGTAACCACTTGCAACAGCATGTCTTTATTATCCCATCCCATTTTCATGACATAAATACTGTGCACTTTCCTCTTCCTTGTTTTCTAATATTCCAGCACGTGTTTAGACCACATATCCCTGTGCAGGTTTTCACAAACCATTTAAACAGGAACACCACCAACCTCAAAGGGGCACACTTTCCAGGGGCCCTACAGTAGTCTGCCTCTATGGTACATACTCCCTTAATGAGGACATACTTCCATGTAAAAGTTGGCTCAGATGGAAGACTTTTTTAAAAGTGGAGTACAGTTTGTGTAATTTACAGTGCCTTTGCGAAAGTATTCAACCCCTTGATGCTTTTCCTATTTTATTGCATTACAATCTGGAATTAAAATAGATTTTAAATTTTATTCTATATAATGGACCTGATAAAACAGTCCAAATTGTTACAGTGGAAAAAAATGCAAAAATACCTGGTTTAAAAAATAATTTAAAACTGAAAAGTTGTGAGAACGTAAGTATTCACCCCCTTTGCTATCAAACCCCTAAATAAGGTCTGGTGAAAACAATTAACCACATTATTAGGTCCCCTGTGTGCAAAGAAAGGGTCACATGATGTCAGTATAAATACACGTGTTCTGAAAGGCCCCCCGACTACACCACCACTAATGAAGCAACATGAAGACCAAGGAGCTCTCCAGACAGGTAACATACAAAGTGGTATAGAAGTATAGATCAGGGTTAGGGTATATAAAAAAAAATATATATATATCCCAAACTTAGAACATCCCCCAGAGCACTATTAAATCCATTATTAGAAAATGATAAGAATATGGCACAACAACAAACCTGACAAGAAAAGGCTGCCCATCAAAACCCACAAGCCAGGCAAGCAGGGCATAAATCAGAGATTCAACAAAGACACCAAGGATAACACTGAAGAAGCTCCAAAGATCCCCAGTCCTATCTGTCTATAGGACCACGATAAGCCGTGCACTCCACAGAGTGGGGCTTTATGGACGAGTGGCCGTAATAAAGCCATTGCATAAGAAAAACATAATAAAACACAATTTGAGTTCACCAAACAGCATGTGGCAGACTTCCCAAGCATATGGAAGAAGTTTCTCTGGTCAGATGAGACTAAAATTCTACTTTTTGGCCATCATGGGAAATGCTATATGGGGCGCAAACCCAACACTTCCCATCACCCCTAGAACACCATTCCCACAGTGAAGCATGGTGGTGGCAGAGGGGCGTGGCTTGGCGCGCAACAGGAGCAGTCGCATGACTTGAGAGCTCCGCTGTGGTCCCGTGCTATATTGATCCTGTGAATATCCTGATCGTTCCTTACCTTCATCATTACGTCCCGGAGATCCAGGCAGCAGTCGGGTGGTAAGAGTGGAGTTATGGGCCCCACGAGAGGCCAAACGGCCACGGAAAAGCTACAGAGCTATGCCCGGGAAGATATCAAAGATGGCGGCCGTGCTTCCCTGCAGCAGCGCTCAAGGGGCAGTGAGACGCCTGGCGGGACGACATCTTCCTCAGCGGTGGTGGAGGAGACAGAGCCGGAACCTACCCCGACAGAGGTGATGAACAAACTCCTGGCAGCCATATCAGCATGCAAGACCTCGCTGACCGGTAAGATGGAGGAGGTGAAAATCGATATAGGCCTCATCAGGCAAGATATGCAGGCCTTGAGAGAAAGAGTGACACATGTGGAGGATAGAGTGTCAGGGGTGGAAGACAGGATGGCGGCCGTGCCACGTGCAATTACGGATCTGGAATCCATGACGGAGTTATTAAAACAAAAAAATGATGATTTGGAAAATAGGCTGCGCCGGAATAATATCCGGATAATAGGAATGCCTGAGAAATCGGAGGGCCAAGATCCGGGCGAATTCATATCTAAGTGGTTGAAAGAGATACTGCCAGATGCACCTTATTCGCAGGCCTTTGCAGTAGAAAGGGCGCACAGAGTGTCGGCAAGACCACCTCCACCGGGGGCCCCTCCGAGGCCGATGCTGGCCCGGTTGCTTAATTGTAACGACAGGGACATGATCCTACGTCAAGCCCGCCGACTACAAGGAATTAAGTATAATGGCGTTGCTATATCCATATTCCCGGATTTCTCGGCTGATCTACAAAAGCGCAGAGCTACGTTTATGGCGGTGAAAAGACGGCTGAGGGATCTCAATATCCCATATTCTATGGCGTATCCTGCAAGGTTGCGGGTAGTGGATAACGACCGTTCTATCTTTTTTAACTCTTCGCTGAAGGCCGACGATTGGGTGAGAGGGAGGAGATCGCCCCGCCGCGTGTGATCCCTTTGGAGGGTGAAGATGGAAAGTGCTGGAAGTTAAAGATGATGCTGGAGTTTCTCATGCGCCTGATGCAGGCTAAAAGGTTTCTTTTTGCTGGTTGATCTCCTGTGTTTAACCCCTTAACGCCGAAGGACGGATATATCCGTCCTCAGCAGCTGCTAGTTCGCGCAGGAGGACGGATATATCCGTCCTGTGATCGCGCGGGTACTGACAGTTTACCCACGCGATCAGCGGCAGGAGCACGGCTGTTATACACAGCCTGGCTCCTGCTGCAACTGCCGGAATCGAAGCACGCGCCGATTCCGGCAGTTTAACCCATTAAATGCCGCTGTCAACAGTGACAGCGGCATTTAATGTGTTTGACAGAGGGAGGGAGCTCCCTCTGTCACCCGATCGGCGCCCCCGCAAACAAATCGCGGGTCGCCGTCGGGTTTCCATGACAGCCGGGGGTCTAACAAAGACCCCCAGGTCTGTCTTCAGCATCTGCCTGTTAGGCGATGCCAGAGGCATGACCTAACAGGTTGCCTGTCAGTTTTACACTGACAGGCAATAATGCTTTGGTATACGAAGTATACCAAAGCATTATATATGCGATCGGCATATCGCATAGTGAAGTCCCCTGGTGGGACAAAAAAAAAAAAAGTAAAACCGTTAAATAAAGTTTGTGAAAAAAAAAATAAAAAAAATTACAGTCAAAGTCAAATAAAACTACTTTTTTGCCCCAAAAAGTGGTTTTATTTAATAAAACGGTCAAAACAAATCACACATACACATATATGGTATCCCCGCGATCGTAACAACTTGACCAATAAAATGAACACATTAATTAAACCGCCGGATGAACGGCGTCCAAAGAAAACGCAAAAAACAACGGCAAAATTCTCTCTTTTCTCCCATTCCCCCCATAAAAAATAAAATAAAAGTTCATCTATAAGTCCTATGTACCCCAAAATAGTACTAATGAAAACTACACATTGTCCCGCAAAAATCAATCCCACGTACGGCCACATCGACGGAAAAATAAAAAAATTACGCCTCTTGGAACGCGGCGATGCAAAAACAAGTAATTTTTTTCTAAAAGGGTTTTTATTGTGCAAACGTAGAAAAAACATATAAAACCTTTACACATTTGGTATCCCTGTAATCGTGCCGACCCATAGAATAAAGTTAACGTTATTTACGCTGCATAGTAAACGGCGTAAATTTATAACGTGAAAATTAATGCTGGAATAGCTGCTTATTTTCAATTCTCTCCTAAAATAAAGTTAATAAAAGTTAATCAATATGTTATAAGCATCTAAAAATGGTACAATTACAAAATACAACTCGTCCCGGAAAAAACAAGCCCTTATACGGCTATGTCGACGGAATAAAAAAAGAGTTACGACTCTTGGAATGCGACCGTGGAAAAACAAAAAATAATCCTTGGTCATTAACGTGCAAAATGGCCCGGTCATTAAGGGGTTAAGGAGGGATTCCAATGTTATGGTACACCCAACTTGAAGTCCTACCTGGCGGGTGGATAAATCCGGAGGCCCTGAAAAGGGTCATTCTTATCCTCCCCATTTCATTTGAATGGACTGTCGGGACTATCAATCTGTTACCATTCTGTTCTTGGAGCTTGGCCTATAGTGGGAAGGAGTGATCCGGCCGAAGTGAAGAAGGGGTCTCAGTTGAGAAACTGCAGGAGAGATCCTGGTATATGCGCAGGAAGCGTATTACAGATAAATATTACCGATGTATTGTGTACACTGCTGATTGATTTATAGTCCTCCTGTACGAATTTATGGAAAGGGCTTAAGATGTAATATGGTGTTTGAAGATGTAGATAGGGAAGATACGTTAACACTGCCTAATAGCACGGGGCCTTCCCCGTTACTCTTTGGTGCCACGAGGAGGGCATGATTCGGCAATGGCCTATGTGTCATCTCGCATTGCCGATACAATTTACTGTTTATATGTTAGTTCTGTCGTTTATGTTTTTAACGCCGAATTTAGGCGAAATTATACTCATTTATGAATGCAAATGTCTAAACAGTCATATAGTGCAAAGAAGGTGGGGAAAGGTCAACAGGGAAAGTATATTGATATTATGCAGGAGACGGGAGCCATCTTCCCTCCGAGGCAGACATAGTTTCCGGGCCCACTAATGGCGTCTATACCGATCGTGTCTTGGAATGTACGGGGGCTGGGTACCCCGAGGAAAAGGGCAGCCATTTTTGCATGTATCCGTAAATTTAATCCCTCTATAATATGTCTGCAAGAGACGCATTTAATCCCAGACAAAGCGAGATTATTGCGTAGACCTTGGATCCAATGGTCTTCACACTCTTTTCATACGTCCTACTCCCGGGGGTTATCTGTATTAATCCACAAATCTCTGAGGTGGGAAGCGGTCAAACTTAAAGTGGATAAGGAAGGTAGATATGTGTTTATACATGCTTACATCGACACTATACCATTTGTATTACTGGGCCTATATGTTCCTCCTCCGGCGAATATACAGATTTTACATGAGGCTGCCATATTTGCTGCCGCTTACCCACAAGCCACGGTACTGGGCATGGGGGACCTTAACATGGTCATGGACCCCAAATGTGATAGATTTAGAGGGGAAGTGGGTTGTGGGGTTGCTTCAGTGGCTCCAACAGAGTTGAATTTGCTATTTCAAGAAATGGGTTGGATAGATATATTTAGGTGCAAACATCCGAATGTAAAGGTATACTCATGTCATTCTATCGGTAGGAATTCCCTGTCCCGTATAGATTATATCTTTGGGAACGCTTTAATGGTTCCGATGGTAACGGATATTTCTTATGAAGTAAGGGTGTTGTCAGACCACTCTCCGATGGTAGCGTGTTTCAATCACCAAGGGCCTGTTAGGATTGGTAGCTGGAAAATTCATCCGTTCTGGCTCACCCTGATAGGGCCGCAAGATCGCATACCAGATCAATTGGAGGTTTTTCAAGATACCAATAACTCGTGTGATAATCTTAATATTTTATGGGATACCCTGAAGGCCTACCTTAGAGGCTGCTTGCGATCTACAATCTCCTACATAAAAAGGGAAGCGGCAAAGGAAGAGGGTCAGTTGGCACAGCAATGTAAAACATTGGAGGGCGAATATATAGAAAACCCATCTGAAGCAAATAAACATGCATGGTTGACGATGGGCCGTAAATACTTATTATTACTACAAGAGAAAGCTGATAGGAAACTGTTTTTTGCTCGGCAAACATATTTTGAATTGGGAAACCAATCAAGTAAATTGTTGGCTCATTTAATTCACCACAGCTCTCAGAGCTTAGCAATACTAAAGATTAAGGACAGTCAGGGCCGTGAGTTGACTGATACCCCTAGTATAGTGGCCCGATTCACCCAATTCTATAGGGACCTATACTCCTCCCAGTCTACGTATGATTGGTCCGAGTGTGTATCATACTTGGAGGACTTGAAATTTCCACAATTAGATGTGGCAGGCAGGGATATGTTAGAACTTGATATCACAGAAGATGAGGTTACACAGGCACTGAGGGATATGTCGAAGGGTAAGGCATCGGGCCCAGACGGGGTACCATTGGAGGTATATCTTCGTTACTCTGACCAGCTCATTCCCCCATTATGCTCTATGTATTCGTATGTCCGGGGGGGAGGGAAAACTCCCGGACAGTTTCTATGATGCCACAATTGTAGTGTTACTAAAACCTGACAAAGACCCTAGGGACTGTAGTTCCTACCGTCCTATTTCATTACTGAATCTAGACTACAAGATACTTGCAAAGGTACTGGCAAATAGACTGAATAAGGTGATATTACAACTCATTCACCCGGATCAGGCAGGCTTTATGCCGGGGAGGTCCACATCTGACAATATACGCAAGGTTCAAATTTTGGCTCAAATAGGAGAGGCACTGAAGGAGGACTGGGCAATGGCATCTCTTGATGCGGCCAAGGCCTTCTATTCCGTCGAGTGGGCATATTTGTTTGAAGCATTACAGAGGTTTGGTTTTGGCCCGATTTTCATTAAATGGATAAAAATCCTGTATAAGGATCCGAGGGCACAAATTTTGATTAATGGTATAATGTCCCCTTATTTTCAACTCCGTAGAGGTACCAGGCAGGGTTGCCCTCTCTCCCCGCTATTGTTTGCAATAGCTATTGAACCTTTGGCGATACGTGTCAGAACGCACCCAGAATATAGGGGAATAGTGGTGGGAGGACGAGAGGAGAGGATTAGTTTGTACGCCGATGACGTGATATTGTATATGTCATACCCGAAGGACAACTTGGGGCTAGCTATTGAAATCCTGAACCAATTCGGTAGATTTTCTGGCCTACATGTTAATTGGAACAAATCATTTTTCATGCCTTTGAAGGAAGTGGGGTGGGCGGAAGCTGAGCACGGCCTGCAGGTAGTGTCGTCCTTTAAATATCTGGGTATTATCATAAACAGAGACCATAGGCAGGATCAAATCACCAATATATTGCCCCTGATAGACTATGTCAAGCTCAAATTCAAGGTGTGGGGGGCACTCCCGCTGGCAGTGACGGGTCGCATAAATTTAATTAAAATGGTTATTCTGCCAAAATGTCTGTATGTTCTGGAGCACGCAGCCATACCAGTATATAAGGCCTTTTTTAAATCCTTACATGCATTATTCCCGGCTTTTATATGGGGATCCAACAGATCCAAACTTAGCTTGGCTACTCTGCAGAGACCAAAACAGGAAGGGGGAATGGCACTACCGGACTTGTTTATGTATTATCTAGCTGGACAGTTGAGATATCTACAGCTATGGACAGGGTCGGACCCGTTACCAATGAGGGAAAAGCACCGCTACATATTTGCATCTAACACACCTTTGGCCAGTGCTAGAAAGCTCCCCGGGGACTTATAAAAAAATGCTCCCAATCCACAAGGTGGCAGTGCAGGCATGGACGGCGGCCAAACAAATTTATGCATATGCAGATATACAGGTGGACATGCCACTATGGGATAATCCCCTTCTTTCACATCTAATGGAGGGGCAGGCCCCCTCTTTCTGGGATGGCTTTGAGGTACGTAGAGTCGGGGATGTGTATACGGATAATGTCATTAAATCCTTTGCGCAAATGCAAGAGGACTTCCAAATCCCTAGGAAATGCTTTTATAGATATCTGCAGATGCGACATGCTCTCGCAAGTCAATACCCTAGGTCAGACCACAAATTCTCACGATTCCCTTTGATTGGAGTTTTTAAATCACAGGGCCCCCGGGGGCTGATCTCGGCTGTCTACACGGCCCTTATACAAGCTAAACTGGCCAATGTCAAATTACCGGTAAAAGATAAATGGGAGAGCCTGATACCAGATCTGACAGGGGAGGAATGGGAGGATGTACTTTCATCTCCTATGTCTGTATCGCCGGCGGCAAATAACAAAATGATTCAATTAGCTATAGTTCATCAGAGTTACCTCACGCCGGTGAGACTGCATAGAATGGGCAGATATCCTAGCACTGAATGCCACAGGTGCCGTTTTCCCAGATCTGACTTCTGGCATATGATCTGGGATTGTCCAGTGGTGGCCTCCTTTTGGGGGGAGGTGTTGAAAGTGGTTGAAGAAGTGGTGAAGCAGCCGATCCCCTTTTCACCTAAGATTTGCCTATTTGGGGTGCTACCTGAAGATCAGTGGCCATTCCACATACGTATTTTATTGCAAGAAGCATTGTTCATGGCAAGGAAAACCATCGCACTTCGGTGGATGGATCAGAGACCTCCTAGGGTGACTAAATGGAAATCGCTGATTAATTCCATTATTCCATATGAGCGAGTATTATATAAGAAAAGAGGGTGTATTGGTAAATTTTATAAAATATGGCAGATTTGGTGTGATTCATCGGGTACCCTGTATACTCCGCATAGATTTACAGACCTCAGGGACCAGTTGCTGCAACCTTGAGGAGGATGGATGTTGCATGATTGGTTACTTATAGGATTTCTATATTTTGTATGGAATAACTCAAATTGACCTGGGAAAGTATTTTGCCCGCTGGGATGTTATTACTGAGCGTTAACTATGTGATCTATTAGGTTATGACATGTTAAATACCACCACAGCCACTATGCATCTGTGTTCAAAATTTGTATGACTACATAAATGTGTTTATTTTCTGTTATGTACTATGGACATTTGTATTGTACAATTCTTTCAATAAAACGAGTTTAAAAAAAAGCATGGTGGTGGCAGCATTATGCTGTGGTGATGCTTTTTAAGCAACTGGAAAACTGGTCAGGATTGAAGGAGAGATTGATGGCAGTAAACACAGGGCAGTTCTTGAGGAAAACCTGTTTCCGTCTGCCATAGATATGTGGCTGGGACGGTGTTTCACCCTCCTGAATGACCATGACCCTAAAAATACTGCTAATGCTACACTGGAGTGGTTTAAGGGGAAACATTTAAATGTCTATGAATGGCCGAGTTAAAGCCCAGACCTCAATGCAATTCTGTGGAATGACATGAAGACGGCTGCACACGAATGAAACCCATCAAAAATCACAGTGTCTGGTTGTGCTAATTTAATAGCCCAAGAGACTCACTCCTGTAATTGCAAAAAAAGGTGTCACCACAAAGTATTGACGTTCAGAGGGTGAATACTTATGTGAATTAAATTTCTCTGTTTTTGGTCTTAATTATGGTTTGTGTCACAGTAAAAAAGTGGTAATGTTGTGTAAATCAAATTGTTCAACCCCGCAAAAAAATCAATTTTAATTCAAGGTTGCAACAATACCAGAAAAACACCAAGTTGAGTTGAATACTTTCGCAAGGCACTGTACATGCCTACACTTGGATTTTGCTTTTTAAGTTTTACAAAATTATGTGTTGTAATGGATACAGGAAATACATGTCCATCTATAAAAAAGAAGAAGAAAATTCACTTCTAACAAATCAAATTATTATTACGACCATTTCCTAAATATGTTACTAGGACATAAAAATCTCCATGTAAACAGAAGCAGACTCTCCGTGGGTGACTAATCCAATGATGACATACACAGGAAAGAGCATTGCCGCAGATGGTGCTGCTATTATGTAACGTGAAAGACATTAAACAATTAGGCTTCTCTTGGCTTCTAAAATGCTAAATCTGTATATATTTGCCATGATCAATAAACATATAGACAAACACTATACATGGCACATATAATGGGAACATGGAGTTATTTATACAAGCCTGCTGATCTCTTCCCCAGTTCTGTCACTGAAAAGGAACAGGCTTTTTTTTTTCTGTGTCTTAAGGAAGAATAAATGTGAGAACCCAGAGGGAGGCGTGGGAGTGAAGCATTCTTCAGACCAAAGGAAATAACAGTGTGGGAGGACTCTGCTTTTAATTCTAAATCCAGGAAAAAACATTATTGTACAAGCACTTCTGTTTCTGGAACATGCAATTTAAATCTGTTTACCAATTTTAGATTGATGCTTTTCAGCAGATGGATTGTTTAAAGTTGCAGATTGCCACTGATGTATCTAAATGGATTTGGTTATTGCCCTCTGCACCTTCATTTGGGACACAGAGGTAGCAGACATACAATCAAATATACATTGTAGATACATTACACTGTAAATATGAATGTACAGTGCATCAAGAGGTACACCACTGCCTGTGTATTTCGTATTATACAGGCTAATATATGAATATATAGACAATCAGTACAATATAAAAGTAAAAATTAAGATCAATTGAGATACACACTTAATGGCCACTTTATTAGAGGCACTTGCCCTTTCACAATTGGTGCTTCCCTGTATGGAAATTAGACAGGTGACCCCAGAATGCAGCATAAAATCAAGTGAACAAGTTTTCTGTGGATCAGTTTAAGTGATCCGAGTGACTTTGAACGAGGCATGGTCATCGGTATAAGAGTAGCCGGGGCTAGTACTTCAAAAGCTGCCAGCCTTGTGGGGGGGGTTTCTGCAGCAACGGCGTCGCGCGTACACCGAGAATGATGTGATCAAGGAAAAACATCCAGCGAAAGGGGATCCTGTGGACGTCAACAACTCGTCGATGAATGGGGTCAGAGGAGGAGGTCAAGAATGGTTTTAAGAAATAGGCGGTGCACAGTCAAGAAAATTGCAGCTGAATACAACGCTGGTGCTCCAACTAACATGTCCGAAAGCACAACTCGTCGTTCCTTATCACAGATGGGCTATACCAGCAGATGACCAGTTCGAGTGCCGTTGCTGTTTAAGGGAAACAGAAAGGCAAGACTACAGTGGGCAAAAGAGCGCTAAAATTGGATCACTGAGCAATGAAAATACATTGTCTGGTCAGATGAATTCAGATTTCTGTTGTACCATGCTGATGGGAGGATCAAAATTTGGTACAAGCAGCGTGAATCGATGTACCCTTCCTGTCAAGCGTCTACAGTTCAGGCTAGTGGAGGTGGAGTAATGGTGTGGGGAATATTATCTTGGGGCACCCTCGGTCCTCTGCTACCATTGGATGGATATTTAAACAGTAGGGCTTACCGAAGCATTGTGGCCGACCAAGTTAATCCCTTCACGGCAGCGGTTTATCTTATGGCAGAAGAACAATTTAGCAGCAACTGTGAGAAGCCATCCTGTCCGCATGGGCCAATATTACTGCAGAATGATTTTAACATCCAGTGGAATCTATGCTATGATGACTTGCTGCAGTTCCAAAGGCCAAAGGAGGTCCAACCTGCTACTAGATCGGTGTAATAAAGTGACCATTTACTGTATGTACTCCTAAAAGTTGCCTACAAAAACTACAAGTAGTAAGATAAAAGATAAAAAAGACAGGGCACTCCTCTAAGGTGATAACGTTGGTACACAAACAAACAGCACATATATAGGTGAATGACGGTTGTTTGTTTGTTTTTTTTATACACTCCTCTTCTTCGATTGTGAATGATAGTTGGCACAACACAAAACTTCTAGTATGTGGAGTACATATACTCCATGGGTTGACAGTCTGCTAGCCTTCGGAGCAGGCACCGGTTGCTGGTGGAGATCAGCGTGGTCCGATGAAAGAGACAATTCCAAAGCTACTTAAAAAAAAAAAAATTCACTCCTTGCTGAAGGCTATCCTGCACAGGATTGAGTTGTCTGAAAAGTGTGGTTCTAAGCGAACATTTTGATCAAATTCTGCCTCCTGGGATGAGCCTCATCACAGGAGGCCGAACTTTATCAAAATGTTCACTTAGAACCTCACTTTTCGGACAATTCAATCCTGCGCAAGATAGCCTTCAGCAAGGAGTAAATCTCTTTTTTAAGTATCTTTACAAAAACTACAAATCATGGCTGCAAAATACAAGACCTCAAAGCTACTCTGATAAAAAAAAAAAGAATTGCAATTAAAAATTATTTTAGTCTTTAAAGGGGTATTTCCATCATTTAATGTTATGGGTTATTGCTCGAGTACACCAGTTTCAATGTGCCTTGCCTGTACGGGTTGCGCGGCTGAAAACCACATTGCAAAACGGAGGCAATTCATGGTAAAACTGTGTGCAGTTTTGCTGAGCGTCAACTACCGTGACTTGGCCGCATTGTTTACGAGCAACCAATGGAGTAAGTATGGTTTGCCAAGACACATTTATTCCTGAAAAGAGATGGCTATTCGGACAGTTGCTATGTATTTTTATGTCATGGAAACTGCCCCTCACATATTCCAGAAGGCATAAGGCTGGCTCCTCTGTACTCAGGCGTTAGCCAATACTCTGCGGATGTATCTGTTTGGGCTTGAGTGTGGATATAGCCTCACCGGAATACTAATTCTCCTTAGTAAGAGTCAACAGCAAGTTGGGGCACCACAGGCTGATTTCTTTTTGGAGGAAAATCCATTTGCATACATTTCCCATGGAGCATTTCCCGTATTTTCCTGGTGATTCCCTTGGAGACAGTAAGTATTGAATATCTATACTTCCTTATACTACATATACCAATAAGTTCCAATTTGTCCCTTGAGACTTATATTTTTCTTACAAAGGCTTTTTTTCTAGGCATGTTGCAGGTACCATGTTTACAGGACATGTTCTTTTGCAGTGGCATTTGGTGGGCACACAATGACAGGCTTTCAGTTTATGCCAAGCTGCATTACTAACAGTTTCGCGGATATGTCACACAATATACGCCTACAGAATAACGTGCTAGCTATTTACCTCTCTGACAATAAAGAAAAGCAGTCTGACTGCGAACCAGTTGAATTTCAGGGCCGTGTAGCACATTTTTTTATTTTAACTGCTCCAAACACAACTATTGGACAAAATGATGAAACTAAAATCAATGATTTTTCAGCTGTGCCGATAACATTTTTGAAGATAAACCCAATGAACTGATATTTTTTATAGGTTATAAAAAGCAATGTACTAACAAAACAGAAGCTACCGGACCCAAATACCTTGAAAATATGTAGTTTTTGTCATGGTAAAAAAAATGTGATTTACAACAGGCACAGTATGATTGATGTAAAAGTATCAAACAGTCTAAATATTCAGTAATAAATAATATTCTTAATGAAGAGATATACGTAATACGCCTATTGTAGTATGTGATTGATCTACTCAACCATTTTTGAGATATAAACTGATTAGTAAAAGTGATATGCAGTTTGCAGGATAATAGGCTGAACTGAATGGACTTCCTTTTTCCAGCCTTACAAACTATGTTCTATTTTACTTTAAAATACTTAAAACTTTGACCGTGGTTAGTAATGTTAAAGGGATTGTCCGGTTTTAGCAAATTAAAGTTATTTAATTTATTTAATTTATTAATTTATAATTAATAGTTATACAATTTTCCAATATACAGTACATTCTGTATACATTCCTCACAGTTTTCAAGCTCTCTGGTTGTTGTTATTCAGTGGAAACATTTATGGTTTACTTCCAGCGGATAAAATTCTGTCCATGATCATGTGATGGACACACAGGTGCTGGGATCGTTACACTTAGAAGACACAGCTCTGATACACATACTGTAAGTGTAACGATCCCAGCACCTGTGTGTCCATCACATGACCATGGACAGAATTGTATCTACTGCATGTAAATAATGAATGTTCTTACTGATTAACAAGCAGAGATCTTGAAAACCATGAGGAATGAAAAGAGAAAGAATATTGGAAAATTATATAATTTTTAATTACTCAAACATTAACATAAATTTGCTAAAACAGGACAACCCCCTTAACTTGCCTCCACAATGAAAGCAGCCCTAGATCTATTACAATTATTTTTCTCTACCCCTCCCCTTTGTTCCACCTCATTTTGCTCTCAATTTTCCTGCAATCAGATCGCATTTTATTATAAATTTGTTGATAACTATAAAACAGCAGGAAATTTCTATAATTTCTCCAGGAAAATGGCAAGCCAGTGTAATTTTAGACAAGTGGATAGATGAAGTCCTGAGTTGGAATGCCCGGAGCTAAATTTTCTAACAAAACAAAAAGTCTCCTAATTTTTGTTTTAAAATAAGGCTGCAATATAGTGACCAAAATTGCAGTGTGTGAATGAGGCCTAAAGTTGCGGCATGTAACTGCAATAAGGGCATGTTCACACAGGTCTTATTTTTGACTGCCAAATCTGACAAGAGTTTAGAGGGAAATCTGCGTCAGAAATCCTCGCATGCTCATGGATTTTTGATGTACGGCGGATGAAGCTCCATTCAATAGGGCTAATCCATGTGTTAAAATCCAACGTTTTTCATGTGTAGAATCCTTGTCAATATGTGGTATGTCACTTATTGGCGTGGATTTCAATCCACGTGAAAAATTCCCAGAATGTCTGAACGCACACGCGCATTTCTCATTTAAATAAATGGGAGGCGGTTTTTAGTGCAAATATATTAAATCAAAAGTTTTATAAGAAATGCTATCTTTACCAAATGGGATATAAAAAATTATTCTATGAAACATTTTATCCCCTCCAGTTTAAACTTTTATGCAGCCTCTTATCTCAAAGGTTACCATGTATTTCTAAAGCAGTGGAAGACTGGAAATTAGGCGTTATTAAAACTCCAATTGAAAGCATTTTTTCTATGAAGCGAGATTACGATTTAAACGAGATTACGTTTTGCCTTGTTGGAAATCTCACAGAAAAGATTCAGAAGTGTCAGGATTCTGAGTACACATGACGTCCTGGCTGGAGGTAATGTATATTCATTATCAGGACACTGCAGTAATGTTATAGTTTGTGTATGTAGCTGCACATAACGATATAGCTATATCGCTAGTGTAGTGTAAATGAATGGAGAGGAGTGCATGACGCCGATTGGTCAGCGTCATACACTCCTCTGTACAACGCCCACTTGGTCTAAAGTAAAAACACGCCCACTTGGGCATTAACAAACTAATTAGCATAAAGCTAAAAAAATCGCTCATAAAGTGGTAAAAATAGATTGTTTTTCTAAATAAAAAGCATTACTGTCACCTACATTACAGCGCCGTTCCCCTTATGTAGGAGATAGGGCACTTATAATGTGGTGACAGAGCCTCTTTAAGTGAATGTGGAAAATAATCAAAACACTTTTTAAAACATTTATTTCTGCCTCTTACGATCCCTTTGGCTCTCTGTTCCTCCTATAAGTGGTACAGTTAGAATTTAACATGGCGTACATGAGGGTGCAACCACGAGAGGGTGTATTTTATATACTATGCATGTGGTGTGATGGAGCAGTCCGTACATTAAATCATACAATAACTAGTGAAGGAAAGCCGAGAGATGGATACAAAAAAATCATGAAGAAAAGAGCTCAGTTCAGGTGAGCCCACAATCTAAAAGGTGGGAAAAAATTGAAACAATAGGTAAGACAGGGTCGGGCAAGCCATATGTGAAGCAGCACAGGGGCCCTGTCCACTGCTACCCTAGAATAATAGTGCTCCCTACTGTCTATTAGAACACATTTGTGGGACTATGGTCATTCCCATTCATGTCTCACAATTACTGGTGGATTAATATTAGTGAGGCATTTTCTCGAATGCTATCATTTAGGTAATATATACGTATACTGTTTTTGCACAGGGGCCCTCTGTGGTTGTTGTCTGCCTATGTTAATAAAGCTGTAGATGAAGGTGGTTGGTGTTAGTTACTAAATAATGTATAGTCGGGCAAGAGGGTAAGATGAGCAATTGTGAAGAGGGGAGATTTAGTGGTAGGGCATGAAGGATGACAAGTTGAATAAGTCAAGTCCTAGTATATAGTATGTGGTATATGTCCTGAAGATAGAAACAGAACACCTTGTTTCAGCTTCGTGGAAAGTAAGTAAAGGTATTGACATAGAGGGACAGACGACAAAAAATACTTGGAGCATTCATGATGGATTGGAGCAGTGTTTGGATGGAGTGTTAGTAGAACACCAGATAGGACAGCGTTGCAGTAGTCAAGGTGAGAAATTACAGGGGTATGAATTAGGACTTTGGTGGCCCATTGAGATAGGAAGGTGTGTATATGGAAATGAAGCCCAACATTTTTTCGCTTGAGAGCCACATTAGATATTAAATGGTCACTGTTGGCCAAAGGCAGCAAGCTCCTGAGGTAGAAAGAATTACAAATCCATTAAGTATTAGGGTATGTGCACACACACTAATTACGTCCGTAATTGACGGATGTATTTCGGCCGCAAGTACAGGACCGAACACAGTGCAGGGAGCCGGGCTCCTAGCATCATACTTATGTACGATGCTAGGAGTATTGAAAAAGAAAAAGAAAAAAATGATCCAGGAATATAACTAGGCACTCTTGGGTTGGATAAAATTTAACAAAATATTTTATTCATAAATCCAGATAGTACCGGCAGTATAAGTTTATACAACAATAATTTAAAACATTTTTCTCCTGGCCAGGAAAAGAGACATATAATAACACCTCTATGCTTCTATACTGTCACCTCATGAGTATGTATATAAACATCATATATGCACAGAACAAATTTGAAAAGATAACAATTTTCAAAGCAAAAACGCTGGGTTATGTTCACACTTGCGATTTTTGACCATATATGCTGTTTTTGTCACGAAGTGGCCAGAGTTCCTATGTAGAGTGATTAGTAATGAAATTTCGAAGACATTCTTTTTATAAGAAGTATAGATCTCAAAATAGGAAGACAGTCCCATATGTTAAGGGGATATAGTTTACAACATATCTTTTTCCCTCCTAGGCGGATCCTGATTTTTATAAAACTTATAATGATAGAGAGTCCTTTCACAGACCTGTTTAAGGTCAGATATGTAACATATAGATCTTATAGTGATAGATGGTCTTTTCACTGACCTTTAGGGTCAATATGTAGCCCTTAGACTTAAGCCTTAGAGGTTTTTACCTTGAACAGCCAGCGAATGCCAGGAATCCTTGCATGAAAGCAGTCGGTCCAATAGATGGAAGGTCAAGATCTTCACAAAAGGCAAAATTCACCTGTATGGCCATACATTTCATTTACGCCTCCAAATCTCCATCATCATATCAGTTGAGGATTTTTCTCCTCGGTCTCCACGGGCATTCGCCACCGCAGTCAGAGAGACACGGGCCCGGCAATGCAGGATCACACGCTGGCAGCCAGGTAAGTTTAAAATTTCAATCGTATGTCTCCTTCCACGTGGTATTTCCAACACTGGACAGGAATTCACAGGGCAAAGTGTAGACGTCACTACCCGCCCTGTCTAATTGAGACAGCTGACGCGTTTCATCCAGTACAGGATTTCTTCAGAGCCGTTTGACAGATACTGCCAAACCTGATACCTTTATAGTATCCCAAAGTTCATTCATTGGTTCCATGGTTGTACAAGTAATCTTCCATGGGGATAATCCAAAAAGCATTATAGGAGTCATATATAGATCTTTCAAAAAGTACAATGACCAATTTCAATAAAAGATAGAGGTATTTTTTTTGGGTCAAGTAAACAGTACATTTGTCCATTAATTTATATATATGTATAGACAATGTGTTTAGTGCTCTCATAGGGAGAAGAATTAATATTGCATCCCCATATAGTTTTAACAATAATATCAATTGAGTATGAATCCTCCATAAGAATATTAGTATTCCCTAGGTCTAATTATCAATATTAATTTATCCAAGAACATAATTAGCCAAAATTGCTATTTATTTAAACCTTGTGGCGGAATTATGGAGAAATAAGTTTTTTAAAAATGAAATCCCTTGCTACACAGTTAATGTAATCATGCTATATCATAAGTTATATATAAAAAAAAAAAGAAAATTGATTAGCTAAATTGATCACTATTTCGAAACTGAACAAATAATTTGTTCATTTTGCAGCTATCTTTATATATATATATATGGAATTCATAGTATATTTCAGGGGAAGCAGGGAGAAAGGACCCATATCCATTAAGGCATCAGGACCTGAGTCCCCACTTAAACCCAGAAAATGTTCAAAAACAATGATCCATCGATATAGTGGCAGGATCCAATAGGAACACTTTCACCACTAGATCTCGTGGTCGTTTAGTAAAATGTATATAGCTATTACTAATGAGGGGAGCCACCAAGGAACCCTAGGGGGGGCAGGGAGAGGGATCATATGCCCAAGGGATGCCCGAAGGGCACCAGGTCCCTAGTCCCCACCACCCACAGCGGACCTATAAGCAACCCCTCCCACTGTAAAGGATTGCAAGGGGTATATAGTATTTTATTTTATTACATTCACCCAATTGATTAAATATTTTATATTAAGAGAAAACCATTCACATTCATTCTACAAAGAATAGATCCTATTATGTAAACGAAATGGGACATCCAGACCAGAGGCAACTGTTGACATTAATGTCCGATTCCAAGGAAGAGTTTTCTATATATAAGGTCACCTACGAGTTTCAAATTCGATTTTAATATGGAGCTCTCAGAGGGATACATATATATATTTATATTGTTTGCTAATACTATGTAGCTCGAAAAATACAGAAAATCGAAGGAAGAGCACCGTACCACAAAGATAAGACCACTCAACATGCTTGTCCCAAGATTCAAAAGGAGCAACTGGAGACCACTGCGGGCGCTGGTAAAACAGTCATCCCAGTGGAAGTCCATTAGCTCCCAATAGATAGAGTCTCAGAGGAACATATTAAATTTTATTTCATTATTAAGTCCCCTAGGATTCAAGGTTCCCAATGTATAAATCCACATGGTTTCTTTTTGAAGAAGTATTCTGTTAAGATCACCTCCCCTTCTATCTTGAAATAATTGGTAGATCCCCATGAATTTTAGGCCAGTCGGTGATTGAGCATGATATGTTTTAAAATGTGCAGCTAGGGGATTTGTTATTTCACCTTTAATAATGTCCCGGACATGTTCATTGATACGAATGTGTAACTCTCGCTTCGTTTTACCGATGTATTGTTTCCCACATGGGCAAACAATGGAGTAGACGACCATAGTCGAACGGCAATTGATGAAATTAAGGACTTTAAATTCCCTTCTATGTTCACTATCGAAAAAGGTGTCTGATTTTGACACATACTTACAACATTTGCAAGAGCCGCACATGAACATTCCTTTTGGACGTTTTTGTAGCCAGTTCTCATTCCCTGGGGTCCTTCTCTTAAACTCCGAGCTCACCAACATATCTCTCAATGTGGGGGCCTTTTTTGGGACCATGCTCGGTACATTCCCTACTATTGATTTGATTTTTTTATCCAAAGTCAGGTGTGGCCAATTTTTTATCATCAAATTTCGAAGTATATCCCAATGGGACCCATATCTCGAAATGAATCTAACTCTGTTGTCACTGTCGTCTTTTTTACCTCTTTTGAGGATTTCCTCTCTATTTTGTCTGGATGCCCTATTATATCCTTTCTTAATCAATTTTTTGGAGTATCCCCTATTTTCAAAACGAGAAGACAGATCTTGTGCTTCACTTTTGAAATCCCCAAAATCAGTACAATTGCGACGAATTCGAAGAAATTCACTTATCGGGATCCCCTTAATTTGAGATGGAAAATGATGGCTGCTTGCTGCCAACAGGGTATTACCTGATGTTGGTTTTCGATATGTGGTCGTTTTTAGTCTATTTCCCTCCCTGTGGATATTAAGATCAAGGAAACTAATATGGTCTTCACTATAAGTGAAGGTCAGAAGAATATTTAGCTCATTGACATTTAGATCTCTAATAAAACTTTCCAACAAATCCAATGATCCCCTCCAACATAAGAGAACATCATCCATGTATCTAAGCCAAGCGGAAGCACATTTTCTAAAGAGGGGGTGTGGGTATACTATAAATTCTTCCCACCATCCCAGATGTAAACAGGCATAGGATGGTGCACAGGAGGACCCCATGGCTGTTCCACGGATCTGGCGATAGAATTTGCCATCAAAAGAAAAACAATTATAATTCAAAACAAATTCCAACATTTCAATAATAAATTCATTCTGGTGAGCCCAATCTCCTCCTCTCCTCTCCAGAAAATGTGCAACCGCTTTTAGGCCAACATCATGTGGGATGGAAGTATACAATGACTCCACATCCAGACCTACCAAAATGAAATCCTCCTCTAGGGTCAATTTGTCAATTTTATTTAAAAGATCTCCTGTGTCCAAAACAAATGAGGGGAGTGTACGAACAAAGGGTTTCAATTTTTCATCTATGTATTTCCCAAGGTGATCTGTTGGACCATCACACCCCGAAATAATAGGTCTACCTGGAGGTGAATTTCTATTTTTATGCACCTTGGGAAGCACATATATAGTAGGCATGCGAGGTTCCCTTACTTCCAGATATTGGAACTCATGTTTGTTAATTAAGCCCTCATCCAACGCAAAAATTAATTTTCTATTTAAAGTTGTCATTATGTTATCCGATGGGTTGTCATTCAAAAGAGAATATGCATCTGTTTCCAATTGTTTTTTAATTTCACTGACATAGTCCTCCTCTCTGAGGAGGACAACATTTCCACCCTTATCACTGGGCTTAATTACAATGTTTTTAATATTCTGCAATTCTTTTAGGGCTTTCCGTTCCCTTCCAGTTAAGTTGTCCTCACACAGAAACGAGGACCAATCAATAACACTTATATCTCTGAGCATAGCCTCCAAGAATGCATGTGTGTATCTATTGGAATATGCACTTGGCATGGTACTACTTTTTTTCCGCAGACCCGTATATTCTGGGATTATATCAATAGGATCCTCCTCAGGATCCTTTGTATTCTCCAATGTGTTACCTTCTCTCCATAACTCATTTAAATCTGCCAAGGTATCCAAATCAGACATTTCTAAGTTAGGGATCATATCAACTTCCATTATGTCTTTCTGTAGCTGAGATGCAATATTCTCATTTTGACTATTCCCCTCGTTTTTTTCCCCATGCCAAAGTCTCAAAAGAATCTTTCTGAGAAAAAGGTGAAGATCTTTGCATATCTCAAATTCTTTTCCAGGGGTGACTGGTGAAAAACCCAATCCCCGGTTCAATAGGGATATGTGATGTATTGATAAGGGAAAATCTGTTAAATTTATTACATTATTAGCATTATTTTCTATCTTCCCCTGCGTTGTCTTGTATTGGGTCCTCCTTTTTTCTCTACTATTCTTTCCTCTCCGAATTTCCCTCTGTTTCGATCCCCTAAAAAAGATACCTTTGGCTGTGATTCCTCCACTCTAATGTATTTTCCCATCTCATTGTCACTAGATGGGTCACTTGTGGTTTCCCCATCTGTTGACATAAAGGTATTCCTTCTTACTCGTGGTCTACTTTTATTTTGTCCCTCTCTATTTTTTGAGAAGGAGAAAATTTGTTTCTGCTCAAAATCAAAGGTATCCCTTTGAAATTTTTTCCTTTTACGTATCGATATTTCTCGAAGTTCTTTTTCCACCTCTTTTTTAAGATTATCATTTAATTTTTCAAATTCAGGATCCTTACAGAAAACATCCAATTTTTTGACACTCTCTTCAATCTCTACACTAAGCGAGCTTAGCATTTTTTTCTCCTCATCTATAAGTAAATCCATCAGGTTCCTTGAGTGTCTTAAACATTCCTCATCCCATTTCTCCAAAAATAACTCACTCTTGAAGTGTGATGCAGGTATTGTACGTCTGCGTAATCCTCTTGGAGTTATTTTGGACATCTTGTATGCCTCTAGGCTCTGGATATCCCATTTACGTCTTAAATGACTCAAAATTAATCTCCGATGATTTTTAAATAAAACATATATGTCTCCTCCAAAGTCCTCAGTACTTTTATTCATTTCACAATTTAATAGGGCAGCAATCCGAGCATCTACCTCTAAGTCTAGGCAATACGCCATACTGAAGACACACGGCTAGTCGCCCTCAAATTTGAGGAGAGACTATAATTAATTCAATTCTACAGGTATATAAGAAAAAAGGAAGGAAAAAACCACCCTCCAAAATATATTTATAGAAAAAAGATGTGGTTATTGAAAACCATACCTAAACATACCCAAATTTGCAATATAATATAGCACGGTGCCATTCCTGATA
Source organism: Rhinoderma darwinii (assembly GCF_050947455.1). Lineage (NCBI taxonomy): Eukaryota > Metazoa > Chordata > Amphibia > Anura > Rhinodermatidae > Rhinoderma > Rhinoderma darwinii. The sequence goes on along the minus strand of NC_134688.1, from coordinate 400,276,441 downwards.
AAGAATATTGAAAAAGAAAAAGAAAAAAATGATCCAGGAATATAACTAGGCACTCTTGGGTTGGATAAAATTTAACAAAATATTTTATTCATAAATCCAGATAGTACCGGCAGTATAAGTTTATACAACAATAATTTAAAACATTTTTCTCCTGGCCAGGAAAAGAGACATATAATAACACCTCTATGCTTCTATACTGTCACCTCATGAGTATGTATATAAACATCATATATGCACAGAACAAATTTGAAAAGATAACAATTTTCAAAGCAAAAACGCTGGGTTATGTTCACACTTGCGATTTTTGACCATATATGCTGTTTTTGTCACGAAGTGGCCAGAGTTCCTATGTAGAGTGATTAGTAATGAAATTTCGAAGACATTCTTTTTATAAGAAGTATAGATCTCAAAATAGGAAGACAGTCCCATATGTTAAGGGGATATAGTTTACAACATATCTTTTTCCCTCCTAGGCGGATCCTGATTTTTATAAAACTTATAATGATAGAGAGTCCTTTCACAGACCTGTTTAAGGTCAGATATGTAACATATAGATCTTATAGTGATAGATGGTCTTTTCACTGACCTTTAGGGTCAATATGTAGCCCTAATAGACTTAAGCCTTAGAGGTTTTTACCTTGAACAGCCAGCGAATGCCAGGAATCCTTGCATGAAAGCAGTCGGTCCAATAGATGGAAGGTCAAGATCTTCACAAAAGGCAAAATTCACCTGTATGGCCATACATTTCATTTACGCCTCCAAATCTCCATCATCATATCAGTTGAGGATTTTTCTCCTCGGTCTCCACGGGCATTCGCCACCGCAGTCAGAGAGACACGGGCCCGGCAATGCAGGATCACACGCTGGCAGCCAGGTAAGTTTAAAATTTCAATCGTATGTCTCCTTCCACGTGGTATTTCCAACACTGGACAGGAATTCACAGGGCAAAGTGTAGACGTCACTACCCGCCCTGTCTAATTGAGACAGCTGACGCGTTTCATCCAGTACAGGATTTCTTCAGAGCCGTTTGACAGATACTGCCAAACCTGATACCTTTATAGTATCCCAAAGTTCATTCATTGGTTCCATGGTTGTACAAGTAATCTTCCATGGGGATAATCCAAAAAGCATTATAGGAGTCATATATAGATCTTTCAAAAAGTACAATGACCAATTTCAATAAAAGATAGAGGTATTTTTTTTGGGTCAAGTAAACAGTACATTTGTCCATTAATTTATATATATGTATAGACAATGTGTTTAGTGCTCTCATAGGGAGAAGAATTAATATTGCATCCCCATATAGTTTTAACAATAATATCAATTGAGTATGAATCCTCCATAAGAATATTAGTATTCCCTAGGTCTAATTATCAATATTAATTTATCCAAGAACATAATTAGCCAAAATTGCTATTTATTTAAACCTTGTGGCGGAATTATGGAGAAATAAGTTTTTTAAAAATGAAATCCCTTGCTACACAGTTAATGTAATCATGCTATATCATAAGTTATATATAAAAAAAAAAAGAAAATTGATTAGCTAAATTGATCACTATTTCGAAACTGAACAAATAATTTGTTCATTTTGCAGCTATCTTTATATATATATATATGGAATTCATAGTATATTTCAGGGGAAGCAGGGAGAAAGGACCCATATCCATTAAGGCATCAGGACCTGAGTCCCCACTTAAACCCAGAAAATGTTCAAAAACAATGATCCATCGATATAGTGGCAGGATCCAATAGGAACACTTTCACCACTAGATCTCGTGGTCGTTTAGTAAAATGTATATAGCTATTACTAATGAGGGGAGCCACCAAGGAACCCTAGGGGGGGCAGGGAGAGGGATCATATGCCCAAGGGATGCCCGAAGGGCACCAGGTCCCTAGTCCCCACCACCCACAGCGGACCTATAAGCAACCCCTCCCACTGTAAAGGATTGCAAGGGGTATATAGTATTTTATTTTATTACATTCACCCAATTGATTAAATATTTTATATTAAGAGAAAACCATTCACATTCATTCTACAAAGAATAGATCCTATTATGTAAACGAAATGGGACATCCAGACCAGAGGCAACTGTTGACATTAATGTCCGATTCCAAGGAAGAGTTTTCTATATATAAGGTCACCTACGAGTTTCAAATTCGATTTTAATATGGAGCTCTCAGAGGGATACATATATATATTTATATTGTTTGCTAATACTATGTAGCTCGAAAAATACAGAAAATCGAAGGAAGAGCACCGTACCACAAAGATAAGACCACTCAACATGCTTGTCCCAAGATTCAAAAGGAGCAACTGGAGACCACTGCGGGCGCTGGTAAAACAGTCATCCCAGTGGAAGTCCATTAGCTCCCAATAGATAGAGTCTCAGAGGAACATATTAAATTTTATTTCATTATTAAGTCCCCTAGGATTCAAGGTTCCCAATGTATAAATCCACATGGTTTCTTTTTGAAGAAGTATTCTGTTAAGATCACCTCCCCTTCTATCTTGAAATAATTGGTAGATCCCCATGAATTTTAGGCCAGTCGGTGATTGAGCATGATATGTTTTAAAATGTGCAGCTAGGGGATTTGTTATTTCACCTTTAATAATGTCCCGGACATGTTCATTGATACGAATGTGTAACTCTCGCTTCGTTTTACCGATGTATTGTTTCCCACATGGGCAAACAATGGAGTAGACGACCATAGTCGAACGGCAATTGATGAAATTAAGGACTTTAAATTCCCTTCTATGTTCACTATCGAAAAAGGTGTCTGATTTTGACACATACTTACAACATTTGCAAGAGCCGCACATGAACATTCCTTTTGGACGTTTTTGTAGCCAGTTCTCATTCCCTGGGGTCCTTCTCTTAAACTCCGAGCTCACCAACATATCTCTCAATGTGGGGGCCTTTTTTGGGACCATGTGGGAAACAATACATCGGTAAAACGAAGCGAGAGTTACACATTCGTATCAATGAACATGTCCGGGACATTATTAAAGGTGAAATAACAAATCCCCTAGCTGCACATTTTAAAACATATCATGCTCAATCACCGACTGGCCTAAAATTCATGGGGATCTACCAATTATTTCAAGATAGAAGGGGAGGTGATCTTAACAGAATACTTCTTCAAAAAGAAACCATGTGGATTTATACATTGGGAACCTTGAATCCTAGGGGACTTAATAATGAAATAAAATTTAATATGTTCCTCTGAGACTCTATCTATTGGGAGCTAATGGACTTCCACTGGGATGACTGTTTTACCAGCGCCCGCAGTGGTCTCCAGTTGCTCCTTTTGAATCTTGGGACAAGCATGTTGAGTGGTCTTATCTTTGTGGTACGGTGCTCTTCCTTCGATTTTCTGTATTTTTCGAGCTACATAGTATTAGCAAACAATATAAATATATATATGTATCCCTCTGAGAGCTCCATATTAAAATCGAATTTGAAACTCGTAGGTGACCTTATATATAGAAAACTCTTCCTTGGAATCGGACATTAATGTCAACAGTTGCCTCTGGTCTGGATGTCCCATTTCGTTTACATAATAGGATCTATTCTTTGTAGAATGAATGTGAATGGTTTTCTCTTAATATAAAATATTTAATCAATTGGGTGAATGTAATAAAATAAAATACTATATACCCCTTGCAATCCTTTACAGTGGGAGGGGTTGCTTATAGGTCCGCTGTGGGTGGTGGGGACTAGGGACCTGGTGCCCTTCGGGCATCCCTTGGGCATATGATCCCTCTCCCTGCCCCCCCTAGGGTTCCTTGGTGGCTCCCCTCATTAGTAATAGCTATATACATTTTACTAAACGACCACGAGATCTAGTGGTGAAAGTGTTCCTATTGGATCCTGCCACTATATCGATGGATCATTGTTTTTGAACATTTTCTGGGTTTAAGTGGGGACTCAGGTCCTGATGCCTTTATGGATATGGGTCCTTTCTCCCTGCTTCCCCTGAAATATACTATGAATTCCATATATATATATATATAAAGATAGCTGCAAAATGAACAAATTATTTGTTCAGTTTCGAAATAGTGATCAATTTAGCTAATCAATTTTCTTTTTTTTTTTATATATAACTTATGATATAGCATGATTACATTAACTGTGTAGCAAGGGATTTCATTTTTAAAAAACTTATTTCTCCATAATTCCGCCACAAGGTTTAAATAAATAGCAATTTTGGCTAATTATGTTCTTGGATAAATTAATATTGATAATTAGACCTAGGGAATACTAATATTCTTATGGAGGATTCATACTCAATTGATATTATTGTTAAAACTATATGGGGATGCAATATTAATTCTTCTCCCTATGAGAGCACTAAACACATTGTCTATACATATATATAAATTAATGGACAAATGTACTGTTTACTTGACCCAAAAAAAATACCTCTATCTTTTATTGAAATTGGTCATTGTACTTTTTGAAAGATCTATATATGACTCCTATAATGCTTTTTGGATTATCCCCATGGAAGATTACTTGTACAACCATGGAACCAATGAATGAACTTTGGGATACTATAAAGGTATCAGGTTTGGCAGTATCTGTCAAACGGCTCTGAAGAAATCCTGTACTGGATGAAACGCGTCAGCTGTCTCAATTAGACAGGGCGGGTAGTGACGTCTACACTTTGCCCTGTGAATTCCTGTCCAGTGTTGGAAATACCACGTGGAAGGAGACATACGATTGAAATTTTAAACTTACCTGGCTGCCAGCGTGTGATCCTGCATTGCCGGGCCCGTGTCTCTCTGACTGCGGTGGCGAATGCCCGTGGAGACCGAGGAGAAAAATCCTCAACTGATATGATGATGGAGATTTGGAGGCGTAAATGAAATGTATGGCCATACAGGTGAATTTTGCCTTTTGTGAAGATCTTGACCTTCCATCTATTGGACCGACTGCTTTCATGCAAGGATTCCTGGCATTCGCTGGCTGTTCAAGGTAAAAACCTCTAAGGCTTAAGTCTAAGGGCTACATATTGACCCTAAAGGTCAGTGAAAAGACCATCTATCACTATAAGATCTATATGTTACATATCTGACCTTAAACAGGTCTGTGAAAGGACTCTCTATCATTATAAGTTTTATAAAAATCAGGATCCGCCTAGGAGGGAAAAAGATATGTTGTAAACTATATCCCCTTAACATATGGGACTGTCTTCCTATTTTGAGATCTATACTTCTTATAAAAAGAATGTCTTCGAAATTTCATTACTAATCACTCTACATAGGAACTCTGGCCACTTCGTGACAAAAACAGCATATATGGTCAAAAATCGCAAGTGTGAACATAACCCAGCGTTTTTGCTTTGAAAATTGTTATCTTTTCAAATTTGTTCTGTGCATATATGATGTTTATATACATACTCATGAGGTGACAGTATAGAAGCATAGAGGTGTTATTATATGTCTCTTTTCCTGGCCAGGAGAAAAATGTTTTAAATTATTGTTGTATAAACTTATACTGCCGGTACTATCTGGATTTATGAATAAAATATTTTGTTAAATTTTATCCAACCCAAGAGTGCCTAGTTATATTCCTGGATCATTTTTTTCTTTTTCTTTTTCAATATTCTTTATCAGGAATGGCACCGTGCTATATTATATTGCAAATTTGGGTATGTTTAGGTATGGTTTTCAATAACCACATCTTTTTTCTATAAATATATTTTGGAGGGTGGTTTTTTCCTTCCTTTTTTCTTATATACCTGTAGAATTGAATTAATTATAGTCTCTCCTCAAATTTGAGGGCGACTAGCCGTGTGTCTTCAGTATGGCGTATTGCCTAGACTTAGAGGTAGATGCTCGGATTGCTGCCCTATTAAATTGTGAAATGAATAAAAGTACTGAGGACTTTGGAGGAGACATATATGTTTTATTTAAAAATCATCGGAGATTAATTTTGAGTCATTTAAGACGTAAATGGGATATCCAGAGCCTAGAGGCATACAAGATGTCCAAAATAACTCCAAGAGGATTACGCAGACGTACAATACCTGCATCACACTTCAAGAGTGAGTTATTTTTGGAGAAATGGGATGAGGAATGTTTAAGACACTCAAGGAACCTGATGGATTTACTTATAGATGAGGAGAAAAAAATGCTAAGCTCGCTTAGTGTAGAGATTGAAGAGAGTGTCAAAAAATTGGATGTTTTCTGTAAGGATCCTGAATTTGAAAAATTAAATGATAATCTTAAAAAAGAGGTGGAAAAAGAACTTCGAGAAATATCGATACGTAAAAGGAAAAAATTTCAAAGGGATACCTTTGATTTTGAGCAGAAACAAATTTTCTCCTTCTCAAAAAATAGAGAGGGACAAAATAAAAGTAGACCACGAGTAAGAAGGAATACCTTTATGTCAACAGATGGGGAAACCACAAGTGACCCATCTAGTGACAATGAGATGGGAAAATACATTAGAGTGGAGGAATCACAGCCAAAGGTATCTTTTTTAGGGGATCGAAACAGAGGGAAATTCGGAGAGGAAAGAATAGTAGAGAAAAAAGGAGGACCCAATACAAGACAACGCAGGGGAAGATAGAAAATAATGCTAATAATGTAATAAATTTAACAGATTTTCCCTTATCAATACATCACATATCCCTATTGAACCGGGGATTGGGTTTTTCACCAGTCACCCCTGGAAAAGAATTTGAGATATGCAAAGATCTTCACCTTTTTCTCAGAAAGATTCTTTTGAGACTTTGGCATGGGGAAAAAAACGAGGGGAATAGTCAAAATGAGAATATTGCATCTCAGCTACAGAAAGACATAATGGAAGTTGATATGATCCCTAACTTAGAAATGTCTGATTTGGATACCTTGGCAGATTTAAATGAGTTATGGAGAGAAGGTAACACATTGGAGAATACAAAGGATCCTGAGGAGGATCCTATTGATATAATCCCAGAATATACGGGTCTGCGGAAAAAAAGTAGTACCATGCCAAGTGCATATTCCAATAGATACACACATGCATTCTTGGAGGCTATGCTCAGAGATATAAGTGTTATTGATTGGTCCTCGTTTCTGTGTGAGGACAACTTAACTGGAAGGGAACGGAAAGCCCTAAAAGAATTGCAGAATATTAAAAACATTGTAATTAAGCCCAGTGATAAGGGTGGAAATGTTGTCCTCCTCAGAGAGGAGGACTATGTCAGTGAAATTAAAAAACAATTGGAAACAGATGCATATTCTCTTTTGAATGACAACCCATCGGATAACATAATGACAACTTTAAATAGAAAATTAATTTTTGCGTTGGATGAGGGCTTAATTAACAAACATGAGTTCCAATATCTGGAAGTAAGGGAACCTCGCATGCCTACTATATATGTGCTTCCCAAGGTGCATAAAAATAGAAATTCACCTCCAGGTAGACCTATTATTTCGGGGTGTGATGGTCCAACAGATCACCTTGGGAAATACATAGATGAAAAATTGAAACCCTTTGTTCGTACACTCCCCTCATTTGTTTTGGACACAGGAGATCTTTTAAATAAAATTGACAAATTGACCCTAGAGGAGGATTTCATTTTGGTAGGTCTGGATGTGGAGTCATTGTATACTTCCATCCCACATGATGTTGGCCTAAAAGCGGTTGCACATTTTCTGGAGAGGAGAGGAGGAGATTGGGCTCACCAGAATGAATTTATTATTGAAATGTTGGAATTTGTTTTGAATTATAATTGTTTTTCTTTTGATGGCAAATTCTATCGCCAGATCCGTGGAACAGCCATGGGGTCCTCCTGTGCACCATCCTATGCCTGTTTACATCTGGGATGGTGGGAAGAATTTATAGTATACCCACACCCCCTCTTTAGAAAATGTGCTTCCGCTTGGCTTAGATACATGGATGATGTTCTCTTATGTTGGAGGGGATCATTGGATTTGTTGGAAAGTTTTATTAGAGATCTAAATGTCAATGAGCTAAATATTCTTCTGACCTTCACTTATAGTGAAGACCATATTAGTTTCCTTGATCTTAATATCCACAGGGAGGGAAATAGACTAAAAACGACCACATATCGAAAACCAACATCAGGTAATACCCTGTTGGCAGCAAGCAGCCATCATTTTCCATCTCAAATTAAGGGGATCCCGATAAGTGAATTTCTTCGAATTCGTCGCAATTGTACTGATTTTGGGGATTTCAAAAGTGAAGCACAAGATCTGTCTTCTCGTTTTGAAAATAGGGGATACTCCAAAAAATTGATTAAGAAAGGATATAATAGGGCATCCAGACAAAATAGAGAGGAAATCCTCAAAAGAGGTAAAAAAGACGACAGTGACAACAGAGTTAGATTCATTTCGAGATATGGGTCCCATTGGGATATACTTCGAAATTTGATGATAAAAAATTGGCCACACCTGACTTTGGATAAAAAAATCAAATCAATAGTAGGGAATGTACCGAGCATGGTCCCAAAAAAGGCCCCCACATTGAGAGATATGTTGGTGAGCTCGGAGTTTAAGAGAAGGACCCCAGGGAATGAGAACTGGCTACAAAAACGTCCAAAAGGAATGTTCATGTGCGGCTCTTGCAAATGTTGTAAGTATGTGTCAAAATCAGACACCTTTTTCGATAGTGAACATAGAAGGGAATTTAAAGTCCTTAATTTCATCAATTGCCGTTCGACTATGGTCGTCTACTCCATTGTTTGCCCATGTGGGAAACAATACATCGGTAAAACGAAGCGAGAGTTACACATTCGTATCAATGAACATGTCCGGGACATTATTAAAGGTGAAATAACAAATCCCCTAGCTGCACATTTTAAAACATATCATGCTCAATCACCGACTGGCCTAAAATTCATGGGGATCTACCAATTATTTCAAGATAGAAGGGGAGGTGATCTTAACAGAATACTTCTTCAAAAAGAAACCATGTGGATTTATACATTGGGAACCTTGAATCCTAGGGGACTTAATAATGAAATAAAATTTAATATGTTCCTCTGAGACTCTATCTATTGGGAGCTAATGGACTTCCACTGGGATGACTGTTTTACCAGCGCCCGCAGTGGTCTCCAGTTGCTCCTTTTGAATCTTGGGACAAGCATGTTGAGTGGTCTTATCTTTGTGGTACGGTGCTCTTCCTTCGATTTTCTGTATTTTTCGAGCTACATAGTATTAGCAAACAATATAAATATATATATGTATCCCTCTGAGAGCTCCATATTAAAATCGAATTTGAAACTCGTAGGTGACCTTATATATAGAAAACTCTTCCTTGGAATCGGACATTAATGTCAACAGTTGCCTCTGGTCTGGATGTCCCATTTCGTTTACATAATAGGATCTATTCTTTGTAGAATGAATGTGAATGGTTTTCTCTTAATATAAAATATTTAATCAATTGGGTGAATGTAATAAAATAAAATACTATATACCCCTTGCAATCCTTTACAGTGGGAGGGGTTGCTTATAGGTCCGCTGTGGGTGGTGGGGACTAGGGACCTGGTGCCCTTCGGGCATCCCTTGGGCATATGATCCCTCTCCCTGCCCCCCCTAGGGTTCCTTGGTGGCTCCCCTCATTAGTAATAGCTATATACATTTTACTAAACGACCACGAGATCTAGTGGTGAAAGTGTTCCTATTGGATCCTGCCACTATATCGATGGATCATTGTTTTTGAACATTTTCTGGGTTTAAGTGGGGACTCAGGTCCTGATGCCTTAATGGATATGGGTCCTTTCTCCCTGCTTCCCCTGAAATATACTATGAATTCCATATATATATATATAAAGATAGCTGCAAAATGAACAAATTATTTGTTCAGTTTCGAAATAGTGATCAATTTAGCTAATCAATTTTCTTTTTTTTTTTATATATAACTTATGATATAGCATGATTACATTAACTGTGTAGCAAGGGATTTCATTTTTAAAAAACTTATTTCTCCATAATTCCGCCACAAGGTTTAAATAAATAGCAATTTTGGCTAATTATGTTCTTGGATAAATTAATATTGATAATTAGACCTAGGGAATACTAATATTCTTATGGAGGATTCATACTCAATTGATATTATTGTTAAAACTATATGGGGATGCAATATTAATTCTTCTCCCTATGAGAGCACTAAACACATTGTCTATACATATATATAAATTAATGGACAAATGTACTGTTTACTTGACCCAAAAAAAATACCTCTATCTTTTATTGAAATTGGTCATTGTACTTTTTGAAAGATCTATATATGACTCCTATAATGCTTTTTGGATTATCCCCATGGAAGATTACTTGTACAACCATGGAACCAATGAATGAACTTTGGGATACTATAAAGGTATCAGGTTTGGCAGTATCTGTCAAACGGCTCTGAAGAAATCCTGTACTGGATGAAACGCGTCAGCTGTCTCAATTAGACAGGGCGGGTAGTGACGTCTACACTTTGCCCTGTGAATTCCTGTCCAGTGTTGGAAATACCACGTGGAAGGAGACATACGATTGAAATTTTAAACTTACCTGGCTGCCAGCGTGTGATCCTGCATTGCCGGGCCCGTGTCTCTCTGACTGCGGTGGCGAATGCCCGTGGAGACCGAGGAGAAAAATCCTCAACTGATATGATGATGGAGATTTGGAGGCGTAAATGAAATGTATGGCCATACAGGTGAATTTTGCCTTTTGTGAAGATCTTGACCTTCCATCTATTGGACCGACTGCTTTCATGCAAGGATTCCTGGCATTCGCTGGCTGTTCAAGGTAAAAACCTCTAAGGCTTAAGTCTAAGGGCTACATATTGACCCTAAAGGTCAGTGAAAAGACCATCTATCACTATAAGATCTATATGTTACATATCTGACCTTAAACAGGTCTGTGAAAGGACTCTCTATCATTATAAGTTTTATAAAAATCAGGATCCGCCTAGGAGGGAAAAAGATATGTTGTAAACTATATCCCCTTAACATATGGGACTGTCTTCCTATTTTGAGATCTATACTTCTTATAAAAAGAATGTCTTCGAAATTTCATTACTAATCACTCTACATAGGAACTCTGGCCACTTCGTGACAAAAACAGCATATATGGTCAAAAATCGCAAGTGTGAACATAACCCAGCGTTTTTGCTTTGAAAATTGTTATCTTTTCAAATTTGTTCTGTGCATATATGATGTTTATATACATACTCATGAGGTGACAGTATAGAAGCATAGAGGTGTTATTATATGTCTCTTTTCCTGGCCAGGAGAAAAATGTTTTAAATTATTGTTGTATAAACTTATACTGCCGGTACTATCTGGATTTATGAATAAAATATTTTGTTAAATTTTATCCAACCCAAGAGTGCCTAGTTATATTCCTGGATCATTTTTTTCTTTTTCTTTTTCAATATTCTTTATCAGGAATGGCACCGTGCTATATTATATTGCAAATTTGGGTATGTTTAGGTATGGTTTTCAATAACCACATCTTTTTTCTATAAACGATGCTAGGAGTCCCTGCCTCGCTGCAGGACAACTGTCCCGTACTGTAATCATGTTTTCAGTACGGGACAGTTGTCCGGCAGCGAGGCAGGGACTCCTAGCATCGTACATAAGTATGATGCTAGGAGCCCGGCTCCCTGCACTGTGTTCGGTCCGGTACTTGCGGCCGAAATACGTCCGTCAATTACGGACGTAATTAGTGTGTGTGCACATACCCTTAAGGGTATGTGCACACATAGTGACAAAAAACGTCTGAAAATCCAGAGCTGTTTTCAAGGGAAAACAGACCCTGCTTTTCAGACGTTTTTTGACCAACTCGCATTTTTCGCGGCGTTTTCGCTGTGTTTTTTACGTCCGTTTTTGGAGCTGTTTTCATTGGAGTCTATGAGAAAACAGCTCCAAAAACGTCCAAAGAAGTGTCCTGCACTTCTTTTGACGAGGCTGTATTTTTACGCGTCGTCGTTTGACAGCTGTCAAACGACGACGCGTAAATAACAGGTCGTCTGCACAGTACGTCGGCAAACCCATTCAAATGAATGGGCAGATGTTTGCCGACGTATTGTAGCCCTATTTTCAGACGTAAAAAGAGGCATAATACGCCTCGTTTATGTCTGAAAATAGGTCGTGTGAACCCAGCCTTAGGGCATGTCATGGAGAACTTTGAAAAAACTGAAAGAGGAAAGACTATCAGCTTGGTTGTACCAGTCCTGGAAATTACTGATTAGTACCCCCTCAGGAAGCCGTGGCAGTTGACAAGATGTATGGGGACAAAATGACCCTTTCCTCCATGACCTGGAAGAATTTACCTTTTGGTGATATTACCACTTTTTATTAGATATTATTATTGATGTGGCTTGTTTTGTATGCAGTTCTACTCTTTAGCATTTTATTTTACATAGCATAGACTTAGTGTTTTATGCTTTCTTTAGGGTATTCCATTGGTAACTTATATTTTTTGGAGAGTTGATCCAGAAGATTGCAGCTGATCAGGAACTACAACTCTAATTTTTTTGTGTATCATGTACATTTATGGTAAAAATAATTTATAGTGTAAATTTATTCAATAATAGCATTTATATTTTGTAAAAAAACTTGAGTGAACAATTGCGTCTTTTCACACACCATCTTTATCTTTTGCTGTTACACAGTGTTCAGGTGTGTGGCATTCGGTGCACAAATATTTATTATAGCGGTGCCAGCCTTTTTGCATCTTTCTTGATTAGTACCCCAGCATTTTCTGAGTGAAAATTTCATAACTTTTGTTTCAGTAGCATTACAAATTGACTGATACAGTAAAAAAAAAAAAAAAAAAAAAGCTACGCAAAAGCAACACCTCAACGAAACATAGTAAAAAATATAAAATAAAGCAAAAACACCCAAGAAACTATGTTAAACTGCCAACTATATATTTTTGCCCTAATTCACCACAAGCATATGCATGTTCACTGAATAATAAAATACTATAAATGGGCAATGTTTCAGAAGATTTATGACAGTATTCTGGCTTAACAAGACGCACATGTTGGCACACGTCATAGTTGCTTTAAAATTTGTGACCTTTTACTTTTCTCACCACATTCTGAAAGTGGCATGAAAAGGGGCAGGTTTTAGTAGAGTTGGGCAACAGATTAATCATAAATTTACACCAGAAGCTGGCGTTTGTTATGGCGCAAATCTACACCTGCTCACAGTAGGCATAGATTTGCATTTCTGTTGCACGGACAGACAAACATGCACTAATATATTGAGAGATGTGCACCTCTTAATATACTTGGCACATTAGGACTAAGTCAATTAAATTAAGACTGGCGTTTGAAACATAGCCAAGCAAATGTCACAATGACCCAAAATCCCAAATAATCGTAAAAATGATGAATACCACCTATTTGATTGGCCCCAAATACTAATAATAATTAATAATACATAATCTCTTTTGAGGAGGTTTCATTATGTGGTTTGATTATAAGAAAATCCACGTTTAAAAAGGACATTTCCAAGCAGTTTGAGTCTGTTTCTTGCTTATCCTTGCAGCTGAATGTAGGAAGATGAGGCTTGAATTGATCTGAATAGTGGTTCCCTGGTGACAGACCGTGCTAATGGGATTTCATGACAACTGCTAAATCACAAGAAGATTTCCAGTGAGAAGTACAATCGTATCTTACATATTACAGACAGAAACCTTGAAAAATATCCAGGGTTCAAAATCTGTCATTCCCCAATGAATCCGTGTGTACAACAACGCAACCTTAGGCCAGTGGTCAACATTAAAATAAAAACTAAACCTCTGCCTTTCTCTCTGACAAAACCCAGAAACCTGCTGTGCGTTTTCGGTTATGGTTTCAGTCATCAGTGTCAGAAAAAAATCATTACTTCCTTAAAGGCTATGTAAACCTTTGTGTAGATTGTTATTTTATATATAACAACATATTATACTTTTTAAATAGGCTTTTATTTTTTTTTAAAAAGTACTTTTTGAGATACAGCTTCTATGTATTCTGGATACATAGCAGCTGCATCTTGTGTTTATAGCTGTATTTGTCAGGTCCGCGGGACTGACGGCTTCAGTGACAGCGGGTCCTGCGTGTCTCGGACATGCAGGATCCACCTGTTATCGATCACATCTATGTCACCGAAGCCGACAATCCTGCTGACCTGACAGATTCGGCTACGAGCGCAAGATACAGCTTCTACGTGTCTAAGATACAAAGAAGTATTTCAAAAAGTAAAACAATGTTTTAGTAAAAACCAATTCAAAAGTTGTTTAAAATCTCATAATATATGTTGTTTAATTAAAAAAGTGTGCAAAGTCTACATAGCTTTTAGGGCAGACTCATAGCGGAGCTTTACTTCACCCGAGGCAAAAATTTACTTTGCTGGTCTAGCCCTGTATCTTAATACCCTGGCCAAGGCAAAAAGGCCTGCATATGCCATGCCAGTCCATCCCTATCTACATAAATGGGTCAAGGAAGAGGATATGGCGAAGTGACAAAAAGCAAGGAAAAACCCTTGCCTTTACAAGCGCCCACAGAGATGCTTTCTGAGAAAAATATATATACTCTTATTTAAAAATACATAAAACAATGGGTGTATAGAACTTTGCACGTGTATAAAAAGTTGATGTAATAACCATAAATCAGTGATTCAACCAGTAGAAAAGCATCAAAATAGGCGTTCTATTTATGTCATGACTGAACTCAGCTGTTAAATATATGAATTAAGTAAAAATATAAAATCATGAATCGGAGTGTAAATGATTACCAGAATCCTACACAAATATATATTGTACATTTGTCTCTTACGAAAGACATACCACTTACATGGACAATCAATCCATCGTGCTCTCGACCCTCCCTAATTCTCATCATATAGTTTATTGGTAACTTTGAAGACAGGAAAACTTTAGCAGTTACTGTGACTTATTTCCAAAGTAAAAGTCACAGTAAAGGGCATTTCCTCCCAAAATAAGAGAAAGAAAAAAATAATTAGTTTTTGAGTTATCCTCATAAAGGAGTTGCTTCAACATGACAAACTTTTTCTAAACTAAGCTGTTCCAGTGGGTCCAGCTTGTGAAAACCCTGGGGACACATTTCCCCCACAATGACGACAAAAGGGAAAATGCAGTATATCACGGCATACATTTTCAACAATTCATTTGACTGTAATAAAAGCACATGCCTATAAAGTCCATATGCAATAGGGGTTGTTTTCTTGTGACGATTCCTTTATGTCAGGTTGTTGCCATTGCAGCTTCCACAAAGTGTGACATCCCGCTTTACCAAACTCCAGAATCACAAATCTGCCTAGTTAGGCAGTGATACATCCAGCTCTATTGAACTGTGCAGATTTACCATTTAGGAGTCTGGAAAGCTGAACCAACTCTATTTCACCCAGGTTTCCCGGAAAGAAATGTTTTTGAAAATGTGCCTTATTTTATTTTAGGGGTAAATAGGGGATAATGTTAATGTGTAAACTTTTGGATATATGTGTACAATGTACATGCGACAGAATGAGTAACTGATTAGTGTCACTACAGTCGCAAAGAAAAAAAAAAAAAAAAGATTACAGAAAAGAAACTTGAACTAGCAAGTCATTAACAATTAGTGTATATAGATCCCTGCAGAATATCTATAGATACTGAACTACAGTCATCTGACTCCACAACCATGAACTCCATGACTTTTCCTCTGAACAGTACAGTATACCAAATGTCCCTGTACTCTTAAAAACTCAAAGGAAGAACTAGCTTCTCGTAATATTTAAAATACCTTTATCAGAAATATTAAAAATGTATGCGAACACTCAAAGCGCCATAATAAAATATAATATATTCAATTAGTGTCTTCATTTTTTACGGTTAGGAGCCACATGTGTAGTCTGATCCTGCAGTCATGTGTTCCAACTTTTCCTATGGTCCCTCTACTATCGTCTGTAGGTATGGACTATTTGCAAAGTTGCTTGATTTTTCTATTTTAGATGTATTAGATCAATTAAAATTAGTTAAAAAATTAACATATACTTCAAGATAATTTGTAGAAAAGGTTAAAAAGGGGCATACTTATATTTTACAGACTATTATTCAAATGGAATGTGGGTCAAATCTATATTCTAATATATGTATTGCTTCATTGTTAATTGCCTACGTTCATACGTAAAGGGAAAACCTGACATAACATTCAGAGATCACAAACTTCAAACATTTCAGAGATTTAAAAGGGTAGTGAGTGGTGGCCTATCGCTAAGAAACGCCATTAATTACTGATCAGTGTGTGTCGACTGCCAGGATTCCTATCGATCCGAAGAATTAGGAAGCAGCCTCGCTAGTTAAGCTCTGCTGCTTATTCACAGATACACAACAGGGGACCAGGAGTACCAATATTCTGGGTAATAAGTTGAAGGGACCCACCAAGATTCTCATGATCAATGGAGGTCCTATAAGTTAGACCCCCACTGATCATAATGTTATGGCATATCTTAGCAATATGCCATATTATAAATTGGGAATACCACTTAAAAGGAGTTGTCCCATCCAGATTCAACCTCTTTTCTAAATACAGATTCGGCTGGTGATCATCTAACCGTAATGGGTTCAGTACCTGAGACCCCAGCTATTATCTAATAGGGCATATGCAGGGGTTATCCATGGGACACATCCTTTTAAATGTAAATAAGTTGTGATAGTCATAATGACTTTTTAAGTATATTGCATACCCACATTAACATGAGTATTTGTGTTATTTTTATGTATAATTTACATTGTTTGCTACCTTTACGTTGCCACTCCAGTTTGGAACCTACTTATAGGGAATCTTATGAACAGTTCACCAATTTTAGGTCACTCCCCCTTTATGGAAGTTAATATGCCAGCAATAAAATTCTCCACTGCTGCCCTGCCTTTCCAGAACAAACAATAAATGCTGTTGACCGCTTATTCAAGGCAGTGGGGAAAGTTTTCCGCAGTTTGCAGGCTTTTCGTCAGAATCACTCCCACTTGTGAAGAAAACAATCCCAATAATAAAATCTTACTAGGTAATTCCTTGACCTAATATTTAAAGTAATAAAAGTAACACCCGGAACACTGTTTCTTGCTTATGATTACAGTTATATAACGTTTCGGTCTAAACACGGTCTTCTTCAGACATGGGATAAAGTATCGAAAGGTGCATCAAACTATGAATACAGGTGCTGGCAATGTCTGAGCACATATACCTCATAGAGAAGAACGCTGCATGCTCCAGCGCCTGTATTCACGATTTGATGCACCTTTTGATACACAATCCGACACTCTGAAGAAGATCATAATTAGACCGAAACGTTATATAACTGTAGATTGTTAAAAATAAAACATCATAAGCAAAAAAAAAAGTTCCGGGTTTTACTTTTATTACATATACAGAGTGGGACCCTACCCGTGCACCCAAATAATAGAGTGCCATATGGTTATTATAGTTAAAGTGGCTTCAAACCGGAGCTTCACTTAAACATCATGAGCAATATAATAAGAATTACTATTGATAACTACTTATTACTAAGATAACTAATATACTTTATGTTTACATGCACTGTACAATCTAAGATTTAGAATGCCAACAGTAAGTTATAATATTCTGCAGTTTATTTCTTTTTTTAAACCCTTTACAGTATTAAATCTGATATTTGCCGTTTTCCATGACTCACGTTTAAAGCGGTAATTATATAAAAAGGTATTGACAGGCTGTGCTTTTACTAATGAAAACTTGCGAGGAATTTTACACAACGCGGTGACAGAAGGTGTCGTGTGATATTATGTGGTCTAGTATGAAACACCGGAGGCAACGCATTGTGGACGGCTCAACAACTTACTCTATGCACTGATCTAAATTGAGCCTGTCAGATGTCAGAGTTCTGTTTTTATTGTTAAGTTTAATGTCCTGAAGCTGTACACTGAGGGGTATGTGAGAAATCTAGTAGATCAGCAGTTCTTTGTTCTGCGGTTCAGAAGGCAGCTAGATTTTGTGTACAAAATGGAAGATACATGAGGAAATGGAGGACAGAGATATGTACACATAGCATATATAGATTTTAAAACAGACCGTGCTACTTAAAGATGGCTGCATTGCCAGAAAGCAGATAACGGTTGCAAATTAAATTTCTAATTCATTTTAACTTTGTTAAACGGAATGTGCATCATTGAGCAAATTTTTCGATCTTCTACCATGTGTTAGTCATGGTCTAGGACCTTAACTGACCACTAAAATGATCGGCCTGCAGCGCTCCTAAGAGTTTCATGACTCTTTGGCTCATAACTCAGACTTCTATATCTCAGAGCTATTCTTTCTGATCGCCATTAACTTTAATGGAGATCTCCCATATACTTAGACATATTGGAATAACCTGTTTCATAAAGTTAAAAAATGGTGACAATTCCCCTGATATTTTGTTGAGGAGACTAAATTGATCCCTACAAAAGTTTTTTTTTTCTTTTCAGCATTTTGTATTCCGATATTAGACAGAAGAGGATGAATAAAGATTAGGATTGTCTTCTTATTCCAGCATAATAAAAGGTTATTCTAAAGCTTCAGCATAACTTTTTTTTCCAAGTCACTATTTAATATTTTATAACAATAGCAACAAAGTTGTACATCAATACAAAGTTGATGACGTTTCTAAATTAATAAAAATAATGGAAAACAAAAGGGCAGCGGTTTAATTATTTCTTTGCCCCATAAATCATTTCCTCACTAGCAAGAATGCAGATATTGATCTGAAATCAGGTTTCCTGCTTATGTAGTCTAAGGGACATTTTGGTTTAACACTTTAATGTTCTTATCTGGAGAGGAAGTAAATTATACTATTATAGCTCTCATTAAAGAAAAAAAATTACAAATCAGTTATTCTAGGCAACTGTAGGGGTCTATAAAATGTACTGTAACTCCTGCTAAGTGGACGTGGGCTGTTCCTGGTGTGATACTAGTTCTGTGCTCTGCAATCGGAGCCATTCAGGGGTCTACCCAAACAAAGCGAGAGGGGGAGAGAAGAAAAAAAAAAGTGAGAAACTGTAGCTGCGTCCCCCTTTTCTCTCTCCTCCCTGTCTTCTAGTTAATGCATTGCTCTAGACTGTTTTGTGGGGTCTAAGGAGGTTTCTGAACATTTACAGAGCAGACCACAAGCAGAAAAAAAGGAGAATTCTTGATGTTGGAAGGTAAGGAAGATGCTAGTTTCCCATATTCCACAAAGTAAGGCCTCATGCACACAACCGTGTTTTTGGGGTCGAACGGTCTCTGAGTGTTACCCGCGAGCCATGCATATGGCCGTACCCATTATTTATTATGAGCCTGGACCGCAGAACACGGCCGTAATAAGACATGTCCGTTCTTTCTGCGGTTCAGGCTCCTGGGCCATGCACGGGTCGTGTGCATGGGCCCACAGAAATAAACGGGGCCACAATTCTCCCGTGGATTTTTGGTGGAATTGCAGCCGCAAAAGCACGGTCATGTGCATGGGGCCTAAGGAAAATGTGAACCTCACCTTTAGGACAGATTAAGGCCCCATGCACACGTCCGTAGATTTCATCCATCCGTAAATATTGTCCGTAAATACGGATCCATAGTCCTATATAGTCATCCGTAAATCATCCGCATATACGTAACGGTATCCGTAAACACGGTCCGTAGTGCATCCGTATTTACGGATCCGCAAAAAAAAAAAAAAGAAACAAGGACGAATCTTTGGTAATCCCCCGGCATTGCATAGCAACTCCGTTCCGTAATCTGCTACGAATGCACATCCATAACCATACGTAATTACAGAAGCGCCCGAGGAGTCCGTGCAGTAATTATGGACAAACAAAAGGACAGGTTCTATCATTTCTATGGCAGGGACACCCATCAGTAAAAATACGGAAAGGCGTCCATAGCCCAAAGAAAAGAGTCCATAATTACGGTCCGAAATTAGAGATTAAAAATACGGTCGTGTGCAATTCTGATGCACTTTTTTTTAGTCATTTAAGCGGGTCTTCATATTTTTCCCCTTTTTAGTATCCACTTTGTTTGATTTGTGTTCCTTTTACCATCCTACACCAGATTAAGCCA
The DNA here is from genome assembly GCF_050947455.1 of Rhinoderma darwinii. Classification (NCBI taxonomy): domain Eukaryota; kingdom Metazoa; phylum Chordata; class Amphibia; order Anura; family Rhinodermatidae; genus Rhinoderma; species Rhinoderma darwinii. The sequence continues at coordinate 400,256,402 of NC_134688.1, read as the reverse complement.
CATCAAAAGCACAAAAAAAAACTTAATCAAATTGCACAGTGTGGACTCCTGTTAGGTTTACAACTATGTTCAAATATGTAATAAAACCTAAGTTACTGCAGAAAAAAACAACTTTAAAATCGTATTATATATGTAATAACAAAATAATATATCTCCAATGATCCCCAAGTTAAAAGCTAAAAATGAAGGCATATAGCACGCTACTCACATGATATGAAGCTGTATCTGCTACTGATGGACTGACCACTTCCTGCCGCAAGGAATCCATCTGTGCTCCGGAAAGTACACCATAATGACTCGGACTTGTATTTTTCTCTCCTTTCTTTTTAGATTTCTTCCCGGTGTCCTTTTTGGTGCTTCTCTGCATCAGAAACTCTTCTTGAATAATTTTGTCATTGCTCATGTACCGGAGCAGAGAACTTTCTAGCAAAATGGAAAGAAAGACTTGAAGGACCTGAAGTTACGTAGATGAAACCAATGATAAATTAAAACTTTGGAGATGATGTTACTATATCATCGCCCTGCTGTAGATTAGAGAAAATTGCATTTATGTTCAGTTACAGATAAATTACTAGGACTATGTCTTCCCATGGGGCACGGTGTCAAAGGATGCTTTTGGGATTTGCACTCATTGTACACGGTTACTGTATTTACCAGACAGTTTAAATGTATTTTAAGCAATATACGATTATATCAGAACCAAAAATTATAGGCCCTCGAGGTAATCCGTGATGCAGAGAAAAATTTTAACATTTTCCAAAGACATCTATTCTTGAAGTATATACTTTTCTGAACACCGTTCTGATGTTTATCAGTTTGCGGTTGTTATAGTTTTCAGGCCATGCTGCTACATTCAGGGATTTTATGCAAGAACGCAGTAAATTATATATTTATTTCAATTCTAGATATTGAAATTAGCATTATATTAAATATATGTTCTGTACTTGTAACTCTATACCTATGCAAGTGATTTAGATCTCTATAATAGACAGAGCTCTGAGTGTTATAAGGTCATATTAAAAAAATGTATCAGCATAGAATGCTGCGCCTAAAGAGGACAGTGTTAATAGGTGGACATTCACATCACTATCCAAGTTTCCTATACAGGTAATGGCAGTCATTAAAACTCTTATATAGGTTGTCAACTTCTTTTTTTTTTCTAGACTATTGTAAGGATAAATCTACAATTGATCATTTACATCCCCATCATGGCTGAAAACAATGACTAGTTCTTTGCAATCTTTCATAAATCATTAAATGTTTAATATGTCTATTAACAATACTTGACTTACCTCTCCTACTGTCTCGTTTTATCTTGCTAGGATCTTCATAGTCCCCAACCCAGTTGTATTCTACAGGCATAGAAATTGGTCTCAACTTACCTACATGGTAAAAAACATTGTTTGTTAAAGACTGTTAGGCCCAGATGATGAAGGCAAAGAACAACTACAGTAAAGTACTCCCTATGTTGAGTATCAACCAGAGACCGTGACCATCACAGCACTAACAGCTGAGCCCAGCAATAAGGCTTCGTTCACATCTGCGTTGGGACTCTGTTCATGGGTTCCGTCTGAGCTTTCCATCAGGGGAACCCATGAACAGAATCCAAACTAACGCAAATGGAAGCCTTAGGTTTCCATTTGCATCACCATTAATTTTAATGGTGACGGATTCGGTGCAAATGGTTTCCGTTTGTCGCCGTTGTTTAAGGGTTCTGTCGTTTTGACGGAATCAATACTGTAGTCAACTGTGCTATTCATTCCGTCAAAACTACAGAACCATTACACAGTGACAAACTAAAACCACTTTCACGATATCAGTCACCATTGAAATCAACGGTGATGCACATGCAAACCTGTGGTTTCCGTTTGTTTCAGTTAGGATTCCCGACGCAAATGTGAACAAAGCCCAAGACTCCTAAAACATTCAATCGAAAAAAACAAACATATCAACAGCCCATAAATATTAGTCAATAAAAAGTGCAGTAATTAAGATATTTTCTAATCCTACCCCTCATGCACATGACCGTGTGTGCAATTTTTCACGGACCCGATTCACCCGCTAAAGGGAATGGGTCCGTGAAGACGATCGGGTGCCACTCGGATGACGTAAAAAACGGCCCGAGTGGCACAACAGTTGTGTGCATGAGGCATGAGGCTTTTAAAATTAAGATTATACAATTTGTAAAATTTACATGGCGTTAGGCCTTGTTCCCACCGGTGTTAAACCATTCCGTTGCACAACGGACACCGCCAGTTGCCGACGGAACCCATTGACTTTAACAGGTTCCGTTGGCTTTCCGTCGGGGTGTCCGTGATTTCATCGGACACAATAGTGCAGCATGCTGCGCTATTGTCTCCGGTAAACCCTGCCGGAGACTTTTCTTTTTTCCTCTATGTATGTTCTTAACTACTTTCAGATTGTAAAATGTGTGGCATAACTTCACAATTTAAGCAGGCTTATCGGACTAATATAGGTACATCTATACCAGTGGTGTCAACCCTGAAATTGCGGAGGCATCAAAAGTGGCACTTAAAGGAACGCACATAACTTTCAGCTAGGGTGGGGACAAGTGGCATTGGATGAGAAGCTGATTGAATGTAAGAAATAACTTAATATATGTGGATAATTGATCCCATTATTTTTTTTATTAGAGATTGTATACAACCATGCGTGTAGTCTTATCGTGCAGTCATGTGTCACTTCACTCCCTTTGCCCCCTCAACTACTGTCTGCAGGTTATCAAGAAAATGGGACACATGCAGAGGAGTAACAAAAGACTGAAGGATCAGACTACACAGGTTTGCAGTCTATAACCATGGAGACAGACAGGTCTGCATAAGAGATGTATACACAAAACGGTAGGGTATTTATAATCAAGACTATGAGCAAGGTTACTTATGATTTATTTTCGAGGCATTGGATAAATAATACAGTTGCAAAGTGCATCCAGACTTTACCGAAATAAAGCCAAATATCCTATGATTCTATGTTAAAGTATCTCCTATGATTAGCTCTGGTACATTTTTACATTCGAATGACAAATTATTGAGTGAATAAAGGTCTTCTATAAAATATCAGTAAACAACGACCTAAACAAAACTTTTTAAAATGTTTGATTCGTACAACTAAGCAACGCCACCTTTATATCTGTAAAGCTCTTTCCTAAAGAGAACATGTGGATGAAGCTCATTGCAAAGACAAAGTGCTCCTTTACATCCATGTTAAAATAAAGTTTTAGAGCAAGACCCAAGCAGACAAAGTAATCACTTAAAATGATGAGACTGTTCTTTTGCAAAACGCTGTTCTTTAAAGCATAAATACCATCTGTGAAGACCAACAGCAAGGACAGGAAGGAGACATTTGTTAAATGTTACTAGGAAGGAGGTACATCTTTGCATGTATTTCTATATTACATTGGACTGATCACTGGTTGAAACTTATACCAATTTTTGCAAATGTAGTCAACAGCTTTATAGTAAATTGGGTGTAGATTTTATTCCGTGTAGTAGAATTATGTTCATAAAAACTAAAGATAAGGCACAAAAAACAAAAAAAATGGAGAGGGGCCGGTGAGGCAAGAACGTATTTTTTGTTTATTTTAAGTGCGGTCATTACACCACAATTGTGGCACACTGCCAGCCACAATTGTGGCAAATAGCCAGCGGAAAGATGCAACACATTTATTAAAAGGCTGGCCTCTTAATAAATGTGTTGCATTTACGCCAGCAAATTGGTTATCAAGGCTGATGTATGATATGCCCATGTTAAAAAATCTGCCCCATATTCCAGCGGCATCATCAGCTTGAGGTCAGACTGCTGCCCTTAAATTCTCCTGTAAAATGTTCCCTCAATTATAGCAAAGCATCCAAGCCCTGAGGCAGCAAAGCAGCCCCAAACCATGATGCTCCCTCTGCCATGCTTCATAGTTGGGATGAGGTGCTCTTTTTCCTCCAAACACAGTGTTGTGCATTTGTGCTACAATGTTCCACTTTTGTCTCATCTGTCCATAGAATATTTTCCTATAAGCATTGTAGATCATCCAGGTGGTCTCAAGCAAACTTGAGATGGACCACAATATTTTTTTTGGACAGCAGCAGCTTCCTTCGTAGTGTCCTTCCATGAACACCATTCTTGTTCAGTGTTATTTTAAGGATTCCCACTCCTAGGGAGAGTAGCAACAGTTCTGAATTTTCTCTATTTGCGGACAATTTGTCTAACTGTGAATTTATTTACCTCCAGGTCTTTTGCAAAGATTTTATAGCCTTTTACAGCTTTCTGCTTTTCTATAACCAGTCTTCTGAAAGTTTTCTGCCTCGAAGCATGGTTCACACAAAATCAATCTTTCTTGAGAAGAATAGGTTTGTAAGCAACCAGGCTTTGTATGCCTTTATTTAATTGGCAAACAACCTGTGAATCCAACACTTTCAATCTCATCTCCTTAATTGAAACAGTTTTTGCCAATTACCCTAAAGAGAAGTCATTAACACAGAGGTTCACTTACTTTTTCTACCTGCACTGTTAATGTTAACTCAATGTGCTCAATAAAAAGACATGAACAGTACAACGGTTTGTGTGTTGTTAGTTTGGTTAGATTGTGTTTGTCTATTGTAACTTCGATAACATACAGACCACATTTTATTAGTAATCTGTGCAGAAATCCAGGTAATTCACTTACTTTTTCACGCAACTGTACATGTCTCACCTAATGACTAGAAGAGTGGCAATCATTCTGTTTGCTATATTTTTATGACAACCCCTATGGGTTCTACAAAATGATGCCCAGAGCTATTGTCACTTTTAGCGTTTGGACCATTTCTCAGTGGAAGTATGCTGCAGTCAAGATATAGTTCTCTTTCCATTCCCCCACAAACATAAAAGGATACTGCATATGAAAAGCTTCATGTTCAACAGTCCATATCGTGAAACGTTACTGGAAATAATTTCTAGCAATTATTTAAAGCAAATCTGTCACCTCAATAACTAAAGGCAGTATATAAGAGGGACAGGCCTAATTTCCTATTATCCAAAATAGCACAAAAGAAAAACATTATGTTGTTTGGCTGATAGAAACGATCAACCCCTATGGAATTCTCTTCTCCCCACTGGCTCCCATCCAGCTCCCCCTTAATGTTGAGGCCTATTTAAGGTACTGAATGAGCTGACAGTACCTATGCGACGATGCAGCTCTGATGACATTGAGTGCTGCGTCACATAGGTGCTGACCGGCATCAGTACCTTGAATGAGCCGCAGCTTTCAAAAAAAGGGCGAGAAAAGTCGCAAATGCTAGTACAACTATGGCGTGCACCAAAATCTGCGACATTCTTTTTACACCAGAAAACTGGCATAAACCTTTTTATATATACCCCCAATGAACCAAATCCGCTAAAAAAGGTTGAAAAAGATGATAATTTGTGTTTTTGAATTTGAAATTGAGTTCTGACCTTAACCATATCAAGACGCTGTGGCAAGACCTGAAGAGGGATGAGCACATAAGGCATCCCAGAAATAATGACAAACCGACACACATTTGCAGGGAGAAATGGTCCAAAATTCCTCCTCAACGTTGTGCAAATCTTATTTACAGCTACAGGAAGCATTTGGTGGAGATGATTGCTGCTAAAGAGGGATCTACAGGTGATTACATTCAAGGGTTCACTTACTTTTTCTCCCTGCTCTGTGGATGTGCTTATTAAAAATAATGAACAGTACAAGTGTTTGTATGTTATGTTAGATTGGGTTTGTCTATAATTGTGACTTAAGAGAACAATCAAACCACATTTTATTAGTAATCCATGCAGGAATCCAGGTAATTCTTAAGGGTTCACTTACTTTTTCTTGCAAATGTAGCAGATACTTTGCTAGATAAAATTATAGTGTTTTTTTCAATGTTAAATATTTCTCTTCAATAACAGTCCTATTCAATTAACATTAAACTAAATGAGAATTATTCCCCTTGAACCAGTCTGGTGAGCTAAAATAATTACATATATAGTTATTTATTTAGGTTGCTTTGTTTAGTACGGTTCTAGTCAATGTTCATTAGAATCTTCTCATACAGCAGAGCCAATGATAACACAGTACAAGTTATTTTTAAAGGAGCACGTCGGTGAATTATTTTTATCGTGGCCCCCGTTTGGAAGCTACACCTGGCAATAGGTAGGGCAGGTCACCCTATTACTGCGGACACCGTGAGGTCACTTGACCACAATGTGACTGCCCGATTCCTACAGTGTCTACTTTGTGTGCCAGAAGTCACTTTTACAATGCATTCCTATGAGATGCTCAATGAGTCTCTTATAGGAATGCATAGTGACTTCCAGTCCATGGGCAGTCGCATTTCAGACACGTGACATTACGGCAGCCGGGATTAGAGGAGATATTTCGGCAACAAAGCTCCATTAAGAGGATGACCTGCCCTACATTTAACCAGGTGTACGTTCCTTTAAATACTTCTGACATTGTGAAAACTATCAAAATAGAGCCAAGATGAATGAATAAAATAATAGTTTAACTTTATTTTTGCTGATGAAAGTTCATCACATGGATAGAGGTGTAATAGTAGTTGGCATTAAAGGGGACAGGTCAGGGCTTCCCACTTGGTTAAACACCTGTTAGTTATGTTCGATCACAAGTAGCTGCTTCCCCATTTTTTAACGGACAGGTCCTTTAATGTTTTCCGTCACATACAGAAAGTTAAACTTGCTGACCAAAGAGCCACAATCTTCACAAAAGGATCATAATTCAACATATAAAGTTGTTAGTAATTGCAATGGTTTCCAGTTATTTTGTATAAATCAGTTAATGATCACTATTGTATTCGCTGATCACAGTTTTGCGATCTCTAAAGCCTAATTCACACGACTGTGCTTGGTCCGTGATATATGGCCCGCATGTTTGCCGCTTTTCCCAGACCAAACACAGTTCAGGGAGCCGGGCTTCTAGCATCATAGTTATGTATGACGCTGTGAGTCACTGCCTCCCCGCAAGAAAACTGTCCCGTACTGAAAGTCCCGCGGGGAGGCAGGGACACAGAACCCGGCTCCCTGAACTATGTTCGGTCCGGGAAATGCGGCCGACATGTGGACCGTATATAACGGACCAAACACGGTCGTGTGAATTAGGCCGAAGACTTCTCCTGTGCTGCACGTATACTCTAGAATAGTGGACTACTCACTCACTATGAAACTTGCTTCTGTCCACTACAACACATCTTATCACATCTCCCAATCATATTGCAATAGACCATACAATGTTTGCAATGTTTCTGAACTCACCCAGTTACAATACAGTGGTTGTGAATAGAAATAGTAAGGATGCACTCCTGTATGTTGGTGCTGTTCAGGTGTGGGTTGTACCCCAATTGTAGAGTATAAAAGAAACCCAAACGCACTCCACGGATATTCGACTGTATGAATTTTTCGTGGAAGAATTATTTATTTTCATTCATTCCAACATAGGTAATTTGTGCAACACAACATTTGCAAGCGATAAGCGTTTCTTTGACGTTTCGGCCCATCCAAGGCCTTTCTCAAAATCGCTATGGAGAGAGCAAAATATAACATAACGTATCTAGTATTTTCAATTGGATAACAAGTGAATAAATAAAATTGAAAATTTATGACAATGATATTTCTCAAGTCTATATTTAGACAATTAATCCAAGATCAATAGATATACATGTGTAAGTGAAGTAAGTCACTCATGGAAAAAAGGAATTATTTAACAATGACATTCATATGTAGATACTATAGTAATTAGTTTTTCTTATTTTTTATTTATTTATTATTTACAACCACAGGTATGTTCACGTTTTTTTTCCCTTTGCTTTCTGTATCAGGATATGTAAATAACAATACATATAGAACATATATTGGGACATATCGTAACAAAAATGATAACGAATATATTCATATAAACACAGAAAATAAGGGAGGTATTGACAAGATACCTCACAAGACCATACCATAAAATACCGGCTAGAAGAGATGGTGATGGATAGAAGAGAGTAAAGGAGAAGGTAGAGAAATGTAGGAATATATACATATGTATATATATCCATAGAGGATACCAAAGTAGCGATGGGACCATATTAGAAGCGTACCTGCATTTGGTTGTCAAGGGATAATCGTGTGGAAGGCGTCTGCCAGACGCTCAGGGTGTGTGGGAGAGTGCTGGACGAGAGCACCCGTTTATGAGGCCTAAAGTCTCATGTCGGATATCCGGTATTTGGAACGCAAGGCCGTTCTGACGCATGCGCAATGGGGATGCCGTCGCTTTGTGGAACGCAAGCTGTCAACATCGTTGATTCATAAGGTAAGCCCTACCCAGGAAGCTTAGATGTAAGTGTATTATACGAAATAACCAGATAGTAGACTCTGGATCATCTACCCTCAATGCAATACATGTAGAAAACGATGTAGTTATATAGAAATATTGGATACATCCACAGGTCTGTGTCAAGATATGTGTGAAAACATAGTATGTAGTTAACGTTGTTGGACGGGGAAAATAATGAATTATTTTGTATTGCATTATATTATAGTAGGGATATAACATTCTTTAGTGTGAGAAAAGGAGGGGGACAACCTGTGATGTGATGTGTATCCTCTATGGATATATATACATATGTATATATTCCTACATTTCTCTACCTTCTCCTTTACTCTCTTCTATCCATCACCATCTCTTCCAGCCGGTATTTTATGGTATGGTCTTGTGAGGTATCTTGTCAATACCTCCCTTATTTTCAGTGTTTATATGAATATATTCGTTATCATTTTTGTTACGATGTCCCAATATATGATCTATATGTATTTTTATTTACACATCCTGATACAGAAAGCAAAGGGAAAAAAAACGTGAACATACCTGTGGTTGTAAATAATAAATAAATAAAAAATAAGAAAAACTAATTACTATAGTATCTACATATGAATGTCATTGTTAAATAATTCCTTTTTTCCATGAGTGACTTACTTCACTTACACATGTATATCTATTGATCTGGGATTAATTGTCTAAATATAGACTTGAGAAATATCATTGTCATAAATTTTCAATTTTATTTATTCACTTGTTATCCAATTGAAAATACTAGATACGTTATGTTATATTTTGCTCTCTCCATAGCGATTTTGAGAAAGGCCTTGGATGGGCCGAAACGTCAAAGAAACGCTTATCGCTTGCAAATGTTGTGTTGCACAAATTACCTATGTTGGAATGAATGAAAAAAAATAATTCTTCCACGAAAAATTCATACAGTCGAATATCCTTGGAGTGCGTTTGGGTTTCTTTTATACAATACAGTGGTTCACATGGCTTTATTTATAAATCTCCATTTTACATTCACATGGCTGGTCTACCATACAAAATCAGCATTTTGTACCTATCAAGTCACCCCTCATCTCCTACGGCGTTATTCACACAAACGTATTTCTCTACCTTGTGCTGTCCATTTTAACAACAGATAGCATACTGACCCAAACGATTCAACGGGACTTTTCACACACAATGTTTTTTTACAACTGAGTGTGAGTCCGTTGCGAGATACTCACAGAATGCCCAAAATAGGCTCATTTTTGCGGAGCCAGATTTGCCAATTAAAGTCTATAGGTGCGTGATAAAAACGGACAGCACACTGGTCAGAAAAGAAAAATGAATGAACCCAAATGGACGGACACGAATATTCACATGGATGAAAAAAGGTGCGTTTTTTGCGTATGTAATCAGACTTGTCCATGTGAATAAGGCCTTAGCATATAAGTTCTAATGGGCAGGGTCCTCTTTCCTACTGTTTTATTGTACGTGGAGGACATTGTTTCATGCTTCCTGTTACCCCAGATTGTAAAGTGCTGCAGAAAAAGTTGCCATGATATAATGGTTAATAATAATAGTAATAATAATAATAGTAACCACACACAATGATTAGTAGCACTTACCATATGTTGGAGTGCTTTCTCTGCGACTTTGCATACTGGCTCTTCCTTTGTCATACTCATAGCAATAAAGGACTGCATCTTCCTCTACAGTGTTGAAACGTTTTCTATACTCCTGGTCCAAAAAGGAGTTTGGAGACTCGGACCCCACTGATACTGGTTTTCCAACTATATGACGGGTGACATCTTCACATGTCAAATTGCCTTTCTCGTCTCTTAAAGTAAACATATATATATTTATATTTGATGGAAAAATGCTTATATTTCCACTTTAGAGCTATTTTGCAGAAATTATTAAGGAATACAATTTTTTTATTTTATTTACAACAAAGCAAAAACATTTTTTTTATTTTTTTTAAGGGGAGTTAATTGGCAGGTCATAGATTATTGCAGTCTTCAGGACGTTATAGAGTACAGCCCCATCCTAGAGACCAGGGAAAGACAGGGGACATGCATATATAGCCTTATCTGTGTGTACAGTGTTACTATCTTGCTTATCTAGGCCTCCAGCAGTACAATAAAGCGGTCATGTCTCATTAAATCCCCTGATCTCCGCTAACCCTGTCCCAGCATACACAGCAAAGCTGACAAGTGAACTGCAGAAAACAGGAAATATCAGCTTATTATGTGTGCTCTAGTTCGAAACCTGGAATATTTCAGAATTTATTTTAAAAATGAACATATATATAAAAAAAAAAAGCAAATCAATTTTTTTTTAAATGTTAAGTCATGTTTAAACTAATAACAGATTAAAATAGTATTTCATTTTCTGATGATACTGGTAAAATGATGGCTGCTTGCAGCCACCACTTGGCATTGGATATATTATTGAATTGAATGGAAGTTGTATAAAATGGTCTTCAATAAGTTCCTAAGGTGCCCTAGTGGTGGCTGCAGAACAATTTCATCATTTAACTGTGTGAAGGGAAGCAGGACTTTTGGAAAATTACCTTCAATAGATCTGTGTGGTGAAAGGTTCTTTTTGAAATCAAATAATATTATAGAACATTTAATACATACAATCATTTGTAATTCTATAAACTCCTAATGCATGATAGTAACGGGCTAGGTAATGTCCCAATGAGACAACCTCCCTCTTTTAATGCAAAGGCAACTCCAAAATAGATATTTATGCACAAAGATAGCGGAGTACGAAGCCAAGTATATATAAAATATAACAAATTCTATTAATTACACATGTAAGACAAACATTTAAAATGGTACATAATGAAATGGAGAGACTCTATAATATTGTATAATACAAGTAAACAGGCTATCCAAGTGTATAGCAATAAATGTGTATATGGTGTATACACCCCCTGAGGATGCAGACGTCGCGAAACGCGCGTTGGGGTTTAATACAAGCTATCCAGGCTTCCAGGACTATTGACATGGGTAAGGTTCTTTCTAACCATTTATGATACTCAAGCTCTCTCTTCTAGAAACTGCCCGCAGGACTATTATGTCCATTACTCTATGGGTGTTCACATGAGGGATTAGCCATTTATAGGACAATACACCTCCCATCTCATGTATCCTTAGTATAAGGAACACCGTGCAATATTTATTGCTATATACACTTGGATAGCCTGTTTACTTGTATTATACAATATTATAGAGTCTCTCCATTTCATTATGTACCTTTTTAAATGTTTGTCTTACATGTGTAATTAATAAAAAAAAATATATTTTATATATATACTTGGCTTCGTACTCCGCTTTCGTTGTGCATAAATACAATCATTTGTAGTTTGAGGATTTTGGGTGCTCATGCCACAAATAACGCTTATTAGCAAATAAAAGAAAAAATTTATATTATTTTATTTATTTCCTGTTGCTTATACACCACCAACACATTCTGTAGTGGTGTACAGACACTGTCAGTATGCAAAATCCTTGTTCCCAATGGAGCTCACAATCTAATTTTCCTTTATAAGAGACAAAAGCTAGGGTTAATTTCATAGGAAGCCAGTTACCCCATCAGTATGTTTTTTACAGTGTGCTAATAAACATTTATTCCATGCAACATAGTTTGCTTATTTTTCAAAAATTTTATAAGAATATACTAAGCAATATTCCCATTTACCATTAAAAGACTGAGCGGTACTCTTGAGCCAAACAGGTTTGAACAGAAATGGTTCTCGATTAGCAGCTGAAAAATAATTTTTACCCAAGAGACATACTAATTCAGCAAAGAATATACTAAGTGTTCATCCCTTAGTAGGCATTGCAGTATCATAACTGTTCATTTGTGAATTAGATTTACAGTTAGCGTATGGATGAATGAGTATTTAGAGGAAGAAATTAAAAATGCTTTCATCAGTTAATACTGGATGTCAGTCTTTGCTGCAGGGGTGAGTAAATATTTTCTATGAAATGGTCTCTTTAGTAGAATAGCATTTATATTATATATATATATATATATATATATATATATATATATATTATTTTTTTATTTCCACTGACACACGTGATAATGAATTTGATTCCGCCACTTGTTTTACAATGAAGAACCGCAGGGGTGGAATTAGATTTTGAAGACATTAAATCCAGTCGGCATCTTCATCATCATAACCATGTAGTACATAAAAAGCTGTCCGTAGACATGAGATATTTATTTTCAGATCAAGCCAACATAATGTCTGTTGCCCACCATACAAATAAGATTGTCTATGGATCTAAACTAAATTGGTTGTATCCACCAATTAGGGTTGGCCTTACGGGTGTTCTACCTGTGCAGTTGCACAGGACAGATAACCTGTCACAGTTGAAGAGGGCGCCACTGGTCCTGATGGCCTGGGCACCCCAATCTTGCATCCCTGATTCCACACGTTGTCCAAACCTTTGAAAACTAGTTGCAGCTACATTCTCTAGATTATTTTTGGAGACTTACTTATTTCACTAGTGTTATCATGGCACTGTTATTTGGGCACTGTGTGATTGTATTATTTTGGCACAATATGGTAAACCATAGAGGGGGCCTCAATAGAAGTTACTGCACAGGGCACCAACTAGCCTAAGGACGACCCTACTATAAGTAAATATCTCACGTCTAGCCCCACCTTTAGGCAGAAGTAACATATTAGCCATTGCTGACCATACACATGAGCTAACTGTGGGCCGAATGTTTATTTTTCCTGACTCCACCAAGTGTGCGTGTTTACATCAATAGGGAGAGGGTAGTACTGTCCTCACAATGTCTCATTATCCACGACAGTCATTCAGTTCTAGCATTATGCCTACCAATATAATTCCCCCGAAAATTTGGTCTTCACCAGCCAAGTGGGGCTGGATAGAACGGCACAGCACATATCCTCTCCAGAGAAGACTAGGAGTTCATCCCAGGATCATTACAAAAGAACATTCATATGCTGGTTTCCATGGAACAACCCTAATTTTAAGACCCTAGAATGGTTTAAATAAGACCCATCACTTCTTGCGAAACATCATGAAGTAATAGGAGACCAAAATATATTATATATAAATAAATAAGAGGAAAAATGCAATATTTCCCCTCTGAATCTGCTCTCCGCAGCAATAAACACTCCAACTCTTACAAATTTTGACTGCTTCTGAGCTGGGAGAGCCCACTGTGAAGAGGTAGATTGAGTGTGCAGCAGATGTGTACAGTGAAGATCTCTGCTGCGATCTTACTTCATGCTGGATGTTGTTATACTGTATTAGAAGAAATGTAAAATGATTCTCCTGTATATTATGGAGCAGCTAGGAGAAAGTGGAGGTTGCTGGGTAATCAAACAAGTAAACTTTTACTAAAACCACCAGAGTAGAAGATAAATCCTGCCGCTCACATTTTGTGCTTTCACCTTAACCCTTTGCAAGCAGCATTCTCCCTCTCTAGCAAAGTAAGGCCTCGTTCACTTCAGCGTCTGGTTCTCTTTGGCGGAATGGATGAACGGAAATCCCAGAGGAACAGATGAACAGAAAGCCAAACAGAAAGCATAGCTTCCATTTGTATTATCATTGATTTCAATGGTAATGCTTCCGTTGTAAATGGTTTCCATTTGTTTCTGTTCCGTAAGGTTTCTCTTTTCTTAACGGAAACAATAGCGTAGTCTGATACGCTATTGTTTCCCACTAAAAAAATATAAACCTTACGGAACGGAAATAAGCAGCTTCCATTTGTATTACCATTGATTTCAATGGTAATCCTTCTGTTGCAAATAGTTTCCATTTGGCTTTCTGTTCATTTGTTCATCTGTTCCTCTGGCGGAATAGATGAATGGAAATCCCAAAACGGAACCCAACGCTAATGTGAACGAGGCCTAATCTTTTAAATGCAACTGTCTCTTCTAGCAGATTACCCTTTATAAGAAGTGGTCTCCTCCCCTAGCTGGACTGAATAATAAACAGGCAAATCTTATTAAACGGCTGATAACAAAAATACATTTATATATGAAGTAAAGTTCAGGCTCCTGGTTAGAGGTGAACCAACTTTTAGCTTGATTGTGTTATGATTATTTCCATATAAAACCTGCCCATTAAGATACATTAGAGAATTTAACCATCAGGTTTAAAGAGTAATTTTTTGGCTAACTTAAGAAAAAAATAGCTGAATTCATTCTCTAAATGTATGCTATGGACCAGCAAAATCGACAAATTGTTAAAATGGCGAAACAGGCAAATCAATTCGCTCACCCTTACTCCTGGCCTGATCTGAGCACAAGGCCCCATTTTGCCATTAAAGAGACCCTCCAGTCCCCACAAAAAAATAAACTAACGATAGTAAATTTTTAATTTACCTAGTGTCCATCCCTGTGGTTCTCTTTATCGTTGCCTTGTTCTCGGTATCCGTTGTCTTCCATCCAAGATGTCCGCCACTGTCTCAGACTTGCATAGGGAGCGTAGTCTGCAAGTCTGAGACACCCCCCCTCCTCCTTCACTACCCTCTGACATGTCAGTAGCGATGGACCAGCGCTGATGTCATTAACGCTGGTCCAACAGAGAGCAGTGGAGGAGGGGGTGTGTCTCAGACTTGCAGACTACACTCCCTATGCAAGTCTAGGACAGCGGCGGCCAACTTGGATGAAAGACAACAGGGACCGAGAACAAAGCAACGGAGAGGGAAGAACCAAAGGGATGGACACTAGGCAAGTTAAAAATCATTCTACTATTGCTAGTTTATTTTTTTGGTGAGAACTGGGGGCTCACTTTAAGATACTGTCTAGAATTAGCTCCTCCCTTTCACAGTTAGTACCTCCCAGATAAGTAGGAAATCACACGGTGAAGCCAGAATCTCATGAGACGTTAGGAATCAGAAGGGTATGTTCACATGATTCAGACTTGCTGTAGAAATTACTATGAATGTCCCATTCATCAGAATAGGGTTTACATAAATCCATGCATATGCTGTAGAAACAACCCCATTCAGACGTATGTAAATGATATTTAGTCGTAGAAATTTCTAAAATCAAATATGCCATGAGTCAATCTACACGAACTCAGTCTTTGTAATACTGAGGGAAAGCCGCTGTTTTGCTAATGATATATATAGGAAATAATTCTTATAAATCAATCTACGGTCAAACAGACAGGTCCTTTTTAAGCTTAGAGAAAAACAGGGAATCAATCTGCAAGAAAGGACCTTAAGGACCAAACCAATTTTGGACTTGGGGACATGAAGATTTTTTTGTCACCCGACAACTCTAACTTTTTTAATTTTAGGTCGACATCTATGTATGAAGTCTTGTTTTTTGCTTATTGCTGTACTTTATTTATAGTACATATACGTTCGTGTTTAATTTACTGTATATTAAAACAAATCTGACCATCTTAAATGATGTTATAAATTTGTTGAACAGGTTGGTACGGTTGTGCAGATACTAAATATATTTTTATTTTGTTGTTTCTTAGGACTTATATTTAACACATTGTAGTTCATGTAAAAAAAAAATTTTTATTTTTAGATAAGTAAAAAGCGATCGGCGCATGTCTGAGGACTTTACTTAAAAGATCCCAAACAATCAATCCAGGGCAGACAGCGAATCTTCTAACCACGCTAGCATGTTTAGAGAGTACAGCATTCTATTCCACTGAAGAAGTCGCAAGGGCAAAACTAGAGTTAAGCGTTGCATGTGGATGGCCGTCACGCTGTGGTTCTATTATATGATTTTAGTTAGAGATCTTGTAAGTACAATAAATTACCCTTTTGAGCTGGTGTATCACAATATTACACTATAGGAGCCGTTATGTCTTCATTTTGCTTATATAGGTATCCTGGAATCATGTATCGGCAGTATGTTGACGTATCCATTTATAATCTGAGGATACGAATAGGTGTGCTGTGTTGCTATTTATTTATAGACTTTGTTTTTTATTTTACTGATTCATATATCTTTTAACAATACCTTTTTTTATTTAACTTATTTTGTTTTTTCCATCACATGGGAAATTTTTTTGTTTTTTTTGCAGTAGATTAGAATGTGGTCCTTAAAGTATACCTTTTGGCCATATGGTCATAAGGACTTGGTGTCCTTCAAGGCCTTCAGAAAGTATTTACATACTCACTTCCATCACATACCGACAAAGCAAATAAATGAATTTCTCATTCCAGGATAGTAGGATTAGACATGCTAGATATTTGGTTCTGCCAAAAGTAGCCACTATGCACACAGAACCGCTGGTATATAGCACAGATACAGCCTGTCAGTACAACTATCTATTCTAATGCACTGCTAAGGTCAACTTGCAGCTGTCAAAACTAGAAGAAGAAAAATAGTCCCAAAAATTTACTTATATTAAAAACAATAAGCTAAAGGGGATTGGCGAAGCCTGTAAACTAAGATTTGTACTTTGGAACATTTAATTTTCTATTCTTTTTATTTTCGATATATTAGGAGTGACAATTTGGAGGAACCAGGCTTAAACTGATGGAATAATAATGCAGCAATTTATGGTTACCCAGTAAAGATTTGAGAGAAGAAATGACTTGGAGTGGGCTGAAGACGTGTGATTTCCTTCAATTAAGTGTTTTATATGTTCTAAATTTGTTACCCTAAATCTGAACAGTAGGCTTGTTTACCCACCTCGGTCTATGGACCTATAAACCACCATCTTTTTATAAACATAACGTAGGTAAATTTAGGAATGGTGAAATAATAGTATCCTGTGAGTCATACCTGGGTGTGTAGGGCTCGGCTGGAGGTGGGGGAATGAAAAGATCTTGGAGAGCAGTACTGTCTCTTTTTGTTGGTGTGCTGATTGTGCTTGATGGGGTAGCTGCTCCACTTGTAGGACTCCTTGGTATTAGAGGCTGTAATTCAAAGAAAATAACAGTTATTAAAAAAATATTGGCATTAGTCATCCCAAGTTAACACAACTTCAGATAACACTCTGCTTCTGGTTGATACAGACAATGTAAAACTATTCTTCTATTTTCCAGATTAGGAAAAACACTTCATTCGTGTGATGCTTTAGTTGACACCATTCAGTATAAAATTGTCCTTCCCTTTTAATTGGAAAAAACAGAGGAAGCAATGCATAAAGTAAGACAGAAGTGCAAATGTATTAAACTGCAAGTCTTATAAGCAAAGAGGAAAACCTACTTTGAATTAAATACAAAGTTTAAAAACCGTACTGTAGTAATTTGTAGAGCTGTACTTTATGTCGAGATGCTCTTTCACATAACCTTTAACCTTTTTAACGAAGTTGACATCTTGAAAATCTTATTATGTTCTGATCTTATTAGGTTTGTGTTGACGTACATATATTTGTAAAGGATTCATTTCTGTAATTTAATCTGTTCTCAACTATTCAACTAACCAGTATCTGACCCAATCACAGTCTCGGTTGCGTGTATACCATACGTTGGCACACAGAAAGCAAGGCTCGGGGGTCAAACACCTTCCTTTCAGTGATATCAAGCCTCCCAGACTCATAAAAACACTCATGTTTCCAACATCATTGTTCCAGGACACCATTCATCTTTCATTACAGAAGAAGTTGGGTTGCTCCAGTTGGGTAGTCTTCTCCAGTGACTCTTGTTCTTAGAATCTGCTCACAAATAATTCTTATAGTGATGGAGGAGGGCTGTGCGGGAGTGCGGACAGGTATGCAAAATATACTGTGGCTGTCACTATTATGGGGGCAGGGTAGCAGACGGTGTTTTGGAGTCACTGTGATTGACACTTTTATGAGGCTCTATTTTAGGGCATGGAGTGTGGCTCTTAATGTTATCAGGGCACTAACTAAAACAGTCATCTGTCAGGTCGATGATACCGTCACTTTCCATATAGTTTGTTGTGTTGTCCCTACATAGTAATTATTACAATAGATCAGTTATGTTTTATTTGGTTTATGAACTACCAACACTGGAACTAGAAAATTGTTAGTAAAGTAATCCTATTATTATTACGGAAGTGTCCACTTATTATGTCACCCTGATAAAAATATTCCATCAGTTTTCACACATTAAAGTATAAATATTGTCATTTTTTCAACTTCTATGGATTAATAAATGGGAAATATTGCTTTCATTGTAATTAACTGGCAAAATGATTTGTTGGAAAAAATATGTTGGTAGATATGGATTTTCCTTGAGTGTTTAGAGCAATATATGCTGTAAAAGTGAAAAGCTGAATTGCTGAACAAGTTAAAAGTAAATTATTCTAGTAAGATACAAGGGTTTCCTATAACCATTTACATCTTCTGCTATGCAATGTACCCAATTCGTTAAAGAAGAAAAACATGCACGCATTCAGGAACCATACAGATTTAGATACCTCAAAGATCTTTATCAGCCTAACAGAGCACATTGGTGTTATAATAGCATATTCCAGAAAAAAAGCCCAACTAAGAAGTGCACACTAGACCAAACTAACCTCCACGCCTTATATCGGTCAGTTCTATCATTGTCTTATTTTTATTGGTAGACCATGCTAGTAATAGTCTACAGAGCTTGGTCCATGACACGATTATTCCCACAGCTCTTCTCCTGGTATACTGGTCATGCTCCACCCTCTTGAGTGTTAAGCTTTTTTGCAGAACATTCTTTATTAGCTCCTTCCTGTATAGTCCTCTATGCTCCCTTCTTACTCATGATGAACCAGCAGCATCCGGCTCATGTTACATTACAGCTTGTACAGGGTTAGACATAGGCAGACAAACAAGCTGACCCGTCCACAGGCTGAGAAAAGCATCAGCATGAAAGCAGTCTGCATAGATCCCGTATGGCAGCACATAGAGTCCCTTTGAGTCTGTATTATGAAACCAAGGGCACACCATGTGCTGCTCTAGGGTGCATCCATGAGGCGCAGAGTTCTTCTCTAGAAGCAATGCATATACGGAATGCAATGGAACATGCACCAATTTTTTTCTCACGGATTCCACATAAATCCTAATAGAAAAAACTTCTATGTCACTGTAGGAATAAGGCCTAATGGTAAGAAACTATACACGGAAACGGCCATTATAGATAAAGGAGGTAGGTAGTTGATTATTATAAACTTTTTTTAAATAACAATCAGTTACATTGGCGGAAAAGTATAGAACGTATTAAGCTTTGTTCGCGTCAGCGTTGATTTTCCGTTCATGGGTCCCATTGCAGCTTTTCGTCAGAGGAACCCATGAATTTAGTCAAATGGAAACGAAAGCTCCCATTTGCATAATGATGGATTTCAATGGTAATGCTTCCGTTTGCCTTGGTTTCCGTTCGGTAAAGTTTCAGGTTTTTTCACAGAAACAATAGCGCAGTCGACTACGCTATGGTTTCTGCGAAAAAATGGAAACCTTACAGAACGGAAAGAAACAGAAACCAACTGCAATGGAAGAATTACCACTGAAATCAATGGTAAAGCAAAAGGAAGCTTTAGTTTCCATTTAGCTTTCCGTTCATTGGTTCCCCTGACGGAAAGTTGCAATGGAACCCATGAACGGAAAAGCAATGCTGATGTGAACAGGCCCTTACTAAGCGGTCATTGGTTCCAAAGACTGTTACATTTCTAAACATAACATTTCAATTTGAATTATAAACACCTTCCCACTTCTATATGATAAATTATTTGCTTCTCCATCCTTTCCACTTCATTTAATGTACACATGGGTCTCTTTTATTCTGAAATATATTATTACATATGCAATGTAGTTTAAAGTGAATATCAAAGAGGGAGATCATGAACATCAAAGTAGGAAGACATGGATAATACATGGCAGAGCAAGAACAGAGAATCTTTTAATTTCCTACGGAATGGCTAGAAGTGTGATTAATTTTACAGCAGGACTGCAGTGAGGTAAGGATCACAAATCATCTTCATTGAAGATGCAATCTACATAACTAAAAATTTAAAAGCTGGGAATAGAGAAAACCTACAATAAAAATGCTACTCTATTTCCAAAAAATGAATGGCTAAAATGGGACAGAAGCAGCTTTATATAGGTTGACGTTTGTCTTTGATTGATATCCCTATTTATATTGGATTTTTATAGAAAAGTTCCAGATGATTAAATTCAAGCTAGAATTATTTATTCCAATTAAATAAAACGTCAGATTTTTCCCATAGAGTTCATGCATGTATTATTGTTACATGTATGAGCCGTAATATTCAGAGCCAAGGATTGTATTGTATCCTATTCTGTAAGATCAGGAAAAGGACTTTCCCAAAGCCTTCAATAGGAGAAAATGTCATATCTCTGCTACTAAATATGTAACTTGCTGCTTACTGAAAAGTCAAGGTGGTTATGTGTACTATAGTAAGAGAAAAAAGAAAGAGAGACCTCCAGCTCACCTTGTTGCTGTTGTGGTACCAGAAAACGTTGTGCACGGATCTACGTGTTGGCACACGGTAGACAAGACCAAAGGAAAAAGGAAGTAGAGATCCAGCACCAACGATTGAATAAAATGGAACGGGTTTTTCCAAGTTTAATGTGCCAAGAGCATTTTGGCTAGTAAAAACAGGGGTAAAGAGCACAGCGTGCTATCCTGGTGGTGTAGGGAAAAATGGTTGATGATGGTAGGAAGCCTACGCGTTTCTGACGCTTCAAGCGTCCTTAATCATGGCTGAAGCCATGATTAAGGACGCTTGAAGCGTCAGAAACGCGTAGGCTTCCTACCATCATCAACCATTTTTCCCTACACCACCAGGATAGCACGCTGTGCTCTTTACCCCTGTTTTTACTAGCCAAAATGCTCTTGGCACATTAAACTTGGAAAAACCCGTTCCATTTTATTCAATCGTTGGTGCTGGATCTCTACTTCCTTTTTCCTTTGGTTATGTGTACTATACTGGAGTTGAGCGGCTGTTCTTTAGTTAGCTACTGCTAAACATTTGAACAATCTTAAAAATGGTAAGGCCTGACATAGCGGCCGAGGTTTGAATTGCAGTTTTACCGCAAATTGTTGCAGTTTTGGAATGCTTACATGCAAAGTTTACTAGCGGAGATAAACTACTAAAATCAATTGTGCCAGTCCGCACTGACTTCAGGGGTTGCCAACAGAGGAGCAAGGCATAGAAGACATGCTATGAGAAGCATGAGCTGACTAATGCTGCTAACAGTGCCATCAGTGCTGCGGGTTGTGTGCCTTTAAAACTTCATATATGGTGCCCTTTTGGGCTACCATATACTTACACTAAATCATAAAAGGGAACATTAGCATGAGAAAAGGAATTAATTTTTTTTTGCTTAACAATTTCAATCAGATTTAATTTAGAATCATTTAAATAATTTAGAACCTGAGATTTAAACATTGTGATGCACCAGTTTACTGCAATATGACTCCACTGAGGCTCCATAAATGCTGTATGGGAGATGATCCACAACAATACCCATTAGAAAACAGGCTGCATCTCGCACACACATTTCTTAAATGCTTTCTTTCTGCTACTGAATTCATAACTCAGAGGCTCAGAAGACAGCTAAAATCCATTTCTTTCCTGAAAATAGACCCTTGCCCCAGGCGTCAAAATAAGAGACAAAACAAAACACAAATAGGTGCAGATCCCAAAGTATAAATACACGGAGGTCCCTTCAGCTCGAATATCAACTACATAAAACCAAAAAGGTGTCAAGGATAGTAATTTAAAAAAAAAGAAAGCTTAAAAATGACTGCAGAAAAATGTATTAAGTTTTCCACTTTTTCAAAGTTCTGGGAGATATTCAATACACAAGTTTCATCTGGAGAGGCCACAATGGTTAATTCATGTAGGACTCATTAAGATGTCCTCAGAATCTTGGTCATCAGCAATAATCAAAACAATCAATAAGATAAACACGTTGCAAAGAGGGTCAGGACCATAAATTGTATAAGAAATCCATTGTGTTTGAAGCAGTCTTATCCTATACTAACCAAGAGTGACCTATAAAAAACAAAATAAATTACTTCATTATAGATCGCGTAAAGATGGCTAGGACATATATACACTATATGGACAAAAGTATTCGGACATACCTCTTAATCATTGAATTGAGGCGTTTTCAGTCCCATTGCCACAGCTATATAAAATCAAATACCTCGCTATGCAGTCTGCCTCTACAAACATTTGTGAAAGAATGGATCCTTCTAAATAGCTCACTAAATTAGAGTGTGTTACTGTAATAGGATTCCACAGTTGTGACTTGTCAGTTCATGAAATTTCTTCCCTTCTAGATATTTCACCATCATCTGTGAGTGATATTATTGCTAAGTGGAAGCATTTAGGAATCACAGCAACTCAGCCACAAAGTGGCAGACCACGTAAAGTCTGCCGCTGAGGCGCATAGTGCATAAGAGTCGCCAACGTTCTACTGACTCAATAACTGCAGAGTTAAAAACCCCCTCTGGCATTAACTGCACAAAAACCATGCACCGGGAGCTTCATGGCATGAGTTTCCATGGCCGAGCAGCTGCATGCGAGCCTTACATCACCGAGCACAATGCCAAGCATTAGATGGATTGGTGTAAAGCACGCCGCTACTGGTCTCTAACAGTGGAAATGTGTAATGTGGAGTCACGAATCACACTTCTCTATCTGGCAGTCTGATGGATTAGTCTGGCTTTGGCAAATGCCAGGAGAATGTTACCAGACTGACTGTATTGTGCCAACTGTAAATTAAAGTGGAGGGTTGTTTTCTAGGGGTTGGCCTACGCCACTTAGTTCCAGTGAAAGGAAATCTTAATGCTTCAGCAGACCAAGACATTTTGGACAATAGTATGCTTCCAACTTTGTGGGAACAGTTTGGGGAAGGCCCTTTTCTGTTCCAGCATGACTATGCCCGAGTGCACAAAGAAAAGTCCATAAAGGCATGGTTGGGTGAGTTTGGTGCGGAAGTTGTGTGGAACTTAACTGGCCCGTACAGAGCCCTGACCTTAACCCCATCTAATACCTTCGAAATTAACTAAAATGGAGAATGTGAGCCAGGCCCTCTCATCCAACATCAATATCTGAACTCACAAATGCTCTTCTGGATGAATAGGCAAAAACTCTCACAGAGACACTCCAAAATCTTGTAGAAAGCCTTCCTAGAAGAGTGGAAGCTGTTTTATGGATTTAGAATGGGTTATCAAAAAAGCTCCTGTAGGTGTAATGTGTGGGTATCCCAATACTTTTGTCCACATGGTAATATAAAAACATCTTTATTAACCATGTAAATGTCTACTTCATGTAAGACCTTATCTAGAGAGAACACTTGAACATTACTTCTGCAGTAAAGGCCCTTTTACTCCGGCCGGTGCAGCGAGCGCCGATCAACAAGACGTCTTGTCGCGCTATCTACAGGCGGCTGTGTGTGGCGCTATCTGCAGGCGGCTGTGTGTGGCGCTATCTGCAGGCGGCTGTGTGTGGCGCTATCTGCAGGCGGCTGTGTGTGGCGCTATCTGCAGGGGGCTGTGTGTGGCGCTATCTGCAGGGGGCTGTGTGTGGCGCTTTCTGCAGGGGGCTGTGTGTGGCGCTATCTGCAGGGGGCTGTGTGTGGCGCTATCTGCAGGGGGCTGTGTGTGGCGCTATCTGCAGGGGGCTGTGTGTGGCGCTATCTGTAGGGGGCTGTGTGTGGCGCTATCTGCAGGGGGCTGTGTGTGGCGCCATCTGCAGGGGGCTGTGTGTGGCGCCATCTACAGGGGGTGTGTGTGGCGCTATCTACAGGGGGTGTGTGTGGCGCTATCTACAGGGGGTGTTTATGGCATTATCTACAGGGGGCTGTGTGTGGCGCTATCTACAGGGGGCTGTGTGTGGCGCTATCTACGGGGGCTGTGTGTGTGACGCTATCTACGGGGGCTGTGTGTGTGACGCTATCTACAGGGGCTGTGTGTGTGACGCTATCTACAGGGGCTGTGTGTGACGCCATCTACGGGGGCTGTGTGTGACGCTATCTACCGGGGCTGTGTGTGACGCTATCTACGGGGGCTGTGTGTGACGCTATCTACGGGGGCTGTGTGTGACGCTATCTACGGGGGCTGTGTGTGTGACGCCATCTACAGGCGCTGTGTGTGTGACGCCATCTACAGGCGCTGTGTGTGTGACGCCATCTACAGGCGCTGTGTGTGTGACGCCATCTACAGGCGCTGTGTGTGTGACGCCATCTACAGGCGCTGTGTGTGTGACGCCATCTACAGGCGCTGTGTGTGTGACGCCATCTACAGGCGCTGTGTGTGTGACGCCATCTACAGGGGCCTTTGTGCATGTGGTGCTTTACTTTACAGTGTTTGACACAATTACATTCAGGGGTGCAGTGTATGGTGCTATTATATTTAGAGGCACAGTGTGTGGCACTATGATAATTTTATCTTCGTTTATAGGTGTAGAAATGTTGGAAATGTGAGAAACAGAAGACATCTAAAGTGGCAAATTCTGCAGAAATGGGTCATGGCCGGGAGAAGTCGTCATGAAGTCTGGACCGGATGGAGCATAAAAGAGGAAAAAAGTTACCAGAATCTGAGAAGTCGTCACCTGTGAGCCACTAGATTTAAAGAGAATCTGTCACCGCTCCTGACATGTTTATTATAGGAAATCCTTATGTTTCACAAAAAGTCTTTGTGCAGTCCGGGACTGATAGACAAATGTGTGTGTTACCATTCCTTGTCAGGAGGATGTGTCCCTGCACAGTGTGATACGGTCAGCGATGGTTGGAGACTGTCAGTATGTAGGAACACAGCCCTTTGACAAGGGGAATCGGAACACCCATTTGTTAATGCTTGCACAAAAAGGTAGTGTTAACAATAGTTACGGCGCAGCGGGGGAGAAGGGGGGCCCACGTTGGGGTAACAGCCCAGGGCTTATAGCCTACTTAATCCGTCACTGCATACAGCTCCTTCAGTGAGGACCACCCAAACGCAGGATTGCGGTTTGTGGTAGGCCATTAAATACCTTTGCCTGCTTCACTGTTACACGTCAGCGGTGGACTCTATACAAGTGACTTCACAAATATAGCTTCTAATGTTCAAATATTGGACTAAAAAAGGGAGTAATTTAACAATAAACAAAGCAGAACACAACAATCACAACTTTTAAATTACTTTTTTTTTTATTTTTATAGAGGATTTACAAGCAGATAAATGCTTGTAAATACATTTGTATATAAATCTAGAATTTCAAGGAGAAAACGTATACAAAAATGACAATCTAGACTATTTTGAACGGCATGGGTTGAACAAACGAATTCCTTACACATAGTCCTCCTCAATCTTAGTCCAATTCAATAAATCACAGTAAAGATTTTTCAAATTTACAGTATCTAGCTGAAATTGTATAGCCAACAGCATACATTTTTATAGTTACTACTCAAAACCCATTTTTACAGTCACCTCTGTAACTAGTCCTTATTTTATTGATAAAGCCCAATTACATTAAAACCCTGAAAACTAACAACCTTATACTCCCGTCTCCTGGTTAAACTCACTGTTTAGGTAAAAAAAATAAGATAAAGTGGCTAATGGTTAACGCAACTTGAAATACTGGTTGATCAAGAAAAGAAAATCTAGTAAATACTGCAGATGTGTCCACCCTTACCTTTGCTTAAATTTTGTTAAAGGGATTGTCCCAAGATTAAATGTTATCCCCAGACCACAGGATAGATGATGACATGCTGATTGGTGAGGGTCTGACTACTGGGACCCCCACTGATCACAAGAAAGGGGGTCCCATTCCTCTGAATAAATGAAGCAGCAGATCACATATGCGCACTGCTGTTCCATTCGATGGGACTGTCTATGGGACTGACAGAGATAGCCGAGTACAGCTCTCCGGCAGTGCCAAGAGAGTGAAGCGAGCAGCAGGGCGCATGCACGATGTGCCTCTCCGTTCATTTGGAGGAATGGAATCCCGTTTTCTTGATTGGTGGGGGGTGCCAGTGGTTGGACCCCCAACGATCAGGATGTTATCACCTATCCTGTAGTTAGGGAATAACATTTAATCTTGGGACAACCCCTTTAAGGACAGTAAATTTCTCATGAAACCATTTCCATACAATATCGCGCCACCCTTACAAAACCCTTGACAGGCTGCAATTCACATCACAACCATTGCGTGGCCACACAGACACATACAGCATAGCATAAACATCCCTTGACAGAGTATCACAAAATCATGCTTTTCGGTCTTTGTTTGTATTTTTAAACTGTTTAACATTTCAAGATACGTTAAAATAAGTGGAAAGGTAAGGAAGGACACATCTGTAGGTCTCCAGTACAACGTCCAATTTTGCTGAACCCCCTTCACTACCACGAGGGAAATTTAATATTATGGTAAACTACAGTCACTAATAGGTTTCCATGTTATAAGGGGAGTTCAATTTCAGGTTTTGGATAGAGATTAGAAGATTATTTGTCATGTTTCTCTTGCTGGCGTAGAACATAGGAGGGAAGAGAGGACAAGCATCACAGAAGTATCAGTTCTTTCTTAAAATCCTGCAGATTATGAAATTTATCATCCCAATAATTGTAGACGTTATATCAACATTGAAGTGGAAAACTAGAACTGAAAAACTCAGGGATAATTTAAAAGGAAAAACTACCTAGCTCTCTGATCCACCACTAAAGAGAAGATGCTAAAAATACCATAAATACTAAAAATCTAGTAACATAAAATTGCTTACTGATATACGTGTCCAGGAATAAGTTTTCATTTCATCATCATACCACTAAAAAATAAGATGACACTTATTATCATTCAATTTTAATATCAATAAATATGCAGCAGAAGCTTCAGCCATCATATTCAATTAATAAATAATGAGAGGGTGGATTTAAAAGTACAATGGCAGCAATATTAATGAGATCTTCTCAAGCAGCAGAACTATCTTTTGCCTGGGCATGCCACAATTTTCTATGACGGACAAAATGCAACTTAGAAGTCATCTACAGCAGTGCATTCTCAGCAAAGACCCCACAAAAGTTTTACGCAACAGGGTTCTAAAAACGCATATCCCCCCGCCCGCCCTCCTACAGAATGGTCAGTGAGAAGCACAAGCAAGGACACGCATGATTATCTCCAGTATAGACTGCGCTAATGAGAATTTGGATTGTTTTCTATTATGGCAAAATGAAGCCTATAAATGGCCAAGCAATGAAGAAGAGCACATCTATGGCACAACAGAGGCAAGACTTGCTCGATGTAAGCTGCTTGAATGAATCACATTAAAGGATACCAACATACACTAAATTAAGAGGGGAACATGCAATTCACATAAACTTCAAAAACACACGTGACTTTTTGTAACATAGATTAACATATGTGTTGT
Source organism: Rhinoderma darwinii (assembly GCF_050947455.1). Classification (NCBI taxonomy): domain Eukaryota; kingdom Metazoa; phylum Chordata; class Amphibia; order Anura; family Rhinodermatidae; genus Rhinoderma; species Rhinoderma darwinii. The sequence continues at coordinate 400,228,802 of NC_134688.1, read as the reverse complement.
CTGGATTTTTGCGTGGTTCCATTTTACATTATACTCTGTGACGGTTTCACAAATATGTAATTATAAATGTAAATGTAGTCTTTTAGTCACATTTTTATAAATGAAAGGTTGGTAAGGAACGGATGTTGATGGGTCCGATGCACAATACTTAAAGTAAAACTTTAGGGCGGAACTGCTAGACGTATGCGTAGTGCAAAGCCAAAGGGTGTGATTCAAACTCATACACCCCTCCATCAGGCCCTGCACTAAGCACAACAAGTGTATTCGTTTTCCTGGAGAGTTCCCTTAAGAGCGTGCTCCTCAACTCCAGTCCTCAGGTAACCCCAACAAGTCATACTTTGAGGATATCCCACACAGAAAATATCTGTAGCAATTCTTTATATTGCTTGTGCAAATCTAAGGAAATCTTGAAAACACGACCTGTTGGGGGTACCTGGGGAGGTACATGCTATGCAAGCGTTGGTAATCTGTGGTTCTCTAGCTGCTCTCTAGTTAACCACATATTTTTAGAATGTTCTTTATCTTAATTTTATTGTAAAATGGAATTATTTTTACTAGTTGGGCACTCTGTAGAATGTTATCATGACATAAGAGTCACCATTTGCTATAGTCAAGCAATTTTGGTCCCCGCTTATATTTAGGGCACAGTTTCCCTTTAAAGCATTCGAGTAATTTTTATCGGTGACTAAAATGATGGTGAATGACTTATGATTAAGCTTCATTACCTGCAGAGCAAGGGGTTTCCATCTCATATTTTTCAGTAAAGCTGGTGCTGAGGTAAGCATGCTCTGAGGTCGCTTTTTCAAAGTTAAGATAACACCACTCGGGTCCTCTCGTAGTGCATTCACCAAATTTTTCAACTGCCACCCCACCTGGTAACCAGCAAAATGATTACAATATAATTGAAGAACAGTATACAGAGTGTATTGATCCCAGTTACATGAAACGAGATATAGCTAGGCAACATGGAAGATTTAGGCAACCATACCCAAGATATGAACTCGCATGCTTACGATCATGACCTGAGTCAACTTCAAAAAGGAACCAAACCCTAAAACATATACGGTACTTTCAATAACCATTAATATTAGAGTTATGACATGTTACATTGAAAGAAGCATCTACTGCCCCTTCTTCTGCTCTATCCCTGTTGGTCAAAAGGAACAATAGAGTGGGTTCAGATTTTTCTACTTATCATCAGTTGACATCAATTATAATGTATGTCGTTCATGGTTTTCTGCACATTTTCTCGTGAATGTAATGCCGTAGTTTTCACTTTACGTGTCGAAAATTAAACTCTTCAATCTTGTATAGTCATCTTGATCTTGCCCATATTTCCTCCTTTGCACTACAGACATTAGTAAAACTATTCACACAATAGGCAGACCTAGACATCCAGAATAAGTGTCAACGGTATCCAAACATGACCGCATCTATCAACGGTTAGCAAAAGAGCATATATCATGCCAATGGCATATTTTTGTGACAACGGTCATTTGCACCACTTTGCATTGATTGACCAAGTGCTAAATTCCATACAACATCTCTTAAAAGGCAATAAAACAATGTTACAATGATACAGGAAATTTTTGATTTTTTCCATACTTATTTTTTTATTTTATTATTTAAAAGAAAAACTATTGCTATGAGGTTTGGAAAGGAAGTTCTGCAGGCATCTGTACATTGGAGCCATGGAATAATATCACCACACAATAAGGTTTGCTTCTTTTACCAGGGAATATGACACAAAGCTGAAATATTAAGTCATTTCTACAGGAGATAGAAATGGCTGAACAGAGTTTTTAAAAACATTCAAAGTTTTAACGGTTTATTTCCTCTGAGTTTTCTAACCCTGATATTATCTGTCATCCATTACTGCTTCTATAAGGGTTTCCTACACTACAGAATGGAAAGTGTATCAAACACAACATCTACTGTACATAGGGGGAAGGAAAAGTATCAGTGCATTAGCAGACAGATTTATCATTTCTACATTTCTAGAGTCTTGAACAGTTGTAACGGCTGCCTTTTTCTGTTATACCTAAAAATAAGGCTGAATAGAATTTTTTAAAACTTGAAAGAAGAGTGACTCAAGGGCTTACACATTAAAAAGGTATGGCCCCATGTAATGGCGTTTGAAAGTTGCTGAAACTACCCATCGGCCAACGCATTGGTTTTGGCAGCACGCGGACAATGCTACGTGGGTCGGTACCCTTAGTGATTTTTTTAACTATGCTTTTTAATGTGTTCTGTGAACATACGATAAATCTATTTAATGGAAAAATCCATCAAGGACTGGTGCTAGATGTAGGTTTGCAGGGGGACCCAAATCTCGGACCTTCACATTCACTAGAATAGGGTCTGGAGTCCCCCGTTCCTTCTCACCCACATGAACACAGGGAGGAGGAGTTTGAATAAAGCATTGGTCGAGCAGGAATTCTATCGCTCCATTCAAACTTTAAAGTAGTTCTAGAAGTAGTTTATTCCCTTTTAACCATTTAAAATCAACATGCCAAGCCTGGTGTGCATGTTAATAGGAGTTCAGAAGAGAAAGCGGTCAGTTGAAAGTGCCTTCATTTGTATCGTTAGCTTTTGAGACTGCCCCTACAACATCTCTGTGAATATTACAATAACTTGCCAGTCTAACACATATCATAAAACAAACATTGTAGAAATTGTACATGATCTGGTGAAGTTGACCTATGACAAGGAGAGCTTGCAGAAGCATTAGAAGTCATTATTTTAAATGAACTCTTGACTGGAAGAGAAAACATCGATAACCTCGTCTTATTCTTTCGCATCTAATCTTTTAGTTTTGCTCAGTCATCACAACATTTTGGTCTGAAATAGTCTGCTTAATGAGCAAACCAATAGAGCTCTGTTAAAATCCAGACACACTTATTTTATCAGGTCTCAAGTAAATGTCAGCTCCATGAAACATTTAGTAGCCTGCTCAATCACAATGCCAATACCTAAGGAACTCAAGAAAGTAAACTGTATATCTTCCTCCAAAATCCTCAATAACATTATTCTGCATATCTGGATTAAAACTCAATAGAGATTTCTCAAAAGTAGTACAAGGGAAAAGTGGGGCAGTTGGCCATAACAACCAATCAGATTTCAGCTCTCAATTCAGCAGTCGGATTGGTTATTCTAGGCAATTCCTCCATCTTTCCTTTGCACTACATTTGAGAACCCTCCCCCACTATATACTATTTAACAGTGCCTGAATATATGTTAGAACTATAAAAAAAATATATATCCAAATATCGGTAAAGGGTTGACCCATCTGGACAACCTTTTCCATATGCTCTATAAGGCCTATGGACATAATAGAGGGAAGTTGGGTCCTTTGATCTAGACCCCCATTGCAAAGAGCGTCTCTCACTCTGGTGAACTGCATACGTTAATTTCTTAAATGGTTACCCATTCATTTGCATGAGTGCCATGTAATACTACAGCAGACGCACAGAGCTTCCCCTGGAAAAATCAGCTGATCACCAGGGATTAGAGAATCCAGATCTGGGGCAATCAGTTGATCAATAAGGCAACTACATTCTAAGAAGGGGTTGTCCAGATGAAACAGTCCATTTAAGTTGGTAAAAGTTCTATTCAGATGAATATTATTTACATCGGATTCTGGGAAAACTGAACAGCAATTATGACCACCATCACAAATCCCAAAGGGATTGTCCCCAGCTTCCTAGAGTCCTAAACTTTAAAAGGTCAGCTCACACGTTGCGTAAAATGCAGTAGCAGCAAACTGGATGAGATATAACAAATCTCATCCACACGCTGCGTAAACACGAGCGGAATAACCGCTCCGAAATTGGACTGCGGTGCGGAATTTTATTCTGCAGCATGTCAATTGTATTTGTGTAAATGCTGCTTGTCTGTTGCGGGTTTTCCCCATTGAATTCAATGGGGAGGTAAAACCCACAACAAATAGCAGTTGTTGCATTTTTTTGTGGCAGTTCCGCAGCAATTCCACTGCAAAAAACTCAAAATAATAAAAAAAAAAATCTTATACTTACCCAGGAGTCTGTTTCTTCCTCCAGGCCGGCATCCTGGAATGACGTTTCATCCCATGTGACCGCTGCAGCCAATCATAGGCTGGAGCAGCGGTCACCTGGGATGAAACATCATCCCAGGAGGCCGGTCTGGATGACATCAGAGGGCCAGCCTCCTGAGATGAGGCTTCATCCCGTGTGACGGCCGTTGTCGCCAATCACATGCTGCATCAGTCTCCTGGGATGAAACGTAATCCCAGGAGACTGCAGTTTTTCACAACGGATATTTCGGGCGAAAAACTGCACCACAGTTTGGTGCGGTTTTTCGCCCAGAATTCCCTGCACCGCACAGGGTGGATACGCTGCGTGCTTTTACGCAGCGTATCCGCCCTGTGTGAACTCCGCCTAAATCTGCCCAGTCATGTAAGAATATGGAACTGGAAAATGTATAACTCAAAAGTACATGTGTCTGCCAAGTTATTGTTCTCCTGCATGCTGCTCAGCAGTCTTTAACATATTGCTATTTCATTACTCTAGATAGATATAAATATCCAGATCCACAAGAACCACAAGTAACACAGAGCAGTAAAAGAAAACGAACAAGATGAATGGATGGAGGGATCAGGTAAACGGAACTATTTGCAGAAATCAACCTATTAAAGTATAGGTTGATTCAAGTCAATCTGACCAACAGGTGGCGCTATCAGAACAAGTTGCAAAAATACAAAGCCAAAACAAATTTATTGCCAGGATGTTACAGGACTAGACATTTACAAAACACCATTTGTTTACATATGTCTAGTTACTGACAGATCTACATGGTCTGTGACCAACTGCCATGTATTTTATTACACAATATCAATATTAATTTACAGCTAAATAAGGGTAATAAAAAGGTTTAAAATGTATAGATCTAATCGTACATATGCAAAGAATTCAACGGATATGGGGAAAAATTTATTAGTAATTATGGATAACAAGCAAAATTCTTAATACAGTCTACATAACTTAAAAAGCTTTTGCCTTTTTTCCTACTGCCTAGTTCATAGCCTTTAAGCTACTAGTAATGAACACCTTTGAGCATATTTTTTTTTCTTTAAATAAATAGATTATTTTGTGTGTTTAGTGTAACTTTGTAATTAGTCTTTATTAAAAAAAAATATCGTTTTAGTTTTGGAGATACAGGTGTTCTGTATTCTCTATACAGAACACCTGTATTGTTCGCTCTATACTGAATCCGTCAGTCCCGTGGACCTGACAGGTTCAGTGTCGATGGGTCCTGCATGTCTCTGACACGCAGGATCCACCTGTAAATCGCCCACATCTAAGTTACGAACTTGGATGTGATAGTCCGCAGGTAATCTAGACCGCAGGTAATCGGTTTATTAAAAAAAAAAAACAAATGCTGTCAAAAGGTGTTCATAGCCTTTAATTACAACCTGTAAATTAGCCAATTATAAATTACTTTTCACACTTTTCTCTTGCATTGACACATTCTTTGATGCTTTGGTAAAGTAACTAATGTTGGCTCTATCAAGAGAAAGATATCACCAACACCAATTAAATTCACTTTCAGTAATAGAGAATGTCTATGAGATAGTTAATTAAAAATTATATTGATGCCCGTATAATTTTCTTTTCCGGTTTTGTGTTTTTTTTTCTTCATAAAAAACAACCAGGAATACTACAGACAAGACAACATAGAGGGCATTGATAACAAGGTTGGCTGCAATTATTGTAGAAACACGCAGTGATGTGATATTTGATCAGTTTACCTCATTGACATGTTGTGCCCACGGTCGCTTACCGCCATCCTGTCCTACTTACCGGCTGCCGAGACCATAGGACACTTTCTTCATGTCGGCATCTCCCTCCCCAGAGACGCCGACACACGCGGCTGCAGCTCCCCTCTGTGTCCTGTGCAAAGTTCCCAGCCAATCTGTTTACATCCTGAATTTTAAAAAGGGCTGTGCCCTTCCTCTCCTTGCCTGAGCGTTGTTGTGTCTGCCCATGTTAGTCTTTGCTAATGGTCACTTAGTTGTATCCTGTATCCAGTGTTTCCGTTTCCCATATCCAATAAAAAAAAAATTACAGTACGTTATCTGTGCCAAGTATCATCTGTGCCAGGTGCCTGCTATGTCACGTCTCTGCTACACTGAAAGTTTGCCAAATCATCTATCCAGGTACTCTTGTCCTAGAGACTGTTATTGACTTTTGTTTGGCCAGCTGCTGCTCTGCTACAGTGGAGGAGCCTAATGGATCCACATACCCCATAGCCGTGATAACACTAACTAATAGCATTTTCATTAACAGGAGCATGGTTTCCAGAATTATTATGTATCATAGATATGTAAGGCCCTGTTTGCACTGAGTTTTTTTGACCCATTTAATGCGGAAACCATGCCAAAAAGTTCGAAAACGCCTCCCATGAATTTCAATGGGAGGCGGAGGTGTTTTTTCCCACAAGCGGAAAAAAAACATTATGCTCTTTCTTCAGGCGTTTCCGTCTCTGAGCTCCCATTGACATCAATGGGAGACAGAGTAATCGGTTTCCGCAGCGTTTTTCGGTGTAAGGCTGAAGCCGAAATACGCAGCGAATAACGAGGCAATGAGAGTGCAGGCAGGTCAAAATCTGCCTCAAAATTCCTGAAGGACTTATGAGGCAGATTTTTCCACCTGCAAAAAATCTCTGTGTGAACAGGGCCTAATACAGCTTTTTCAGAAAGCAATTTTGAAAAAACTATAAATAGTGAAACATCTTTGTTGCAAAATGCCAAAGTTTTTCCATTTTAACAACGGACACCGCTTCTAAATCAATGGGGTGCATCGGGCAGCTGGTGTCTGTCACATGACAAATCCGTTACAGTGTTGTGGTTGCCATTATAAATGTAAGCCACAACACAGATTTAAGCAGAGCCTAATAGTAGATGTTCCTGCTAGTTAAAAAAAAAAACTATGTATTAGAATTCTTCCTGCGGCCCCTAGTTCGTTCAGCGTTGGGCACATTTTACATTACTTGCAGTCAAATTACCTATTGCCACAATCCATATACTGTAAGCGGTTTGAATAGTGTCAAAGCCAAGATAGAAAAAATAACTTTGATCCCCAATGGCGGTGTGAAAACCTGTGTTCAATGATGTGTTTTACTGATCAGCACATTGACAGCTGAAATACAATGACGTCTAACATTATTATAGGTGAATCCAATGCTTAATGGGGCACTAAATGTAGAGTCAGCACCTAAAAGAAGTGACGTGCATATATCCAAACAGAAACTGCAGCAATTCTGACGTCACTGCATGTGAATGGTAAAAATGCTCACGTCACAATTTTATCATTCGCAGCACGCTCATTATTGATGCGGATTCTGCACAAAAAAGCAGCAGATTACCTCCATTGAACTTCAATAGAGCTAAGCCACGGTCGAAAAACACATGCAATTCTACAGCAGAGATAAGAGTTTCAGCTGCAGATTTTTTTGCCACGGATTTACTTAGTTCAAATCCTCACTGTATGAGCAAAGCCTTAGACTATAAACTAGAGAAAATGAGGAATTGTAATGCACAAATTTGAAGCGAAAGAATCTTTAAACAGAGATTTTTATTTTCGCCTACGTGTAAAGTAGTACATAGGTCTATAAACTAAGTAACACACCCTTAGCTGGGCAATGATCCGTAGCCAACAGAGAAAAATGAAATCACAGGGCCGGCCATAAAAAGCTGTGAAAAATACAGATCTGTTAGTATAAACTCACAAGTTGTGTAGGAGGAAGCAGATGTTAGTGGAACAGGCATCCAAAAGACAAGACATTATTCCCTGAGCTTGGTTCTGTTACATTCCACCATCACACAGATTGGAATAGTAATTAAAGATACAAACTCCGCTTTATGCAGATGAATTACACAGGAACCAAAGAGTAAAATGAAATCCTGCAAGTTGATCTACACCAGTAACTTCAGAACAGTCTTATATCTGTAGGCATTTATTAAAGTGCATCAAGCTTAAAAGGTGCAAAGATCTGACACAACCAAGGGGTTGTAGAGGTAGCAGAGGCATCTGGGCCCTGGTGACGGATGTGGCCCCAAAGGCCCCTATGAGTCTTAAAGTTATCCAGATTGTTGGCCGCCCCGCCGATCAGCTCTTCATTGCTTACATGGTTCTTCTTTCTGTTTCCACTGCACGCGCTGTTAAATTTGTAGCGGCCGTGCAAGGTATTGCACTACTGTCCCATTCAACTTAATGAGGCCGTGGCATATTAGCTTTTCCTACATCATATTACAGCCATTAGAGGGGTGTTCTCATCTCAGACATTTATGGCATATGCACAGGACACGTCAAACGTCCGATAGATGCAGGTCCAACCTCAGGGAATCGCACCTCTCTCTAGAACGAGGCCCCATGAACGCCATCTTACCTTTTCCTGCTGTCGGGCTCCAGCCACTGATTTACGAGGTGGCCGGGTTTTCGGGAAACATACGAGTGCTTTTTGCTAGGCTGCTTCTGGAACGCTCAGAGTTCCGGAAGAAGAGTAGTACAGCAAGCTACATTGTCTCTGTACCGGATGAGATCTGGAAACTGTGTAGCTTGAAGTGATACGCTCTTTCCCTAACTCCTTCTCACTAACTCCAGCCATCTCAAAAACCAGCGACAGCAAGTGAAGGTGGGGGGGGGGGGGGGGGTGAGGGTGCTCCATTTTAGAGATAGGCGCGGGTTCAAGAGGTAGGACACGCATCAGACATTTATAGCTTATGCCCTAAATGTCTGAAATGAGAATGCCCCTTTAAATAATACTGGGAGATTTCAGCTCTGGAGCAAGCAGAGTTGGTGAATGCGGGTCTGGACTACAATAAAGGCTGTAACTCTGGATCAGTACAAAATAAGTATTTTTTCGGTGTGTTTTGTACTGGGAACAGCTAGCGGTTTACATACAACATTTTAGCATAAAGCTCATAAAAGAAACGGAAATCTCATATGTTCCCTCTTTTGTCTGTCTGCTACGACTCATTCAACAAAGATTGTAAAACAATAACATTATGCTTGGCTGCCGTGAGAGAGATGCATGGAATGCCAATGACTTGGCCAGTACCTGAATTAGTTGAATCTATGTATTGCTCGACTACATAAAAAAAAATCTCTAGTTGAATACAAATTTCTTGCGACAATGAGCATCTGCATCTGGATTCCTTATGAGGATCACAAATAAAATATATCTTTTCAATCAGTCAAGTTATTAACCCTCTCATGCCCCTGTGTCCAGGTCGAATTTTCCATTTTTGATATGCACTTCTTTAACCCCTTCAGGAAGCAGCCCTTTTTCAAATTTTCACTTGTTTTTTTCTCCCCACCTTTCAAAAGCTATATTTTTTTTATTTTTAAGTCTATATCGCCATACGAGGGCTTGTTTTTTCCAGGACAAGTTGTAGTTTTTCATGGCACCATTTATTGTACTGCATAATGTACTGGGAAGCTGAAAAATATATTTGTGGGGTGAAATGGGCAAAAAACAGCGATTACGTCATATTTTGGGGGGTTTTGTTTTTACGGCGTCCATTAGACGGTAAAAACTAAATATTCACCTTATTCTACAGGTTGATACGATTACGGCGATACCAAATTTATATATGTTTTGTTTTAGGTTTTACCACTTTTAAAAAAATAAAACCATTTGCTAAATTAAAAAAAACGTTTGTGTCGCCGTATTCTGAGAGCCAGAACTTTTTTATTTTTCCATGAATTTAGCGATGTGAGGGCTTTCGTTTTGCGGGGCGAGCTGTAGTTTTCACGGATACTATTTTGGGGTATATGCAACTTTTTGATCATTTTCTATTTCATCTTTTTGGAGCGCTAAGGTGACCAAAAAACAGAAATTTGCGTGTTTTATATATAGATTTTTTACAGCATTCACCGAGCGGGTTAAACAACGCTATATTGTGATAGTTCAGACTTTTACGGACGCGGCGATAACAGTTGTGTTAACTTTTTTTTTTTTAACACTGATTTATGGGAAAAATGTGAAAAGGTTTTTTTTTTGAACATTTAATACTTTATTGTTTTTGGAACATAACAAAAATCTTTATTTAACTGTTTTTTACTTTTTTATTAGTCCCCCTAGGAGACAGAGCTTCAAAGGAGTACAGAGATGGCGGATCTGGGGGCTTTTTTTCCGTTTTTCGTGGACGTTAAAAAAAATTATGAATTTTAATCGTTAGGGGTTTTTTGTCCCAACCCCATGAAAACGCCACTGTGCCCATGTAGATAGTGCCACAATACCACTGTAGATAGTGCCACATTGCCCACATAGATAGTGACAGCGCCCAAATAGAGAGTGCCCACTGTAAATAGTGCCACAGTGACCAATAGTGCCACAGTTCTCCCTGTAGATAATGCCCACATAGTGCCACACAGTGCCCATGTATATAGCGCCAGTTTCCACATAGGTAGTGCCAAAATAATGCCTCAGTGCCCATGTTGATTGTGCCACACCCCCTGTATATAGCACCACACCCCCTGTATATAGTGCCACCGCCTGAAAACAGAGCCACCCACCCTCTACATAGCGCCACCCCCTGTAGATAGCAACATCCACCCCTGCAGATAGTGCCACCCCCACCCCCCGTAAATGGCACCCCTTTTCATGTAAATAGCACCACTGTAGCGCCCTAAAGGACCGGAATCCCTCTGGCCGAAGATTCCGCTCCTACAGGAAGCCCCTGAGGTTTCTGTCCATATATGGACAGTGACATCAGGCGTTAACTCTAAAAGCGGAATCCCTTGCAAGAGTGGGGATTCCACTCCAGGAGTAGCCCCTCACGTCACTGTCCATATATGGATAGGGACACCAGGGTCTCTCAAGTATTGGAATCCCCTCCACAGAGCGATCTGACACCAGGGATTCCGCTATTAGAGTGAGCCGCTGAAGTCATTGTCCATATATGGATAGTGACACCAGGGGCTTCTCCAGTAGTGCAATCCCCAGCTAGAGTGTCGGCCAGGGATTACGCTCCTAGAAAGAGCCACTAACTTCACTGTCCAAATGGACAGTGACGTCAGGGGCTCTCTCTAGAAGCGGAATCCCCGGCCAGTGCTACTGGGATTCCGCTCCCAGAGTCAGTTCAGGTGGCGCTATCTACAGTGGGGGATACAATGCTATCTACAGCGTGGGGGGGGGTTGCTATCTGCTGGGGAGATAGCATTATCTACAGAGGGGATGGAGAGACGGCAGGTGGTCCCTCTAGGAGGGGAATCCTCGGCCAGAGCGCTGGCCGGGGAATCCGATGCTGGAGGGAGCTTAGGTGGCGCTATCTATAGAGGGTTTTGCGCTACCTACAGGGGGTTGTGGGTGGCACTATCTACAGTGCTGGGTGTATTCCGGGGCTCTCAAAGTCCCGGCCGACATGTGTGCAGCGCTGCTCACACTGAAGCAGCACTGCACTCATTAAACCCGTTCCAGGCTGTCAACGTTTATATACGTAGCAACTGCATGGGGCATGGGCAGTTACAATGTATATAGCTGTATGGCAGTCGTGAAGGAGTTAATGACTATCATGTCTTGAGGATTTAGAGCCGAAGAACTTGCTGTGAAAATTTGGAACCCCAAAATGGGAAACTATTAACTAATTTAATCTCAGACAGCCACATTACAACTAAAACAGTAATAAAAAGTATATTACACTTGTGGATTGTTCAATTATCTAGTCACCTGCCAATAAATAAATAGGATTTCTCTCTGAAATATTAAGCTAAAGACTTAAAATTTTTATGCCAGTTTTTTTGGGTAGAAAACTCGCAAGAGGGTTCAAAAGTCGAAATTTGCGACTTTTGGCATCTTACATCACTCTTGCTAATTATGTGAAAAGGGAGCACAGCTTCTTAAAAGGGGGCGTAGAAACAGTGGCCCAACAAATTTATTAGACAGAAAGCTGGGAGTATATTATTCTGGAAATCTATGCCATCTGTGGGGTGTAGCAAGGTAGAGGCCTGTGATGGGCTCCGTGACTTGACAACCCCCCCCCCCCCCCACAACAATTCAAAAATGTATACTCACCTCACCTCTTCTCCTCTCCATGTCCCCTTAACCTACTACAGAATGTTGTGGCTCATACAAGGTTCTGACGCTGGGCAGCATCAGGCTGTTGTATGTGATGCAGCACAGATGACGAGTGCTGCGTTGTATAAGGCCCTGGCGCTGCTCAGCGTGAGGACCTTGTGTGGACGGCAGCACGCTGAGGGAGCCTGAGAGGACTAGGAGGGGAGAAGAAGAGTGGTAAAGTGGGCATACATCTTCATTTTATATACGATGGGAAAGGGGAAATGGATGACACACGGCCACAATGGTTGAATGTATGTGTAGATGTAAGGCTTGATCGGCTGAATTCGGACAATCATTTGCCATTTTGAACAAGCAAAGTCTGTTTTTATTTTAATTATTTTTTTTTATTTATCCATGGTCTGCTATATTTATCTGGCATGTTACATGTGCGAACTATCCCACGGACGATTGATCGGCCGCATCCGTCCCAATCAGAATTCTATCAATATGGCCAGCTTTAACCTCCTAGATAACCCCCTAATAACGTTTAAGACAAAGATAAATAGGAGAATGGTGTAGTAGGTTAGAGCATGGTTATACAGTTCTGTATATTGCCCACATTACAGTGCCACACAATGTTAAAACACTGCCACCATTTAGCACCATTATTTGTCCAAAATTTAGAACCAATTATAATTGTGCCCATACGATCGATCCAATCATACAGTATTAATACCTATACAATTTATTCTAGCCATGAAGCCCATATATTCTGGAGGTAGAAAGCAAGAGTCCTCAATAGCTTTATGTAAGATAAGTCCATCTAACATTAGAATTGGTTTAGGTGGAGGTCATGCTTATTGGCAATACTAGCAGTATACCATTACTGAGATAGTTAGATTCTATAAAAACAAAGGTTCACCTGCTGCAAATAGTTTGGGACAATCTGTGGACATCAGTTGTGGGAACAGCGTGAAGGAGAAAGGTGGTTTGTGGCGGTTATTGGAGAAAGAGCGACAGATGAGGAGAGCAATACCAAGCTTCAAGAGACTTAGATATCCAATAAAGAGTCTGTTCATGTGTACTGTAAGATTAAGGTTGGTGGAGGCACAAACAATGGATGCATCTGCGATATGTTTTTTTATTTTTTTTATTTTTTTTTAACTTAAAGGGGTATTTCCAACTTAGCCATTTGGATATGCTATAAATGTCCGAAAGATGTGGGTCGCAGTTCTGGGACTCACAACTATATAAAGAATGAACAGCTGCCGATTCCAAGTGGTGACTAGCGGAGAGTGGGCAGGGCATGCACGAGGCTCTCTCCATTCTGTTTAGAAGCTATGGAAGCAGCCAAACAATGCTTGCTAACGCCAGTTGAACAGAAAAGAGAGCCACGTGCAATAGCAGCCCTCACTCCACTATTCCCCGCCTAGAATCTGCGACCATCGCCCACCGCATCGGGTGAAGTGTGGGTCATGTGACCCTTGTTCTCGATATAGGTGTGGGTCCCTGAGCTATAGCAGAATTTATCAGATATTTATAACATTCTGTGGATATGCCATAATTGCCTAAGTTGGAAATAACTCTTTAAGCAGCTTGTGCAGGTTATTGTGATCGATCAGCATTTTACAATCCACAGTAAATGTTGGTAAGGTGTTCATATTAGAATCTGAGCTATAGACACCTATTACTTATAATTTTTAGGATTAATTTTAGTTTTCCAATTTGTCCATTAAAATGTTGGCTGTCCAGATTAAAAGAAATCAGTTTGGCAACCCTGTCAACCTCTGAAATTCTGGCCACGTGGCCCCTCATAGCAGCCATGCGAGTGGCCCTCTCCAATGAATTCTATGGGAGTCAACTCCCTCGGACTTCAAAGAAAGAGCCACACGCATTAGTCTCCAGCGCTTTTGGCTCAATAGGATCACCGAACAGCCATCAGGGAATGCCTGTTTCTCTTAGAGGTGGGGTTCCCGGAGGTAAGCAGTGTGTACACTACTCATTTAAACTGTGACTGTCAGGGGCCTAAAAGCTATGTACACTGTGGCAAGCTTTTTTTTTTTTTTTTTTATTATTATTTTTATTATTAAATCAATGTTTTATTGACTTCTTCATTTTGAATTAAATTGACTTTTACATAGAAGCTGTATAGTTCGCGATGAGCAGATTCCGTCAGTTCAGCTAAACCAACAGTGCAGTTAAGTGGAGGTAACATGTCTCTAACACACAGGACTACCATAACATTGATCACATCTAAGTTGATCAACTTCGATGTGATTGTAATTATGGTGATCTTGTGTGTTAGATACACACAGGAGTCACTCTCAGCCGAGCCGCAAGATCAGCTGAATTGACAGAATCTGCTTATAGCGAACGATACAGTTTTTATGTAAAAGTCAATTTAAAGAGTTTAAAATCACCTAAAACATGAATTCAATAATAATGCTATAGTAATAAAAAGCTTGCAAAAAAAGTGTGCATAGCCTTTAATTAGAATATGAGATAGATAGATAGATAGATAGATAGATAGATAGATAGATAGATAGATAGATAGATAGATAGATAGATAGATAGATAGATAGATAGATAGATGCAGCCGAGACAAGGGTGGGTGGTGGAGGCCGCCTTAGGATCCCAAGGTGGTAGATGCTCCAGGGTACATGCCAAATGTGCCCTTCCTATAACTCGGCCATGATACCATCTATGATCTAACCACCTATAACTTATCATAAGGCACCAACCGTACAAGGTTTCTTTATTTTGCATTATCTGATTTAGATATTTAAAGTGTACCTATTATTAGAAAACCAAAAATCTGAAATCTATTGGCTGCTGTAGATGAATATTAGATGCTGTGCAGACAGGAAATTGGGGTCTATCCGGTATAATTTGGGTGTGTTACAATTTCCTTGCATGATTCCTGTAAATGTGTTACTCTCGTGCTTTGAGTGGGTAGGCTCTTGGTGCGATGTTTCACAAAAGGTGTCTTTTTCCTTTTGGCAACACTTCTGCACATATAGTTAAAGGTTACAAAATAAGACCCAGTAATATATACACCACACACACCGAAACCATTAAAGGCCTTTGTTAGCCCTTTGGCACATTTTTTATTTTTATTTTTTAAACCACGTATTAGAGGATTTTAGACCAATTTTTAATTGTTCTTTATAAAAAAAATGTTTTTGCTTTTTGAGATACAGCGTCTATGTATCGTGGATATATAGAAGCTTGTATCTTGTGCTCAAACCCAAATCCGTCAGGTCAGCGGGACCGACTGCTTCAGTGACAGCGGATCCTGAGTGATTCAGGTTTGAGCGCAAGATGCAGCTTCTATGTATACAGGATACATAGAAGCTGTATCTCAAGAAGTAAAAAAAGAAAATAAAAATGTGTGCAAAAGGTTTACATAGCCTTGAAGCACCCTGTGCTCGAGGAGTTCCGCTAGCCATCAATGCCATCATACAGGGATATTTCAGGAATTAGCGGGAAACTTATGTAGGACTCTAACAGCTCCGCAATTACCTCTAACACATACATGAAAGTTACACATGAACTCTTTGGTGACAGCATAATAGTAGATTATATATTGAACTGCTGGAAGTGTTAAAGCTTTTTTGACAACATATGAAGTGGTAAAGAAATAGACTCGAGTGGATCCTAAGAAATACTTGTTATTTCTATGAACTCGGCATTAAAGAGACGTAAGCAAATTAAGTAAAATTATATATTTTAGCTCAATGAGGTTTCACCCACAAAACGGCTTGACAATATGTATTACAACACAGCCCAGTGACTTGGTATAGCTGAACATAACATACAATATACTATAGGACACTTCATTGTCCGTCATAAACATTGTTCATTAATGTTCTATTCTTGTTATTTTAGTTGCCTTTTATCTTTTTGGTGGTCAGAATGTTGTGCTATTTTACGCAGTGAAAAAAAAAACCTGATGGCTCATAAATGGACCTATCATGTGTGAACAGAGCACAAGTTCCTTCCAAAATAATATATATATTTTTGTCTTCATTGTTGTGGGTATTTTTCCCACTATAAATTTGACAATTTACAGTAGTACAGATTGAATACACCTATCATAACAAGTATATTTGCTAGAATTATTTTATAAAGTAACACTCGGATTATAGGCTGAACTTGATAGACCTTCATCTTTTTTCAACCTTATCTACTAGGTTGCTAAAGGTGGATTTACACAGGCAGATATCGCCAGTGTTTACGACCTTTATAATGAGCACTTATTAACAATGCAGTTTGTGGATCGGCGATTGTTTTCTCCCTTCAAATAGAGCAATAATTGTTTCGTTTGCATACGTCGGCAGCACATGCCCTGAGATGTGCTGGCAACTAGCGTCCATTTTATTGGCCGCATAAAAGATGTAACCAGCCGATGACTGACGTTTGCTCTGTTATCGGCTGATCTTTGTAAAAAGTCCTTAAAGAGAACCTTTCACCACCCCATACATATGCAGCTGAGTGCAGCATGTAATGGGGAGGGCTGCACAAACCCTGGGGCATTTTACATTTTTTTTCTACCTCCCTCCGTTATTTAGATATCGGTGCCGTTATATTTGGCGCCTGATATTTAAATAACCCCCTGAACACTCAACGGGGCGTGTACTGTCAAGGGGGTGTGTTACTATGGCTGTGACACTGTCCAATCAGATATGGACAGCGCCACAGCATGAGAGAATGTTTGATTGCAGTCTTTTCATCCGAACAGGCAAGGGGGCGTGTCAGTGCTACCGACAGTGTGAATTGGAGAGGAGAGCGCTATCTAATCTCTTGCGAGAGATCAGTCTTGTATTGTCTGACGAACTGGCAAGGGGGCGTGGAGAGAGAATTATATATATGGCATACCCTATATTTTTCAATGACATAGGTAGAGTCCATAATTACAATCAGTCCCATTGAGGAAATGTATAGGGCATATAGGGTATGCCATATGTATAATTCGCTCTCCATAGACTACATAGGTTATACATGTGAAAGCCCTCCAATGTTCTGAAGTTGAAAAGGTAAGGGATATTCCATACATTTTCCTACCTATGCTCTTTTTTTATGGGATGTGCTATATATGTGCAAACCCTCTGTTTTGAATAGGTACTTAACTACAAAAAAAGGTTAAAATCGTAAGTGAAGTAACACACATCGGTTGTCCATCATTATGAAATAGCCTGCTCACACTAACAAATAATTGTATCCCCTTTTTATGTTACCAATGCCGATGATGTTGGCACAGCTTATTGTATCCTGGTGTTGCATGCCCCGCTATGGCCCCACCCCCTGCCCTAGCGTGGAGGGAGGAGTTGGGAACATCGCACTGACAGCAGTGCATACCCGTCAATCCAATCATTACTCCACACGTCATCTAGGGGAAGCCGGTCTAGCCGGCTTATGATTGGCTATACATGACGAGCCACTTTTCTAAGGGGGAGGGACAAGCATAATACCCCGAGCCTTGTCATTGGTCTAGACATCTTTAGGGGGATGGACACCTCGCCTTTTTACGACGGAGTGTTCTGCCGCCAACTGCTGCTAGCAATCTGGCATGAATCGATGCCTCTAATACATTGTGCGCTAAACTATCAAATAGACTAAAATCTGCAGGCCCCTGAAGAATTACGGCAGATACAAATAAAGTAAAGAAACGCGTAGGGCTGACACTTGGTGGCTGAATAGACATATGGGCTTCAATAGGGCTGCCACTTGGTAGCTACATTAGGAATGGTGCTCTGATAACACTAGCTTTGTTGACTTTGAATGTGGTGCAGCGGATTAGGACTGCACAAGCAGTTCAGTGTTATTTGGACGTTAATGAACAGATCTAGAGGTCTCTGATTGCACTAGTCACTTATACCAGAGCACAGGAGTGGGGCAAATGACCTCTGCTCGTATTATTGCCTACATATAAAAAAAAACTCTAGTTTAGAGAAATAATAAAAATATTAAAACACAAAATATTATAAAAATATAAAATCATCTATAAAAAAAATAGAACATAGACTAGGGAGATAAGTGTTTCTTTTGGAGCACATATATTAGCCTACCAAATTACTTTAACTGATCGTGTCCATGTAAGTGCGATAGCACTAGATGTAAATACTGCTATATCTGTACTATCACTTTATTCATGCAGATATAGTTTATGAACCAAATGTAAACGCTTACATGGTAACCGGAAGTAGTTATATCCCTAAAAATTTAGAACCAGTGAGAAACTAAGTATACATTCTAGGGAAAAGTAACAGGAATATCTAAACTACTAACAGTGACATTTAATACCTACCATACTTCACACCAAATACTATATGTCAAAAGGGAAAATGACTGATATTAAAGCATATCATTAATAATAGATAACGTGCTGCCCTAATGATTCCGCTGTACACACAAGCCAAACACCCCCCTATGATTGACATCCGCTGATGTATACAGGCAGCAACATGAGTATAGTCAATCATTGATGGGGAAGGGGCAGAAGGAGGCTGGGTTAGCTACAGGCTCCTTTAAGTACACTTTATTTTTGGTTATTATATATGTGGCACAATATTTAATGTGAAGTTTGGTATAAGAGCAATTCAGGCCTGTGACTTGAGAAATGCCACATGTAATAGAGCGGAAATCTTGTACTTGAGTGAATAAAGGAATCCTTAATTTCTTCATCATAACTGGAGTGCTGCCTTTTATTTGAATTTTTGCCATTATATATGACAGATCTGCTTTAATACAAATCGGTCATTTTTCCTTTAGACATATAGGGTGGAATTTATCAACTTTTCTACACCAGTTTTCTGGCATTGAAAAAAAACCACCAAAAACAAAATCTTTTTCGACATTTGCACCGCTCACGGTCCTTTACTAAAAAGTGGGTGGGGCTTAACAAAAGTGGTGTGGCCTCCCTCCAGCTACCATACCTAGAAAAGATCTCACTTTCAGGAGCAGGAACAGCCAGAGATGAGCTTCAATAAATTAGGCCTCAATCGGACGCCAGACTGTCGTCTTAAATGTCTGTCTTAATTAAGTCCCCCAGTGGTATTTGGTGTGAAGTAGGTATTTAGGTATATG
The DNA here is from genome assembly GCF_050947455.1 of Rhinoderma darwinii. Classification (NCBI taxonomy): domain Eukaryota; kingdom Metazoa; phylum Chordata; class Amphibia; order Anura; family Rhinodermatidae; genus Rhinoderma; species Rhinoderma darwinii. The sequence continues at coordinate 400,209,677 of NC_134688.1, read as the reverse complement.
CCAAGCAAGATATTTAGAAAAACAATGCACACTCCTGCACTATAATCATTTCTCTGTACAATTGGAGGTACACTTTAGCCAGCGGCTTTCAACTTTAGACAAAAATGGACGTCGTGGGCAACTTTCATCATGATGATCTTGTGGGCACGGTCAGTGCACCAGTGAGATGAGCAGCAGGAGCAGGGCTTTATTACACAACCCTGTTACTGCTGCAATTGCCGGCATCAGATTAAACTCCAATCCCTGCAGTTAATGGCATTGCTGAACAAGGGAGGAAGCCCCTTTGTAACAGTGCACGCAAGTCAATCTCCAGGGCTGGGGTCATCATGGAGACTAGGACCTGGCAATAGATCCCCAGAGCGGTCTCATGTATATTCCTATTAGGGCATACTTGTAGTATGCCCTAACAGGCACCTGAGCATATTTCTGTGCACAGGTACGATATGCTGGCATACAGAAGTACGCCAGCATATTGTTGATAATAAAAAACATTTATAGCAAAAGTCCCAATATCGGATGAATAAATGCAAAAAAATCAAATAAAATTCAAAAGATTTGTATAAAAAAAAATTGAGAGTTTATTTTAATAAAACATAACACGAAAAAAAAACCACAAAATTAAGTTAATTAAATGCTAACATATACATACTACAAAATGGTAAAAATTTGTCTCTTACAAAAATCAAAAGGTCTCATTCAGCCACATTGATGCAAAAATAAAAATAAAAAAGTTACTATATATTATCTGGAAATACCAAAATGAAAAAACAAGAAATGTGACCGGTCCTTGAGAGGTTAAATAGGATAATGTTTTCTCATGACAGATCCACTCTAAAGGGATATTCCAGAAAAATATTTACACTGATGACATACTGATTAGCAAAAGGTAGGAAACCATATATAATATCAACACGGTGTCAGTGCTAATGGGAGGAACATCTCATTAATAGAAAATCCTAGGTGAGCTAATACATAGGCAAGGTAACCGATGAGGGTGTGTTCATTTAAAGGGGTATTTCCAGCGACAAGCAAAAGCGAAAATATGAATTTCTTCAAATTGTGATGAAGCAGATAGGTTACACAAAATGTACGTCCTATATATAGAGCAGATGGATGTAAAGTTTTGTAGGAAAAGATTTAGTGTGACTTATAGTGAACGGAGATTTAAATCCATAAATTCCAAGTCCAGAATGCGGTTCCACACTGTAAACTCTTACAAGGAAGGCTGTCGGTCATTGCGCGAGGCCGCCCTCCGGATTTATGAACCCATACGGAGTATTTTTCAAGGTGTAATGAATCCTCTGGTGGTGCATGTGAAGTCTTTACCCCAGGCACTATACAGTAATTCAATGTAGGAAAAACAAGTTGTCCTACTACATCATTGGAGCTCAGCGACACCGTTAAGCAGTAACTCAGGATCAGTACGAGATAAGTAATGACACGTGTTTAAACAATGAGCAACTTTGTAAACAGATTATATTTCTAAAATAAATGGTTAATTCATGTTCATAGGAAAACATATGTGCTTAAAGAGGCTCTGTCACCAGATTATCAAATCCCTATCTCCTATTGCATGTGATCGGCGCTGCAATGTAGATAACAGTAACGTGTTTTTTTTTAAAAAAACGATCATTTTTGGCCAAGTTATGACCATTTTTATATTTATGCAAATGAGCCTTTCTAATGGACAACTGGGCGGGTTTTCTCTTATTTCCATCTGGGCATGTTTACTTGTTTTCCTAGCTGGGCGTTGTGAATAGAAGTGGATGATGCTGACATATGATGCTGCCAAACACTTCTATTCACAACGCCCAGCTAGTAAAACAAGTAAACACGCCCAGATGTTACAAACACAATACACGCCCAGTTGGAAATAAGAGAAAACACGCCCAGTTGTCCATTAGAAAGGCTCATTTGCATAAATATAAAATTGCTCATAACTTGGCCAAAAATGATCGTTTTAAAAAAAAACAAAAAAAGTTACGGTTATCTACATTGCAGCGCCGATCACATGCAATAGGGATTTGATAATCTGGTGACAGAGCCTCTTTAAAGTGAATCTCTGCCTTTTAACAGCATGCCATTTTATGGGCCCAAATTTGTGTGTTGATTTCTTAAATTTAGATTTGTAATGGTCAGAGCTCCGTTTTCACGATGCAGAGCTCCAAATCCTTTGCGAAGATGTAGAGAGTTAAAAGATAAAATTCTGCACCCACTAGCGGGAGCTTACTGCAGACTGTTGTATTATCGAGTTATATGTATAAACCGTATGCAGTAAGACCCTAAGCTCCCCTATTGGTGGCAAAAGGTTTTCATTCATAGTAGTATTCCCAAAACAACAATTGCCGGGACCCCAACCAATCCAGAGAACAAAAGTGAATTGAGCTGTACTGTACAGCTGATGCCTGGGAGCGCTGCAGTGCAGTGCAGTTAAAAACTTTGAAGGGGCCGTAGAACTAATCCAGCAATGCAGCCGCTTCAATCCTAGTTTTACCATGCTATACTATATGGACAAAAGTATTGGGATACACCCCCTAATCATTTAAATCAGGTGTTTCATTCAATGGCGCAGGTGTAAAAAAAACAAAAAAAAAAAAACACTTAGCCATGCATGCAGTCGCCTTTACAAACATTTATGAAAGAATGGGTCGTTCTCAAGAGATCACTGTATTCCAGCGTGGTACTGTAATAGGATGCCACCTTCGCAACAAGTAAGTTTGTGAAATGTCTTCCCTCCAAGATATCCGACCTTATTGTGCCCACTGTAAAGTTTAGTGGAGGAGGGTAATGCTATGGGGTTGTTTTTCAGGGGTTGGCCACTAAGTTCCAGTGGCGGGAAATCTTAAAGATTCAGCATACGAAGACATTTTGGACAATTGTATGCTTCTAAGGCCTCATTTACACGAGCGTGTGCGTTTTGCGCGCGCAAAAAACGCTGCGTTTTGCGCGCGTTTGTATGGCGTATGCACTGCGTATACGCAGCCTTGTTGCGTTTTAAACGCGCAAAAGGCATTTGACAGCTCCGTGTGTCATGATGCGCGGCCGCCATCATAGAGATGAGGTAGTCGAGGCCCGTCACTGTCCAAGGTGCTGAAAGAGCTAACTGATCGGCAGTAACTCTTTCAGCACCCTCGACAGTGAATGCCGATCACAATATACACCAACCTGTGAATAAAAAAAGACTTTCATACTTACCAAGAACTTCCTGCTTCCCCCAGTCCGGGCTCCCGGCCGTTGCCTTGGTGACGCGTCCCTCTCTTGCCATCCGGCCCCACCTCCCAGGATGACGCCGCAGTCCATGAGACCGCTGCAGCCTGTGATTGGCTGCAGCCTGGGCTTGGCCTGTGATTGGCTGCAGCCTGTGCTTGGCCTGTGATTGGCTGCAGCTGTCATTTGGACTGAACTGTCATCCCGGGAGGTCGCACCGGAGTTATCGGTAAGTCAGAACGTCTTTTTTTTTTACAGGTTCATGGATTTTCGGAGCGGAAGTCACTGTCCATGGTGCTGAACCAGTTTAACGCTTTCAGCACCGTGGACAGTGACTGTCTCCTGACGTCGCGTACCCGAACATTTTTTACCGGTTTCGGTCAAAACGAGTTTGGCCGAACCCGGTGAAGTTCGGTGCGCTCATCTCGAATTTGACACTCCGTTTGGATGTTTGTAAACAGAAAAGCACGTGGTGCTTTTCTGTTTACATTCAGGAGTTTGACAGCTCTTGCGCGAATCACGCAGTTCGCACGGAAGTGCTTCCGTGCGGCATGCGTGGTTTTCACGCACCCATTGACTTCAATGGGTGCGTGAGTGCGCGAAAAACGCACGATTATAGAACATGTCGTGAGTTTTTTTCTGCGCACACGCGCTGAGCGCAATTCACGCATCGTCTAAACAGCCCCATTGACTAATATAGGTGCGTACGACATGCGTGCAAAGCACGCGCGTCGCACGCGCGTATAATACGTTCGTGTAAACGAGGCCTAACTTTGTGGGAACAGTTTGGGGAAGGCCCTTTTCTGTTCCAGCATGACTGCCTCAGTGCAAAAAGCAAGGTCTATAAAGGCAAGGTTGGGTGAGTTCGGAGTGTAAGAACTTGACTGGCCTGCACAGAGCCCTGACCTCAACCCCATCCAACACCTTTGGGATGAACTAGAATGGAGATTGTGAGCCAGGCCCCCTCATCCAACATCAGTGTCTACCTCACAAATGCACTTTTGGATGAATGGGCAAATATTCCCACAGACACTCCAAAATCTTGTAGAAAGCCTCTCTGGAAGAGTGGAAGCCGTTTTAGCTGCAAAGGGGGGGGGGGGTCGACTCCATTTTAAAGGCTATGAATTTAGAATGCGGTGTCCCAATACTTTTTGTCCATATAGTGTATATAAATTTCAAATAGTAATACATTTCCAAACTCACCAACAAATTTATTTATTAAGTGCTTCATAAATAAAATTTTCAGTTTTAGGGGAAGTGCAGAAAAATGATCTGCATAAAGTTGTGAACGCGATCAGAAAAATAACTAGAATATATTAAACTATATAGAAAGGATCTTATAGTGGATTGTACAGAATTCCTTCTGACTCTACTGCAATAGAATTAAAAAGCAGACAATGTCTCTTTAACAAACTCTTCCCGCTTCCCATGTCTAGCGACTGCTGTAATAATAAGATCTCTTTCTATGAGCGGACTGATTATGTCAATAATGAGCTCACCAGCTAAAATGTAAAAAGGACTATTGTCAAATTACATTCAAATAGAAGCAGCATCCAAATGTGTAATGAGCGAGCACAACAGAGAACAAGAGATTAAGGATAACAATACCGGGACATTACAAATCACAGGACAATATCTAGACTGTGTTTTTGTCCTTCAGCAAAATTTTAAATGTGAGGAAAACCTTGGCAACAGCTGTGAGAAATATTTAAGCATGCAAAAAATGTAGCATCCCATGGTCTACGGTTATAACATCTAAACGAATAAACTATGAAACGTAAAAATACAGGAGGAAATATATAATAAATGTGATCTCAATAATGCTTTACATTCAATAAAAACGAAACAATTTTTAATTTTCTTCACTTTAAACACTGGAAGGTGCGATTTGCTACCAACATCTACAAAAAGTTTTTGGACCAGTAAATGTTACTTAGTCATGCCCCTCCTTAGGCCTGTTCTATAGTTAAGAATGGAAATCCATAAACAGCTTTACAAACAGTGATCATGTTTAGAATTCTTAACAAATAACTTGCATATCTGGACTATTTTTTTTAGATGATAACCTTCTTCGTAGTCTAAAAAATGGAATGTTTGCTAGAAAAAACTTTTTTTCTTCGTTTTTGTCTGGACTGGGAGCCTAATCCTCAAACATGCTTCCTCTGCTTTGAAAAAAGATGAAGATCAGCCAAGTTGGGGAAGGATATTTCAAAGTATTGCAATCCGAGCAGCTTCACGAGCAATGAGCAATTTGTGGCTGGACATTGTCATGCAAAAGAAGCACATCCTTCCAATCTGCAGCACACATTTCGGTATTGTAAACACTTTAGCAGTGTCCCATTCTGTAACATAAGAAAGATTGTGTCACGGCGCGGGGTGTGGACCCACTGGGCCGTACCGCATAGTGGGATAGCAGCTGGCCAAACAGGTACAATGCAATGCCTATAGTACAGAAAGGGTACCTGAGGCAATGTAGACAGTAGCGGTAGATTCAGGCTAAGAAGAGGCTCCGACAGTAGAAAGACACCCGGTGGGGTGCGACAATAGATGCAGCGGAGGGCACAACACAACTCCAACTTGAAGGCACAGAGGCACGGTAGCACGGGATACAGGGTACAGGCAGCAGGAACGGGTAACACTGGGAACTGGAAAACACTTGGAGACCATTTGGAAGGACAAACTTTAGGTAACACAACAACACTCAGGCAAGGCTCGAGAGGGCAGAGCCCCTTTTATAGTCCCGAGGCATTCTGGACTAATTGCAGTATTCTGCAACTGTGCGCATACTGGCCCTTTAAGGCCATGCGGGTGTGCTCTGCGGGAGACAGTGTCGTGACCAGGAAGTGAGTGCCGGCATCTCCCAGGTGTGAGATGCCGCCGTGAACTCGCTCGTCCATGGCCGCGGCCGTCAGAGGGCAAGTCAGGACGACGGTCCGCGGCCATAGACGTTACAGATTGAATCTCTGTTCCATTTGTTTCAGAGACACACATGTGCGAGAAAAAAAGGGGGCAGCTGCTCAGGGCAACCAGATTGCAGCGATCATCTTTCAGAGACCCCCTGAATGGAAGCGGATGTCTGATTGGTTGCATCAAGCAACTTACTTTTATAGGTTGCGCTGGTTTTGATAAATCTCCATTGATCTGAATGCAAAACAGCTTAAAATTTAATGAACTCAAAAAAAACAACAACTCCCATTAAAAAATTTAAATGCGATTTGGATGAAATATCAAGCTATCTGACATTATAATTACAGTGAAAGCACTTAAATTTTTATTTAAAAATGGTCTTCTAGAAGGGTGGTCCTCTGAAATGAGAGGATCAATACACAAAGGATATAAAAGCATTGAAAAGCCATCATAGAAAAATGTGGCCTAGATCAGGGAAGGCCTGGAAAGGTTGTACATCCAGCCACGAGCAACACATTTACGGGCCTAAATTATTGAACCTTTTTATGACTTCCCCATGAATGAATGATAATCTCATAATAAAAATTGGATAGAAATGGTGGCACATATTGCTGGGAAAATTTACATTAGAGACTTATCTTAATAAACCCCTTTAAGGAATTCCTAGAGCCCTATTGAAATTGATCGGCTTCATTTTTATTTCGCATAAAATACCCATTGCACGTTCATGGAAAAAGCACACCATTACTTGGCCTTTCGCTAAAGCTAAAATAAACTAGATTATGATGAATAGTCAGGCCTATATCCTTGTAGATAAAATAATTGTGCTAGAAAAAACCCTGGACTCTTTGGATCAGTTCTCTCAAGTCTCTTGACGTATTAATACTCCACTTGTGGAGTGACTCCTACTCATTCCCGTGTTTCTATTTAAAAAATCCTAATTTCCATGTTTTTCCCATCTCTCTTTTTCTTAAATATTTTATTTAATTTTGATCCATTCTTCTTTTCTTAGTATGCAGGGATTAATGTGACTGCTGATCTTCATAATGGGCCATTATATTTACTGTATCTGTAGAGGCTTCCGGTTTTGGTCTTATGACCAAATTACACTTTTGTAATGCTTTCCGATCTTCTAAAAATTAGCATTTAAGTAAAATTATCATTTGTTTGTATAACTGCATTTAATCCAAGGAAGATTTTTCTCCTGCAATTAAAGGAGCCTCACTTTTAAATTATTTTGATGGTTAATCCAGTCTGACAAGCCTTATGGGTCTTTTGTCTTCCTCTGAATCAATAGAGGGAAACAAAGATGAAAGTTCCCTCCTTTTCCTTATACACGTCTGAAGCAATGCTTCTAGGGGAAATTACTTCCGTAATACAGCGTGAGATGGAGCATGACCACGGAGCTGAAATAGGACCATGTCTATGAGGCTGAATACTCAGAGCTGCTCAGTAGATGTCCAACTAAATGGACATACATTTTACAAAACACTTCGTGTTCTATGAAAAGAATTTGCATCACTACACTAAAAGAAATTAGTTACAACCATAAGCTTCGCACCAAAAGAAATACTGAATATGCATAGAAATGGGTACCACGGAATTATTTATTTTAATTCTACCAAATTCAATATTCTGCGACATTAGGTCGTAACCGTTTTTTTCAGGATTTTTTTCCCAGGGTTTCTGTCTGACGTTTAAAACTGTTGGAACATGTTGTGAACAGACATGCTTGCTGCCAGAGTATACACTTGTTTACATTCAGAGACAGCAAACCCATACATACTGTAGCTAGTCCAGCTCTGATCTGAGAAGTGGATACCATTGTATCCCGTCTAGATAATGCTCTGTGAGCTAAGGGTGTGTTCACATCAGCGTTAGTTTCCGCTGAGGGGTTCCGTTGGAGGTTCCGTCGGGTTAACCCCTCAACGGAAAGGCAAACTGAAACCTCAGCTTCCGTTTCCCTCACCATTGAACTCCATGGTGACTGAAACCTAGCTAATGTTTTCCGTTTGTCACCGTTGTGACAGGGTTCCGTCGTTTTTATGGAATCAATAGCGCAGTTGACTGCGCTATTGATTAAGTCCGAAACAACGGAACCCTGTCACAACAGTGACAAACCGAAACCATTAGCTTGGTTTCCGTCACCATGGAGTTCAATGGTGAGGGAAACGGAAGCTGAGGTTTCAGTTTGCCTTTCCATTGAGGGGTTAACCCGACGGAACCTCAGATGGAACCCCTCAACAGAAGGGCAGCGGTGATGTGAACAGGCCCTAAAATACATCAGCACCAGCTGCACAGATCTCTCTGACAGTTTACTACAATGAATCAGCTTGGAGTCCGGACCTCTTTAGCTCAGAGAATTTCTTAGACTTGTACAATTGTATCCACCTCTCAGCTCAGAGCAGGACTAGGTATGTACAGGGTTGCGCCTTCGAATGCAACAAGAACGTCGTCATTCACGGACAACAAATAACTTGAAAATGGTGAGGAGTTTATACATAGTTTGTGTATTCTTTTATACAGCGATTAATCTTCATTTATGTAAAACCAGAAAACCCCTTTAAGTGAGGAAAAATTAAGAAAAAAATAATAAAACGTTAGGGAAAATGCGGTCTAATATTTTGTTGATTAGTACAGTATTTTTGGAGAGTTATTTCTAAGTCCTTTGAGAGAACATGTGTTTAAGTCTCATGTAATATTGCAGGTGCAGTGAGGTTATTTTAAAGTTAAAGCGAGTGTGAAAGTCTAAACTATTATAAAAGGAAATCAGAGCATTTAGAAAAACTTCAGGAGTGGATCTGGGAAAACCTTAAGGGTAAGGCTTCATGCACATGACCGTAGTTTTCATCTGTGATTATGGATGAATTTGTGGACCCAATCATTTTTATTCGCCACAGACACCTTTATATTTACGGATGTGTGTCTATGCTGTAGAAATTATTAAAAAAAAATAGAACATGTCCTATTCTTGTCTGCAATTGCGGCGCGGACTCGCCCATAGAAGTCTATGGGTGCTTCCGCAATTGCGGGCGGCTACGGATGTGTATTTGTAACCATCTGATCCGTATTTGCGGACAGTAAAAACCCTTACAGTTGTGTGCATGAAGCCTTAGGGTTTTTACTGTCCGCAAATACAGATCAGAGGGCTGCAGATACAAATCTAGCCATCCGCAATTGGGAAGCGCCCATAGACTTCTATGGGCAAGTCCGTGCCGCAATTGCGGACAAGAATAGGACAGGTTCTATATTTTGCAGATCATTTCTATGGCCCGGACACACATCTGGATATATACAGAAAGGTGTCAGTGGCCAATAGAAATGAATGGGTCTGCAATTTAATCCGTAATTACGGATGAAAACTACGGTAGTGTCCATGGGACCTTAGTCCACACGTGGAGTAAATACTGCAGATTTAATTGCGAAAAATCCACAGCGTAATACAGTAGCAGAAAAGTGGATGAGATTTGAACAAATGTCGTCCAGTCGCAGGATAAAAAACCCTCCGAAAGGAACGTTCATAAATTGACCTACGGTGCGTTTTTTTTAAATTCTGCAGCATGTCAATTTATATTGCAGAATCACTGGTTTTCTTTTGTGTGCTTTCTCCATTGAATTCAATGGGAAGTAAAACCGCAACAATATCAAAAATCGCAACTCAAAAAAAATAAAAGAAGCCTATACTCACCCGGATCTCTATGCTCCTGTGTCCAGCCCAGTGTCCAGGGATGATGTTTCATCCCATGTGACTTCTGCAGCCAATCACAGGCTGCAGCGGTGACATGAGATGAAACGTCATCCTAGGAGACCGGGCTGCAGGACGTCAGACGGACACATTGCCAACTGCACCACAATTTGGTGCGTTTTTTTGGCCTGGAATTTCTTGCAGCGTCCAAGGCGGATATGCAACTCACTTTTACGCAGCGTATCCGCCCAGTGTGAACGTACTCTAAAGGAGTATTCCATTTTATACAGTGGTTCCCAGAATCGACAATTATCACCTATCTACAGGAAAATGTATATTTGTGTTCATAACCTACCGCAGATATCGCCCCACAAATGCTCACACACTTCTGGGTTGTAAGCAGCACTTAGTGCTGAACTGGTGCCGTTTTATTACATGTTCCATCATGTATTAGGGTATGTGCACACGATGAAAGGCTTTTACGTCTGAAAAGAGACTGTTTTCAGGAGAAAACAGCTGCGTCGTTTCAGACGTAAAAGCTCCTCCTCGTAATATGCGAGGCGTCTTTGACGTTTGTAATCTTGAGCTGCTCTTCATTGACTTCTATGAAGAATGGCTCAAATTACGTTGCAAAGAAGCGTCCTGCACTTCTTTGCCGAGGCAGTCCATTTACGGGTCGTCGTTTGACAGCTGTTAAACGATGACGCGTAAATGACAGGTCGTCTGCACAGTACGTCGGCAAACCCATTCAAATGAATGGGCAGATGTTTGCCGACGTATTGTAGCTCTATTTTCAGACGTAAAACTAGGCATAATACGCCTCGTTTACGTCTGAAAATAGGTCGTGTGAACCCAGCCTTACTGTGCTCTCATCAACCTAATACCTGCCCAAAAGAGAGAGCCGGATCTTAGAAGGGGCCTGGCTTAGGAAAGAATCCGTAGAAGCCATCCTTTTTTGGTCATGTTTCATGGCACGCCAACACCAACAAAAATAGGAAGCAGGCAATGGTCATGTGGGGCTGTGTCGACGAGTCATTGACCTAGAGAGGCACCGGGATCATGTAACTGGAGTTTCCTTTGGCCTTTCTGGGCAAAAGTGGTAATACAAACATATTGATAAGCAAGTTCTAATCTTATTATATGATAACTAGGCAAGTGTTTAGTTGCTCCGGATAACCCTTTACTAGTGTACTGCTTATTGGACCTACACCCAATTTACCCCAAACCCCAGGGGCAGTAGTACAATACCTCCATTAGTAGTTCTTGGTCAGTTAATTCTTTGACTCATTATTTAAACAACAGTAAATGACTAACATTAAATTGTTCTAACTGCATTAATAATATATGTGTGCAGAGTCTTTGCGGTTTTATTTCCAGTAGTATACAGTAGATTATTAAAAATTTCTAAACTGTGAATCCAGAATTTTAGTCATTTACTCTGGTTCTGTATGAAAGAAACAGAGCTCTGAGTCCCCTATTGCCCTACAGAGATGAAAGTTAAGATTCCATTAAAGGGGTTGTCCACGACTGGACAACGGATGACCTAGCCACAGGACAGGTCATCAGTATACGATCGGTGGGGGTTTGAATCGCGGACCCAGCACCAATCAGCTGCTCCTTCTGCCTCAGGATGTTTTGAAAGGCACGCAGCAGTTGGAGCCGGAAGCAGATGGCTCCGACCACTGCATAGCGGCCATTCTGCAGTACTGCAGCTCAGTCTGCTTCCAGCTCCAACTACTGCATGCCATTCAAAACATCCAGCGCCCGGAGGCAGCCGATTGGTGCATGGTCCGGGTGTCGGACCCCCACCGACCATAAGCTGATGACATATCCGATGGATAGGTGATCAGTTGTCCGGTCGTGGACAACCCCTTCAAATCAGATGTCTAGATCCTCAATGGGAGTTGTACAAGTCAGAATATTGAACATACTAACTGGCGCCTTTGGGCAGCCATAAGTTTTAACTCTGTTGGACAATAGGTGAGCTGGAGAGCAATAAGAAAGATACAAAGCTCCAATCCCTAACAGAACATTAATAAAATTCCTTATTTACAATACATATATTATGTATAACTGCAGGAACACATTAAACACGTTAAGTTGTTGGTTTAAAATTATATATAAAATCTGTATTTTGCCCTCTATTTATTTACTACTTTTTTAAAATCTGGCAGCTTTTATTAGTCGGCTGATTTAAACACGGCTACCCGGGGATACTGCAGCTTTGATGTATTGTCTATTGGCAGTCCAAAATGTACCTTTTAGGATCAGGTTGCTGCTTTGTGCTTACACTGCAGCTCTGCTTGTTCAAGTTGGCTGCTGTGTATAAGCACAAGCTCACCAAACTGCACATGGTGCCGATTTCTATTATAGCAGCAAAGGATGGATTATAAACTAAAAATCAACACAACTAACAACGGAGAAAAGAAAAGATGATCAGAGATACAAAGAGATCTGCTTTAAATTTCTACATTATGATATGAATTTTATGTTATGTTTTCTTGGTTAATAAGGTTAATACCTTCATCTAACATACTACTTATTTCCTGTACGTCTTGCATTTTTTTCCCTCTACTTCAAATAAAGTAAGAAAATAAGGCATAAGACTTCTAAAAATGGGTTAAACTGTTATTCTGATTAACCTCCGACTGTTTCCCATTGTTTTCTTTTTTTTTCACCTTGGAAATACTAATTCGGATAGGTCTGCCATTCTCTCACACGCTGTATCATAGTCAAGCCCCATAATAAGGTTCTGTTTTTGTTTCGTGGTTGGGACACTTATCCACCTCTCCTCTACCTGTACTTTTATCGTCAGTCAGACATATGCTCATATACTGCTCCCTAGTCATGAGTTCTAGGGCCAATGTTCTCAAGCTTTCTTCAGATGGAGAACTAAGGACATTAAAACCACCAACAGTCATAACCATTACAGTACAGAACAAGAAAGCAACTACCACTCCTCAGACCGGGTGCTACCTCATAACCCACAATCTAGTAATTTTACATTTGCTACCTGCAATAACCAACCATGTGCAGAGATGTCTGAATTGAACGTGTATAACAGGAGTCACTAAAGCTATGCAACTAAAGAAGAGATGTAAAAAATAAAGGGTGATGGGTTAAGAGGAGCAATAGACTCCAGGTGTATCATTTCTGATAAATACAGTAAGATGCAGAGGAGTGGAGAGCGGAGGAGGATTTCACCTATGAAGAATAAGCCACCTAGTCAGCAGAAATCATAAAGGAATGCAAAAAACCACTAAGAGAATGACAGCTTGGTGGAGAATTACAGTAAACATAACAAAATGAATACAGAATTAGAGGAAAAGCAAAAAGATGCTGATTCAGCTGATGACATAATTGGAGATCCTTTCCTTAAAAATATTTCTTAAATATGCAAATTAGAAACTCTTGCCTACTAATGTATTCTAATATTCAGTTAGTGAAAAACTTCTTGTGGGAACAAAGACCGGAGTCTAAGCCTTCCGAAAGCCAAGCTTTAACTCAATAAACAACTAGACCAAAACAAGCACTTTATTTTTAACCATATTAAGAAATATATTCTTATTATTTCTATTTAGATCTGCACAAACATCAAAACAATGCCATTTCAATACTTTATTCTATTGTAAAAATCATATCTGCACCAGTTAAAGAGGTTAGGCGTAAGATAGCTTTTGCATCCAGGGCAGAATGATGGTCTGGGTTCCTGGGCCCCATCATAACCACCATAGTTATAATACACTTGAGCCTTGTTAAGACAATGACTTTAAACTACATTTACCTTTTGTTTTGCCATTTTTATTTTTAGGAAACAAGCTGGAGTAAAATGCAACTAATTTATTAAGAGGTGCACGCCGTCCGTGCGCCAAAGTGAAATCTACCTATAGACAAAGAGGAAAAAACACCTGGCGCACATCGTGCATCATCTCTTGTTTAAAGTGACAAAGGGTAGGGGGTAAGCGGTTGTGCTTACCTTGTGGTGTTGTGCTAGGAGGTAGTTTCTTTGCTTGATGAAGAGATTGGTCCGATCTCGTAACGCATAGCATTCTTATCCATTAAACATATATCTTATTTAAGCTTCTTGCCTTGGATTGAATTCTTCAATTCCACAACATTTGGACAGCGCTGGAGAGTTTTATCCCCTTTTTTTCTTCATTTATCTCGAGAGTGAAATCTACGACAGTCAGGATTTTCACTATAATTTGCGCCAGATTCTGGCATCGGGCTGCTGGCGGCCCTGCCGTTTTTCACATAGTGCTGCCCACTTTTTGCAAGGTGGCGAGAGCGATGGAAACAGCCCCAATGTCCAAAATGTTGCAACTTTTGATCCATATGCAACATTTCTACGCCAGAAAATTGGCTCACAAAAGTTGATAAATTCCCCCTAAAATATCTGGTCAAATTGGGGAACCTGTTTAAGGCTAGAACTACTGTGGTTAAATCTGAACCACCGTTCTATTCCATTCCCAAACTTGTTTAAGGATTAATATCAAAGAGGAGGATAGAAAGTAAGGCAATTCATTCACAGCTGAACTACAAACAACTCAACTTTAACATGTATAGCACCCTCAGCTTCTAGTATTTTGCACAAGAGAATAAAACATTAATGAGGATGAATTTTCTTTCACCAATTTCTCTCCTCCAGAAGGGTGGAAAATGTGATAGACAAAGGATCACCATCAAACAAAGTAACACCATTGTACATAACTAGATATGATAAATGCATAGGGAGGGCTAAAGGGGTTGACCAATTCGGCAGCCTTATTTGTCAAACCCCAAAAACCCTAAGTCTGGTATAAAAAGTTGCTAATCTGGATTGACAAACACATCTCTCAAGCCATACAGCTGGGTTTAGGAGTAGGAGAGCCTGCAGTATAGAACTAAAATCAATCTTATACTGTGGCCACCTGGTCTCTGTCCTTCAGTCATGCAATACCTGCTCAATTTGTGAACGTTACCATTTTTTTTTTCTTTGTTTGTTTTCTTTTAGTTTATCCAACTTTGGGAAGATATTTCCCATACTTGTCAGTCCATTCTCATTTGCACCCGTCTGCTCCCCAAACTCGACGCACGCACACATCATACTTCTCGTCATAATCCACATTACTCACTGCAATGTACCTAGCGCAGTATTAGTCTTCATCATCACTAGTACAGTCACTTATCAAGATCTATGCCTGTATACACATACCATATCAACTTCCGTGTAACCACCTTGTTCAACATTCATCGACACGCTTTCATAGCTCTGCTTTTCATTCTTGTTCTATGAAAGTTTTCCATCTTGAACTATCTAAACAACCTCCCTTTGACATTCCTACTAGCTTTAACATTCTGTCACAACCTTCTACCGCCTCCTTACCTTTTCTGCTGGCAACAACTGCTAGATAACCACCGTGCCCCGGACAGTGTCTGCTTGTAGAACTACCCATTTGTTGTTCTATTTTTAATACCAGTTCCCAGAACTTGGATTTCTGTTCTAGTCAGTACTTTTTATAATCTTTTGAGCCTCTCTAAAACAAGACAGTAGGATATCTCTCTTACTAGCCACTAAAACTACCCTTTTGGAGTTCTTTAGTACCAGTTCCTAGAACTTGGAATTAATGTCACTTTCTAGCCGGTCCTTTTTTTGTCTCACAATAGGATATCCTTTTCTTTGGTCTCTAGCAATCTTTATCATGAAACACAGTACAAACATAAACTTAAATTGTCACTACAGGTTGTTACATTCATACTGTTCCGCAGGCTGGAGTCTATAGGACCCAGCTTGGGACAGTCCACCGACTAATGCTACAGGCATGGGAGATGGGCGAAACGGTTTGTAAGAATCAAAGGTTCTTACTTACCGCGGTTTTGTAGTTTCACAGATGCTCTGATTAGCCGCAAGCTTCTGGTTAAACTGGTCCGTTGTGGATCCCGGGTTTTGGCACCAACGAAATGTCGGCGTAGCCTGGGTTTGGGAGAGCTAAAGGTACTCTAAAAATCCAGCCTCGGAGTCCAAATCAAGATAAAGCATCGAAAAGATCACACATACACGGAAGTTAATCAGTATCACACATGTGCCATTTTTCTGGTGCTTGAGGCCTTTTGTGGTTTATTTATACATAAAAAGTCAATA
Organism: Rhinoderma darwinii; assembly: GCF_050947455.1. Lineage (NCBI taxonomy): Eukaryota > Metazoa > Chordata > Amphibia > Anura > Rhinodermatidae > Rhinoderma > Rhinoderma darwinii. The sequence continues at coordinate 400,193,757 of NC_134688.1, read as the reverse complement.
CAAGTTTGATGAACAATAGAAATCATATATGATTTAGTTCCAGCCCAGTTATAGATGTAGCTTAGCCTATCACATTAAAGGTCACTTCTTAGTATATATGTTACTAGCATAAAGAAACTACGGAAGCATATCTATATATGGCCTCAAGAAATGCTCCTGAACCCCTTCCATTGGAAATCTAGTTTCAGCTCTGTTAATTTTGCACCTAAAATCTTATTTGGAGAAGAAAAGATTCTTAGTCTCATTAAAACATGAAAATCTAATCTGTAGGTCCTAAAAACGTCAAATCTATTAGAATTCTTCAAAACAATTATTCGCTGAGACTTTCAAACCCTAACACATGTCTTCACATACTTATTAACGCTCTATACTACAGATTTTTCTACTGAATAGTAAATGATTAAACAATAATCACTTTCATACTTTATTCTAAAATAACATTTTAGTGTTTATCCTAGGGAGATTGATTTGTGCATGAGCATTATTAGGCAACAGTCTAAAAAAAAAAAAAGGAGGAAAAACACCACAACACACAGAAATATGTTTTTACCACCAGTACAAACCCAAATGTATAATCATTAGGCCGGGGTTACACTGTGCAATTTTGTTGCATTTTTAAATGCATTTTTTAATTTTGGTGGATAAACTTCGATGTCTCTCAATGGGAGTTATAATACCTTGGCGACCAGTTGCCTAAATGTGGTTTGGGACATTTAATACCCAACAGGTGTACAAAATGTATCAAATGCCAGCCAATGTAATTTTTGCAGTGTATTTGTTTAAAAAACTAAAAGCATTGTCTTATTACTGGCACAGAAACAACTAGCTTTATTGAACAAAGCAAATAGATGCAGGGGATGCACACAATTCTAAACATTATACAAATTGAAAAAATAAATAAATACACACAAAAAAATATATACACAGACACAGACACACACACAGTCAATTAATTAGATCAGAAAGTTAATTTATTTCAGTAAGTCAATTCAAAAAGTGAAACTCATATCATATAGATTCATTACACACAGAGTGATCTATTTCCAGCATTTTTTTTCTTTTAATGTTGATGATTATGGGTAACAGTTCACGAAAACCCAAAATTTAGTATCTCAGAAAATTAGAATATTAAATAAGCCCAATTTCAAAAATTATTTTTAATACCGAAATGTTGGCCTACTGAAAAGTATGTACAGTATATGCCCTCAATACTTGGTCGGGGTTCCTTCTGCATGAATTACTGCATCAATGCGGCGTGGCGTGGAGACGATCAGGCTGTGGTACTGCTGAGGTGTTATGGAGTCGAGGTTGCTTTAATAGCGGCCTTCAGATCGTCTGCATTGTTGGATCTGGTGTCTCATCTTCCTCTTGACCATACGGGTTTAGGTCAGGCGAGTTTGCTGGCCAATCAAGCGCAGTGATACTGTGGTTATTAAACCGGGTATTGGTACTTTTTGCAGTGTGGGCAGGTGCCAAGTCCTGCTGGAAAATTAAATCAGCGTCTCCATACAGCTTGTCAGCAGAGGGAAGCATGAAGTGCTGTAAAATGTCCTGCTAGATGGCTGCGCTGACTCTGGACTTGATAGAACACAGTGGACCAACACCAGCAGATAACATGGCTCCCCAAACCATCACTGACTGTGGAAACGTCACACCGAACTGCAAGCAACTTTGGATTGATGCCTCTCCACTCTTCCTCCAGACTCTGCGACCCTGATTTCCAAATGAAATGCAAAATTTACTTTCATCTGAAAACAGGACTTTGGACCACTGAGCAACAGACCAGTACTTTTAAAGGCTTCGGAAACATTTGCAGGTGTTTTGTGCTGATTAGCTGATTAGAGTGTGACCCCATGAGTCTACAAATCTTCAACTTTTACCCTATATTCTAATTTTCTGAGACACTAAATTTTAGGTTTTCATTAACTGTTCGCCATAATCATCAACATTGAAAGAAAAAAAATGCTGGAAATAGATCACTCTGTGTGTAATAAATCTATATAATATTATATGAGTTTCACGGTTTCAAATGAATTACTGAAATAAAAATTTAGTTTTTGATGATATTCTAATTCATTGAGAAGAACTAGTATATACACACACACACACACACACACACACACACACACACACACTTTATCTTTCGGTTTATGCGTGTTATTTCCCCACAGACTATAGGAAGGTGAATAATGAATAATGTATGTGGATAAAAAAAAAATAACTTATTTAGCATGTAGCTGCCTCCTAACCATCCAGTAAGCCTTGTATAATCTTTTTAATTGGAAAGAATTATGTCTCACAAAGACAGCCACACAAGCTGGAGTACATTCAGGTTAATTTAGATTAGCAATAAAGTCAACAAAGTAGCAAAAGCATTTACATTTCATTTATAATCCGAGGTTTGCTAAAGCTTTCACCATCACATTACTTTCTCTAGTGAGCTTGGAAGGTACAGATTCTCCTTGCAGAGATCCAGCTGGTTAAGAGCAATGCTCCCTGGGAAAAGGTATGCAAAATAGCCTTCTGGAGAGCTATTTTGCATACTTTCTCTAGTGACACATATGAAATCGGTTTAAAAACTGAAGAAAAACAAAACATAACCCTAGGGTCTGACAATCCAAGCAAATATTAGGCAATAAGTAATGACTAATTTATTATGTATCCCTATGGTGGATTATTTGGTAACATGCCAAAAAGATATGCTTGCAGACTGGGGCAACATCCAGCAAACCAACGATAGATATTAATGCTAGGAACCCTAGAAACTAGGCTTTGGCTCACAGAGGTGGTGAGCTCGTGACCAGAGTCCATAATGTGTCCAAATAGGACATATGGACAGGCAGGGCTGCCATCAGGAATTTCTGGGCCCCATACCTCCAAAGAGTTAGGTCCCCCCCCACCCTTTGCCAGTTCTCCTTTTGTAACCCTTGATGCTTTGTCCTTATAACAGTAGCCTTTCTTGTTGTTCCTTTATATTTATACACGACACATAGACATACATGAAAAAGTATGGCATATGTTTGGATCCTTTTTTCCCCCTTATTTGTTTTTATGCATTTAAAAAAATTTGCTTTATAGTTTTTTTTGGCAAAGATATGCCATACCTTTGAATACTTTTTACTGTATCTGTTATATATATATATATATATATATATATATATATATATATATATATAATTGCAGCACACCAGCAAGGTCCACTTCATTACAGGAGTGCTGCTTCATTGAAATATTTTTGGTATATATGTATATATATCAGGGGACTAGGACTCTATAGCGGGAAGGGTCCAATCAACCGGTGCAAAAGGGCTCTTTAGGGACAGGGAATCCAATCTATCAGGAGCCAAGGGCTATGTGATGGGCCCAATGTACCAGAGTCAAGGTCTCTATGGTCCAATATATAATAGGCCGAGGGTATAAAAAAAAGTTAGAGATAATTAGATATTTATACATTAGACAGATACTTCAGCTGGAACCATTTCTTACCAGACAAGCATCTTCAGGAGATCCAGCCCTCTCATCCTTACTTCTTCTGTCAGGTACTGGCTCTGAAGTCTCCTGCCTGTAGTTTCACTCTGCATTTCTCCTCCTATTCTAATCTATCCCCCTTCTTGCCGCTGTCAGGATAGATGTGTCCCACCACTTTTCCAATGTTTTGGGGTGGTGGCGATACATAGACTACATTTTCCTCATTTGGACTGGGTCGCAGGTTGTCCTGCAGATTTTTTTTTTACGGATCTCAATATGGTGGATCATGACATCAAATTCACCATGGTTAATTCCATAGAATCTATACAATTTTTGGATACTACCGTTTATATCAAAGTGGATCGTCTATTGACAGACCTCTTTGTAAAAACTACGGACAGTAATAGTTTGTTGAGATATGAGAGCCAACACCCAAGGAAAATGGTAAGGTCCCTTCCGCTCAGCCAAATGCTGAGAGTCAAAAGGATGGTTGATGACAATTCTATTTTGAATGATCGTCTGGAAGAGATGGGCCAGAAGTTCCATTTGAGAGGTTATCCTAACAAATTAGTTCGAGCTCATATCACTAAAGTGAAGGATATGGAACGGTGTGATAGAACTAGAACGTGTACCCCTAAAGAGAGATGTATTCCCTGCATTACAAACTTTGATGAACATAGTCCACTTGTTATGCGTACTATACGAAAACATTGGCCCATGTTGGGTAATTTTTAGGATATCCCTTCTTTCAAACTTCCTCCCCTTTTTTCCTACAGGAGATCAAGGAATCTGAGAGACAGATAAGTGAAGAGTGATTTAGGCCCTAAGGGTATTGGTAGATCTACTAAACATGTTTCACATACCCGGAGGGGCTGTTACCCCTGCCTCGGCTGTGCCAATTGTGGACTGATGTGTAAGGGTGATACCTTTACATATCCGGTCACAGGCAAGATCTACAAGATACCACATTTTTTGACTTGTAGGTCTGATTATGTGATTTACGTACTTATGTGTTCCTGTAAACGTCTATATGTAGGAGAGACCACGACTGAATGTAGAACTAGACTGAATACACAAATCCACGATTTATATGAAAAAGATAGGACTACCATTACCTAGGCATTTCTGTGAAGCCCATCATAGAGTTAATCAGCTCCGTTTTTGGATTGTTGACCATATACCACCACTCAGGAGAGGGGGTGATAGGGAAAAGTTACTTAAGAGAAGGGAGGTTGAATGGATTAACAAACTCAACACATTACAACCGAATGGCCTCAACTTTGAGTACAATCTTAGAGCTTTTTCATGAGTTCCTGGAGTGATATGGAATTTTTGTCCCCCTTTGGATACTATCTAAAGATACTTTTGCATTGTCCTCTTATGTAGTAAGGTTTCTTACATTTTATACACTTGAATTTTTCACATTTTTATATCATGACAGATTATGAATTTTTTATGTTGTTATATTGAGAATTAATTCTCTTTTTATATTCTTTAGGTGTCTTCATTGAAATGAATCTGAACTATTACATTGGACACTCACCCAAACTGAGGGACTCAACATTTTTAGATTCTATATGTGTAATTACATACATGTGATATATTGTATATGATAAAGATTTTTGCTTATTTTGATATTTTTCCTCCTCTTTCAATGTTGGGTCAGTGGAACCTTATAGGTTACGAGCGGTTGAATTGCGATGTTTCATTGCAACCCACTGCTGTAACAAACCGTCTTGCATGCGTTTATTGGCTGCTTGGTTAGGTCAAATGAACCCTAGAATAGAGGGGTATATATCGTAATTACTTAATAATGTACTTTGTTGAGATATACGAACATTTTGCGCGCATGCGCAGACCCCATCTGGTTGCTAGCTGTCTCGAGGGACGCTAGACCGGGCTGGTCATGTGATTTGTTATCACGTGACCAGCTAGCGGTTATGCGCAATGTGTTTTCCCAGACGCTATAACAGTGATGCTCGGATGACGTGTTCCTTCAGTGTTTTGGGTGAGTGCCTCTGTTTCATGTTCATTTCCTTCACGATGCATATGATTACATACATCTGTTCTCTTGTTCACAGGTGTTGCCTAATGTGAATATTTGATCTGTCTTTGTATCACATTTACACTGCATATTTTTATTAACTTTATGTTGTCACGATTATCCACATACGACGATTGTGATTACTTGAGTAAATACTCATAACATTTGAATTTTTATATGTATATATATATATATATATATATATATATTTGTATACCATGTTAAACTCCTCCCATAATGGGGGTGTATAAATACACTGATAGGTCTGTTCACACATTGCTTGACAAAGGCTGCATTGAGCAGCTGTAACGTTGCATTCGATCACACAGATGGGTGAATAAAAATCCCTTTTTTGACTTCTGGAGTGCTGCCTCTATTTCTATTCTTTGCAGGATAGCGAAGGGGGCAGCAGAGCTCTGTAGGGCCGAGCTAGGAAGCTTGTATAGTAACTGTGTGTTCTGTAGTTTCCATTAGGTCATAACCATAGAATAAATTTGAGCAGCAGCGGGCCCCTTTTTAATTTTGCATGGGCCTTTGACGGCAGTAGCAGCCATACTACCCTGATGACAGCCCGTTGTCTTGATGGGACAAGAGCAGCATGGTTGACCAGAGTAGATCATGAGAAAATCTTGAAAAATCACTAATTGATTAAGTAGATAAAACATTGCACATTAACATTTCACACGTATATCAAGGGAAGGGTGAGGTGAAAATAAATTTTGATCCTGCCAGTCATAAATACATGACCAATAAGTATTTAGGAAAAGGCAACTGTAAAATAAAGAATATTCAGTCCCACACTGAGTTTAGTGAGAAAGCTTCTTTTCTTTGGGCATTGACATTGGCGTACTGTAGAATGCAATGCTGTGTTATAGATTTTCATAGTAACAGGATTTCTGCTTGAAAGCCCAAGTGAGCACAAAATAAAATGGCAGGTTATCTACAGAACTGTGCATCCTCCCACCCTAGGGGAAAATTAACTAAACGAGACCAATGTGCTGATGCGCATTATTTGTTTTATTTCAGCAAATGCTCACAACTCAGGATATATGCAGGCCATGCTAGAAAACAGATTTAATCATTCTCATGATACAGAAGCCAGATCAGACTGTACTAACGCTGGACCAAATTAATACCTTACCGCCCAACATTTGACTCAAAATTACGTGATAGACGGTAGGGGGAAGGGGTCAGTATGGAGCAAGCTCACTGGCTGAGTACACTCCATTGACTCAGACAAAAAGAGGGCGGCCTACTTTGTCACCCTATCAGCCCCCCACCCATGACGTGATCGCCGTGTGCCGATGGTTGTCATAGCAGCCTGGGGTCCTAATGAAGGCCCCCAGGTCGACCATCTTGCTCCTATTATTAAAGAAGATCAGTCACTTATCTAATGTGCACTATGATGCTGATAACTATAGTGTAATTTTTTTTCAAAAACATTATTTGCAAAGTTATGTTCATTTTTCTAAATATGCTAATTTGGCTATACTTGCCAAATGGGAGGTTACTCTTTCTTTTCACTCTGTTCAGTTTAATGTTTTCTGTAGGACGCTGTCCAATCAATGTCATACAGTTCTCCTCTTCCCAGCCCAGCAACACAGCGTGATCATATAATATACAGCTTCGATTCCTGTGTTCGTAGGGCTCTAAGGACAGCAAACAGCTCTGCGGGCAAGGACATGTCCCGTTTCTTCCTCCTTCCCCTCTGGTGAGATTTTGACTGGGACAAGTGGAACAGCTCCTTCCCTTAGAACTGGCACGCTTCCTTTTTCTATGGAGATGTCCGGTTTGTGAGGGAGCAGCAACTGGAGGGTGTTAAGCCCGACTTGTGGAAACCGAAGATGATCCATAAGCACATCAGAGCAAAGGACTTGGCAGAGTCTGTTCCAGGGCTTCATGCTGACACGTTGGAGACTGTCTGGACTAACTTGTCATCTCGCAGATTGACCAACAGGCACAAGGACATTTCATGGATAGCCATCCAGGGAGGGCTGCCTCTTAGGTCATTCATGCATTCCTGCAACCTTTGCAAGACCTGGTACTGCCCCAGATGCCCCTCCACAGAGGCAACATCTTTGCACATTTTCTGGCAGTGCCCCTTTCACAGGGTCTGTTGAAAGCCTTGGAACACAAACTCAAGGACTCAGTTCCTAGGAAAAGGCCTGTAATTTCCCCTACCTATCCCCTCTTTCCCACTCCCCCACCCCTATCACTTGTCTGTAATGCTTTGTTGATTGATTTTAAGTGAATGGAAGAACGTTAGTTTAGTATGAGGTGTGATTTATAGCATAGGTTAGCCTGTACTGTGTGTCTTACGGTCATGCTAGGTTTGTGATTGTTATTATTTATTAATTTACCGCTTCTTGGCCAGCGCTGCGTGCAGTAATAAGTTTGTGTGATGACGACTGATTGTGAATAACGCATTTTCAATCTAAAAATATAGCTTGCATTCCCAACTGTTTTCAACTGGTGATACCACCGGTTGTTTTACTTCTAGAACTGCTGGAGCCATATGAAAGATTAGAATCTCATCTCTTATATGCCACCAGAAACACAGTTCTAGGTGGTCCACAGCTCGAGATATGGCTATTTGAAGTGATCCCTTTTCCCTCCAGCCTCAGTCTCTCACACTGTGTGAAGCAGCTTCATGCTGATAGGACAGCGTCAGAGGCTGTGAGGTAGCTCCACCTCAGGAGAATCGCTGCTGGTGACGCCCATTTTTTTCAAGTATAGCCTCATATGCATATTTAGAAAAAAGCTCAGAACTTCTAAAATAATAAATGTTTTGGGACACAATTTTCACTAGCATTATCAGTGTGACAGCGCCTACTATATTATCAAGGCGATTGGGCATTACTAAACTAACTAGTGACAGATCCTCTAAGCCTATATGTTAGTATTGCAGTGTATTGTAGCAGTGATTTAACAATCGCAAGTTCCCTAGTTGGAGTAAAAAAAAAAAAAAAAATTAGTTAAAGGAAGTCTGTCATCAGAAATGCTCATTTGCATAAATGTAATAAAAGCTTTTTCTCTTCAATGAAGGCACTCTGTGAAAAGACATAATACACATCAGAATCAGGTTAACCGAGTCTATAATAGCCTGATGGTTGTTCCATACGGAAATCCGGGAACAGACTCCCTTTAAATAAAGTTTTTAGTAATATAGAAAAAAATATATTTTCCTCTAAAGTTATTATATTGCTTGAGAAAGGCCCCATGGAATAGGGCTGAAACGTCGCAAGGGGTGGTTAAAGTGATCCTATTTTTTCGCTGAATTTGGAGTGCTGTCCTGTACCATGGATTTTGCTAGTTATTTGGGACACTGGTCGTGTGTCTGAAGAGGAACTTTTGCACCCTACACTGACGGAATGGCACTGCTTTCTCTATCTATCTATCTATCTATCTATCTATCTATATATATATATAGAGGACCTTTTTCAAGCATGGTCTTGTGCATGGTTCTATAGCAGGACAGAAACGTTGCAGCTGTTGACTGAATAAAACTATACGTTTTTTTGAACCATTGGAGTGCTGTGGGATTTCTACTTATCTCTCATAATCCACGGATCTGGATTACCTGCTTGCACCCATTACCGTGGTGGAATTTGACGCAGAGTGCTGCTTAGTTCAGACGTTTACGGATATATATATATATATCCGTAAACGTCTGAACTATTACAAACGGACATTAATTAAGCCACGGGGTGAGATTCGTACAAAATAAAATAGTTTGAATTTATGTTCTTTGGTCACCTTACCTCAACAAAAAGAAATTAGATAAAAAGTGATCAAAACATTGCATGTAGCACCAAAAGACTACCAATAAAAAATACAGTTCACCCTGCCGAAAACCAGCGCCCACATAGCTCCATCAATGGAATAAAAAAGTTGCATCACAGAACAATTTTTTTTACAAATAGTTTTTATTTTGTAGAAGTAGTAAAAAACATTAAAAAAAAATATTCTTTGTAATACCAGAATAAAGGTAACATGCCATTTCTACTGCAGGGTGAATGCCATAAAAACGCAACCCAGAACCATGGATGCGGTTTTATTTCCATTCCACAATTCTAAATAATTTTTTAAAAGTTTCTTAATACATTATACAGTAAATTTAATGGCGGCATTAAAAACTACAACTCAACCCGCAGAAATAAACAAGCCCTCATACGGCTATGTCAACTCAAAAATGTAAAAAAAAAAAAAAAAAGTTATGGCTTTTGGAAGGCGGAGATTAAAAAACTAAAATTAAAAAAATACAAATGGATATTGTGGCAAAGGGATAAAGTTGTGCACGAGTCACTGAATCTAATCAAAAAATTGAGTTTTTATTTAGACCTCTACTACATAACGTCATAGACCTGCATTTCTCGTAAGTAAAGTAAAGAATAAGGCCCAAAGTACACAAACTTTGGACGTGGAATAATTTGTGCCAACTTGAAGTTCTACAACCATAGAATGCACTGAATTACTCAATGGGGGAAATTTACTGAGCAAAAACGCCGGACTACTGTTGCAAATTGTGCCAAACAAGTGTAATACTGTGGTGAGCCAAATAAAGCACGCATTGTAGACTATTAAGATAGACCTAGGCAGCTGTCCAAGAGGAATTGTAAAATGCACTACATTTACCAAAGATGTGCGTTTACTGTTGTAAATGTATTGTAGCCAAGAGGTGGAGGAAAATGTCTAACAAGCCTAGTTACTTGCGCCAAAGACATTTTGCCATGTGTGCCATATTGATAAATGTGATGTAATTTCAACCCATTTTACCAACTCAAATATAATGCACCCTAAGACACAATTACTAAATCTCCCTCAATGTGTGCGACACAAAGCCGCCTGGGAAATTGTAGCCACTAAAAGGTAGAATAATACTGGTATGAAACATTTGCACTTCAATAAAGGTCAATGTAAATCTTGTAAAAGCACAACTGTTACATTCATTTTTATGGGGAGTTGTTTTTTTTCCAATAGAACTAAAAGGGGACAAATCATGCAAGTTGCATTTTGCGACGCATCAGACCACACGCTAATGCCAGTCATTGACCAGCAGAAGCCACTGCCCAGCCCAGCGATTATTAACATCCTTGACCAGGGTGTTTTCTAGAGTAGGAGGCTGTGCACAGTGTACACGTGTCTCAATAACTTATTTACTGCACTATTCTCTTACAAAAGTTTATACTGCAAAAATTGATCTTAAATATATAAAACCTGCTCTGCTACCAAGACACGAAGTAGAAATGTCAAATAAAAAAAATAGTACTGACATAGATTTGTTTTTTTTGTTTGTTTCAAGTACCCTCACTTCAGAAGATTCTGTAACTTTAAAGACCTTAGTCGTGTTTACCAGTAAAAGAAAACAGAGGCTTAGATTCTAGATGAAAAAAAAAAAAGGTCTCTTTTGTATGTCACGAATACAAAAGGGAGGTAGCTCCCTAGTGGTCGGAAAATTATGGGAGGGGGTGAAAAAGTTTAAGAAAATAGCTTGAAGTCTTGCTGTACTGATGTTATTACTTTGTGATCCTCGATGTTCACTCATAATGCTCTCAGACATCTATATTTGAACTTTAGCAAATAGATCAAGCTTTTGCCAAAGTTTATTTGTTTTCTTTTAAGGAAACGTGTTTAATGGTTTTAGTATCCTATGAGTAATATAAATGACAACATAAAAGCATTTAAAAAGTCCTTAAAATTATAGTACAGAGCTATTAATCAATCACAAACTCGGAATAGTGTAATTTGATTTGTACACATGCGTAATCTTGGCCACATAAAAGACTGTACTTATCTGCATATAAAATGTAATCCATATGATAAAACAGATTACAAAGGCGAATAATAGGTCCTGCAGGTTGAGTTAAATGCAGCCACTTAACTTGTGACATCTTCGGGTACGTTCACACGCTTAGCAAAAAAAGTCTGAAAATACGGAGCTGTTTTCAAGCAGCTCCTGATTTTCAGAAGTTTTTTAAGCTACTGCTTCCCGAGGATGCAGATACAGTTGAAACCGGATCATCAGTGAGTGCGCCTGCGACCCCCCCCCCCCCGCCCCGGAGGTCTTCACACGACCACCCCCAGGGGGTTGCGACCCACAGTTTGGGAAACGCTATAACCTATGAACATTCCAATGTACTTTCAAGAAGTTGAATACATTTTGGATGTGCATGGTCTTCAAACGTTGTAAATTAAGTCTACAGACCTACTTTAAATTAACATTGACAAGTAAAAGATTCCTCAGGGTCACTTAGATACCAAATTTGCTAGGTTCAAAAGTAAGATTACTCTTTTTCTATAATAATACTGCCTTCATATATGCAAGAACTCTGTTGAGATAACACTTACAAATGGAGCAGAGGAAGACTGTAATCAAAGAGATTAACAACAATGATCACACCATAACCAACCTGGAAAAGGAGGGCCCGGGGATTCGTACCCTTCTCTACCCCATTACCATTACTAAGTGAACAGCGGGAATTCCCTCACGTGTTTGTCAATGTTTCTTTGAATTAGATAGGGAATGCCTTGTGCTGGTTCACAAGGCCCATAGAGTAGAGGGATAGGACATCTCATAGGGCAACTCTAAGGTATGTAAAACCTGTGTTTTTCAAGACAATGAAGGTAAAATGTTACTAAAATACAACATCTGATGTATTCTGAAAAGGTATTAGGAGGAATTGAAACCCTCCGTAAGAGTGTAGTAGGAATAAAATGGCTCTATAGACAAGCTTTTTACATGAGCCCTGTTCCTAGACAGTACGGTCTCAAAGCTGTTATATTGATCTTGTTGCTTGCAGGATACCTGGTAACACTTCTTTTTTAAGAATATTGTCTAGGCCAGGGGTCTCAAGCACGCGGCCCGCTAGTATCGGCTCTGCTCCGAGACTCTTGAATTCCCTGACATCGCTGTCCACATATAAACAGCGATGTCTGGGGCTTCCCCAGAGCCGGAGTCACGTGCAGAGCGCTAGTATCGGCTCTGCTCTGGGACTCTGTGGAATTCCCTGAGATCGCTGTCCATATATGGACAGTGTGTCAGGGTCTTCCCCAGAGCGGAGTCCCGGGCAGAGCGCTAGTACAGGCTCTGCTCCGGGACTCTGTGGAAATCCCTGACATTGCTGTCCATCGGCGGCAGCATCCACAGAGGGCACAGCGGCAGCATCCACAGAGGGCACTGCGGCAGCATCCACAGAGGGCACTGCGGCAGCATCCACAGAGGGCACTGCAGCACTATCTAAAAAGGGGCTGCCCTAATGTAGTATTCATTTTATAGTAATGTAGTATTATTATAGTAATATAATGTTTTAGTAGTTCAAATAAGTAACGTATTAACAATAATTTTGTGTTGTATCAAATTTGAAAGTAATGCGGCCCGTCAACTTCCCATTTTTTCTATATGCGGCCCACTTACCCTGCCGAGTTTGAGACCCCTGGTCTAGGCGTACTTAAACTCAATAATATGGAAAATGATTGTAAAATATTGTTTTAGAAAGGTCTCTAATACATTGTTCAAATTCTGCCCCAGGTCTGACCTGCAACTAAAAAGCAACACCCATGGAATGCCTATAAAACCGTTGAAACACAAAGTCACAAGAATGTCTGACAAATGTCTGCAAATGTTTTGCATGCTGGTCTGTTTGGACTTATACTGGTCCCGACTTTAAAGTCTACTTGTATATTGTGATCACTAACATTGGGCTACATAGTCATCATGCCACCTCACAGCATCAGTGTCACCCTACCAGAAAGTCGCCCAGCAGTCCTACCTATAACCCTTATAGGACCCCCACCTCGAAGGCTGTTGGCTATTTTAGATTTCACAAATGGATCTTACAAAATTTTATACAGAATTTTGCTAGATCTATTGGTATACTGTTTATGAATTGAAAACATATCAGTAAATTTGTGTATAGGGCCTAAATAAGATTTTTTTATTTCATTATTTAGCTAGATACCTTCCCCTCAACCCGGATGTTTTTAAGCTCCTACTTGTAAATAAATAAGCTAAATTTCTTTGTATATACCAATAACCATTGTGTTCTTATGTATACTTGGGCACTTCATCGAATACATTTTTAGTGTATCCATTTTTATTCATTGTGCCAACATGCGGAATCTTGTGTCTATAATGCATTGGTAGTGACTGAAGTTTATTTCTGTCCCTTCTGCCAAAACAACCCATCAACAAGTCATTTGCTTTCTCTGGTAAATTACAGGTATTATTTTATTACGTTAACCTCTGACCGTTATTCCATGAATGACGCTGCTGACAGTGAAGAACTAATATTATATTTGACCGGAATAAAGTAGATAATTAGAGTCAACTGGGGATTTCCTCTGTTCCTATATTATTGTTATGCTAAGACAGCAAGCCAACTAGAAAGTGCAAAGTCAAATAAATAAAGCCTTTGCAGCATTTTGGCTATTCACGCAACAGAGGAGACAGTGATTTTAGCCTGCAGTACTACTATTTTGTTGGGAATCATTTTGTTTGAAGATCAAAGTAAAATACCCTGTGCCAAGTATCTATACAGATACTATGGACCAACAAAAAAAATCAAATGACCATATAAATCACTGAGAAATTTAGGTTTAGAAAGTGATACAATTAAAAAAGTATTTTCCCATGTGGCCCTAAACACCAAGATAAATTATTATCTAACATTACTGGTATTTAAATGTTCCCAAAAGGAGAAATAGCCTAAAAGCCAATTTAAAAAAAAAACACGCATTTTTCTTTACCCTCTTCACATATTTTCATGTACATATACCTCACGTAAAGAATCACCTTCCCAAATCCCGATGTGCAAGTATATAATGGTGATTGCCTGGGCACAGCAGCTGTGCTTGGGTCGGTCAATGAAGTGACTGAAAGCCAGTTTATTTACATCTGGTACAGACACAAAACTTCTATTGTGGCAATTATGCACAGCCAACACCTATACACCATTACATGATTTTTCCCAAGATACACATTGATGGCATATTGGTTAACTCCATCATTGTCTGATCAGCGGGGCTCCAGCCCCTGGGTCCCTTAAACGTGACCATACATCTTATATAGCTGTCGGCCAAGCGTAGCAAGAGGGAATAAGCCGCAGGCAGACACCTCTGGCGGCGGATTATTTCCTGTGAGAAAAATGGATCAGGGATGTTGAAACCGGGGAGAGTCTGAACACCCCCCCCCATGCAAATCAGACGATCAGACGATCCCGCGGATATCAGCAGGTTCAGAAGATGTTCATCAAATGTGTATGGACAACTTATAAATTCCTTGAGCCCTGGAGTTGCACTCCCTTCAGCTTTGTTCCCTCAAAACAGGATTAGATGCTGTGTCAAGAATTGCAACATAGCCCCATGCAAGCAGTCACACATTGATAATATAGCTAATCCTGGTGTGATCATTGTAAATTAAAATGCACCTCCTAAGTACACATAAAAATTAGGCAGGACATATTGTGTGGACTTGCGGTCCATGTATTTTCTTGTACAATATCTAATTAAACGCTATGTAATTGATTAATCAATAACCACACAGAATGCTTTAGAAGACGACCTTAACTAGTTCTATCAGAACCAAATATTTAAGTCTCAAACATAATGACAATCATTAACGTTTGGTTAACTTACACATTCTTTAAGCGTGTAAAATATCGTAAGGTTTTTACATAAATTTTACGTAATATCGTAACTTCATTATAGAGCATGGATGGAAATACATATAAACGGCTGTACCAGTAAATTATAAGTTAAAGCTTTACAATCAGTTGCTGAAAAGCGAATTCACAGGTGTTGCCACTTTTACAAAAATTGCTAACGTAACAAAAATGCCAAAATATCTCAAAGTATAAGCACATAATTACAAAACTTTGGCTGCTGCTCTAATTTTTGGCTTTCTAATACAGGACTAGTTTTACATTTTGGGTTGAAATCCTCTTTAAGTAGGCCGCTTACTTGGTTTCTTCGTTAATTT